>NW_024080676.1:1840587-2440587 GCF_003009895.1 Hyaena hyaena | reverse complement strand
AGCTAAAACATGGAAAGAGCCTAAGTGTCCATCAACAGACGAATGGATCAAGAAGATGTGGTTTATCTATACCATGGAATACTACATGGCAATGAGAAAGAATGAAATCTGGCCATGTGTAGCAACATGGATGGACCTTGAGGGTGTTATGCTGAGCGAAATAAGTCAGGCAGAGAAGGACAAATACCATATGTTTGCACGTATAGGAGGATTAGGAGGAACTTGACGGAGGACCATGGGGGAGAAGAAGGGGGGAAATGGTGGGGGAAAGGGAGAGAGGCAAACCATGAGAGACTCTTGAATGCTGACAAAAACTGAGGACTGATGGATGTGGGGGAGAGGAGGGATGGGCATGGAGGAGGACACTTGTGGGGATGAGCACTGAGTGTTATGTGGAAACTAATTTGACAATAAACTATTTGTAAAATAAATAAATAAATAAATAAATAAACATTTAAATAAAAAAAATAAAATAAACATATGTTTCACTATGGCATGTACAGATTTTGAAGGCTCTACAGGAAAGGGCACTGAAGTTGAAAAGGTTTCCAAGAGAACAAGTCAGAGCTACAGAAGGAAGCCCAAGGCAGAAGCTAATTGTATAGGTCAGCAAAAGCTACTTACAGAGGGATATCAAAAACCATTAAAGAGCTACAAAACAGAAAGTTAAAGAAACTCCCAACTCTTGTATAAATTGCCAATTTAAAGATAACACATGAGTTGATGGTCCAATGAATCTCTGATCTGGGAATGTTGATCCTTGAGGTTCTGATTTGAAAAGGGAAGTACAAATAGCAACTGAGATAAAGTTACTATCAGGGCAACAGGCACACTAACTAGCAGCCTCCTTTTTTCTTCCCCAAGGTCTGGGTAGGACTGGAGGCAGCTGCCTTGGTTGGGGAGCCTGGAGATTTGTCTCTTTGCAATTAATGGAGAAGACAGAAAGTGGTTTTTGTTGACTTCTGTTTGTTTTGGGCAAAGCCATTTGTCACAAAGGACATTAACTCCTTCTCTAAATTCTAAACTATTAGAGCCACTTCCACACTATTTAGTACTCAGCTCCCTGCAGTATCATATTATTCTTTGAATACTTGGTGCACACAATCTGGACTCCTCATTAGGCTCATAAAGAACCTGAAGGCAAGTAAATTGACTGGTACTTCATCAGAATCTCCCATACACCTACACACTCTGCTGGGTACAGATCGGGTATCTGACAAACAGGTTGATTAACTCACAGGATGAGGTCTTTACATAGAGTCACAAGCCTTGAAGCAACAACAACTCCACATGCCAATCTCAGCCCAACTTCTCAGGAAGAGCACAGATGGAGAACGGAAGCTTGGCAGTCACCAGGAGCCACAACAGAGTAGAGAAATCCTGAGTGTTGTGCATAGGGGAAACTGCTTACCACCTAAAGACTACAAGCTCCATGATGGCAGAAGCTATGTTTTGTTTCCTATCCAGCACTTAGCACCTAGCAGGGCCTCAAAACACAGATTGAATAAAAGAAAAACATATGAAACCCTTTGGTTTCCTTATGCTATGCTTTTCTAAGCACACACCTTGTGTTTTCCTTCACTCATTATGTATAACCACGCTGCAAAAGTTAAAAAATTATTTTAGGAAACAAAGCAACATGGTACCCACATGGTACACAGGGAGGTGTGTACTTCTGTCAGGCCTGCCCAGGGTGTGTGTGTGGGGAGGGTGGTTGAGGATCCAGGTGGAAGGTCACCAGCCTGCTAGCCACAGGTCTGTGGCTTGCTGCAGAGGGACAATAGCTGCTCTCCTTGAGAGAAATGGCCGGATGTCAGATCGAGCTCTTGGCATCCCCCAGGCAGTGGAACGTTGCTCTGCATGGTCCCTGTCTGGCTGGCAGCTTCCTGCCAAGGACGGCTGCCAAGTGGGTTGTGACAGCTGTGCAGTGCACAGATCTCCAAGGTTCTTTGGTGCACTGCCATTTCTGACCTGCCTGTCTGCATACTTGTGGGAAGTAGCTAGGAAGTTCTGGTGCTGATGGGTCCCATTTTCCACTGGCTTTCATTTTTTAGCAGGATGCCTGACTATCCTGTTTGTTAAGATGAGAGTCCCTGGAAGATGGCCTTTTCTGGTCCATATGAACCTACTGATTCTGTGTAAGAGGCAGAACTATATTTCACTCTGTTCCACATCCATGTTGGTTTTCACTGTGACCATATAACCACACTTGTTTACAAGCATCTTATCACAGCAATTGACATCTGTCATAGGCTACCACTAGGAGAAACCCTCTATCTGAGTAATTAAAAAAATTTAAAGGTAGCCTTGAAACCATTTACTTCTTTTGGAAATGAAATGTCAAAACCTTAAGGATTGTTGTTTGGAATGTTGACACCAGAAAGGATTTTGATAAAGGACTACCTTTTATAGTCTATTAAGGCAGCAACTTTTATTTATTTAAAATTGCCTCTAAGTGAACTCAATTTTCCATCAGGAGATGCATACATGTTAACATAGATTCCTTTCTGCACTCAAAGATGAAAAATTAAAAGTGAAATTTCAGACCTCACCTTTTAGCATCATTCGTCCAGTGGATCCTCCAAAGGTACTGAGTAGGCCACTTCTTGCTCCTAAAGATGTGGTTGCTTCTAGGAGAGACCCAGCGATGTACTGAGATATGGACGTCCTCTGGAGGGTGGCTCGGTACTCACATATGGTGTCTCGGACACATTGCTTTAAACACGGGCCAACCCTAATCCTTTCACGGGCTGTTTCAGAGGCTGGGAGCTTTGTGAAGAAATGGAGAAGAGATCCAATTGTATTTTCTATTTCTTCTCCCCTTCTCACTGCATTGTAGATCTGTGAATAGCACAGAGTACAGGAAGTATTAATCTAGTTTCTTAGAAAAGCAAATTAGTTTGTTGACAAAATGCCAAGATGACTTATTAAAAAAGAAGTCTCAGTTGCTCTAAGCGCAAACACTCTTGAGCACTGGACTCATGAATTAACCTGAACATTCTACAGACACCATTTATTTGGAAAAGCTATGTGCAGTTATGAAATCGGTCATTCAAACAACCGTGCTATCAAACAGAGTACTTACAAGTTGTTCCAACCAAAAATATATTCAGCTCAAATTTCTCCTCTTCCTCCTTAGCAGAGCAAAGCTCTTATGCAGGGTGACAAAGTCAAACCTTTCCTTTTTGTCCTTTTGGACTCTCCTGCCTGTCTGACTGCCCCAGGTTTGTCTGCCTCCAAGGAACACTTCAACCTGACATTCATGAAGAATCTTTTCTCTATGCCCAAACTGAAGTGAGGATGAGATGATCATGGAGAAAGAGAAGTTCTAAATTTCTCTCTTGGGCACAATCCTTCAATCCATCAGTTTGGTCCAAAGTCTTTGAATCCTTTTCCCTCTTCATCTTTTCTCACCTCCCACCTCCAATGCATTGACAGTTCCTGCCCACTCTTGTTGCTCTGTCTCTGTCACTATCCTAATTTCCTCTCCCCTTTATCACCTAAATTCACCAAAAAAATTATCTCAAGGAGATTGTACAATTTTTTTTTTAAGATTTATTTTTAAGTAATCTCTACACCCAATGTGGGTCTTGAACTCATAACCCTGGATCAAGCGTCACAGTCTCCACTGAATGAGCCAGAAGAGTACTGCAAGGAGACTGCACTATTAGGATGGGCTTCCAACCATACTTCCAATACAGTTGTTCAACATTTATATAGATCCTGCTCTGTGGAGGCAGCGTGCTGAAAGATGTGGAGCATGTACAAGAAGCAACACATGCCTCCTTTCCTGAAAAATTGCACAATCCAGTTTAGAAGATGAGACCTGAAATTGTGAGGTTTGACATTATTGCAGGGAGGTTTTGGGTTTTGTCAAGGTCTCTGGGAAACCTGAGACTCCTGGGTAGTGTATAGGTAATAAGGAAGAAATACAACATGGGTGAGTTAATCTAGTTTTCTGATGGTGGAATAAAAGTTGACTGAAATGTGTTGTCTCCATTATGCCACCTTGAGCACCTTGCCTTATTATTCATTCAACAAATAGTTATTTTGTGTTTATATACCAGTTATGTGTCAGGTCTGGGTAAATATGATACCTTTTCCTCTCAGAAAGTTCACAGTCTAGTATGGAGACAGATAAGCAAAAAGCTCATAGTAGGGTGAAAATGGAGGTCAAGCCCTCTCATGACATCCATGAGTGCCCAAGAAAGGGAAGACCCTTGAATGTCCTTCAGGCTGTGAATGTGCCCCTGTGATGCTGCGCACTCCAAATCCCGCCTTAACTGTCCTCTCACTGGCACTTGAGAGGACAATCACTGAGCTATGCTAGGTCCTTAAGAGACTGTAGAATGTACCTAGAACACCCCCAGATGTTCAAACTGTACTGACTCTAACTAGATTTCTACTCTGCCTTCTGGAGCATACTGGTATGTACTTGCCACTTGAAGAAGAGTATTAAATCTTTAGCTTTAATTCTCTGTCATTAAATTTCTGGTGGCCAATGTAGCCTTGGGGATGGTATGCTGAGACAGATTGAGCTCAGGCTTTGGTATCAGGTATGTGGAGTTGTGCAGCTGGCTCTGCCTTGACCAGCTAGAAAGAGCATCATAAGCATGAGCAAGCTGACTTGAATGTTTGGAGAAAGCTTCCTCTTCTTTAAAGTGAGGATACTAACACCTTTTCTTAGGATGTTCTGGGATTCATCAAGACAATACATGGAAAGTGATCAGCCTAGTGTCTACAAACGGCACCCACTACTATTGGGAAAGAAGAGAATGGACTCTTCTATTCTCAAGGAATAGCAGGTGGTTATATAATAACAAAATATGGTCTATGAAATTCACCTTGATGGGGTTTATACCCTTGCTGTTATGTGCTGGTGAATAATATCATCTTAATCTTATCTGAATGAATTCTGAGGGCAAACTGAGGTTGAGAGATGCAGATATCAGGACATGCTTTTCTTCTCTCAGTTCCAAGTCATACTGGCAATCTCCAACACACTATGTCTCAAATAAGTCCTTCAGAAATTTAAATGCTCTAGAAGTTCAGAGAAAAGAACCCACTGTGAGCTTTGATGGCTAAAGGAGTCTTCCAAGGAAAAGCAGATATGAGCTGTGCCTTAGAAAACAAGCACAGTTCTAATCAGAGCAGCTGGGGGAGTCAACTCACATGGTGAGCAAGGGTGAAGAGGCTGGAAAACAGTAAATGCCCTAAAGACAGTGAGCAAAGCAGGGTATTTAGAGAAAAGAGTGAGTGTAGAGCATAATTGGGGAATTAGAGAGGTCAGTTGGCCTGATAAAGGAGACTTGAAGGCCAGGAAAAGAGGTTTAATCCATCAGAGGTGGGGAATGCTTCACTTTTTTTTTCTTATTTGTTTTTATCAAAGGAATGACACTAAGAAGATTTTACAAAGATTGATATGCTGGCAGTTCTTGGGTACTAATGGGTTTATCTACTTTGTTTATGTGCCACACTGCTCCACTGGCGCATTATGTTCTCACTCGTTACCTTGTGCATTCCAGTTTCCACACCACTCCTTCAGATTCCCAATGTCTCATTCAGTCCCTCATCCAGGTTTCCCTAAACATTTTCCTCAGATCATTATATCTAGAGCAACTGTATGACATAAGGACTCCTTGATCACTGAAAAACTCAGTACATGTTTCTCCTTTTGAAGTTTTGCATTGCATATTAGAATATTAAAGACAGAGTAAAGAAAAGGGCCAAAGAAATCTACTTTATTTTGTTAACTGAGTGTTTGGAGTGGTTCTCATGTATGTTATTTGACCATGGATTTCTCTGCTTTGCTTTGCTTTTCCTTGCTTTTCTTTGCTTTTCTTCTCTTTTTTCTCCTCTCCTCTCCTGTACTCTTTCCTTCTTTCCTTCCTTCCTTCCAAGAACATAGCCGGGGAAAGACTGTTGTACCAAATAACTTATTTGAATCAAGTGGCCTTTTCTTCCTTTTTTTTATTTTTAATTTTTAAAAAATTTATTTCTGAGAAAGAGAGACAGTGTGAACAGGGGAGGGTCAGAGAGAGAGGGAGACACAGAATCTGAAACAGGCTCCAGGCTCCGAGCTAGCTGTCAGCACAAAGCCCGACGTGGGGCTTGAACCCACGAACCATGAGATCGTGACCTGAGCCGAAGTCGGATGCTTAACCAACTGAGCCACCCAGGTGCCCTTCAAGTGGCCTTTTCTTATTCTCATTTCCTTGACCTCTGAAATAAACAACTATCCATCTTTCTTGAAGTCCTGCCTCTCTTATCATCTCACTGCTCCATCTCTGCCTTATTCTATGGCCCCCTTCCTCTTTGGGCCTTCAAGATAATTGTGATGCAATATAGAGGTGCCAACCAGTGCTTAATGTAGGGAGTGACACATTGGCTAGCCATGGGTCAGATTTACCTGATCAGGCAAAAGACTTGTTTGATCTGACACAAAATGTTTTAAAATCAGAGAAGTGGGGCTCCTGGATTGTTCAGTCAGTAGAGCATGTAACTCTTGATCTTGGGGTCATGAGTTTGAGCCCCACATTGGGTGTAGCAATTACTTAAGTAAATAAACAAATCTCTAAAAAATTAAATTAGGGGCAGCTGGGTGGGTTAGTCGGTTAAGCATATGGCTTTAGGTTTTGGCTCAGGTGTCATGAGTTAGAGCCCCGCATTGGACTCTGCAGTGCAGAGTTTGCTTGGGATTCTCTCTCTTTCTCACTCTCTCTGCCCCTCTCCCAACTCACGTTGTCTGTCTCAAAATAAATATATAAACTTAAAAAAATAAAATCAAGAAAGTTTACATGCACATCTGACATTACAGCTGGAACAAAACTGACAAAAACTGGAATAATCTGGCAACAATGAACATTCCCATGTGGTGTCAAATGGACAGACCCACCAGCGTTACCTGGGGCATGAGTTCTCCAGTTGGCTCCATTCCCTATCACTCTCTAGTGATCCCATATTGCCAATATCTGGTCACCATTAGTATATGAGTGTGATCACTGCCTTAATGGGATATGAACATGGCTGTAGATATATATAATAAGCACATACTAGGCTCCCCCAACATGTGCTCTGTGTGCTCTTCCCTGTGCTACTTGCCAAGGACACAGAGAAAGTCATGGTCTCTGATCTCAAGGGGTGTTTTTCAGTTTACCTTCAACATACATAAATGTTAGGTATGTACTAAGTAATCATCCAGCATTGTCATCCGCCACTTGTTTCTAAGTCCTCAAATGTGTCTGAAGAAATAAAGATGAAGACTTCTAGAATAAAGCTCTGAACTACCACCACCATCGTTAACACTCCATTCATTACAAACAAAAAAGAATCAGCAAGTTCTACCAATCAGTTCTACCAAGATCTGGACTAACACATGCCAGTCATACCAATACTGGATAAGCTTTAATAAGGTGCTTGTTGGAAAAATGCTGAAATGTGGATGAAGTGGTGGCAAATATAACAATCCTTAGCCAACACATTAATCAGGCTATCACCTCTTATTAGATCATCCACTTAAAATTTTTTTTAATGTTTATTATTTATTTTTGAGAGGGGCTAGGGGGAGGGGGGGGAGGCTCTGAGCTGTCAGCACAGAGCCTGGTGCAGGGCTCGAACTCACGAGCCATGAGATCATGACCTGAGCCGATGTCGGACGCTTAACCAACTGAGCCACCCAGGCACCCCTCTTGGAAGATGAGAGACTTCACTCTTATTCTCTTGATGGATAGCTTGACAACAACCAGACACATGGTGAGGTCATCTTAGATCCTAAATCATCCAACTGCCAGTCCAAATGCCATCATAGATACATGGTAGAGCCCACCAGAGACCAGTTGATCCAGATTAAGAGAGCCACCCAGCCATTTCATAGAAATATGCACCAAAAAAATCATTGTTATGAAAGCTCACTAAATTTTGGGGGTGCTTTGTTACAAAAGTTAACTGACACAATCATGGTGTGCTGGGTACAGTGATTAAGTATTTACTTGCATGAGATCTGAATCTACATACTAACCTTGTGAGTTTGATTTATTTTGCAGGTGGAGACAGTAGGCCTAGAGAGGTGGAGAAACACAGCCAACTTTACCCAATTCATAAGAGGCTGAGCCAAGACTGAAATCTGGTTTGTTCAGCTCTGTGGTCCAGCTCTATCCACTACACTAAACTTGGTCATACCAAAAGGCCAAATGGTGGGATTCAAAAAACTACTGTTATTTGCCAGGAGGTTTAAGGGATGTTTACATTGCTGTTATTGTTTTGATTCATGATAATTCCTTTCACAGTCATCCTAAACTACTGTGGAAAATAGGCAAGTTATGACTAATAACTGACCAAGTATGTTTCTTTTATATAGGAGATTTATAGTTTTAAACTACAGGGTAAAAAAAATACATAAACTTTATTTCACTAGATTAATGTGATAACAAAGGTGCTGAAAACTAGGCAGACTGCTACCCTGTATGGGCCAGTATCTTTTTTGAGATACAATCAACATGTCACAACATGGTATCTAGGCTTGCCAAACACATATGTGTCCATTCATTCACTCAACAATGGATTTATATTTAGTAAGCACTTATGTTGGGTCAAGCCTAATTATTGGGTATCCAATAGTGAGCAAGAAGAGCTTCATTTTAGTGTGGAAGTCAGACAATAAAAATGTGGACCAAAGAAGTTAATTAAAAATTACAAACTATTGAATAGTCAAGATATATTTTGGATATAGATGCCACAAGACTTGCTGAAGTGTTGGGAATGAGGAAAGAATAGGAGTCAAGGTTTTGACACTGGGTCATTATTAAATTCTTAGAGATTTAAGATTTATATAAATACCTATATAGATCAACATTAAAACAGTACCCCTCATGGCTCCTATGCTTAACAACCACTGCTGATTGGGAGTGGATCCTTTCTATGGAAGTACACTATTCCCATTATGCCAGGTGCTACCTTTGAGCAGGATGACTTTGATACTATGAAGCTACTTGCAGAAAAGCAAGCAATGCTTAGACAACACGTAAGAAAGCATTTGTGTTTCTTGTGACCAGCACTAGGACATGGATTTCAGAACCAAAACAAAATAAAAGGAACACCCAACACTGAAGAAGCTGGGACAATTCAGATGGAGACAAAGCCAAAGACTTCGGTGAACTGAAAGACATGAAGCAGCCAGATACACCACATCCACAGCACTCACCCAAGAGGAGAGCTCCTTATCTTAATTTGACTTCTACTGGGGTCAAAGTGGGTACTGGTCAAGGGGAGTCAATTTCATAACTTGCTCTGTTTCAAAAGCTATCTTCCTGGGGTTAGAGTTATGGAAAATTATGATGTTACTAGATCTGATGGCATATCTTCTGAAATCTTCCAATAAGAAGGTTTGGTACTTAGGTGTCCACCGGTTCAATAATAGTTGTATCACTGCAACACATATTGAGTGCTTAAAATGAAGTATGTTCTGAGCATTGGGCCATGATTTCATTGAAACTTCAGATCAGCTCTAGGAAGAGGTATTAACACCACTTAAAAATAAAGAATCAATGTGCACGCTGCTAGGACTTAGTACCAGGACTCTCCATCTCTATGCCAGTGTTGCTAACTAGTTAGGGAATCCTATACAACTGTCAAATAAATCACTTTTAGGGGCGCCTGGGTGGCTTAGTCGGTTAAGCGTCCGACTTTCTCTTAGGTCATGATCTCGCGGTTCGTGGGTTCGAGCCCTGCGTCACGCTCTGTGCTGACTGCCAGCTCAGAGCCTGGAGCCTGTTTCAGAGTCTGTGACTCCCTCTCTCTCTGACTCTCCCCTGCTCACGCTGTCTCTCTCTCTCTCTCTCCTAGAAATAAATAAAACATTAAAAAAATTAAAAAAAAAAAGAAATCACTCTTAACAGGGATAACTGTAGTAATAATCCTTCCTTCTCTGTTTATTATCTGTCTCCCTCATCTAGAATGTCAGCTTCATGAAGACTTTATCTCTTTTTTCATTTCTGTATCTCCAGTGTCTAGAACTGTTTGGCATTATAGCTTCTTAATAAGTTCTGATTAAATTAATAGTTGTGTCTATTCTCTATCTTCTCCAAGAACGTAGCTAGAATCCTTCAGTTTCTTTGGTCAAGAATCTACTGGACTCATCTCAACAAAAGGTGACATTGGATGGTCATTTGTATTTGCTGAACACCAGAGATGGAAATCACATGAAATGGCATAAAATGTTTACAAAATAATCAGAATAGCTATACCCAAATGGGGCTCCTAATTGCTACAAACCAAAAGTGGCCTGTTCTGAGAAATCTGCCAGTAGTTTAACATTGTTCAATTATCATTTGCTGATTGAGAATACTTAATCAGATCTATTCTCCATCCTGATTCTTCTTGAAAATGATGATTTGGAAAGGATCAGGGTGTAAAAAAAATATGGATTCATATACTGACTCTCTTAATTCAATGAATGTTCTTAACATAAAGGGGTCAACCAACATTATCTCCAAGGTCCCTCTAGTGTTACTGTTCAATGACCCACACCTTCCAGCCTTCTTAAAAGGGAAAGGAAGGATATTAACTAACCTTAATTTTGAAGATAATTTTGATAATCATTTTTCTCTAATATAGCACGTAGTTAGGGTCTTCTGTTTCCCTCTCTCTTATCAGTGTTCTGCAGTTATCATTTGTCACTGGTGACTATGTATCTTCTTCTAATAGCATCCTTATCGCCCCATAATGTGATTCTGAACATAGCCTGAACCAGAAAACAACGAATCACATTTATTTGAACTATGTGTTAACTGTGAGTTCATAGGCTGAATAACAATGCAGGAACCTCCTTCATTAAATGAAGCATAAGAGCTGTGGTTTGGAAACCCCTTTTACTAGTCTCATGGGCCCTTTTCCTAACTTCTGAAATCTAGAAGCCATGTTCTAGAAGGTTGAAAATGCTGAACGTTGGATGAGTATATGTGTCTAAACGAAATGGAATGATATAAGACCTGCCAAATTTCCTGAAGAGTCAACAAAAACAGTGAGGCTGTTTTAGGGAGTGGGAGCCGAAGCAGCCTGTCGACCTTAGTGGCAGATACGGGGAGTAGGATTTTGGTAGCAGGCAGCTGCTTCCCTGCTCTTGATTCCACATTCCATTCAAGTGGCTGTGCAGAGAATTCCATTCTACTGAGAATATTCAGACTATGCATGAGACGCTGACCAAACACAGCTCCAGAGAGCCAAAAATAAAGGTTTTGCTAAGGCCGAGCCAATTAACCAAAGCTCCACCACTGGCTTTTATAGGAAGTTAAGCTGAATCTTTATTACTGTAGGAAATATCTAAGAAAGAGTGTGAGAGGGTGTCCCAGGACATTTGATAATCCAGGAATTTAATAGCTGGAAATCCCTTCCAAATAACTTCCTCCAATCCACATTTTACTCTTGTATTCAAATTTTGCCTCCTTCACGCAGCCTTCCCCAGGCTCCAGCAAGAAATGAGCATCTTCTTTCCTGTGCTCCAACTGCCCCTCTGCAAAACCCTATAGAGGCACTTTCTGTGAAGTACGGGAGTCACTGTCTTATTCTCCCTTCCAGGCTGTGAGTTCCCAGAGGGGCAGGGGCCATGTCATATTTAACATGTTGTCTCCAGCACACAGCACACTGCTTAGCAACCTGTACGCGGTGGAGAGAGGGGGGCAACTGAGAGATAACTGAAGGCTTGGAGCCCAGTTCCCAAAGTATAGTCCCTGGACCAGCACCATCACCTGGGAACTTGTTAGAAATGCAAATTCTTGGGCCCTACCCCAGGCCTACTAAATAAAAACTCTAGGCCTGGAGCCCTGAAATCTATTGTAAAAGCCCTCCAGCTGATCTCGATTCCTGATAAAGTTTTAGACTCACTGCCTAAAACTTTAGGGAGAACATGTTACTTTTCATCTCTGACTGCACTGAACATATTATCTGTCCCATGAACACTCACATCCGTGCCATATTTCTTTTAGGGTTGAGGCTCGTGAGGGCAGAGGTGAAGCCCAATCATCTCTATATTCTCCAAAGCCCCCAGCTTTGCATCTGGCGTGGAGTAAATTTGACAAATGCCAGTTGAATGATGGGACATCTGTCGCAGAAAGTCCCTGTGGCTGTGACTGGAGCAGGCCTTTCTGAAATGATGCTTCTGTCTTAGTATTTCCAAGGATGAATCATGTTTGAGATATTACTTCTAATGGGAATTACCATACTGATGAATCATATCATAATGAGAAAACCTGCCTGCCAAGGATGCCTCTTGAAAAGAAAAAAATCAAATCAGGACAAATGGATTATGTTGTGAGGCTTGTGATGTCAGACCATGAATTAGGTTGACAGAGGGATTTAATGGACGGAACTACCAGGCTCCCTGCAGCTCTAAGGAGCAACGGGTCAATTAATGAATCACATGGGGACAAAGCCCCTGCGAGAAAAAAATAAACTTTACAAATCCTGTAGACGGTGATGCCTTGGCAGCATTCTTGCTAATCTGTACATGTGTGAAACTGTGAGGCACAAAGAGTTCCCGAAGTCCTGTGGCTATGGCTGCTGTGTGTCCACAACAGGTGGAGGGGACCAAGGGCGACCCATAGAGCCAGGTTGTTTGCTTCCTGTGTCAAATGAATTCCCACTCGCCCATCCCAGCCTCTTCAACCCCTCTCTACCTGGTGTCATTGTTTCCGGACCAACCAACACTACACATCCTTCCTCTGCCCTTTGACTGAAGACTGCCTGAGGCTCACCTCCCAGAACAGACTGCTCTAACCACCAGAGGTGGGACAGCAGAACAGAAGCCTTGGGGTAGAAAGGAAAGAGCCGGGTCTTTGCATCTCACTGATCATGTTGGACTCATAGTGCCACTATCTAGAAGCAGTGGGGAAGTAGCTTATGTTTTCTTAATGGGGAGTGTCACAGAGTTGTTATAAGTCAGGATTAAAGGAGATAAGATAGCTGTGAGTTCTTTATCTCTAGCTGCACAGTTTTGAGTGTCCAAAGTGTCATAAGAGTATCAATGCCTGCATTTCTAGAGCTCCAAGGCCATGCTTGCTGTCCTGTAATTTCTGAGGCAACACCCCACCCTGAAAAGCCATCACCCCCACCATCACCCCTCCTATTTATTCATTGGTGTTTCCAGGGTGCTGGAGCCTCTCCTGTGCTCGGACCCCTAAATGTAGAGGTGTCTGGGTATTTTCTGGTCCACCACAATAGGCAGTGATGAGTGAATAGAGACCACCAGGTTTCCAGGAGCCAGAGCCATCACTGAGCTCAGACAGGTCAGGAGGACATGCAGCCTGGGAGAGGAACTGCTAGGTGTAGAAGGGAAAATTACCAGGGGCCTGGACAGGATGGAAGAGCTGAGGAAGGAGATATAAAAGGAATATAACCCAGCTTTGTGGGGAAATCCTGGGATCCACATGCAGAGAAGGACAGCCTCTGGGAGGAGCAAAGTAACAACCAGGTCCTAGGCAAGAGTGCTCACCCAGGGGAATCCTTTGAGCAGAATGGACTGGCATCCAATGCGGACATGGACAAAGTCTCTGGCTGTACGTTAATTTCCAAAGAAGAAAATATCTATGCCTACAAATGTCTTCCTTGTTTGGACTCCATTCATTCATTCATTCATTCACTTAACAAATATTTACTGAATGTGCACTTTGTGCCAAATAGTGTGCCAGAAGCTGGAGACAAAATGATGAATGAAACAGTTTTTGTCTTTAAGAAAGTTATCAAGTATCTGGGGAGGTAGGCCAGAAAATGGACAGTTCTATCTATTATAGCATGCAATTCTGCAACGATGTGAACACAAAGTGCTTTGGGAACACAGAAGAGTGTCTTAGTAGACCATGGGAGGCTTCTCCTAGGTTACAACAACTAAACATAACCTAAAGACAATGAGAGTTAGCCAGGCAAAGGTGAGGACAGAAAGAGAGAAGAAAACACTCTAAATGGAGGGAACAGAGTGTGCAAAATGGTTCCCTGTGGTTGGAGCTAAGAGAGTGAGTAATGAGTCTGGGGAGGTAGGCAGGATCTTTCTGAGTTCTTACAAGTGAATGCAATTAGCCCAGAATTATTTCCTTTCACAAATATTTTCTAAGTCAACAGCCACAGAAGTGCCTTCAACAGAATTTTTTAAAAAAATGTTCACAGCTGGAGCATTATATCTTCTTAACCTGGGGAAACCCATTGCCCATCTAGAGGTATCATGCTAAATATTGAAGATGCAACATCAAAAAGACCCAGTCTCAGCTCTCGAGACACCAATGGGATAGAAATGATTACTTCTAAGGTAGTGATGGTTTCCTTGTTATCAGTAAAAAGCAATGGGAATGGACAAAGTGCCCAATATTACCTACCAGCGTGGAACAGTAGAAAGACCACTGACTTCATTCACACCTACAGTGTAACAATGACAGAGGCATCCCACAGCATGGGCAGTGATTGAGAACTTTTCCTGTCTAGTTGGATGTATAGATGCCAGAAAGACATGGGAAAGACTGAAGGAAACATTGCCTTCTTCTCTACTTTTGGAAGATAGCAGTGGAAATGTAGGCCTTCAAGAAGTTTCCAAAATAATGGGGTCTACAAAACATTAAACAGGTGATGGCATTAGAACTTTATGCAAGTTCATGAATAAGAGTCAGAGACTAAGACAAATTACTTCTGTCCTGTTAGAGACACTCTCAGCTAAGTGTGTGCATGAACACATATGTTGAGGGACAGGTTCATATGGAGACACTGAAGATCAAAGAAAATGTGTTCAGAGGGCTCAGAGGTGTGGGAAAGCAATTACCTTCCATCTCATCTGTGCCTACCATGTAGTCAGATACAAAAGATATAGTCACCATTAGGTGAATTCCAAAGAACTGCATGGATATTATTTAACAAAACGAAACAAAACACCTAAAGTTCATCAAAACTGAGAATGACAAGCATATTAAAAAAATAAAAGCTTCAAAATAAGATAAAAATAGAGAGAGAGGCAAACCATAAGAAACTCTTTATTAAATACAGAAAACAAACTGAGTATTGCTAGAGGGGAAGTGAGTGGGGGATGGGCTAAATGGGGGATGGGCATTGATGAGGGTACTTGTTGGGATGAGCACTGGATATTATATGTGAGTGACGAATCAGGGTTCTACTCCTGAAACCAATACTATAGAGTATGTTAACTAACTTGAATTCAAATAAATAAATAAAAAATTAAAAGCTTCTAATTTACATTCCAAAAATAAGGCATTTTGGCCCTTACATTTTGTCATTTAAAAAGCCTGTTCTGTTGTTTCTACTGAGCTTAAGGTTTTTCTTGGCTATCAAAACAAAGAGGTCTTTTGTTGACAGAAACAGGCGACAGTGTTTTGGTAAAAAGATTATACACAGAATAATGGTATGAAGCTCCATTGTGTAAAAAGTAGACTTAAGAGCTTTCCCTGTCTCCAGATTCTCTGAGTTTCTTGCAACAATCTAAAATACCTTTGTCCTTCAGTTTGTGGGAACCCTAAACAACTAGATACAGTCATTATTTTGTTAAGGGCTTATAAACGATAATATGCAGATATGACTACGTATAATTTTTGAGGGGGGGGGCAGAGGGAGAGGATAAGAGAGAGAACCTTAAGCTTGATGCAGGACTCAATCTCACGACCATGAGATCATGATCAAGAGCTGAACACTTAACCCACTGAGCCACCCAGGCATCTCATGACTACATATAATTAAAGACAATGTCAACAACAGTGTATATACTAACTACAGCTGTGACCAACCCCACTAGGATCAATTACTGGTGGGTGTCTCAAGGATTTCCTCTTCTTTGTAGACTCCATGATCCAGAGATCCATGGTATGTTGTACTGTATACAGTTGGAACTCATAATATATTCCTTGAATTGATTTCATTTGGTTCTTGGAATCTGCACTTACTGAATACTGCCAGCAGTGCCAAAGGCAGGGGGCAAAGATGATACAGCCAACATCATGGTCAGGTGGGCTAGAGAAAGTGTAGGGCTGCTGAGGCCCACTTCCAGCAGAACAGGTAGGAGCTAAAGGAGACATAGTGAATGTGGTGCTGAGTTGGAAGAATGGGCCTTCTGATAGGGCCATACCTCTGTGGAAATCCCAGTTATTTCTGCAGCTTCTTTGAACACCAGTGGGTGCCCTTTTGGGGGGCAAATGAGGGTTCAGCTGAAGAGTTCTAGCATCTGTGGACCCAAAGTCAGACTATCTTTTGTCACTGGGAAGCTCATTACCTGTGCTCGTTCTTCTCTCAAAATCTTGTACTCTCACTACAAGAACCCCAATTATGCTTACTTAGCTATTCACTTCCTGTGCAGGAGACAGAAGGGAGCTCTATTTGTACTCAAAATAGGTGGAGAAGTAGCACATATAGAGACCTGGCATGGGGCCACACTGATGAACAGACCACAGATAATCCTAGTGACCACAATGTGCTACAAAATAGGAGGCAGAAGCATTGAGGATGTAGATAAACAGACTCTGGAAAACAGGTTCCAGAAACTCAGGGGTGCAGGGATAATATGAAGAGTTCTTTCTTTTGACTACCTCCCTCCAAATTGCTTCTTTTCAACTCTTCACCTTTCAGCCATGGAGAAGGCAGGAGGTAGGACATATTTTGTGTTAGGAAGGAGGGCACGGTTATCCCTGGCTGGGCTAATTCTGGTTTCCACTGGTCATCCCCAACAGGTTTCTTCATCAGCTTTTCCACGTTTTGCCCTGGACACATTCCTGAGAATTATTTTTTTTAATGTTTTTTACTTTATTTTTGAGAGAGAGAGCATGCAAGTAAGAGGCATAGAAGGAGACAGAAGCCACTATCAGCACAAAGCATGATGCGGGGCTTGAACTCACAAGCTATGAGATCATGACCCAAGCTGAAGTTGTACGCTTAACCAACTGAGCCACTGAGGCATCCCCATTCCTAAGAATTCTTCAGACAAACTAGACAACCTTTTCCTATCAAGGCCATAAATTCTTTCTCCTTTTCCAAAATCAATCATAGGCTACTCACAAGGAGTTAAAAAAAATCATATCTAGTATTATTTTCAGACACAAGACATAAAAAAAAAACAAAAACAAAGCCAAGAGCTATATGTATAGTGAATGTGAGGATAAATGAGATCCACACTGTGAGAAGTTAAGAATGGGGAGGAATTTGGTGAGAAGAGAATCCTAGAAAGATACAGTTTTGAAGCTCAGGATAGAAAGAGGGAGTCAGGGGCCAGAAGAATAGAAGTGAGTCTGAGGTAAGTGTGCTTTGAAGGCACCTGCTGTTTTCCTGGTTTTGGATATTAGAACAATTATCACCCTCCATCTCTAACCTATGAAGTGCTCACTGATTAATCAATGACTCACCCCTGCTTCATTGAGTGTCTCTTATGACTGGGGGCGGGGGTGGCTAGGGAAGGCAGGGCAAGCAATAGGAAAGTTAACTAATAGGATGAGACAGAAGATAATAAGTGAAAAGAGAGAGGTTCAGGCAAGTGGGAACAGGCTGATTTTGCTGGAAAGTGAGTAGCTACCACATGCCCCAAATCATGCAAGAACATGAGATAGGGTATAATGGATGAACCTACTGTAAGGCTGGTGAGCGAAAAAATAAGGAAAGAGCAACTGTACACTGAACTCCTGATTATCTAGGGTAATGTGGAGATCATAATACTAAGCAAAGCTACCTGCAAGTGAGGTGCTACGAGGCTTGTTATAAAAATCCAAGCAGGACAGGAAGTCAGAACAGGCAGTAATCACAGACAAACCTTCACCAATGAACAAAGCCCTGAGATGGACACCACTGGGCTAGGAAGGTGGAGAGGAATGAGTTCCTGAGGATGAAAAGTTGCTGGATCTCAAGTGCAGGTTTGGTGCAGACAGATCTGACTGTCAGCCTGAGATGCTGGACAGCCTCCATCATCTGTCCATCTTTCTGGCCTCATCCTCAGTTACTATCCTATAGGAACCCACTGGTCTTGCCAAACCAAGCTGCTTACCACCATCCCTCCCCTCAGCTTACCTGCCCTACTGTCACCTTTCAGAATCCTATCTGCTCAAGGCAGTCTTAATGTCACTACTTAGCTAGTTGCATGACCTTGGAACAGTTACCTTCAATGCCCCTCAGTTTCACTAGGTAAAATGGGGATAAGAGTGTGGTGATTATGTGAATTAATAAAAGTGAAGCACCTAGATCAGTGCCTGGGAATCAGTGAGTTCTGTGAAAGTCCCTGTTTCTTTCTTATGCATTGGATGTCCTGGGATATCTGTCTGTCTTCTGGCCCACCTCCCCTCTGATCACTCACATGCTATCTGGAATACAGGTGATAACTCAATGCAGACAAGCAGGATTTACTTTATTTTGCTCCTAGTTATTGCTCCTATTTTAAACTCTGTCCATTTTGAAAGGAATAGGGTATAGCACTGAG
The DNA here is from genome assembly GCF_003009895.1 of Hyaena hyaena. Lineage (NCBI taxonomy): Eukaryota > Metazoa > Chordata > Mammalia > Carnivora > Hyaenidae > Hyaena > Hyaena hyaena. The sequence continues at coordinate 2,422,154 of NW_024080676.1, read as the reverse complement.
TTTCTCTGCTGTTCCCAATTCAATTATTCAGTGTGAAGTTCTCCCAGTGAAGGATATTTGTGGCTTTTTTTAAATAGCAATTTTATTGAGATATAATTCATAAGACACACAATTCACCCATTTGAAGTAGTCAATGGTTTTTGGCATATTCACAGAATTGTGCAATCATCACCACAATCAATTTTACATCACTTTCATTACCCAAAGAAGGCCCACACCCATTAGCAGTCACTCCCCATTTTCTGCCAGCCTCCCCAGACCTAGGCAATGATGAATCTACTTCCTATCTCTAGAGATTTGCCTGTTCTGGACATTTCATATAATCCCCTGGCTTCTTCAAGGGGCCAAACTCTTCAACCTTCACTCATCATTAATCTATTTTTCCAAAATACCCAGTTCCATAGGACCAGGCACATAGCTGTCACCCAATAAATGTCCTGTTGAATGAAAACGAAAACATGGGTTCAATCAAGGGAAACATTTTTTTTTTCACATTTCATCTTTGGAACGTGGTCCAAAGCCAGTTCAGGAAATAGATCAGGAGCAGAGTTGTATTTTTGTTTTCTAGGGCATAAAATAACTTTACTAAGACTCCTCAAAGTGAAATTTTAGTGCAGTGGTTCTCAAAGCTGGCTGTACCTTGGTGTCACCTAGGGGACAAAAGGTACTGAGGCATGAGCCTCCCCGCTGTCCCCTCAAAGCTCTGACTTAACATCCTATGGTGGGGACCATCGGTATCTTTTAAATCTTGGCCAATTTTAAATATGATTCTATGAGCAGGCAGGGTTGAGAACTCTTGTTCCAATGGAAACAACCAGCCTAAGCAAGAATAATTTGTTGAATTCCAGCCATGCCCAGAATGACACACAGCCAGTTTTCAACTCTTGTCTTCAGGAAAATGAATCTGTAAATTTTTAAGAAAGCAATAAAAGCCAGAATATTCATTTCACAAAAGTTTTCTTTATAGCCAACATTACTATTAGATGGAATTGTACAAAATTGCTGATACTTGACTGTTTTTGCATTATAAAGTGGAAACTTCATATCATTCAAATTAATTGAATTCCTTTATTTCATGAAATAGCAGATACATATGATACTCAGTCTGAACCACTGTTTTACTAATCCACCTATTCATTTCCTTGTGCTTTACACACTTTTTAAAAAGAACATTTCAAGCTTCATTAAATATAGATTTCTAGTAGAGGATGGAAAATAGATTTACCATTGAAGAAGACAAAAGCATGAAAATTCATGACCAGATAAAACAGCACCGACTTTATAGCCAATTTTCACCTTTTGCCACATTATTTTTGGAAAGCATGTCATAAAGTAGGTTGTCATAAAGCAAGTTATGTTTTCCCATAGGAATATTTTTATGATTTGTGATTGTGTTCCTGACTAGACATCATATAAATCAGAGATATGATCAAAAACAGGTCACAAAAACAAAGATGCAACAGCTATAAACCTCTATAAACATTTAAAATAATAAATTTGTTATTTAAGCACCATAAAATGTCAAAATCATATTTTACCCATTGATCATTATACTGTCATTTTGGAAGGTAATCAGCACTGCTCATCAAAACTCAAACCATGCACATTCTTTGCTCCACTTCTAGTGATCTTTCCTTTAGGAAAACTGGCTCTGTCTCTCCCCCGTCCTCACAGAACAAAGTATAAATATCTCAGTCTAGATCTGAGACCCTGCACAATCTCACTTCCACCTGGGCAATACCTCAGGGCTCTTGCCCATCCCACCACACCCTCTTCTAGGGCTCTGCTCCCTCCACCTGTCAGCTGTGTGTTGCCCTAGGTTCTGAGGACAATCCTGTTCAGAGTCAGGAGGAATTTAAGGAGCTTCAGTGTCTAGTGCAGGCTCCGCAATGTCTAGTCAAGTGCATTTCTGCTTTCATTCCCATCTCAGGCTGGGAAGCCAGACGTCTACCTCCTTCTTGTGACCAGAACTGCTCATAGCTCTGTTCTTCTGAGTTTTGCTGCCGGGCAGACCCCTTCCTGACTCCACCCCTGCCTGCAAGAGGGTGAAGTCCTCTCCTTGAACCCCACCCTGGAGTTCTGCTACCTATTGCCATACTTTTCTGATGCCAAAAACCTCTCTGTCAAATAAATATTTCACGAATGAGTGAATTTCTAGCTTTCTCCACACTGCACACAATGGAACAGATACTGTAATCTCTGGGTGGTTCTCCCTGAATCAGGTGGCTCTGGGACTACCAGCCACCATGGCCTCTGTGTGAAAACCATGTGCCATGAACACCAGTCCTACCTTTCTCACTATGCCCAGCACCTGCCTCCTCTTGGAAGGTCTCCAGGACTCCTTCCTCTCTCTGTCCCTTCTTCCTCACTATACTACCCTAACATCATACTAGTTCCAGGCTTGGAACTCCCCTGATCCATACATTCTTCTTCCTGTCTCACCAACCCTCTGGTCTCTCATGCACTGCAAAAAGGAATGGACATTTGGAAAGTATCAGCTCATAATTCTAGAACAGTGGTTCTCAGCCATTTTGCCCCTCAGGGCACATTTGGCAATATGTAGAGACATTTTTGGTTGTCGCATTTGAAGATAAGCTACTGGCATCTAATGGGTAGAAGCCAGTGGTGCTGCTAAACATCCTAGAAAGCATGGAACCATTCCCACAACTAACAATTACCCAGCCCCACAACTGGCTGAGATTGAGAAACTGTTCTAGAAAACTCAAACAAAACTCCTGCAGCACTACAAACCAAATCAAATTGAAAATCACCAACAAATAAGGACAATGCCTCTGTTTTTAGGCCAAAAAACTTTCCCCCTCCAATTATCAAAATTTATGTTCATTATAGAAAAATTAGAAAATGAAGAAAAGTAAAAGACTGCCTGTGATACCACCATCTCTTACATTTTTACATATAATATTTCTGATTGTATTATATCCAGTTTGTATCTTTTTTTAAAAAATTTAGTGAGAGAACAAGAGGCAGAGGCACAGAGTTGGGGGAGGGGGTGGTGGAGAGAAAGAGAGAGAAGGAAAGAAAGAGAGAGACTCCCAAGCAGGTTCCATTCTCAGCATGGAGCCTAATGCGGGGCTTGATCCCATAAGCTAGGATCATGATCTGAGCTGAAATTAAGAGTCAAATGCTTAACCAACTGAGCCACCCAGGTGCCTCATATACAATTTATATTCTGCTTTTTCTATATAACATGACAACCAAGTTTTCTCCATATTATTAACAGACACTGCTTCCATTGTTATATAAGACTGCTCCCCATGATCCAATGGCAGTGTAATTAACCCTTGTCTTATTAGTGTAAACTGTAGTTGTTTCCAGGTTTTCACTATGATAAAGCCTGTTGTGATATGCATATTTGCACATAAAACTTTTTCTACATGGGTGGTTATTCCCTGGATGAATCTTAGAAAGGTCTATAATCCATATACAACTTTTGAAAGGCCAACAGAATTTGTTGAGGGACTCTAACACTAAAACCCATGTGAAATGTTCCCCTGGACCCTGGATCTTCTCTAGTCTAAAAACATCCTCCAAACTTAGAACTTAAAGTGTCTCCATCTGAAGAACATCAAAGGAGCCTGAAAAAAAATTCATCTCCTAACTTTCTGAATAGACACTGCAGTAGATCATGAGAACAAAAATGAAAGTCTTGTGATTTTTGGCACAAAGAGACATAACTAATGTGCCCTTAAGATGGCAGGACTTGCTGGTTACAGAGACAAAATGATTTTATTTAGAATGTCCTTCTTATAAGCATAAAGCCACTTTCTATTCATTAAAGCAGTTTCATAATTTTATTTTTTAAATTTTTTAGTTGTATTTTCTCTTTATGTCAGGTATTTAGGCTTTGGGGAATGCCATGATTTTCACAAACATCTTAAGAGCTCTTTGTTGGGATAAATTCAGAACATTTTGAAACAAGAACAGATCAAAGATAAAATTTTTTTTCATTAATACCCAAACCAATTTTCTCCTGTGTTTTAGGAGCTGATTAGAGGATAGCTACAGAGAAGTAGAAGTTAAACTGATACTTTCTCTTTCAGCTCTCAGATTGAAAGGGATACCTGCAAGTATATATAAATCAATTCAAAGCAACATGTCTTGATGTGTGACTCACATTAAACTCAGTGATGGCAGGGAATGGTAGGAAGGTGGGATCAGAGAGATTTCCACCTCTCTATGCCACTAACATGTCCCTGGCTTTGTCACTGACATTTGAAGAGTTTGATTTCAAAAGAGGAAAGCTAACAAATATGTTTTTATATTTGTATATTTACATTTGTCTAAATGCAGTAACAGTACAAAGAAGGTTGTTATTGTATTCCTATATATTGTGTATTCTCCTTTATGATGTCAACCCAAGTATGCTCATGGACAGAAAAGTCATTACTGATCAGGCAAGCCGTGGGACTGGAAAGAAACAGGAAGATGTCTGAGTGGAGAATTAGTGGTTCAGAATCAGGTATCATGGCAGAAATCAAAAGTCCCTTCCAAGTCACAGGTCTGGGAGCCAGGATGTTAGCAATGACCATGGGAGGCATAAAAAAGACAAAACATCCACAGCAACCATAATCACTGTTTGCAGGTTGACCTCGTTGGAGAGGTCAATTATCTCAGCCAATCCTCACGACCATCCCCCAGGAGCTTGTTACACAAACACACATGTGAATGAGGCCTAGAGAGAAGTTCAGAGGATTGTAAAATCTTCCAGCTGCAAGAAGGCCAAGCAGAAATTTCAACCCTGTCTCCTGACTCAGAGTCCACAAGAAAGGCCAGGCAAGAGGAGGCATTAAATAAAGAGCTCAGTGACACACAGAGGTGGTATGAACCTGAATGAAGCAGAGGCCTCCCTGACTTGTCCTGGGGCACCCAGCGGGCAAAACCCCTGGAGGCCCCATGACAGCAGAGGAGCTTAGACCTCACCTGGGGCACCGTGGGGCTGGGTCAGGAGGTCTGACGAACGACTGTTCTTCTAGGAACAGGAAATGGTTCTTGCTGCTGTCCTTGCCTGCTCTTCCCTGCCATCCCCCGTGGACAGGCTCAGGAATGGACTAGAAGACCAGCAGACCCCAGTCTGTGCTACGGAAGTGAGAGAAGCAACAGAGGAGCCTTGGTCCAAGGGCAAAATCTGCCCCAGTGGCTCATCTCCAACAGTGAAATCAAACAACTAACACAATGGCTTGTTGACATTTTTTTAATAACAAAAAAAGTATTTGGAGGGCATTTGGGGGGCTCATTTTGGTTGAGTGTCTGACTCTTGATTTCAGCTCAGGTCATGATCTCACAGTTCTTGGGCTCTGTGCTAACAGTGTGGAGCCTACCTGGGATTCTCTCTCTCCTCTCTCTGCCCCTCCCCTGCTCTTTCTTGCTCTCTCAAAAATAAATAAATAAAATAAACATTAAAAAAAGTATTTTCAAGAGAAATCTCATGTAGAAGTCCAGAATTTACAAAAGATGAGTAGTAGAGGGGTACTGATTTAAAGAGAGATGAAGGAATCCCAGAATGTCCTCCTTCCACCTATTTCAACCTAAATACTTTCAAGGATACTAGGGCTGTAAAGCAGGGTTGGACCGCTTGGCACCATCAGGAATTGTCAAGGACCCCAAGCAGTCTAATTCTTAGAAATCCAGTAGCAATCCATTACCAGACAGTTTTCTAAAATCCTAAAATAAGAAATCTATTTTTCCATCTGTACCACACTTTTGGCTACCAAGTCCACTGCTCCCCGGCCACTTTGAGAAGTACCACTTACTTGCTACCCTTCCCTTGTCCTAAACTTGCCCTGCTCTGCCTTCAAGGGGTATGGTTTCTTCTTCCTAGTAGTTACACTAGAAGAACTGACTTTAGAAACCTTGTTTACATCCTCCTTCTCTTTCCAGACAGAATATTCCAAATCTGTTTAGTCTGTTCTCATTGGAGGACTAAATGCAATAATGTATGTAAAGCACCAAGCAAGCAAGGAGGGTGACATAAAGAAGGGGTTCAGCAAGCATTATGCCTTTATCCTTCCTTTTGTACCTCCTTCCGCACTTAAAGGGCTCCTGCCTGGTTTTGCCTTCCATTGTAACCCTTTGTTCTTTTCTTAGCCACACTTATTGCTGTGCTCCAAATAAGGCTGGGCAAGATGATGAGGTCATCTTTACCTACACAGCTAAACAGTAACCCTCCAAGACCGTGAACACCAACCCCAATCAGCACCATGGGAAGTGCCATCACAGAGAGAAACACATAGTTCTCACCCTTCTTTAAGTAGCCTCCACATTCCCTTGACAGGTAAATTGCAGCAAAGAAACATTAGCCCCAGTGAAGACTTCTATTATATTTCTGCATAACTGAGGAAGGTACAGAGGAGACAGACAGAGAAAGAGAGAGAGAGAGAAAGAGAGAGAGAGAGAGAAGGTGAGCACAAGGAAGAGGGAATGAACAGGGGGGGATCTGATCTAGCTGAGCCATGTGGAGAGAAGAAATATGTTTCCTCTGCAGAAAGAGAGGCATGAGAAGTAGAGAACAGGAGGCCTCAGACAGGACTAGAACTATTAGGAATGGGGCCAGCGTTCACTTGCTGAGCTTATATGAGGAGGAAAAGAAAGTCATGGGGAACATCAAGACCTTATTGGCAGGAAGATAAACTGGCACAAGCTTTTTTTTTTTTTTTTTTTTTTTATGTGTGTGTTTTTTTTTTTTTTTTTTTTTTTTTTTCACAAGTTTTTTTGAGGACCATTGGTCAACATCTATCACAGTTTTAAGAGATTCTGGAATCACATTTTTTAGGAATCTAAACTTGCAGAAATTTTAACATTGTACAGACGTCCAATGATGTTCAGTCTAGCATTGTTCACAAGGGCCTAAGTGTTCAGCCTAAGTGTTCAACAGCGACTGTTTAATAAATTATGGTGTATCCAAAAATGGATATTCGTCAACAGTGAAAAACACTGAGGTAGTGATATATTACCAATATGAAAAGATCTTAAAAATGCACTAAGTGAAAAAGGCAAGTTGTAATATGAGCCAATTTTCATTTTATAATAATATAAAAACAGCAATCTGGAAGGATACACATGGATAGCCTTGATTTTCTTGGAGAAGTAAAGCATTGTCACTTTTTACTTTGGGTACTTCTAGATTGTTGAAATGTGTAATTAAACATCAATGAAATAGAAAAGCTAGCTCTAGCACAGTGGTTATGTGCATGGGCTGTGAATCCATAATACTGGAGTTGAAACACAGTTCTGCCTCATCCTATAAATGATAGGTAACTCAACAGCTCTGTGACTCAGTTTCTTCATTTGTAAAATGGTAATAATGATAGTAACAACCTTATAGGGTTCCTGTGCCAATTAAATGAGTTAATACACTCAAAAAAGTTTAGAAAAGGCCTGGCATCTAGTAAATACTTGAAAAATTGTTGGCCAAGGAAAACAATAATTTGGTTCTTATTTTTTTAATGGCCAGAAGATGGAAGGAGTGGGGCGCCTGGGTGGCTTAGTCGGTTAAGCGTCCGACTTTCGCTTAGGTCATGATCTCGTGGTTCGTGGGTTCGAGCCCCGCATCAGGCTCTGTGCTGACTGCCAGCTCAGAGCCTGGAGCCTGTTTCAGCCTGTGACTCCCTCTCTCTCTGACCCTCCCCTGCTCACGCTGTCTCTCTCTCTCTCCTAAAAAAAAAATAAATAAAACATTAAAAAAGAAATTAAAAAAAAAAAAAAGAAGAAGATGGAAGGAGAAAAGTGGGAAAAGATTAGTGCCAGATGACAAAAGGCCTTGCACACCAGGCAAAGAAGTAAGAATTAACTTATTCAGATGGAAATAATGAGCCATGTAGTCATTCAACAAATATTTTATTGAATGCCTTCTATGTGCTAGGCCCTGTTCTAGATGATGGGGACACATCAGTGAATGAAATAAACAGCATTTTAGAAAGGCCTTTTGGGCATGATGTTTATGTCTTAAAAGTGGTTTGTGTGTGTTTGGAGGGGAAATGATCCAAAAGGCTGGGGACTGTCAGCCAGGAGGCCATTGCATTGTTCAGGCGACCGGGGACAGATACATGAAAGGGATACTTGAAAGGCCATAGATAACAGACTGGCAATTCCTAGTGTTGGTGAGGTGGCTGAAGGGAGGAGGAGGTGGGGAGCTGTGGTGGCCAGAGAACCTCTGAACACCAGCTTCTTAAAGTTCATTCCAGCATCAACTAACTCAGTTGCCCTGGATCTGGTTGTAATCCCATGTCCACCACCACTGATGTGAGGGGCCCTGGAGAGCTGAGTTTTTAGGAGTCTCAGAATCCTTTGATAAAATGACAGGGTCTGACCCTGCTGATCTCCAGGACCCCTTTTGGTTCTAACATTCTACAGTTTTCATGTCATTATAAAGCGGCAACTGAATGGGACTTCCTTTCCCATTACCAATATGTAATATTCTAGAGTCAAAAGAAAAGCCACCAAGACATAGGATTCAGATGTGCAGGATAAAGTAAGAGAAGATTGTTTACATTCATTTCCTTTCTGAGAAAGCGCATATTGAAATGTATGTGTCAAGGTCTGAAAATGGGTTACTCAAATAATTTCCTTCCATACATGCAGCTGTTTTAAAGCATAAGCCACACTCATCCAGTAAAACCATCATCTGTTCTATAAAGAATATGAGCATTCATCTGGTCCTTATTTTTAGAGTAAGAGGTCAAGTGCACAAGGGGTAAAATGTAGTCAAGTCCACTGAGCCAGATGCAGACAAGGGGCTGAAGGCCAATTATAAATCGCAATACCTGAATTTGTGGGTATTTAAATTAAACATCTTAAAAGATCAAAACAAGGAAATCATGAACTATTAGTGTGGCAAACAGAAGCTGCAAAAGCCTACGTTTCATTTGTTCATTCATTCAACTAATTTCTCTCACAAAGTAAATCACCAAAATAAACAGACTGACTCATTTCCCATTGCCCGCTGGAGTTTGGTTCTTTTTCCCCACCCAGGGTCATGGAATACGTGAACTTCAAACTTACTCCCTGTGTGAGAAAACCCTGTGAGAAGATAATCAACTCTATGTTAGAAGAAACTGCAACTTTCTACTACTCACAAATAACAGGCACAGGAGCCAGGCTACCTGAGCCCAGCTCTGCCACTTACCACCTATGCAACTTTAGGCAAGTTACAGGTCTCTCCGCCTCAGTTCCCTAACTCTCATAGGGTTGTGATGAGGATGTTACTATTTCTGCATTGTTTTGAACAGTGCCTGCCGTATAGTAAGCACACTATATATGTGTTTATAAGATAAATTTTAGTTGCTAGAGGCAACACAAGGCAGCTGAGAGCAGTTGCATATTGATTCTCTTAAAGGATATACTTCCTCTCTGTTCATCCTACTCACTCACAAAAGGGCCACGGAAAACCATACATTAGACAAGACAAGGATCAGCTGTTCTTCATTTGTACTTAGGAAGGGTTAGGAAGAATTTAACTAAAAAAACTGCTGAAATCAAAACGACTCTTCTCTTTATAAAAGAGATACAAGTTTGTTGGTAGAGACGAAATTAGAATGCCCTGGCATGGTGCCCACCAGCCTCAGAGTCTGTAATTTCAACCGTTTGCCCGAGTTATTTGAACCCATTTTATTCTTAGCTGTTCTAGCGTGTGAGGTGTGTGTGTGTGTGCTCACGTGTGTGCATGCACGTGTAGAAATGCACATGTGTGTGTGTAGAAATGCATGGTGGGGGAAGGGGAACAGCCCAGGTGGAGACTTGACGCTTGAATACTTGAGTCTGGGTCCTTTTGGCTCCAAAACATAGAGTTGTCACCTAGAGCAAATTCCTTAACTTTGTGAGCCTTAATTCCTGGAATTGAAAAATGGTCTTGACAAGTGGTCCTTTGGGCGTTCTTTTCTAGACTTATTATTCAAAGTGGCTGGGAGGATTTGTTTTCATAACAATTGCCCCCCTGCAGACTGCAGACTAGCCAGAGGGCTGCAGCCACTGCACTGGCTAGGGGGCCTGAAGGTGTCTGGTCGTGTAAATAATGAAAAGCACAAACCTTGAATGAAGAGTTCAAGACTCAACTTTGCCACTTACTATCTTGTGACCTTGAAAAAATACTGACCCTCCCTAAGCCTCAGTTTGTCTATCTATATAAAATGATGATAATGATAATAACAGTATCTACCTTATCAGGTAACTGTGAAGAATAAATAAAAGTACTCAAGAAGCACTTAGCGTGATGCCTGACAGTCAATGAAAGAGCAGCTTTCACAATAGTGGCTGTTCTGGTCTCTGAGTGCCCCAGGGAGATCTTAGGTATATTCTTCTTTGGATTGTGATGGGCAGTTTATTAGCTGGTTTTTAGATTAGCTTTTAAAATCCCCACTGAGAACTCTTTTAAAACATGCCATCTTCCTCCTCCACTGTTTTTCTTCTTTGTGTTTTTTAAAATTATTTCAAAACAAACCAGCTATTTTAAAGTGTGTCTGAGTGGTGGCCTATTACTCATCAGAGGAGATTCCAAAGCTTTTTGTGGGAAGGATTTCATGTCAGGATGCTTTGGCCAAGGAGCTGCCTGTCCTGTTCTTTCTTCCCTTTGGACAGGCCCCTGGAATGAGCAGGGCTTTGAATACCTCCCCCCAAGATGGCAGATTTAGGGGGTGCTGGGAGCTCAGCCTGGAGCAGTGGCTGGAGTAGTCAGTCAGGAGAACTTGTAGGGGAGTTCTGGCCTTGGTCCTTCCAACAACTAGCTGGATGACCTGAGACTGGCCACTTAAACTTGCCAGAGTGTACTGTCTTCATTTGTGACACAAGAAGGCCAGCAGTGGGCAAAAACCAGGAAGACAATTCACCTAGGAAAACAAACACTAAATACTGTTCCTTTCATGAGTTATCAAAAAAATGCAAATTACAGGAATATAAAGAACTTCTGTTTAAGTTTATTAAAATAAAAATTTGAAAACAACGTCAATTTTTGGGGTGCCTCGGTAGCTCAGTTGGTTAAGTGTCTGACTTTGGCTCAGGTCTTGATCTTATGGTTCGTGGCTTAGAGTACCATGTGGGCCTCTGTGCTGATAGCTCAGAGCCTGGAGCCTGCTTTTGATTTTGTGTTTAACTCTCTCTCTGACCCTCCCCTGCTTGCACTTTGTCTCTCTCCCTCAAAATATGAATAAACATTAAAAAAAATAAAAATCAAAGAAAACAATGTCACTTTTCTTCTGCATTACTGCAAGCACTGGCACATTGGCATAAGTGCATGGGACTAGAAATCACAATTCATATTGTGTCTCGTGAAAGAAAAGGAGGTAAATGTGGTATGAATCCTCATGTCTGCAACTCACTAGTTTCTAGGCTCAACTTCTTTGAGACTCCATTTACTCATTGGAAGAAAAAAATGGGTAAAAAGGAGATAATAAAAATACTGCCCACTTGATGGGTTGTTGGGAGGTCTGGAAATAATGTAGGTAATGGAGCTCGCTTAACATATGTCATTTACCAGATGCTTATTGTTCTGAGGCTAAAGATGATGATGATGGCTGATTCTCCTTGGCTCTCTAATTTTATAATGCTGTTGGAAACAAAACCCATTCTCCTCTCCTTTCTTGGATTCCTTGTCAGAATCTATGCAGCCCCACTCATCCAGTTTCCTAGGAGATTGCGAACCATGACCTCAGAGGTCCCAGGCAATTCCAAGTACAGTCCTACACACATAACACTACACGTCAGATGCCCTTCCTGCCGTGCTCTCTGGCATTCACTCAGCTCTGCAAATGGCCTTCTGGCTTCACGGGCCAGACCCCCTCTAGCACCTGAGCAGAGAGCAGAAAATGACATCTTCTCTGTGCCTCACAACTTCTGCGTGCTGCGTGCATCTCCACCCAAGCAACCACAAATCAGCCATCCACCTCCCCTCCCCCCAGAGTTCAAGCTCTTTGACATATGTCTGCTGCCACCAAAACACTGCACATCTGTGCCAGCCACTAGGCTACCATATTTACGAAGTAATTCATTCCACCCTGGGGAGGCCCTCAGTCACTTGTTTTCAAATGCCCCTTTGCTTCTGAGGAGGGTTTTTCTTTTCTTCCTCTTTCTCTTGTGATTCATCTCTTGTTTTTGGGTAATTCAAGCTCCGCACTGACTTGAATTGCCATAGAGTCTTTATCTACTCAATATCAAAGATGTCTCTTCTCAAATGTTTTTTTGAATTCTTTCTCAATACCAGGTTCTGTTTCTGTTCCCATTTTGCAACCTAATAAGGACTGAAATCTGTTTTCAGTAGTTACTTGATTTTTTTTTTCTCAGCTTTAAAAATAATTTCTGAGAGCCATGGAATTGGGGAACTGAAAGGAACTCGTCAAGTCCTTGTTTCATTCATGAAAAAACTGAGGCCCCTGGGGGTGAGCTTTGAGGTGGTCACACTGTGGCAAGACACGCAGGAGAGGGAAAGCAGACCATGGACACCCACTTCCTTGTACCTCTCAGTCTATCACACGCTCTATTTCCTTGTTAAGCCAGGTCCAGGCTCTGCATGGCAGGGCTGCTGACAATGACTTCTTTTTATGGAGAGATCTGAGGGGATTCCTGGTAGGTCTGCAGAAATAGTTCCCTCCAGGTGCTCCAAATCCATCATGGACTCATTGCTCCTCTCTAACTTCCAGGCTGTTGTAAACGCTTTTTCTTCTTCCTGGTAACACTGGCTAAGTCACATTCATTCTCTAGATGCCTTCTCCAGGAAGCCCACCTGAGCCTCCAATTTCATGAAGGCAGCGAGCCCTCCCACATTTCCCCAGGGAAATACCTTGTATGCTCTCTCTCCAAGGTGGGTATTGCTCACCAGTCTTGCAACAGATCATTAACCAGTTTGCATCCATCTTCCCCTAGAGGACTATGTGCACCATGAGGGTAGAGCAGACAGAGCTGACTCATACCAAAGTGTTGGTGAATTTTAAAATCTCTTCTGCCTGCAGAGACTTGGGTGCTAAGCACTTGAAGAAGGGAAGAGTCCCAAGAATAGTCAAGAGCCTGCAGACAAATGATTTCACAATTTCAGGATGAGGGAGTCTCCTCTAAATTTTTTAAGAAACTGGGAATAGACTTCCTACCAAGAAAATGTGGGGAGGAGAGCAATTAATGAAGCCCAGGTAAGCATACACCATCCGTCCTCTTGATTCACACCTCTTCTTAGCCAGGGCTGTGTTTTCTGCAGAAAGGAATATGCTTTCCAGAGCATCTTCCAGGTAAACCAAAGCCTTTCATAGTCAAGCCTTTGACCCAGGGTGACTCAGAGTCCTGACTGCCCTTTGAGGAGTGAGGGGAGGGGAAGACTGGACCCCAGGAGAGGCAGGAAGGGTGATATGGAGGCCAAGAATGGAAAAGCTCCAGGTCTTGACTTCTCTGGATTCTTTCCCCACATTATCTCATATAATCAATCCCCCAAGCAGCCCTAAGATGAGAGTCCTTTATGATCTCCATTTTACCTAGGAAGAAACAATGGAATGCAAAGTTCAGTGACTCACTGAGATCACAGACAGACCGGTCAGAAGTTGTGCTGAGATGTACCCAGAGCAGCACACTCCTAACCATTGCCTCTTTCTGTAATTTCCTACAGACCTTTCTTAAAGGGGTCAGGAGGGACCTATGTGTGTAATAAGACAAATAGGAAGTTAAAAGCAGGTATTTTTAACACTCTTTTCTGTCAAGTCTCCCTGCCTGGACAAATCTCTCCCCTCCTGGAATGTACTTTTACCTCCTGTGACAGTGAAATATCCACTGAGCCCTGCAGGCCTCTTCTCCTGCTATAAGGGCTTCAACCAGACTTAAAACTCCCGCTCTCCATGCTCCTATTACAATTACAGTTCTGCACAATGCAATATTCACAGCATTGCCCAGCACCTGGTAGAATCATTTATTAGTTTATAACAACCATGAAAACAAACTTTTGACCATTTGCCATCTGCTGAATACACTTTTCTTGTTTAATTTTCATAATAGTTCCATGAAATTGACACATCTCCCTCCTTACAAACAAGGATATTGAGTCTCAATAAGCCCACATGGGTAAAGTAATATGTCAGTCTGGAGTGGAAGCTCTGTATTAGTCTGTCTGGGTTCAGTCTCAGTTCACTAAACAAGCAAATGTATACAAACTGCTCCTCTCAGCCTTAGTTTTGCCATCTGTAAAATGGATCATGAGGTGCTAAGCACAGGACAGATACAGAATGAAATGTGAGGACTTAATACCATTAGAAAGAAGCAGAGCTTGGAATTAACTCCTGATTCTCTAATGCCAGGGCCATACTGTCTGCTTCTCAATTAGTTCTGAGGAAGGCAGAGTTTATTGTCTCTATAAGGACTTAGGTTCAGAAAGGTGAACTGACTGGTTCATAATCACACAGCTGTTACAGGTCAGGGCTGAGGTTTAAGCCAAAGGCAATTTTATTTGACTTCCCAACAATGTGCTGCTTGTGTTAATCTGTTAGTTTCATGTCCTATTCTTCCTTCCAACCGAGTGATGAGCTCCTCAGAGCCAAGTGAAGGCAGTTCCACTTTCCCTGTGTCTCCCAAAGGGCCTGGCACAGTATCATACATGCTGTGTTCACACTACACCATTGGTAAAGAAAATACGGTTGCCCTGGCTTAGCCTGGCACCCAGCTTGCTCTTCAAAACCATAAGCAGCAACGGCCATGATGATGGAGACTCCTATGACAGAAGGAATACAAGAGAGATAATTCCAGAGTCACCTAACAATTATATGCCCACTGTATCTATAAAAAGTAAATCTCAAAGGGGAATTCAAGATGTTAAAATAAACTGAATATTCTACAGGATAATAGCCACAGCTTCTTCAATAAATAAATGGTGTTTAAAAAGAGAGGAATCTGTTAGAGATTCAAAGACTTAAGGCACATATCATTTAAATGCAGTATTTCTCATCTGATCCCTGATTCCAAAAATCAAATATTAAAAGCCATTTTAGGGACAATCAGGGACATCTGAATAGGACCACCTTATGAAACTGTAACTTGGAATTATTATTTATTTGTTTAGGTATGATAATACTGTGGTTATGTTTCTTAAAAAAGTCTTGATCTGTGAAAAATATATAATGAAGTAGTCATGGATAAAATGATACAAATCTGGGATCAGGAAAATGCTCCTGGGAGGTGGCTGATGAAACAATACTGGCAAGTGTTGATAAATGTTGAAGCAAGGTGATGGACCCATGGGGATTCGTTATATGATTCTCAATATTTTTGTGTTTATTCAAAAACTTACATGATAAGAAGGTTTTTTATTTGTTTGTTTCTTTAAAGAAAGAATGAATGGTGTGAGTCCCTAGAAATATTCTATTTTGTTCCACAACTACTTTTATGCCAAGAGATCAGTTTCCTTGATGATGGGAAAACTCTCCCAAATGTACTTATCCAAATGAGGTTAAGTACCTGTTGTGATGACAGCTCATCTAGACCATTCTGCCTCCCGTTCCCCATTAGCCCCCTCCTAACTGACCTTGTCACCTTTCTACCATTTCTACTATCTCCTTCTACTCTTCTGGCTAGAAACCTCAGCAGCATCATTGCTTTCCTCTTCCCCTCCATCCTCTACCCCAGGCAGCCAGTGATACTGCATGTGAACTTGATCTAGCCACCAATGTCTCTGATCCTTGGTGTCATCATCTGTCAGAGGTAACTGGTGGGGCCCTGTCAGTTATAATCTTCTTGGTACTTTCTTTCATAAAAGCTAGAGTGCCGTACGTCTAACATGTTATGTTACCTAAGTGTCTGGAGAGTTTCTTCTTTATTATAGTTTCCAGCTGTTTGCCCGACAGGAAATCAGACTCTCTGATATGATGTTCTTGTTTGGGACTTCCCTCCTGATGGAGCTTCTTTCATTCCTTTGTATTACATTACATGTATTATGTAGGAACATAACTGGGTGCCAATTCAACTTGTTCCTCCTACTGCTGACACTGTATCTGTTGACAATTGCAAGTTATGCATCTTTTTGGTCTGCCTTTATGGCCATTATGTTATTCCATAACCAGGGCAACCAGGAGACAACTGGGTAGGGTTTCCAGTTGGCACATCATTTTTTTGCAAAGGAGTTGGCTGGAGAAGCAACACACTCAGGACCAAAAAGCAAGTGAAGGACAGGGGTATCTAGAATCTAAGTCTCCTAAATCCTGGTCCTGGACTCTTCAGCATCATTCCATATTGCCCACAGGAGCAGCAGGGCAGCTGGGAGGGTGAAGAGAACTGAGGTCTGGCCATATGAAGCCATCTCAGCAATGTGTGAATGACCAATAAAGTGATGACAAGATGTCCCCAAGAACAGCTGGAGATGACAGCCTCACTTTTAGTCCTGGAGGTCATTCAAATCCAGATCTGACTTGCTGCCTGAGAAGATCCCCGACCAGCCTGTCCTAATGGCGTGGGAGCTGGCCACAGCATGGACCATGGGCCTCGGTGGTTCCTCCAGAATATGGAAGTGGAAGGTACAGGGAGTCAGAGTCTGACAGGTGGGCTCAAATACCACCTGTATCCCTTAGTAGCTGTATAAAATAAGGCCTGTTACTCTTTCCCAAATGTGTTCATCACCATGTAAGCCCTAGGCAGACCCAGCACGTGACTCACAGCCCCTTTGCGGGCAGAAATAAAAACCAGTCCTCTAGAAAAAAGTTGGTTAAAGAAGGGGGCATTTTAAAGGTGGTTAAAATGTATTCTTTGTTAAACAGCTCTTGAAATAGTCTGTAGTTCAGCAATTTGAAACAATTCCTAGGGCAGCCTTGTGAGAAAAGTAGTTTCTTGCTAAGAAGTTTTGAATCTTGCTCTAATTTGATTATATTAGCTAGTCAAAAATAGACATTAGAGCTGAAAGGGGCAACTGGTCAGAATTCTATGGAAAATTCACCAGGGGACTAAATACCCATTTCTTCCCTTGTACCTGTGGCCATAGGCTTCAGCTTTTCTTTTGTGGGAGGGGGTGGAGGGGGTGGAGGGCACTTAGTATTTCTAAACTGAGTTTCCTCTTCATCCAGTGGCAGCTGTTTGTGTGTTAAGAACAGCATCCAAATGCATTAATCTGCTGGTGGACCCCAGCAGTAAAATGCTGCCTCTTAGGGATAAAGTTGTGCACCAAAAAGAATGTCCACCACCCATGAGTCACTACCTGGCTGGCTGAGGGGTTCCTCCCTGTCTGCAGGTCTGGCCGTTCCCTCAGCCTGGAGTACTTCCCTTCCAGACCCTCTTCCTCCAAACTTGCCCTTGAGGGATACTCGCTCTATAGGTCTCCTCTTAAATAGGAGTTCCTCCAGGAGCTTCCCCTCCCCATCAAGTCTAGTTGAGAGGACCTACTAGGAGCTCCCGTCATGGCCTGTTCTTTCTCCATTCAATCACTTGCCACATCTGACTGCAGCAATTAACTGGAGACGATTTTGCCTCCAGGGGACATTCACATTATCTGGAGACACTTTTGGTTGTCATAATGGTGTGTGAGTGAGGATCCTCTTGGAATCTGGTGGGTAGAGACCAGGGATGCTGCTAAACATTCTGTGACGCAGAGGACAAGCCCCACAACAAAGAATTATCCAGCCCCAAATGCCACCAGTGCAGAGGTCGAGAAATCCTGCTTTAGTGTAACTGTTTACTTATTTTTCTCATAGTGGCTATCTCATTCATATTTGTTTCCCTGCATGATTCCTGGCACATTCCAGGTGTTCAACAATGACCTATTAAATGGCTGAATGACCTTCACCCCAGCTCCCATCTCTTGTTTACTTCTACCGGCTTTGCCCCTGACCAACTCCCTGTACTGGCCTCTCTATGTCACTCAGCACAAATTCTATTCTGACTCTAGCCAGGCCCCCCACCATACCTCTGCTCTGTGCACTGCAGGCCAAAGGTGATAGACAGCTAGGGCTGCCTGCAACAACTCAGAGAACAGCACGTCTGGACTAGCAGTCGAGCAGGGCTAGATGAAGTCAAGGCCACGCATGCACGCACGAGAAAGGGAAGAAGGCCTGAGCTGGTTGGGAGCAGGGCCAGACCACCAGGCAAATTGGGCAGCTGGACTGTGCAGTTAGGGGCTGAAAAGCTGATTAGTTTTCAAATCCTCCACATGCCTTTTATTTAATTAATGGACATTGAACGCCCGTTTCTGAGGCTGCAGGAATCTTCTCCCTCTTTAGCGAAGCAGCACTGCAAGAGAAATATTTTCTCAAAAACTGAGTCACTGCCCATTTTTTTCTTTGTGCTTTTGCTACTGAGTTCACATGAATAATTATAAGCTTATTTTACATGATCGTAAGGGGCTGGGTAATTCTCAGCAATTTCAAGAATGAAATGTTCACAAAGGCTTTCGAGGCTGTGACACAACAAGGTTTGGCAATCAAAATCACTGCCATTAAAACATATTCTCTTATTTGGTTTATTATATTTCATGTTTTACATATATATTCTAATTTAAGTTCAAATAATGTAGTGCAGAGAGATGGAGCTGGACAATTTTATGAAACAAGGAAGGTTAGGGGATTGCTGGATTTTTGAAGCTAAAAATTTGATGTTTTGACCAACAGTCCCACGATTTCACCCTTGAATTCCTTCAGAGCTCTTGGATGAATGCCAACCTGTCCCCGTGATTTATCCACATCCAATATGTCAACTAGGTCTAGAACATTCTGTACATTAACTACCACATGATCTAGTACCTCTGCTTCTAAATATTTAAAAATATTCATTTTTTGGGGGTGCCTGGGTGGCTTAGTCAGTTAAGCGTCCGACTTTCGCTTAGGTCATGATCTCGTGGTTCGTGGGTTTGTGCCCCGCGTTTGGCTCTGTGCTGACTGCCAGCTCAGAGCCTGGAGCCTATTTCAGAGTCTGTGACTCCCTCTCTCTCTGACCCTCCCCTGCTCACGCTGTCTCTCTCTCTCTCTCTCCCCTAGAAATAAATAAAACATTTAAAAAATATATTCATTTTGATGGGTTTTTTCTAAAAATTTTGGGGCCAATAATTTATTAGGTCTGCTGGTCCCTTTTCCTATATCCAAAGGAATATTCCAATCATCTACAAAGGTTCTACCAGGTCTGTGGCTGGTTTCTTCACTTCAATTACTTTAAAAGATCTTCTTGTTTTTGTTTTAATGTCTGATCCCTATAGAATGTTCCTTAAATTATGTGTAGATCCTTTCTGTGGGTTCCCCTGTTTTTCCAACTGAATTAACTTCCTATTTTTTCTGAACATATCTTTTTCTTATGAATATGCCTTTGTCTTGAGCAGTCCTGCTTGGGCTGATTCTGTAAATCATGATTATTATCTCATGCCCATGAGAGTCAAAGGCAGGCAGGCCACAGAGGGTTTTGCCTGATGCCTGGCACAAAGTAAGTGTTTAGTAAACAGTTACTTATTCTTTTTTTTAAAAAAAATTTTTTAATGTTTTATTTATTTCTAGGAGAGAGAGAGAGAGAGAGAGACAGCGTGAGCAGGGGAGGGTCAGAGAGAGAGGGAGTCACAGACTCTGAAACAGGCTCCAGGCTCTGAGCTGGCAGTCAGCACAGAGCCCGACACGGGGCTCGAACCCGCGAACCGCGAGATCATGACCTAAGCAAAAGTCGGATGCTTAACCGACTAAGCCACCCAGGTGCCCCAACAGTTACTTATTCTTATCATGTTGGCCAAAGAAGGTGAGGTAGGAAAAAAGCTGGTTCTTTTCAACCCCACCTTCCTAAATGGTTTTTCAAATCTTGATATATACTTTGTGCTTCCTGAAACATGTTTGGTAGTGTTTTCTAAAAATTAGCTGGCAAGATTCTTGAGGCTTATTGACAATTTTTTTCATAATCCCTGTTCTGTTACTATATACATGCTTTTCTTCTCTGTTATATATACATTACCATTCTTACAACAGACTGTTAAACTTAATAGGGTTATTCAATTTTGGTGGTCACACACAGATGCTCTCTGCACCTTCATGGTGCTTGTCTTCCTTTTCTTTCCTTCTATAAAATAATTAGCATAGGAAATGATCATTTGTCCTAATTCATCCCAGGGAGATATTTTGCCAATTTACAAGTGAGTAAACACCCTCATTATTACTAATTGGCCTGATTCTTTAGTTCAGCCAGTCCTATTGCAGTTTCCAGCTCAATCTCATTATCCTTGTCAGGTGGCTTATAACCCCTTTCTACTGCGGTATTTTCATTAACTACTCAGGCTGTTTCCACCCACTGGGCATTTCCTGATGCCATTTTTATGCTGAGGCTCCTTGGATTTCTCCACTACTCTGACAATCTGTTTCACGACTCTGGTTTCTTACCCTTCTTTGACAGCTGTCTCAAAAGAACCTTCAGTTCCTAAGAAACATAATAGCACTGTCTTTGCTCTCCCTAGCCCCCTCTAGTTCTACCTGTTTCTACCTGTGCTGTGTACTACAGCCATCAATGGACTATAGCCACATATACATATATATATACATGACCATAGCTCAGCAATGACCACAAAAGGTTCTGATCTTCAGTCTCTTTCTCAGCTTCCCAAACTAGTCTTCAGAACCTTCTAATTATTTGCTCCTAAGTCATGCTACTGAGACCAAAGGAGAGATTTGGGTATGCTACCCTTGGGACATGCATGGGACAGCTTTCATCCTGTTGATTTCCTACCTCTGCTCTCTTCATTTTCATCAATTGTCTTTACCCAGCTAATGCCAGTGTACAACTCCCTCTGCTAATTATTGCAAAAATGGAGTCACTTCGCTGGAATGCCCCAAGGCTTCCCTGTGTCCTGCACCTGCCTAAGCTTGCAGTAGTTGCCACAGTTCTTTTCTCATGAGTACAATTTGTTGACCCCACTGGATTCCTAAGCTGGACTGACCCCCAATGGAGAACTCATTCAATGCATACAGCCTCTAGCAAAACCCCTCTCCATCCCAACACACACATGCATCTGCTGTTTCTCTGTATGTCTCCATGTTGTAGTGAGAGCATGGAGATTATTCATATTAGATGTCTAAGCAGTTTGAATTCAAATGGCATCTTGTGGCAAAGCATGCCAGGGTGTGCAATGAGCATTAAATAAATAACACAGCAGGTACTCTTCTTTCAGGAACAGCTCCTTTGGGAAGTGGCAGAAGTGGGTGCCAAAAACATGTAACTATACTTTATTACCCAGTTCACATCACACTATCACTGAGGGATCACAATATCTGGGGAAGCTCTTTGAGAATGGTCTAGGGATGGACAGTTGGGAGTTGTATCACCTGCCCCTGAATGGAAAATTCTTTAAGGGCAAGAATAACGTGTCACTTTCATGGATGTCCCCTATAGTCCTAATATTATGACTTGCACTGAACATGAACCATCCATACAGTCATTTACCAAACACCTATCATGTGCATCATACATTACGGTTCTCCCTTTCTCTCTCTTCTCCACCACTATGCTGGGCCACTCACCACCCTTTCCAAGAATCTCTACTCTACCTGAAGTTTCATAAGAGCAGGGACCACCATGTCATCTACTCCACTGTATTATCTCAGGGCCTGGCAGTGTATGGCACATAAGGTCCTCACTAAACTTTTACTGAGCCAATGAAAACAAACCAACTTGGGCTGCTTTCATGGAAAACACTGCTCAGTACCAAAGTGTGATCTGTGTCCATTTGTGTCAAACACATTCATGTGTGTCATTTGCCATAGGACAAAGGAGATGTGATGCTCACAGGGAAGCAGAGGTGAAAGAGGGTGGAGGCAGGGTCACTTTTCTAACACATGTGTGTGTGTGTGTGTGTGTGTGTGTGTGTGTATATAATTATGCCAAATGTTTTCAAAATTACAACCTATAAAGAGATTTTTAATGGAGGCTTGCTCACTTTAGTTAGTTGCATCATTTCAGACTGCAATTGAGACAAGAATTTACAGTAGACTGACCGTAAGGCAATGCCCTTTACCCAGTATGTGCACATCATATACCACAGCCATTTACACAGAATGCCCTCCCCCAACACCACCCCTCTCTCCACCCAAATACTGATTATAGATATGTGATTTATTTGCCACCACAGATTTCCTCCCTGTGGGTTACTGTGATTATTAATTTCAACAGAAGCCTTTCTGAAAATTGGAGAAGAGATTGTGGAACATGGATGCAGAAAAAGGAGGTAGTTTAAACTGGTACTGTTCAAAGTGTGGTCCCAACTGGCAGCATTGGCACCTAAGAAACTGCTGGAAAGGCAATTTCTGGGGCCCAATACCAGTCTTCTCGAGTCAGAATCTCTGGGGGGCCCAGGAAGCTGTGTTTTCACCAACTCTGCAGATGTTGCTAACTCATACTAAAGTTTGAAAAGCCCAGGTCTAAAGTGCTATTTATTCCTTTTCAAAATTCTCTCAGACATTACCCAGGGAAGAAACTGGGTGTCTGGAATTCATGGCGGAAGTTTTTCATTATTTACCTTTTTGTACTTAAAAATTTTTTTTCAGCCACATGAAATTCTATTTCAATAGAATTAAAAACAGCAAACAAATAAATCAAACTTCTATCAAGAGCACATCATAAAGGAAAGGATAACTCACAGCAGCTACTCTAGTGTGTTCCTGATAATCATTTCTCAACTGATTATCTGAACAATTTCCTTTGTCTCCTTAAATGACAGGTAAGGAGGAAGAAGACAGAATGAAGATAAGGTAATACATTGGAAAAATGATATTTTGTTAACAAAACCTATTTTGTTTGGTATTTCTAAAAATATTAGAGGAACTAAGGATGTCCCTTAAGAAGATATCAGTGTGACAATGAGGAAAGCCAGGACAACGTACCATTTCTACACTATACAGCACGATTTTTTTAAGGTCAATTATGGAAAGCATTTGTTACAATAACTTGCCTAGATTCTTCAATAATCGGAAGAGAATGTGCACAGCACAATTAAGAGTCTGCATGCATTTTTAACCCTTGGCATGATTTTCCCTTCCTAAAGATGATAGCTGCTCTCACACCTTTTCAAATTGGGCCTTAAGACTGCCTTATTTTTAGCCATTCCACTAAAAAAAAAAAAACCACACAATGGCTAAGAGGCTAAATTAAAGTAATACACAATGCTAGAGACTCTACTGTCAGTCTGCTTCCAAAGGAAAAACCAGGAAACTACATGAACTAAAGGGCTCATCAAACAAAAACAGTAAGAACAACTGGACGCACAGACCCTCTCTCACCTCAACAAAGGTTTAGGGTCAGCATCCCCTACATTTAATAAAAACATTTTACTTTCCATAAATAATAGGGATCGCGAGTCCTTGTGCCTATTTGTCAGCCACAACAGTCTGAGGCAGTCACTCCTATCAGACACTCCACATCCTCCCTGCAATGAGGGGTGCTAAATGCCCCCCTTTGCTCACTTTGGCAACTCCACACTACGATGGACACTGGAAAACTGAGCTTGTGTCAGGAAATGGACACGATTTTTCATGTTGTTTTCTTAGAGTCGTTATCCATCCCCTAGGGTTGTAAAAGGAACAAAGACTCACTGAAGCGTTTAATCCTCACACTCACAAAATATCAGACACCCTTGCAAAGGGTTATAGAAACTCATAGATAGAATTGTGCAAACCATCGCAAGAGCAGTCTTCATAGCTTGAATTCCTTAAACATACTACTTTGCAATGAAGTTAGCCAAATACAGAGAAACAAAACAGTTTTCAAGTTTTATTCTGGGTTATTTTTAACTCCAGATTTTTTTTTTTTTTAAGAAAAGGAACAGAATTTGGAATTGAGTTGGTGGTGAGCAGAAAACTGCTCTTCCAATGATCTCTTCTTGAGCTGATCTGATGCTTTTAATGCTTGTAAATAAATACCTTAACCCTATAGATAAGTTGCATCAACCTTCCCCACAAGCTATGGACATTTCCACTGAAAAAAAATTTTTTAATAAAGTATACCCGAAATATCAAAAATATGTAGCCCATTTCAAATAGGGATCCTAGCAAATACGATTAAATTGAACTTCTAAGCATATACTTTTTCCTCTTAAAAATTAGCTATCCTTAAGGATATTCCTTACCAGTATCATATGCACAAATGCCAAAAGATTAAAAAATTTAAAAAATCTGCAAAAAAAGATCAACTTATTCAAAGAAGATAATGAATTATTCACTTTCATTAAACTACATATTGATATATAACACACCACAGGTCATTATAAAAGGAAGGAAAACAAATAATAAACCATAATGATTCTTTTCAAAGTCTTGTAGATTAAAATGCAAAGAAATAATCTTAAAGCTGTGATATCAAAGAAAAAAATTTGTATCTCTATAGTTAAATATTTTGGGCTAAAACATTTAAAAATTTTTCTTAACTAGGAAAGAAACTTCCCTGATCCTCTCTGTGAAATGTCTCACAGGAACTATGTTTGGGCTAACACTGCACAGTGTGTGAGTAAAGGAACAGTCCCCAGTATCCTATGCATTAAGAACATCAGGGGATTTGTGGACAACAGGAGCCCTTACCTGGTCTTCCTTAAGCCTCCAGCATCCACATCCATCCTTTAATAAGGTGAAATTGTGTAGTGCAGAGAGAGGGAAGAGCCAACCAACACTCGAGGCGGGCTGAGAGTGTGCAAAGCCCCAGCTGACAGCCTGCTTCCCTCTCCCCAGGCTCTCTGCCTAAGAGGCTGCACAGAAACCAAGTCGGTGCCAAATCTTAATCCCTTTGCAGAATCTCACATGGAGCTGCCTCACCTCTTCCATTCCTGCAAAGTCTCTTCCTGCTGCACTTCCTTCTGAAACCATTAATCACTGCAACAACCCACCGAATAAAGCCCAATCTCAAACCGTACTGAAAAACCCTACAACACACAGGGTGATGAATGTTTACATTAGCCAAAATGAAATGATGTAATACCCAGAGTCAGGGGAGGGCTCTGATCCAGAGTCAGGGCATTGTAAGAAGCGCTGTGAAACACAACTCTTCTAGTTGGAGGGGAAAAAAAAAACAGATTCACCTTTGGGCTTTTATTATCTGGCCTCTGTACATGTAGAGTTATTTGAATTGTTCTGATCTCATCAAGACTATGATATTTTCCAAACAGAAATTCAGAACTTCCCAATTACCCACATTTTTACTCAAAGAATAAAAAGTAGCAAACAGAACCCAAAGTGAATCTGTGTGCAAAAAAACCTACTATCCAGGGGATAATAGTAGAAGCCACCAATCCAGGGATATGGGAGCCTGCCAAGCTACAGGATATGAGAGCCTCCCAAAGCTGCAAATGCCTTCGAAGTAAAGGTAACTCCCAGAAAAAGCAGTGTTTCTTTAAGCCAGAAGTCCAGTTTTTTCCCTATAACTTTTGATGAACAAGAAAGCCCAGGATTCCCAACACAGTTTCTGGTGGGTAACTGCTATTGATTACTTCAGGGTCTTATGGTTTCTGAATTGGATGGGATGAGAAGGTATGAGAGGCCACATTTCTGCTGGATGAGAAAGAGATTGGTCGGGGGAGGGAGAGTTGGTCAACAGCACCTGCTTGGGAGAGAGATCAGCTAAGGTTTCACAACTGCTTAGAGGCTGGCTTGAGATGGCTGGGGATGCCAGTGGCAGACTATTTGTTTTTGGATTTGTTACTGATCACAATGTGATACTTTACCAAGTATTCACCATGTGCTAGGCACTGTGCTAACACTTTACATGCACACCTCACTGAACCCTCAAAACAACCCTGCAAGGTATATACTATTATTGTTTCCATTCTATAGATGAGGAAACCGAAGCACAAAGGGGTGTTGTTATGGTGAGTGGGTACATGGAGGTACCAAATTGATCTGGTGTGCTCCTTAACCACCAGTCTATAGCTCCTGCCAGCTTTATTAACACCACCATCATCACCATGACCACCATAGTAATAATAATAATGATAATAGAATCACATGATAATAGAATTAGTGCAATAGGCACTGTGCTTAGGGCATTACATGAATATTCTCACTTGCCTTATAAAATCCCCTGTGAGGCAGTATTATCATCCCTATTTCACAGACGTGGAAATGAAGGCTCAGAGGGAATGAATGAGTTATGGGGCCAGCCACACAGCTAGTTGAGGGGGCAAGTAGCAATTGGAGCCAGGCCTGACAGATTCCAGAGTCCACATATACTACCCTACACTGCCCATTCTTCCAATGTCACTTTTGTCACTCAGAGCAATTCTGGAACACCTCTTTGGAAGCTTTCTTCAGAGCCTATACATTCCATTTTAGTAAATATACATTTTTAAATGTCTGTTTCATATTGGGCACTGCAGAGGGTATAAATATATGGTCCTATTTCCCAAAGCCCCCCCCCCCCCCACCTGGTAGGGGAAGTAGGGGCAGAAGGAGGCTGTTCTATCACAAGGGAAACTGGGCTAAGTATTACAACAGAGCCACCCACAGTGATGGGAGTTTGGGCAAGTAAGAAATTATTTCAAAATTATCCAAATTACTGCTAATATGCTCAGTGATGCTAATATCCATCCTTAATTTTGGCTCACAGTCAAGTCCATCAGAGCCAAGTCTGGGGAATAAAGTGGTTCATCAAGCTGGGCAATTCCATTTTTGGTCACAAGCTAGGTGTGGCTATAAAATAGTGAGATGAATTTTCCTGTGTGGCCCAGACTAGCTCTGAAGGCGATTCCTAAAGGGCAGTTCCGGAAATGTTTCGAGAAATGATACCATCTCCAAATTCAAGGCAGAGCCAACCAAAGCGATTCCAAAAGACAAGGCTTCTCGAGCACAGCACTTGACCTCGCCAGAGGCAATGTCTTGCAGGATCATTTGTGGTGAGCTCCCTATCAGCAAGCCCAGATCAGCTTGCCTGCTGCTGTGCCCTGACATCTGGAATGATGCTCAGCACAGAGGGCTGCTCAATAAACATTTGTTGACTGAATGCGAGATACTGTGAATGTGAAATGTTAAACATTGTCTTAATTATTTGGCCACACTTAGATATCTGCATCCTGATGATGGACACATTCCTAGCTGAGTCCAATGGCTATAGTAAGTCTTTACTTACCCCAGTCTGTTTACCAAACCAGGCCCTGGGTGGTCAGCCTGGCCATGAGTACTTCCCATCCTGTCACTATTCATGGCCGTTCTTGTATTCAGTGGGAAGAGAAGTGGGTACAGACACTAAAGATGCCACCACACAGGTTTAGCTGAGGGCTTGTAGCCAAATAGACTGACAAGTTCCTCCACTAGTGCCAGCTCTACAAGCCAGGCAATGCTGGGGAAGGCTTCCACCATCCTGTCAGGGGTAGGAAGGGCACCTCTGTGCCCTGCAGGCAAGCTGGATCCTAGTAGATCCAACTCTGGGGGAACAAGGGCTGATCCAGGAACCATCCCTCAACCACAGCCTGATTCCAAACACATTCCAAAGAAAATGAGTTAATATCTCCGAGATTCCATAGGGTTTCCCAAACAAATAGGCTCAATGGGAGTTCAGAATAGATCTCAGGATAGTCTGAACCCAGAGGTTTCTCCAGTCTTCTGTGCACATCAATTCTCCCCTTCCCGTCTTTGTGTTTATTCCTGGTTTTTGTTTGTTTGTGGTTGGCTTACTAATTATCCCCATAAGCAAGCCAAAGCCAGATGGGCCAAAGCCTCTCTGCCACCAGGACTCTCCATGCCAAAGGAATACTTTAGGTCTAATGTGACCCCCTTGGACTGCCTGTTCACCACCAGTGAAAGAAAGGGGTGGTCTCTCACTAGCTGTGGGAACTTGTCCAGCTATTTCACACTTTGGTGTCTCACTTTCCTCACATTTTTTAAAATGTTTATTTATTTTTGAGAGAGACAGAGTGTGAGTGGGGAAGGGACAGAGAGAGAGGGTGACACAGAATCAGAAGCAGCCTCCAGGATGCCAGCACAGAACCTGGCGTGGGGCCTGAACTCAAGAACCACAAGATCATGACCCAAGCTAAATGCTTAACCAACAGAGCCACCCAGGTGCCCCTCCTCACCTTTAAATAAAGAAAGTAACAGTACTCACAAACACAAGGTTGTTCAATGAGAAAATGCATATAAAGGAATTTAGTGCCAGGTCCAGAGTGGGTCTTCCTCATGCTGGTTGTTACTGTTGCTTCAGACTTGATGGACGTGGGGGAAGAGTGGGACAATAGGAGCCACGGATAGTGGGGAGGAGCATTCACAGATTTCTGCATCTATTCACTATGCTGTTCTGCATGGATGATTTATGCCCCATTTCAAGCTGCAAAAGGATCTGGTGTGGTTTCTATATTGCCGTACATAAAATCAAAAAACAACAATATTCGCTCTGAGGATTTAGAGCCCTGAGATGTCTGAGGGAAGCCACTTTTGTTAACCACTGTATTTAGCTCTTGAGCTTCTTGGCAAAGAAAGTAACAAGAGAAACACAAGGAGGGGGTAGCACAGATGTTATCCAATCCAATAAAAAAGTAAGGGTTCAAACTTTTTCCTGGATTCAGATTTAGAGAGGAATTTATAAACTGGGGTATAGGGTATCAGGTAATATAACCGACAATACCTTCCCTGGGATGTGCGTAGAAGATACAGAGACATCTTTCCAAGGGCCCAGGCTTGCATGGCTCCCCCATAAAAGCTGAGGGCTTACATTATTCTGCAGGTCGAGGGAGGCGTTTATGGTTTCACAGAATGTCAGTACCAGAAGGACCTGCGGTCCATCCCCCTGGTTTTATAGAAGTGGAAGGAGTGCCAGGAGCTCAAGGGGCAGCTGGCCAAGGACCAGACGACTCTGTGTTTGTCCCCACCCTGGGCCCTTGCCCTCTCCCTCATTTCTTCCACCAACAAAAAGAAGCTGTCCTTGGTCCCTTTCCCCACGGGAAATGGCAGAGCTGCGGCAGCCTCCTTCACACTGTGGGAATCCCTTTTCTTTAAGTTTGGTTAAAAATAATTTTGAAAATGTTTAAATTTTCAAAGTCCAGGCTGGCAAGTATCCAAGTGGCCTTAGGAGTCTACAGCACAAAACTGCTGTCAGCGCTAAACTGTTGGCAGTGTCTGCCTGTTGTCAAGATGCACTCTTTCCCCCAATGTCTAGTTTTAAAAGGCTGTGTTTTAGCAGCTATCATTCTTTAAAACTTTCTAAGTGCCCCTAAGGTGTGCTAAGTGCTGTAAACAGTAGGCCTGGTTATTCTTCCCAACTCCACTATGAGGAAGGTTTGTTCCATTATTTAACCAAGACTTGAACTGTATTGATTGACTTCAGAGCTCAAGATCTTAACCACAAACTGTTACCTTTACAGAAACAAGAATCCTTGTGAGGCAGGAATTAAGTCTGTCAACCATGCTTGTGTCAAGTCCTCTGCTTCAGCAATAGAATTTCTGAGTCCAGCACTTGGCAAATGTCATACAGACTCTAGTTCACTATCCTAAAGTTCTAGGAGACTCTCTGGAGAGATGATCTTAAAATCGGGACAATTCTTTGTGGTGTCCTGAGGACAAAATCAAAACAAGGTCCCCAGAGTACATCCAACACATCACTTCTAACAGGGAAAACCACTTCTGGCCAATCACAGGAGACTGGTGTCTGCTATCAATAAGTAGGGGCAATATAGCAAGGTGGTTTGAGACACAGGCCATGAGGTTCCCCGGGCGAGGTTGAGGTTTCTGACACTGTCACATCTCATATGTGACTCTGGACAAGTGGCTTAACTTCTCTAGGCCCCAGTTTCCTCTTCTGTAAAAGGAGGTAGTAACAACAGCATCTTTTTTTCTAGAGCCGTGGGCATTACATGAGATAATGTCAATGAAACTGTTGGGTGTATATTGTGGGTTCATATTGTGGGTTCAAAAAAAATGAGCACTTGACAGCAGTCATGTTTTTAAGGCAGGTATCAGAATACAGATGAATGGTAAGTAATTAAGCCAGTAATTAATACCAAGGTTCTTAGTATGAATTAGATGCTACTAAACATTTGAGGCATATTCCCATCTTCCACATACATCCTGACTTTCTTTTACTTAATATACACTTTTCCAACTCACAAAGCAATCACTGTGTACTACAGGTTCATCTAAGCCTCTAGCAATACCCTTTATTGGCAACATGTAATATTTACCCTTCAGATTCTTGAACAAGAATGTAAACCCCAAGCCTCTGCTGTTCCTTCTCACCAGAAGCTTGCATGCAAAAAGGTAATGATCAGAAAGAATTGTCAGAAGTATTTTGGCCTATCTATTTCTACTAAATTTTTAAATTATAGTCTTTGATCAGATCAAATCATTGGAAAGCCACATACCTAAAATATCAACATTTTTACTTCATGTAAAATTGCTTTTGATAAATTTGCTCTAATGTTTTGCACTGGCTCTTAAATAATGTTCTATAGTTTTCAGCATATAAGTCTTATACTTCTTCTGTTAAATTTATTCCTAAGTATTTTACTCTTTCTGATGATATTGTAAGTGGGATGGTATCCTTATTTTCACTTTGTAATTGTTCATTGCTAGTGAAAAAATATAATTGATTTCTGTGTATTGATCTTGTATTCTGTCATTGGCTCTTACTGATGGATGTTACAAATAATATTCATTCATTAAAAAAATATATCCTGGGCACCCACTATGTACCAGGCACTATGCTGGGCTCTGGTACATAATGAAGAATAAGACAGATATGGTGCCTGCCCCCTCAAGAACTTGGGGTTGAATGGGGGAACTGGGTCCAGGTGAAGTGTACATCCCCGTTACCAAGAAGATGCTGGTGGGCATGGCCCACATCATCACACAGGGTCCCTGTATGAAGGCCATGGCAGGACTGGGAAATGCTATATATATATATCCCCTTAGCAATGATTCTATTTTGATCCCATTTTCAATGTGAGTCATGTGGCTAAACAGGTTTTCTTTGTTTCACATGCTAGGATGCTTTAGAGTTGTGTTGTGGCCAAGCTCTAGCAAATGACATTAAGGCAAGAATCAATTATTATTTTGCCACATTTATTTTCCCTTTTTTCTATCTTTTGCATCTTATTATTTTATCTTGTTTTGAGTAGATATGTATAAGGCGCTTCATATCTTTTATGGATAGAGGCTGGGAGGGAGGGAAGGAAAGGAGGAAGGTCAGGAGAAAGGAAGGAAAGAAGGGAATTCTAGTTACCTGTTAATATTCCTGAGAATGTCAACTTACTATGAAGATCTACTTCTCCTTTCTGAAGTTCCACTAATATGTGAATTTTTTTTTTTACCTGAGTGAATGCTTATCCCATCTGGAATAAGACCTGTTTCATACTTACAAGGTTCTTTAATCTGCTTTTGGCAGGTCTAAATCAAACAAAGTCTATTGGTTTTGTTCAGACACGCTGGAAGTGCTTTTCTGGAATGACTTCAATAAAATTTCCTTTCCTCATTATACATAGAGAATCTGGGAAAAAGCAGGAAAGGTAGAAGGAATATCTTTTCCCCAAGTCATCTGTGACAAGTGGCAGTATAAGCAGTTCAACTTTATAGTCACTCAGACTTGGACTTGAATACTGACTCTGTTACTTAACAAGCTGTGTGATTCTGGGAAGGTTACTTATCCTCTCCAACTCTCAGTTACTTCATCTATAAGGTTGAGATAACACCTATATTACTGACTGAAAATATAATGAAATTTAGCATAGGGCTGAGGATACATCAGTATAATACTGCACTGAAAGTACTAGGCAGTGTAATAAGGCAAGAAAAACAATCAAGAAGTATAAAGATGGAAAAGGAAGAAATATGTCCAACTGCATGTGGCAGCTTGGTAAAAATCAATTAGATTTCTACCTAATTACAAAAATAAATTCCAGATGAATGAAGGCTCAACATATGAAAAACAAAAACAAAACATTTAAAACATTTTGAGAAGGATATCTTTACACTCAAGGGGCAGGGAATATAATAAAAACATAAAAACAAATCAAAAAGGAAAATGTTAATTGGATTGCATGCAAATCTAAAATTTCTATACAACACATGATAATTTGAACTGAGACAAAAGAGATCAAAGTTACTGACTAGAAGAAGGTATTCGCAGCATATATAAAGCAAAGGAATAAACCAACTATACAAGGAACTTTACAAAGCAATGAGAAAAAGATAAATAACCAAACACTTAAATGGCAAAAGATATAAACAGGAAAATCACAGAAGCAGCCCAAGTAGCTAATCAACTTTACCTGTAATCAGGAAAATATAAATGAAAACAAGAGTGAAATAATATCTCCCATCCATAAGGAAGCCAAAATGTAAAGTTTTCCATTTTCTTCTACTTACAGATTTTCCAATGACTAGTTTGACAATCGTCCCCATCGTAGCTCTCTCTTAGGAAGGAAGAGAGGATAGGGAATGGGGCCTACAAAGGCCTCTTTAACATTTCATTTCTTTAAAAAATTCTGAGGAAAACATGACAAATGTTGACAAGTGCAACTCTGGGCAGTGGGTGCATGGCTATTTGCCATAAGCTTCTCTGTGCTTTCCTATATGCTTGAAATAATCGTAACAAACACAAGCAAACAGACTATGTCTAAAACAACCCTGTGGATATTGAAGAGGAATGACATAATAGAAAAATTCCTAAATAAGGCATTTTTTTAGCATCCTGACTAGGCCCAGAATGGGAACCAGAATGTTCTGGAGAGGGACAGTGCAAAGGCTGGTGGGGGGCTGAGGGGAGTGTACAGCAGAGAGGACAGGTCAGTGATGTGAAGAAAGATGCACATTTTAGAGAAAACACTGGTCTAGAAAATAGTCTAAAGTCAGAGGAACTACTCTGGAAACACAGATAACTACAGGCCTTGCCTGTCCACTCACTGAACAAGTATTTACTGCACAGGACTATTTTACCTGGTCTCTGGTATAATACCATGTCCAGTCTTAGGGTAGAAACAGACTTGTGAAATAATCAAACTAACCACTGGTCTTGGCAAGGGGAAGGGTTATGATTTTAGAAAGTCTTCTCTGAGCACACGAAGTGAAGTTAACAACCAGGTACAAAGAGGTGGTAAACAGAATTGTGTGTCCCAGGCAGAGAAACCAGCAGCTGCAAAGGCCCTGAGGCAGAAGGGAGTCTAGGGCTGTGAGGTGTTAGTGCAGAATCTACAGAAACCTCTACAAGAGTTTCTGGGATGCTGTGAGGAAGGATTTATGGAGAGATTGACGAGAATCTATCTCTGTCTTTCTCAAAGATCAAAGAACCAGAGAGAACCCACCCAGGGTGAAGGCCCATGGGTAAAAAGTTGAAAGACATCTAAAAACAATAATCAAACTGGGCAGGAAAAGGATAAACAGAAGTACTTAACTGATCTGTATGCAGTTCATACTGTGATATTCCCTTTCAAAGATGGAAAATCAGTTATAAACTTGAAACTTTAAAACAGTTCAGTAGGTTGAACTGCAGAGGATACCATGCGAAAGGTTCACTGAGGAATGGAGATCTGCTGAGGAATGGGAAGGTTCCTTGCACATCGATTTTTGGAGAAACTCCTAGAGCCAGAGGCAGCAAAGTGGATTATGTCAGCAGCAGTTAAAAAAAAAAAAAAAAATGAAAAAGAAAAAAAAACTCAACCTAGGAGCATCCTTCTTGGACAGTACTTCAGCTTAAGCTGGTCACTCACAAAAAATTCAGGAATCAGAAATTCCAATTGGCTTGGGGCAGGAATTTCTCCTGAGGGTTCTTGGAATGGCTCTGCCATAGAGAACGAAAGATAATATTTTTTACACCTGCAATTTTCATAATGGAAACTGACATCTTCCTGGGATTAAACCAAGAGAAATAAATATAAGTGAAAGCTTTCCCCTAATATCAAATCAAATCCAGGTTCCAGGGAAGACATTAACGTTTACTCATTTCAAACAATGCTCGGTGCTGGAGTCCTTTGGTGGGAGAGCATGTGACCCCAGATTTGCTCCAAAGACTTTCTCTTAACATTGTGATGAAAATATCCACTTGACTCCAGTGACATTCACCTATTTGCCCTCAAGTCCAAGTACAACCCCCTGAGAGAAAAAGCAACTTGAGACTAATTTTTTTTTCTCAGAAAATGTTAATGGCCACCAATGTGGAAATATTAAAATACTGTCCACGTAGGGGAAAGTGAATTGGACTAACCCTGGGGAGGAATGCAGCATACACCACTGCAAGCTTTGGATTCTACTTCTTTCCAGATATGTTACTTTGCCCAAATCATCAACTGCTAAAGCCCATTTCTGCAAGTATAAAGGAAGTTAAAAACACATGTCTTAGGGACACTCTTGTAAAAGTCAGACTTGGTAATGTTTTTTAAGCATGAAGCACAGTAAGCAATTGTTGTAGGCATTCTAATATTTTAAATGATATTCACAAAAATCAAGGCAAAAGGTGTTTTTTGAACATCAGGCTTGATTTTTTCTGATGGGCTAATTTGGGTGGAAAACCACAAGGCACTGGCAGTAAATATGACCTGGATACTTGCAGCTCTTCTTTATAGGACCAAATTATCTTTAAAAGGGGTTTTTAGATGCTGAATACAAAATCATCCAAGTCATCAGTATCTGCTCCTGAGGATATATGGACTATATGGGCATGAGGATTATAGGGACTAAATGCAGCACATCACAACAATATCAAAAAGCTTTTAAAACTTTGGAATTCAATTTTTTTTAAGATTAAAAAAAATTACTGAGGTACTTATGCTATATATTATGTAACATCCCCAATCAGAGACAGAGGAGGCATTCGGTAATCACAAAACGTCTATATATTCACATTAAATGGAATAAATAAAGACTGTAACTAGCCTCATGCCAGTCCAAGTCAGGTTTTGCCACCAAATGAACTTGCTAGGAACTTAAGACACAACTCTTTGTTTTTAGGTCCTTAACTTTTAAAATAAAGTTCCTACATTCAGACATTTTACTTTTGTGTCTTTATCTTGCAGAAATAAAATCTCACAGTACACAAAGATGTAAAACAACGTTCACCACAACATTGCTTTTAATAGCAAAGTGTTAGTAACAGCCCTACACGACTGCTTGTAGAAAGATGGATTAACACAGGATGGGAAATCCACACTGTAGAATCTGTGCACCCATTACAAAGAATGAGTCTTGCTGGAGAAGGATTTCTCAACCTCAGCAGTATTGACATTGGGGATCATTCCATGTGGGGCTGTTCTGTGCATTG
This sequence comes from Hyaena hyaena, assembly GCF_003009895.1. Lineage (NCBI taxonomy): Eukaryota > Metazoa > Chordata > Mammalia > Carnivora > Hyaenidae > Hyaena > Hyaena hyaena. The sequence continues at coordinate 2,387,027 of NW_024080676.1, read as the reverse complement.
TAGGATGTTTAGCAGTATCTCTGTGCTCTACCTACTAGATGCCAGTAACACTGCCCTCTATCCTCAGTTGTGACAGCCACAAATGCCTCCAGTCATTGCCAAGTGTGTATGGTGTGTGTGGTGGGGGGGAGGAGGGCAAAATTGCCCCATTTGAGAACCGCAGTTCTAAAGATGATCACATATGTAGACAGCAATGGTTTCATTGATGAGTGGCAAAAATAAGATGCAGAATAAATAATGCTTACTGCATGATTCTAATTTTACTTAAATGGAAATCTGTACTTGTACATATGTAGAAAAATATCTGGGGAGCTACACCACAAGCTGTTACTGAATACCTTGAGGAAGTAGGCAGGGGGCCACAAGTGGGAGATTTTCCCCTTTTATTCATCCATTTATGCACTGCTTCAATTTGTGAAGTTTTTATTTCAGAAAAGTTGTTTCTGAAAAAAGAACTATGATATACAGGTTGAGAGCAAGTACAAAGATTTAAAACTGGGACTAAAGGTCTTGGAAAATGACATGCGGTCAGAGCAGGGGAAAAAACCCCAATCGAAGTGGGTGTCCAGTAGGGCTCACAGGATACCCAGACTGCCTGAAGCTGCTTTCCAGTACCCTGGCCTTGTGCAAGGCTAAACCCATGATCTGACCATCACACTGGAAGGACTCCAGTCTGACTGCAGAACAGCAACCCCCTAACTGCACGCTCTGAACCTCTCTTGAGGACATTTTTTTCACTCATGTTCTTTTGAGGCAGAAATTAAAGGAATCCTGCCGGGGCTCAGCTGAATGAGCAAGGGCTGGAAGATTCAGTTCTATTTCCACCTACTGGTAGGAAAAAAGACAACAAGGCACAGTTGAGGAGAGGCAGCACAAGCCACACACAATTCCTACTGACCCTCTCCAGTCCCAACAAGAAATCCTCTGAACTCCTACTGCAGTGGACCAGAGTCTCAGAAATCACCTGACAGTAATATCAGCTTAACTGGGTTCAAAAGATCACATGATTGATCAAATCCAGTACTATACAGTTTCATAACAGCTGGGAGCTCTCTCAAGAAAATACATAATATTATCTTCATTACCTTCCTCTTGAACACTCTAATTAGGACTTCCTGACCCATTCTATGTACAGCTCTTTTATGAAACTCTCCAGGTTTCCCACAGATGCAGGTTAGCATGAGGGCAAAAAGATAGGCTTTACAGTTGGAAAGACCTGGATTTGAGCCCCAGACTTAACCATTTTCTTGCAGCTGACTTTAAGCAAGACATTTAACCACGAAGCTGCCATTTTCTCTCCTGCAAAGGGAGAATCCTAATGTTACCACTTTATAGGGCTGTTAGGATTCCAAGAGCTCATGTATTCAGCACAATGCTTGGCCCACAGGAAACAAGCACTAGCTATTTTTATTACATAATAATTCCACTGACTTCCACCCATTTCCCATAAGGAAAACTGAGGCAAAGGGCGATGCTCAAGAGGAAGGGAACTTTGAACATCAAGACACATGCTGAATGTTACTCTCTCATGCAGGTCATGATGCAGGCCTCCCCAGACACCCTGCTTTTCCCACTGTACTCAGGAAGAGGATATCATCTGTTGTCCTGAAAGAAATGCCCACATTTTTGTCTCATGACTCATGTGTTTCCATTCACATGATCCAAATACATTCCCTTCATTCAAACAAAGGTAGGCTCAGCTTGAGACAGACACACCAACACAAATGCTCTCACCCCATGGCTCTTTTATTGTACAAAACTAGTCCACAGGAAAACTATTTAGTCTTCTAAGAAGAATGACTCTCAAAGTCTGCATATATGGATTTATCACCTAATTTTATGCCAATTTTGCTTTCTCAGGTAAAATAGCATAAACACTGATGCATTGAAACAAAATGAAAATTCTACTAGCCTAGTATTTTTATAATGATTTATTACTGTATCTAAAAACAAAGGATGATGTCTGGTCCCTACACTGTGTTGGGTGATGGGAAGGGAAAGGTGAGATATATGGCTGCCTTCAAAAAGCTTCCAGCCCAGCTGGAGAGGTGGGCATGTCCCCAGATAACAGAACATTCTGCTAAAGGTGCAAAAAGCCAAGTGTCTTTCTGCTATAGAGCCGAGAAGAGAGAGACACTAATTCTGATGGTGGATGTGGAAATTCAGGAAAGATCTCACAGGAAAGATAATTCTTGAGCCAGTTCTTGAAAGATAAGAATTAAATGCCAGGAGAAAAAAAAAAAGAGGGGAAGCAATGAAAGGAATCCAAAGCCAAGACACTTAAAATCCTACTGTCTTTTTGGAAAACATTATGTGTCCACCTGTATTGTCCAGGGATAAATTATCTGTTTGATAAGACAGGAGAACTTATTAATATAGCTGTTCCACTTGGCATTATAAAAATTCTTCTTAAAAAAATCAATACCAAGTTCTGGGAATGGGTCAATGGAAAGCTGAAATTGAGGAAAAGTACTATTAACAGCAGTAACGGGACTGATGTTACCTTCTGAAAGCAAATGGCTTCAAGCATGTTAAAGGGCTTTGGTAGGGGCACCTGGGTGGCTCAGTCAGTTAAGCGTCTGACTCTTAATTTTGGCTCAGGTCATCATTTCACAGTTTGTGGGGTCAAGCCCCATATCAGGCTCAGTGCTGATAGGGCAGAGCCTGCTTGAGATTATCTCTCTCCCTCTCCCTCTGCCCCTCTCCCACTGGCATGAGTGTTTTCTCTCTTTCAAAATAAAGAAATAAACATTTTTTTTTTTACAAATAGTTTATTGTCAACTTAGTTTCCACATAACACTCAGTGCTCATCCCCATAAGTGTCCTCCTCTATGCCCATCCCCCCCTCCCCCCCACATCCATCAGTCCTCAGTTTTTGTCAGCATTCAAGAGTCTCTCATGGTTTGCCTCTCTCCCTTTCCCCCACCATTTCCCCCCTTCTTCTCCCCCTTGGTCCTCCGTCAAGTTCCTCCTAATCCTCCTATACGTGCAAACATATGATATTTGTCCTTCTCTGCCTGACTTATTTCGCTCAGCATAACACCCTCAAGGTCCATCCATGTTGCTACACATGGCCAGATTTCATTCTTTCTCATTGCCATGTAGTATTCCATGGTATAGATAAACCACATCTTCTTGATCCTTCCTCCTTTGATGGACACTTAGGCTCTTTCCATGTTTTAGCTATTGTGGAGAGTGCTGCTATGAACATTGGGGTACATGTGCTCCTATGCATCAGCATTTCTGTATCCCTTGGGTAAATTCCTAGCAGTGCTGAAATAAACATTTTAAAAAGGGCTTTGGTGTATCACTACAAAATTTATATCCCAGCCAAAGAGCACCCTAATGCATTTGAATAATTATATTAATGCTGTCATAAATGCATATTTAGATTTTTCAATAAAGTTAGTCATAAGACATTTCCATTTAGAGATAAAAAGCACCAGGTTTACTAAATCCAGGCCATGATTAGCAAAATGAATTTCATATTACCTGCCAACTCTAATCAACTGGCAGAAGTGGTTGGGATGTTTTATTATGAAGGATTTTTAGGCCATGTCCAGACTCACCAAAAAAAAAAAAAAAATTCTCACTATAACTAGTAATGTCTGCCCTGGGTGCAGTGGGTAAATACAACATATGTGCCCAGCACTGCCACTCCTGACTTAAAAATTAAAGGCTGAAAGGAGGAGAAACAAATCATTCAATTGGCATCTATTTATTGAAACTATTTATTTAGTAAAAGCCTCTCAACATGTTTGCTCCTCTGTACTTCTCTTTGCTCTCCCATATCAGTTCTTCTATATCTTCACTTCCTCATCTGGAACATCTCCCTTTCTGAATTCCTGCACATCCTTCAGGATTTAACTCAAGACCCAATTTCCATGAAGCCATCCCTGACCATTCTCAGCCCTCACTAAGCTCCATATGACTTTAGTTATATCAGTTACAAGTTTATAAGTCAGTTATTTGGAATTCAGAACATGTTCACTTATGAAAAGATATATAAAAATGTTGATGAGTATCCTAAGCTAGTCTATAAAAATCTAAGTAAATGACATGGGAAAAAGTGTATTTGCCAGAAAGTTCATTTAAAGATAAACTGTGATGAGCTGCTTGGGGTCAGGAGTTGCACTCTGAGAAAATGCCCAAAGCTTTGGGTGGGAAGCCCGGTATGGAAGGATGAAGACAAGGAGAGAGGAGAGCTGGATGCTCCATGGGGTGGGAGGTGAGGGGCAGGGAGGAGGCGGAGAAAAAAAGAACTGCTGGTACCACCTTTGCACTTGGAGATGCCAGAGGGGAAGTTGGAGTTGTTGCTGAGGGGAAGGTGATGTCAACCCTCTCCTCAGTAAGCCTCCACAGGTGAAATTAATTTAACCCTCATCATTACAGGAGAAAATGAAAACAGAAAACTCTTATTGTAATTCTAGGGATTGAATGTACATGTATATGTAAAAAATAACACACGGGGCACCTGGGTGGCTCAGTCAGTTGAACACCCAACTTTAGCTTGACTCATGATCTCTCTTTCTGATCCATATGTGTGGATCACAAACTCACATACCTACAGAAGCCAAGCAGATAAATGAAGTGGGCAACCTAAGTGAAATGGTGGAAACAGGAAAGGTAAAATGTAGAGATGATGTGTCCCATTTAGAAACATTCAAATTCAAATTTAAACTCAAATAATAATGGTAATAATCACCAAACACTTAAGATGTATCACATTTGAGCATCAGTAACTTCTATTGTGCCCATTTTATAGATGAAGAAATTGAAGAGGAGAGATTCAGCCATTTGTCTGAGGTAAGAACACGGTGGAGCTGACAGCCACATCCAGGCAGACCTACTCTTAGCACCCTAATTAGTGCCTGAAGCATGATGCTCTTACTCAGCAACCACCTAAGTACTGTTTTTAGCTCCTCTATGGAATGAAATGGGTGAAAGAGAGTTAAGAGGGGACAGAAGCAGGAAGACAAGAGTTATCAGAAAGAGGGGAGAGGGCAAAATCAGGAGCAATAACAAGCAGAGAGAGGAAGGGGAGTAATGAAATGATGAAGACAGAGCAAGATGTAACCAGACAAGGGCTGAAAGGGAGGGAGTGAGAGAGGGAAGGTGGTCAAGAAGAGGGTACATATGCACCTTGAGACAGACTGCTGAGGTGAGATGGGAGGCAGGGTGAGAAGAAAGAATTGTGTAATGGATGCCTTCCACTAGTTGGGGAAGAGAGAGGAAGAGCCAGGAACTAGGCTTTAGGTGGTGCTCCTGGCACAGAGGAGACTATCCCCAGCCAAGATGGCCTCAAGGTGTCAGAGAAGCAGAGAAGCAGGAGGCAGCCACCGACAGCCCTTCCAGCCCCTGGAGTCTGCATGGGACATGCCTAAGTTGAATGGCTCTGCCCTGAGAGAAGTGTTAGTTTCACAGAAGGACAGAAATCCAAGACCTGGGCTTCCATCTGAGCTCCAGCACTTCATAGCTACCTGATCTTGAGCAAGCTGCTTAGCCTCATGAACTTCTCTTTGTTTATTTCTGAAATGGGAAGAGTAATGTCTCCTCTCCTCCCCGATTTGTTGGCAAGATTTTGTACCAGTGGGTATGAAGTGTTCAGCATAGTGCCTGGCACACGGCACGTACAAGGTCACATGAGGAAGAAAAGATTCATGATGGCAGTACAGTCAAGGAAAGCTTTATAGAAACAGGGTCCTAAAACATGGGTAGGATTTGAAGAAAAATAAGAGAATCGAGGCTGAGGTGCTAGGGGATGGTAGGAATTGGTGAGATGGAGGAGTGGTGGGAAGGCACAGAGGCAACAATGAGCCCAGATTTCCTGTCTGTGAGGTTCAGAGTGGAAACTTCCCCAAGTAAGAGGAACAGCAGGAACAGTAGAGGGGAAATGGTTAATGTGTAGGGGCTCTGTATTGTAGAAAGGCTAAGAAGTTTTGCTCAAAACAAGCGTATCTCTATGCGAAGGAATAACCTGTTAACATGTCTTAGATGCAATTAACCTAGTAACAGGGCAATTAGAACCTGCACTGAGATAAACAGAAGGAGCAGACTGAGAGGTACTAGAAGGAGAAGAAACTATCTTGGGGTCAATGTTCCTGGTGAAGGGAGGGAACTAGCTCTTCCTCTGTAGGGTGAGGCCACTGACAGAGGGTGTCTGAGAAGAGGAATATCACACATTTGAACAACCCTACCGCTGGTGTTCTTCACACATTTGCTCAGCATTTATTTGTTGGACCAAAGACAAAAATTGATCTTCTATTAACAAGACAAAGTACGTTTCATTCTTTATGCTTAAAAAAGGGGTTTATACACTGATTGCTGTTATGCATTTTTTTTTCCTAAACCAGGAATCTTAACTGTTTAAAATTTAGATAAGTATCATGTCATACATTATTCAGTTTTAGAATTGGTTGAAGGCACTTGCTGATGACAGCTGGCCATTATCTGTACTGACACTGATGCCAATGGCTGCAGTTACCGCCTGCTCACTTTTAGAAGAGTGGCCAGCACTGGTGAGCATGCTTTAAAACAGTTTTTACATGATGGAAAGAGGCTTATGTGAGAAAGGGCAAATTCCTCTTTCCCTAGCACTTTTAGGAGTTGACTATGGAAAAACTGAGTTAACTGGTGTGTTACTTCCAATATATCCTAGTAATATTTTAGTAATCCCTTACAGAACTGGAGCCCCAAGAGCCATCCTATAGCATTGGCTTTGATCAAAACCAACCCACTCCTTGAAGGGCACATTCTTTTTTTTTTTTTTTTTCCCTTAAATAGTTTATTGTCAAGTTGGTTTACATATAACACCCAGTGCTCATCCCAACAAGGAGGGGCACATTCTTTAAATCATGGCTACCCTCTGTTTATTCAAATCATGGTTTCAAAAGGAGGCAGGATTGGGTCAGACGCCTGTCCTATGGTTTCAGAAATATGGTCCCTCAATCCCAACTCTTTGAATATTACCTTGAATTCTTACTTAGAACTCTCTCCCTGTCCCATACGTTCACCCTCTCCTTCCCCTAGCATGAATATACTATTCCTGAGTAGAGTTTCTGCTTTGGGTCTTGATTTCAAATGGCACTCAATATCTCCTTTGAGTTATTAGAGTTAAACTAGTTCCATACAATGAACCAGGTGGTGTACCATGTTTTTGTTTGGGGCCAACTGTATTGCATTAAAGTTCTGTATTCCTCTTGAAAGCACTCTGACATGATGGGGGAAGGGACATGGGCTTTGTAGCCAAGCAGACCTGGGTGACTTTATAGCACAGGTTCTGCCAGTGACAGTTACTTAGCTTCTCTGAGCTGCAGACTTTTCACCTGTAGAGAGAATGTTTGCAGAAGATTAATTTTCCTTCACCCCTCACTCATTCCTTTCATTCACTATTTATTAAAGAACTTCTGTTTCTTTAGTTCTGTGCTAAGCACTAGGGTAAGGCAGAGGAGTAGGGAGGAAAAAGTCAGTAAAACACCATCCTATCTTTGGTGAGTTAATAGTTTAGTAAAAGAAGACAGACACTTAAATAAATTAATCCAACTGAGTCCAATGGTTCTGGTGCCAGTGATGAACAGTTAGAGCCAGATTGCCTGGCTTCAAATCCTGGCTTCATGAATTATTAGCTAGATGATCCAGTGCAATTTTACTTAACCACTATGTGTCTCCATTTACTCATCAGTACAATGGGGGTAATAAATCTGTTATGAGATTTAACTATAGTTAACACATGCAAGCTTCTCAGTGCCTAGCACACGGTAAGCACTCCAAACATGTTAACTATTATTATGATGATGGAATAAGTGTGGGGTATTATGGAAACAAAAAGGAAAGTTATCAGTTCTACTCAATGAGGAGGTTGGAGAAAGACTTCATAAAGATGGTGTCATCTGAGTTAGTTTTGCATAAAGTTTGGCAGCTGTCAAGTGGATAAGAACAGAGTGGGCATTCCAGGCAAAGGAGGTAACAGAAGCAGAGGCATGAGCAAAGGAATAGCCTGGGCTCCTCCAGAACCCCAGAAACCTACAGTGACTGCATTGGAGGACAGGAGGCAGAAGGGCACAGCCTGATGGAAGACATTATGTGCCACCATGAAGGTCTGGTCCCTATCTTATGAGTACTAGTTAGAAACAAATGTTAGGTAACTTCTATTTATGTGTCCTACCTTTCTCCCCTACTTCCCCCAAATCCCACTCTTTTTCCTTCTCCACCATGTTCCATGCCCTGGAGGTGGACTAATACAGACTGCACCACTGGTTCTTTCCCTCATCCAATGGAGAGTGCTGGAAAGAATTCAGGAGAAGGAAGGAGAAAGGAGGAGTATTTATTTTCATCTCTCCTTTACTGTCACTGCTGCAGTTGGATGCATCTTTCCACTAAATGCAGCTCAAGTCAGGCAGCTCTCTCTTCTAAACAAATAACCACTCCCTCTCTTTACCCTTCCAGGGCCTCTGGTGCTAGCCGTGGGGTCCTGAACTAGCCCTCATTTAGGTCCCTCTCCCTGACACACCTTTAAAATATCACCTTCATTAAACTCTTCAAATCACCCATTTTGAGTGTGCCATGTGCATCCTGCCTTCACCCTGACTTGTAGAACAAAAAACTGATGAAGGGCTTTTAACAGGGAATTATGTAAGCAAAGTTGCACTTCAGAGAGGTCTTTCAAGCTCCTGAGTGGAGGACAGTTTGGGATGGGTGTGGAGGGCGCAAGAATAAAAGAGGGCAGGGCTTCCTGACCTAGGAATATTTGTTACAAATATAGATTCCAACCCTCAACCCCACCCAAGACTGATTCAGCAGGCCTGGTATAGGGTACCCAAATCTACATGACTATGACGGAATCTCACAGTTGTCTAAGAACACCAACTAGTATTTGGGGCAGGGTCCAAAGAGATCCAGAGGAGAGGGATGGATAGCTGATGGAATGCCATCTGGTTCCAGAGAACCTGAAGGGATAGGGAGAAAAATCAGAAGCAAAGGTAGGGGAATTTGTTTTGACAAGACCAAAGGACACTTTTTTTTTTTTTTGAGAGCTGACAAAACAGAGTGTAAAAAGAAAGTTAAAGAAATTCTTACCTTGTAACTTCAATATCTTATGGAAGCAGGAGGCAGAATCATATACCATGACTGAAAGGGTAGGCAAAAGTGAGGGGCTAGAGTGATAGAGGTTTGCAATAGCCATTGTGGGGCATGGGGTAGGGTGATGATAACATTTTAAGACTGCTTGGTGAAGCTAAGACAAGGGGTCATGAATTTGTGTGTCATCCAAGGACTTAATTTTGTCATTTCTCTCTAGCAGTATTTGGTAGCCCATGTCTAGAAATGGAGAAGGGGGGCACCTGGGTGGCTCAGTTGGTTAAGCGTCCGACTTCGGCTCAGGTCATGATCTCACGGTTCGTGGGTTCGGGCCCCGCATCAGGCTCTGTGCTGACAGCTCAGAGCCTGGAGCCTGCTTCAGATTCTGTATCTCCCTCTCTCTCTCTCTCTGACCCTCCCCTGCTCACGCTTCTCTCTCTCTCAGAAATAAATAAAACATTAAAAATTAAAAAAAAAAAAAAGAAATGGAGAAGGAAGCAGTTGGATTGATTCCAGTTGGGAGGGTTACAGAGCAAGTGTAATTTAAAGACAAGAGGCTCGGGATGTTGAATCACACACAAGCACGGGAGCGGCAGCACTAAAACATGAGGGGGAGCATCCAACAGATGCTGTCCTTGGTCCTGAACTATCATTGCACACCAAAGCATGGTCATTTCACTGTGAAATTGGGGGTGGGTTGGTATACATTCCCTTGCTCCTCTGACACATCCCACTATAGAAGACTCATGGTGTCAAAGGACTATGCTTCCAGTCCCATACTACCGTGACTGGTGTGAATGCAGCTCCTACAGTCTGGTCACCATCACGTGTTGAAGAAACAGTTCCAAAATTTAAGGCACATTTAAGGAATTAATTCAATAAATATTTATTGAGAACTTTCCATATGCCATGCAAGGGACAGAGCAATAAAAAATACAGGGAAAATTTTTTTCCCAAGCCAAATCTTTTGTCTGCTTTTCTTAAAGAACACCAGAGGGGCCCATTCACCCCTTCCCTTTTCTCTCGAATTCCTTTTTGCCTTTTAGCAGCTGCAGAGCTTTCTTTGCAAAATGACCTCCCCCTAAGTTCAATTTCTCTCCACACAGATCTCTGTTATTTCTATTCTTCTCCTCCTTCCCCTGGGTGGTCTTTATTCTATAGATGAACTTAGCTTCTCTCTCAGCCAGCCAGAATACTACCTCTTTCAGAAGAGAGAAAATGCAACACTGAAAAACAACAAGCACAGACTTATGTTTAGCAGGCTAGAGGAAGGGGGAAAAGTTGTGAACAGTGATACACAAAACTAACTTTTGTGCCATGTTTGTATCTAGGAAGTCCTCTCTAAGCAGACAGGGAGGCCACATCATTGCATCACTGACTCTATCAGCTGACCATGGAACTTCCCCCACATAATCTGAAGATGATGGTGCCATCTCCGGAATTGCTCTACAGTCCCTGCTGCCCTGTAGCAGCCAATGGTCTTATTCCTCCCTGGTAGTGCAGGTTGACCCTAGCTTTTCTGGTAGTGTAACAATTTCCAATTAATTTTGAAAAATCACTTATTAAAGGTCTTCTGGTCTTGTTTTATTTTCCAGAGCCTGAACTAAATGTTGAAACATAGAGATAATTAAAGACAATTGCTGTCTTCAGAGATTTCATAATTTAATGGAGCAAGCAAATATGATGCAATAAATTCTATGTCTGCAACCTGACCAAAGTACAGAAAGAATGAGGCATATGGAGGTAAATTATGTTTTAGGTTGTGTTGAACCAAAATTGGTTATGGGAATCCAAAGGTCATGTCTCTTATCAAGGAAGAAATAAAGGCAGCAATACATAAGGTTTCACTTGTAGAAGTAAGGTCAAGAGAAGGCTGGACATGAATCTGGGTGTAGTACTGGAAAGCAGGGGTTAAGTTTCTCTAGATGGCAGGTATCACAGGCAAGCTTTGGCTCCAGAGCCAGTGCTGAAAGGAAGGGAGAGGGATATGTTGTATTACCTTTCCAGTGTAATCCAAGAATATAAAACCATATTAACAAATAGTTGAAATAAAGACAACCAGTTCTCAATGACTAGGACAGACAAGGGTCCAGAACTCAGAACAGGTGGAATCAGGGGTTGACTGAGCAGCTAGAATGAAAAATATAAATATGGGGAGTGACAGAGATAAGCTAGTAGAAGACCTAAGAACAGACAGCTTCCCTAAAGAGTAGTGAATGAGAATCAGACAGAGGCCAGGACTAAATATGGCTGTCAACTTACCACTGTCGCTCTCATCCTTTCCTTTATGGCTGCTTCATTCTTAACTGATGAGATCACATACTCTGCAGTCTTCACTTATGGAAGCCTCACCTTCTTGGTGGGGAAGGAGGAGACCTGCCTTTCTCACTGCCCTCTGCTGGGAATAGATCTTGAACTGCCACCTTCTCCCCAGCTCTCACAGGATGCTCATGTCATCTGTCTGAGGTCCCTGCCATGGTATCACCACATCTCATTTCCTCAATCCCAGCCTGAACATCTAGAACAGAGCCTGGCACACAGTAGGCATTCTTCTAATACACGTTCAGTGAACCAAACGAATGAGTGAATGATTCTCCCTAAGGAGTTTTACCAACTGGCACATTTTTCTTTTGCCTACCCTGATTCCATTTACTTATCATTATTTATCCATCTGTTCAATAGATATTTACAGAGATGCTAGGGATGGTTCACTAATGAGAGTGTTGTGGTAAACAAGATGATGCTCCACCCTTGAAAGTAGAAAAGAAATGAGAAAAAAGTCTTTAGGTCATACTGTAAAAAAGCAGTTGCAGAACAAATACCAAAAACACTGAACTCTTACTACAGTTATTGACCAGGACTTCACTGAGAAAGGCCAAGAAGAGGAAGAAAAAGGGCTGGGTTACTGTTTCTTATACTATAAGGGCTTTCAACACTCCTCAACTTTCAAGAAGCATGGCCATGTAATTGAACACTTGATATGACCCAAGTTCTGTGCTCAGCGCATTTACTGTATTCATTTATTTAATCTTTACCAAATCCACAAGGTAGTTATTATCATGCTCATTTTCAGATGAGAGAATTTAAGCTCAGAGTGGTGAAGTAAGTTGTCCAAGATCATCCAGCTTGGTGATTAAGCTTGGTAGAATCCAAAAACAGCTCTGCCAGATTGCAAGCCTCATGGTCTTAGTCAACTAATTAGCCTGATCTACTATGATAAATCTCTCTGAGTGTGGTCATTGTGATCACCCTGGGTTGGAGACAAGGGAAAAATTTTATAGGGATAAAAATGTATGATGTATAGGAACATATAGAGCAATGATGCACTTGTACAAAGCTGATGGCTATGATGTTAAGGAATATGAATGGTTACCCAAATGAAAGCCCCAGGCTTGGCCCTTGCCCACCTGTCACAATCTGCAATCTTCATCCCTGCTCCCACACCTCCAGCCTTCCTTCAGTGCCTTCAGTGTATGCTGCTCATCTCGCTACCACAGGGCTTTTGCACATACTACTTAATCTGCCTGGATCACTCTTCCCACCTTTCACCCACCTTGACCTAACCAATTACTATTCCCCCTCCTCATACACAATTGAACCTCACTTCCTTACAAAAACACTTACTCACCACCCCATTCCCCATGAGGTTAGACGCCATAGAACCCTGCACTTTTTCCTCGTATTCTTATACAACTCTAATTAACTTAAGCAATATCTCTTCTTCTCACTAAATGCATATCTCAGGAGAAGACCACACTCTGATTGGTGAACTGGTCCTAGCATCTCTATAAATATCTATTAAGTAGATGAATACATAATTATAAGTAAATGGGGTCAGAATAGGCAAAAAAAAAAATGTGCCAGTTGATAAAACTCCTTAGGGAGAATCATTCACTCATTCGTTTGGTTCACTGAACTTGTATTAGAAGAATGCCTACTGTGTGCCAGGCTCTGTTCTAGATGTTCAGGCTGGGATTGTGGAAATGAGATGTGGTGATACCATGGCAGGGACCTCAGACAGATGACATGAGCATCCTGTGAGAGCTGGGGAGAAGGTGGCAGTTCAAGATCTATTCCCAGCAGAGGGCAGTGAGAAAGGCAGGTCTCCTCCTTCCCCACCAAGAAGGTGAGGCTTCCATAAGTGAAGACTGAGGAGTATGTGACATCATACATTAAGAATGAAACAGCCAGAAAGGAAAGGACAGGAATGAGAGCAGTGGGTAAGGCAGAGATACAGGGTCTGCTCACAGGAGAGCAGGCGTTCTGAAGAGAGCAGAAGGAAAGGCGGCAGGTTAGCAGGTAGGATAGAGTCCGGGTGAGAAAGGACTGCATGTTTTGGGGATTGGCCCAAAGGCAGCAGGAGGTGAGAAGGCATGGAGTGGTGGGCATAGAACCAGGGGTGAGCGAGCAGAGGATGAAAGGAAGTGAGAATATCAGGGAAGAAGAATACTCAGGAGATCTGCTAATAGAATCACATGTTTTTATGAAGTTCAAAAGAACAGAGTTGAGCATCCTGTGATGATTCACGTACTTTCCTGGAACCTGATATATTGCCAAGACTGACTATAGAACACTGTGTCTGGAAAGTTAATTCAGAAAGGCAATAATTGACTCTGTTGCTCAGGGGCCAACAGAAAATCTGGGAAGGGCCTTCCAGCAATGGAAGGTGGAGATAAGCCCTCGTAGCTTCCACCTTCAGATTTTCCAATTTTCTGCTTGAAGGCTAAAAAACATGTTTGAAATCTGAAGATAAGAACAAAAATTTTTAAATCTACAATGATAGTTGACACTTACTGAATGTTTACTATAAAGTAGGTGTGGATTACAAAGTGCTTCATTTGTCCTTCTCTGCCTGACTTATTTCGCTCAGCATAACACCCTCAAGGTCCATCCATGTTGCTACACATGGCCAGATTTCATTCTTTCTCATTGCCATGTAGTATTCCATGGTATAGATAAACCACATCTTCTTGATCCATTCATCTGTTGATGGACACTTAGGCTCTTTCCATGTTTTAGCACGTATAGGAGGATTAGGAGGAACTTGATGGAGGAACAAGGGGGAGAAGAAGGGCGGAAATGGTGGGGGAAAGGGAGAGAGGCAAACCATGAGAGATTCTTGAATGCTGACAAAAACTGAGGACTGATGGATGTGGGGGGGAGGGGGGGATGGGCATGGAGGAGGGCACTTTGGGGATGAGCACTGAGTGTTATGTGGAAACTAATTTGACAATAAACTATTTGTAAAAAAAAAAAAAAAAACAAAGTGCTTCATAAACTTGATTGTCACATCAGTCCTATAAAGTAGGTACCATTAGTATAATCATTTGACAAATGTAAAGACTATGAGAAGTTAGGTAACATATCTAAGGTCAAGCTTACAAGTAGGAGAGCTGGGACATACACTGAGGCCATCTGAATCTATAACCCATATTTTTTTTTTTTTTTTTTTTAGAGAGAGAGCAGGGGAAAGGGGTAGATGGAGAGAGAAAGAATCCCAAGCAGGCTCCATGCTCAGTGTGGAACCTGACATGGGGCCTAATCCTACAACCTTGGGATCAGGACCCAAGCCAAAATCAAGAGTTGGATGCTCAACCAACTGAGCTACCTAGGCACCCTTAGAATCCACACTTTTAACCACCAAGTTATCAAAATAATAATAGCTAACTCATTATTGCCAAGTTCTTACAATCTGAGGTAGATACTACTATTCTTCCATTTTAAAGATGAGGAAATGGAGACACAGAGAGGTCTAGAAGCTTGCCTGAAGGCACACACCAAAAAGAAGTGGAGCCTGGATTCAATCTCAGACAGCCTGGCTCAAGAGTCTTTGCTTTCCATCACTATATTGGCTCCTCACATGAGTAGGGCCTCCAAATGGCATCACTGGAGGCATCTTAAAAAAAAAAAAAAAAAAAAGACTAACTTTTGAACTTGAGTTTTTATTGTGCTACAATTTAGATACCACTGGTTAAACTTTCACTTCCTTACTTGCCTGAACAAAAGATAGTATACCCTGGAGGATAATGTCTTGATCACATAAGTATAAAAGGCAGTTTTTTGTTGACTAATGTGAATCATAAGACATCCTGCTACTCTTTTGTGTGATGTTAATCACTGCTTTTCATTTGTCCTGGGTGCCTTACTTCAGGGCTAGGTCCTTAGAACATTTCAGTCCCCATCCACAGAAAGAGGCTGTTGGTTTGCTCTGGTCTCTTCCATGTCCACGGACTCCCTGAAAACTACCCGTTAGAGATTTTGTCTGCTCAAGCTAATCTTTTAATCTCCAATTAAGGAACTTCATTTTCACTACAACCTGTTACAATCTTCCTACACAACTGGTTTCCCCAGCTGGTCTCAGAAAGAAACACGTTTTATGGAAAGTTTTCCCAGACCAGAAAAAAGCAAAACAGGTTTTGCTTGAAACTGGTCATGCACAGCAGTGCCCTTGTCCCACGGCCTCCTCCTTACTGAACCCTTGGAGCCACGTTCTCATCCAGTTGCTTAGTCTCACAATTGAGAAACACAGAAAGGGTTCATAAAAGTTGAAAAGAAGCAGAAAAAAAAAAAAAAAACTAAGTCCAGTAATTGCGCCTGGGTTTATGCTAACATTAATGTATCGCAGCTGTAAAAGATATTTCCTACTTTGCAATCAGAGAGCCCAGAACTTTAATATAAATGCACTAATCCTTGTAATTTTCTTGTAAGGCCAGCCACAAGAGTACTTATTTCTTCAAGGCACAGGGAAGTAAAGTTTTGCCAAGCTCACAAAACTAAGAAACAGACATTGAGAGAAAGCTAATCTTATTTCCCATATTTTCCTTTATTTTTATATGTCCTTATTCTTTTCCGTATAATTAAAATTTCTAACTAGTTCTATCAACTGTAGACCTCATACAGTTTCATTGTTTATAATAATAATAATGATATTGATGATAATAGTCCCTATTTACTGAGTACTTACTAGGTACCAGGCATCGTGCTAAGCTTTATATGTATCAATTCACTCCAGTCTTACAACCACATTAGGAAAGAAATTGTATGGTTATCTCCACTTTACAGCTGAGAAAACTGAAAGTGAGCGAAAAAACTTGATGGAGACCAGGCATGTGGTAAGCCTGCATTTCAAAGCCACACAATTTCTCACACCACACGAGCCCTGACCTACATACCACATGCCATTAAAGTCATGAGCATTAAAGAAGTGCCCATATGGATATTGTTTTTAGCTGCTTTTTTATTTTAAGAAGGCAAACAAAAAACATAAAGAATGTGTTTTCTATAATACTATAGAACTTGATGCAATTTAACAGTTTGCCAAATTTAATCAAATGCAGGCACTTCTTCAAAAGCCATCATGGAAATGGACAAACAAAAAAAGCCATCAGGAGCAGGAAGAGCATGCCCAATACTTGAGTTGAAACAGGGACCTTATTAATTTACCAAAGCATAAAGAAATAGAATGGAACCTGAAAAGCAGTATAAATGTCTAATGTTTTGAAGCACCTTCAATGCAGAAGATGTGTTAAATGGAGTACAAAGGTATCTTCCCAGTGCAATAGTACCTGAGCAAATAAGATTAGCATGTAACACAAATATTTCTTATAAGGGAAGCAACGGAATTATTTTGTTTGTCACACTTCCCAATGTACTTTCCTGCCCCACTTACTGGCCAGCTCCATTGGGCTGCCTTGGTACCCCTCCAGATCTCAATATATCTAGTGAAAAAAGCCATTGTACCTCTGAGTCACCATTTCTGCATACTTTCCTTGTCCCCGCCAATGGTACCACTTCCTCCTTTGAGATCTCCACCCTGAAGTCACCACTGGTTCCTCCTTTTCCCGAAAGAGTCAGAGCTCATGAGTCACCATGTTCCAACAACTCTTCCTCCGTATTGCTCTAGTCCTCACCTGGAACAGCTCCGTCTCTGTCCGACAGGTTACTGCCATGGCCTCAGTCCTGGTTTTTGTAGCAGTTCTCTTTTCTGGTCTATCCTATGCATCACAGCCTGAGAAATTCAGCTAAACTACACCTTTCATGGTGTTATATCTATACTCAGGAAGTACCGGGGCTGCCTATCAGTCCCACGTCATTCAAGGCTCCCAACATATTCCTTTCCACACATCTATTTTCTCGCTTTCCACCACGACTGTGTCTGATCAGCCAAACTTCTCTCCCTTCCCCTTTCATACTGCTGTCACCCTATGGGGTCGGATATATGAGAGCATACTGACCTTGTCATTTAGACAGATCAATACAAGCTATGCTGATATGTGCACGTGTTTATGCTATGGGTCTATCCAAAAATTCATGAAGGAAGATTTCCATGATCCGATTTTTTCACAGATGACTTTAAATTTTTGGTTTTGGTTTTATTTTATTTTTGGCAAATCTGTGTTTATAAGAAGTTTTTCCTTTTATACTTTTATAAAAAAGCAAATGATGGAACCCCATAATGTTAGAACTGAGAACTCAAAGCGTAATTACTCCCCCATCCTCATTTTACCATGGAGGAACTAGCATCCTAGACAAGTTAGGGGATTTGTTCTAGACCCCCTACTCATCACCCAAGTTATAGATGACCCACTAAATTCTGCTTAACCTGATTAATGAAGAGAAAGAGATGCATAAAGCAGTATTGCTCACAGCATGCTCATTCCATGGCCAAGGAATATTGAGTCTAGTAATTCAAACAACTTCTTTACTGAAGAATATTCATGTGTACTATTATTTTCCAGAGGAACACAGAGGATAGTAGAAACATAAAATTCAGTGATTCCCAAACTTCGTTATGAAACTCTTGGCTCAAAACAATATTTTATAGAACATATTTGCAAAAAAAGGCCATTACAGTTTTTGACATTTTTGTCATTGACATTTCTGATTCTAAGCACAGGCACAATTCTCAAAAAAGAAGAAAACCAAGCGACTGCACCAAGTTTCCCCCAAATTTATACACCAATAACAGCTAATGTTTATGTAGCACTTGAAATTTTAAAAAGCATTTTGACATGTAGTAACAAGCAAAAGCAGCATAAATTCTCCATTAAAAAATATCTCAGGGGTGCCTAAGTGGCTCAGTTGGTTAAGTGTCCGACTTCAGCTCAGGTCATAATCTTGTGATTTGTGAGTTCAAGTCCCACATTGGGCTTTGTGCTGATAGCTCAGAGCCTGGAGCCTGCTTTGGATTCTGTGTCTCCCTCCCTCTCTGCCCCTCCCCAACTCATGCTCTGTCTCTCTCTCTCTCTCTCTCTCTCAAAAATAAATATTTAAAAAATTTTTAAAAAGAAAATGAAATAATTTAATGAATAGAAAGTGTGAAAAGGAAATAAATTCTAACAAGTAGTGAACTTGGAAGAAGACATCCAAGCCCCAAATGAGAATGGCAGCCCTAGCTCACACCTTGGTTTTAACCAGGTGAAAACCTGAGCAGAGAATCCAGCCACGCAGCACCAGACATCAGCTCTAAAGAAACTGAGATGATAAATTCATGTTGTTTAAAGGCAATGCACTCCTGGTAATTTGCTATGCGGCACAGAAAAGTAATACAGATTTTTTTGCTAGGTTCTGCTTATAAGAATGGCCAAAGGACATGACAGAGTCATGCATACAGTTTGATGGAAGTGTAGGTTGTTAATCCTTCTTAGAGAACAATGTCACACCAAGCATTATGGGTCTTAAATACATCTATACCCTTTGACCCAAATACTCTACTTCTAGGAATTTGCTCTAAAAGGAATTGAGATGGGGCACCTGGATGGCTCAGTTGGTGAAGCATATGACTCCTGATCTCAGGGTTGGGAGTTTGAGCCCTACATTGGATGCAGAGCCTACTAAAAAGTAAAATAAAATAAAAGGAATACAAATGCACACAATGCCACTGCATTGATGTTTATAATAAAATAATAATAATAGTAATAAAAAGGAAAATAGTTGACTTAATTACTGTGTAACTACAGGATGGAATATAGGTCAGCTATTAAAAATAATGTTTTCAGGGGTGCCTGGGTGGCTCAGTCAGTTAAGCGTCAGACTCTTGATTTTAGCTCCAGTCACGATCTCATGGTTTGTGGGTTTGAGCCCCATGTCGGGCTCTGTGTGGACAGCTTGAAGCTTGCTTGGGAGTCTCTCTCTCTCTCTCTGCCCCTCCCCTGCTCACACTCTCTCTCAAAATAAATAAATAAAGCCAGAAAATGTTTAATAAATAACATTTTCAAAGAAAACCTAGTGACACACACAAATGACTGTGTTATAATGCTACATGAAAAAGCCTATAAAACACTATGAAAATGGTGCAGTCATTATGGAAGACAGTTTTTAAACACAGAATCACCATATGACCCAGCATTTCTACTCCTGGCTGGATACGCAAAGGAACTGAAAACATATCAACACAAAAATTTGTTCACAAATATTTCAGAGCAGCATTATTCATAATGCCCAGATGGTTGAAACAGTCTAAATGACTAAAAGTTACTGAATGGGTAAGTAAAAGGTGGTATATCTCTACAATGAAATATTATTCAGCCACAAAGGAATGAAGTACTGACATATCTGCTACACACGGAAGAACCTTGGAAACATTATGCTAAGTGAAAAAAACCAGTCACTAAAGGCCACATATTGTATGGGTCTGCTTATATGAAATATCCAGATTAAGTATAGAAGAAAAAAGTAGTTTAGTGGTTTCTAGAGTCCAAGGGGTGGGAAAATGGAGTAACTGCTAATACGTATGGAGTTTCTCTTTGGAGTGATGAAAATGTTCCAAAATTGATTTAGTGATGGTTGTAAAACTCCATAAATACACTAAAAACCAGTGAATTGTGTATTTAAGAGGGTGAATTTTATATTCTATAAATTATATTTTAATAAAGTCTTTTTTTAAAAAAGGCTACAAAAAATATTAAATATGCATAGAATACTGGAAGTAAATTCCCAAATACTAACACTGGCCCTTCTGTGGTGGTTCAATTATAGATAACTTTGGTCCTTTTCTCTTTTTTGTATTCTTAATTCTGTAGAAAGATATATAATTATTAAAATCTGAAAAATCAATTACTTTAAACATTTCTTTCATTATTCAGCAGTCTATCCCAGAATCTAAAATAAGAAGACATTTAATATATAGTGATATTCCTAATTATTTGGTATTTCATAAAACAGAATTTTATGGTGTTTGACAAAGAGAATCATAAATTCTGGGTACTCTTCCAGTAACTTAAAAAACCCACTTATCTAGCCCAACTCTCTTTTTTCTCTCTCTTTTTAATGTTGATAAAATTCCAACAGTAATAACTATAAATTTAAGCATATGGTGCTGCTTTTTCAAAATGAAGTCAATAGAATGAATCTTTATCTTTCAGAAAATTCATACCTACTGACATAGGAAAGACTTTGCTTTAAAAATATAATGTTGCTGCACTGACAGCCAAAGAATAGCCATGCTATAGAAATCCACTGAATGTCAACTATTGAGCTGGGCAGTGCCTCAGAATGGATCTGAAGGTCTTTTGACAGTTCAAACTGATACAACACCACAACAGTGATACTTATACTCACATGAAATCGCACACTGATGCCTTGAATGTTTATTACTTCTGTGTGTATATGTTGCCTTCCTAAATGATAGTAAGGTCTCTACAAGCAGGGTATGGAGGCTAATGCAGTGATAAATCAAGGAAAATTTGCTCTAAAACAGCTTGAAGAGAGAGGCCATAAATTTATTGTACTCCATGTGGCACTCAGGAGGGGACGATAAATTATCTCTTTACTTCTTACAATAACTGTATGAGGTACGCAGTGAAACTGAAGCTCGGGGAGGTTAAGTAATCTGCCCAGGTTATAAGAAGAGGCAGAGTGTGGATTTGAACCCAGAAAGTTTAACTCAAGAGTGAGACAACAAAACCAATAAACGTTTATTATGATTCAGGCAATATTTTATTTTCTACTAATTTATGTGTGTAATTATTAGCTTATTTACAATACAACACTTACTTACTCAATTCTTAGAACAACCCTATGATATAGGACCAATTCTCCCCATTAGTATACTATCTCCTTCCAGAATAAAATGATTCATATTGTTCTTTCAGATCACAGCTCTCAAATTTCAACTATTCAAAAGTGACTCTCTATTTAGGTTTGCCATTAAATTCTTTGGTTGAGTAGGGCATTTTAATTCCACCTGAATAATTTTTGGGGTCATTTAATTTTTGTCTGTTCACTCCAATAGACTAAAAGTACTATAAGGGAATGTTATTAACGGCTAAGGTAATTCTGACTGCTGTAAGAGGTAAACCCTGAACCCTCAAAAACTTCACAAAATAGTTTATTTCACACTCAGCAGGAAGATTTCTACGCAGTGACTCAGGAACCAGGCTTCTTGCCTTCTGCCCTCCACTTCTCCTGGGTCTTCAATCCTCACCTCTAGCAGGGGGATGTGAAAAGAGAATAGCACAGAGGATCAACTAGAACCTTTTGTTTATAGGCCCCCTCTAGATGTGATATATTTTACTTCTGTCCACATTCCACTGGCCAAAACTTGGGCACATGGATGCATCTACTGCAAGGGAGTCTGGAGATGTGTTCTGGTTGGGATGAAGAAGAAAGGAAGAACACAGGTTTGGCAAACAGGTAGTCAGTCTCCTTTAGAGAACACATCTGCTATTATAAGACATTGTGCAGAAATGAGAGGCTGTCTGCCCTTCGAGGTGACCTCCTGCTTCATCTAGTGGTATGTCTTTAATTTCCATGACAGAAGAAAATCCCTATTAACCATAAACCCCACTAAAGAAACTGGGTCTGTCTTGTCTTATCTTTCATAGTATGCCTACAGCTAACAAACTTTGTAAGGGCCTACAGAAAATAATTAAGCCCTGAAGAAATAACTTATTGGCTAAAATATGTGGATCTTGAGACACTGAACAGAAGACCATGGGGGAAGAGAAGGGGGAAAAAGAGATACAAACAGAGAGGGAGGGAGGCAAACCACAAGAGACTATTGAATACAGGGAACAAACTAAGGATGGATGGGGGAGTCGGGGAGAGGAGAAAATGGGTGATGGGCATTGAGGATGACACTTGTTGGGATGAACACTGGGTGTTATATGTAAGCCAATTTGTCAATAAATTATATTCATAAAAAATAAAATAAAAATAAATATAATTAAAATGTAAAGAAATAAAATATGAAAGAAAAACTACAATATCAAAATTAATAAAAGAAATTTCCCCAAGGTAACATGTCTGCTAACTACAACTTCATTCTACATGGTCATGTAGAAATTTAATACAGTTTAAATCACAGGAACCAAACAAATATTATTTTTAAAACTCAAAATTATAAAACCCCCTTCCAAAACCTAAAGCAAAAGCTATATTTAAAATGGTTCCAGTCAGATACCATATGTTTGCACACATAGGTGGATTAGGAGGAACTTAACAGAGGACCATGAGGGAGAAGGGGAAATATAGTTGGGGAGAGGGGAAGGGGGGATGGGCATGGAGGAGGGCACTTGTGGGGATGAGCACTGGGTGTTATATGGAAATCAACTTGACAATAAACTATTTAAGAAAAAATAAATAAATAAAACTTAAAAAAATGAAAAACAAAAAATAAATAAAATAAAATGGTTCTAGATGCCTGTGTGGCTCAATCAGTTTAGTGTCCAACTTTGGTTCAGGTCATGATCTCATGGTTTGTGAGTCTGAGTCCTCCATCAAGCTCTGCACTGATAGCTCAGAACCTGGAGTCTGCTTCAGATTCTGTGTCTCCCTCTCTCTTTTTGCCCCTTCCCTGCTCACACTCCATCTCTCTGTCTCTCTCTCTCTCAAAAAATAAACAAACATTAATTTTTTAAAAATAGTTTCTATATAAATGGTATGAGGAAGGGCTTCAAAAGTAAGAGTGCATCACGGGACAAAGGGAAATGTAATCAAAGAATCCTCCTACAGAGAGCACTAGCCATGGGGAAGTTTGGGTTAACATTATTGAATACTGTTATGTTATGCTTGGGAATGACAATGCAGACATTTGGAGTTCCTAACTGAAATCCCAGAAAAGCAGAGGCCTTAGGGGAGAAGGAAATCAAAGGTTTAGTGAAGATGAGCTGGAGGAAGGAGCGCTGGCCAGTAGAGGGAAAGGGAACAATTTGTTGGATTTAATGTGGTCTCTTTCTCCCCAGACCTTTCCTGGAGCCCAGGAGCTGAGCGGGGAGAATCTGTCACCTCTTCATTTACAGACTGGGCAGAGAATTTGCATTTTTTCATTTTATTTAGGCTTGATTTCATTCTTGTTGGCTGAATCAATTAGCAAGGACGACTTCATCTGTAGTGAAAGCCTGAGGAGCTGACCATTCCCATTCCTCATGTAAGTCTTTCTTAATTATGTCCTGAGACTCTCAGACATGCATTTTCCCCTTGATGGTTTGATCATCTGTGCAGACACTCTTACTGCCTGTTTCTTCAACCTGGATTCTAGCAATTTATGAATCTGAATCTCAAGTTCTGTCCACTGACTTTTTCTAATTTAAAATATTTACCAGAAAAAAAATATAAAGAAACTAACCTGGTCACCTTGTAAAACAGACTCACTTCTGCTTTCCAAATCTGTTCTACTGTTCAACTTTATTCAGAGATTAGAAGGCTGGCTTTTACTATGGTGACTTGCACCTTGGCAGCCTCAGGTCCTCGATGGAATGTGAAATCCCAAAGCCTCATCCCTGGCCTTCATTCAGCAATTGTGAGTCAATTTCTAAGACAGAGCCTTTGCTCCAGTATGGGCTAGAACCCAGCTTCCACCTAGAATTTCCCAATGCAATTCAGGAAACTTTTCTTGAGGACCTGCTCAACACAAGCCATCCTGAGGGTCTAGTGATAGATGCAAAAGTTAATATGTTGGAGCAGGTCAGGTAGGGTACAATCTAGGACAGGCAAGGGGCTATAAATGACCACCATTGAAGAGGATAAAAATGTCATGTGTGCCCATAAGATACCAGTAACGTGCACACTGCTCAGACGCAGCACATTCCTCTACCATGGGGCTTCACAGTTCATCAGTAGTAGCAGTAACAGGCACAGAGGTCATAATCACAAGAGCAGCCACTGAAATCTGCTGGGACAATTTCTACGTGCTATGTTTAGTGATTTTTCAGATATCCAACCCTCATGACTCTGAATTAGGTGTTATTTCCATTATTCTCATTTTACAGGTGAGAAAAACTGAGTCTTAGGGAGATCAAGTAAATTGCTGAAGGCTCCACTGTGAGTTAGCAGCAGAACCAGGCTGGCTTCCAGAGCCTCGCTCTTAACTGTTCACTCGGCTGCCTGTGTAACACATTCCACTATTATGAAAACTCAAAGAAATGGAAGGCCTTCCAAAAGTTTTCCTTTCAGGAGGCACTCCTGGAGACAGTACACTTCAGGTTCACTGGGAGGAACGAAAGACATATCCACAGCAATTAATCAGAAGCAGCAAATGGCTTATTGCAGTCCAGACTTTTTCAATTTGCAAGAGCCAAATAAATGTTTAGTCATGGAGTTGAAGGATAATAAAATAAAAATGAAACCTTGGGGGAAATAAGAGGAATCACACCTTAAGATGATCGATTTTTTAGTCTTTAAAAACCATTGTTCTTTATATTTAAGAAGTCTTTATTAAGTCTTTATTCTTTATATTTAAAGGCAACTACTGGTTAACTAGAAATGAGACATCATGCTCACCACCTTTATTCCCAAAGTAATAACTCATTTTCAGTCCAGGTAGGAAAAGATACTTTGGATTTTCTTTGGTCTATTTCCTTTGTTAATTAAAAAAAAAAAAAAAAAAAAAAAGAGGGGAGCGGGAAAGAGTTCCCTGCCCTTTTGCTTAAGGAAATAAAATACAATATGTTTAAATTGCAATGTGGAATCTAGATGTGTTTTTACCAGCATAATTTCAACTTTCTCTGAAGACATCTGTAAAAGAAATTACCAATAAAAACACTCCACAGCAAATTTTAGAGTCAGCCAATACAAAGTGAGAGATTTATCTACTGCTAGGGCCTCTCTCCCATTGTGCCCACCTCCTCTTTCCACACACTCTCCACACTAAGAGGGAGGATGTGGGAGAGGGAATCACACACAGCTTTTCTCAGGGGTTTGTTTATTATGTCTTCATGATTTTATACTTAGTGTGAAGGAGGAAGTAAAAAAATAGCATTCAGAATGTTCCTTAAAAGGTTATTAGCAATATTTCTTGTCAAATGAAACTTTGAAAATATTGCTCTTGGGGCATCTGGGTGGCTCAGTTGGTTGAGCGTCCAACTTAAGCTCATGTCATGATCTTGCCATTCATGAGCCCCACACCAGACTTGCTGCTGTCAGCCTCTCAGTGCAGAGCCAGCTTTAGATCCTCTGTCCTCCTCTCTCTGCCCCTCTCCCGCTTACAGTCTCTCAAAAATAAATAAACATTAAATAAATAAAGAAAGAAAATACTGCTCTTGGTTTCCCACATAGCTCTAGGTTTCAATTTGGGCATTTTCTCTCTCAACCCCTATTAATCAATAATCACTAATCAAATATCAATATGTACTAAGAACCTGTTTTGTGCAAAGCACTCTTCCAGGTAGAAAAGGTTACACAGTTAAACTAGAAGCTTAAAACCTATACAGAATTCTTAGGAAAAGGTATGGAGCCAGAACCAACAAAATGTTAATTCAGGGGTAACACTGGGACAGGCAGATTGGGGAAGGAAGAATCAATTACTGTTAAGATTTTTTACACCATTTTTTTTTACAAGAAATACATATTACTTTTTTAAAATTTAAAACCTTAGACAGGGCAATAATATATAAAAACACAAACAAAGGCATTCAATAAGTGAGTCAAATGACCATAAGCCTACTGGTGGGTCTATAGGCAGTTTGTCACTGTTCAAACTTAATTGTGTTGATGAGAATATTGATATTTGACACGTTGAACTTTCTTCAAGCACTATAGATTCTATGTAGTCCCAGCACATTTCTCTGTCCAGGTTTATTTTACTCATGGTGAGTTTAAGTTCTAATTTTAGTGGTCTCATGATAAAGAATATACATATATTTTTAAATGTTTGTTTGTTTGTTTGTTTGTTTTTGAGAGAATGAGAGAGTGTAAGCACATGTGCATGAGCAGGGCAGAGAAACAGAGGGAGAAAGAATCTTAAGCAGGTGCTACACCCAGCATGGAGCCTGATGACTGAGATCACAACCTGAGCCAAAATCAAGAGTCACAGCACTCAACTGACTGAGCCACCCAGGGGCCCCAAGAATGCACTTTCAAAATGCCCACTGGTCTCTAGCACTGCCTAGTGTTTGGCCACATAATCAGAAATCTCTGGCTAGTTCTGGGATGCATATGCTCATCTCCAAGATTTATGGAATGACGTATCCTTCTGATGAACATAGTTGTTCTTTGGATAGATCAGGTTTTCTTAAAATGAGCTAAAACAATGGAGCAGAAGTCTGATCACCAAGATAAACCAAGGCAGCTGGTGAAATCTTAAAGCATGAGTCTTACTCATGAAAAACTGAATCTTTTCTGCAATTATGATTTCAATTTCTTCTAAGTAACTCTGCAAGTCTGTGAGCTTAGAAACATTTAGAAATGTGAGAAATACATATTCCCCATATGCCTGATAAAATATCACCTCATCAGAGAATTTTTCTCCTACCTCTCTTATTAAAATATCATCTCTTTTCTTTTCCCATATCCTCTGTTTCTGTACCCTGCTTTATTTATCACACATCATCATCTGACTATATAATATCTTTTTTATTTGTTTTTTGTCTAATGTGTTTTTCCCTCTACTAGAATATAGCAGAGATTACTAGTTGTCCTCCAATATACATTCTCGTATAGACATAAAGCCCTTAAATTTACCTATGTCTAAGATCTTTCAGGATGAAGACTTTATTTCCCTTTGAGCCAGGCAGTGATCATGCAATAAAACTCTGGCCAATGGAATGCTTTGGAGAGTGATGTGGACAACTTCTGGGGTGTGCCCTCTAAAAGGAATGGGCATGCTATTTCTTCCTCCTTTTCTTCTTCCTGCCACTGAGAACATGGATGCAATGTTGAGCCATCTGGGATCATGTGAATGAATAAGGGAAATATCTCTGAGTGATATTGTAGGGTAAAATTTCTAAATAACCAAAGACCATTCTTTTTTTTTTTTTTTTCTAGGAGAGAGAGAGAGACAGAGCGAGCAGGGGAGGGTCAGAGAGAGAGGGAGACACAGACTCTGAAACAGGCTCCAGGCTCTGAGCTGGCAGTCAGCACAGAGCCCAACGCGGGGCTCGAACCCACGAACCGTGAGATCGTGACCTTAGCGAAAGTCGGACGCTTAACCGACTAAGCCACCCAGGCGCCCCAACCAAAGACCATTCTTAAGTGACAAAGAAACAGGTCTATCTTATTTAAGCCACTTTTATTTCCAGTCATTGTTTAAACAGAGAAAACCTATATCCCAACTAACACACTTCAACAGTACAGGGATGTTTCTGTTTTATTCATTGTTTCTCTAGCTCATTAACAGTACCAGTATGTGCTTGATAAATATTTATAGAATGAATGAACGAATCAATGAATGTTCAAATGTCAAGTCCAATTTGAGTATGAGTATTGTTACTTGTTTGAACAAATCAGCATTACATTATTCTTGTTTGTTTGGTTTGAATTTTGTTTTGCATCTTCTTTTTTTTTTTTTGTAAAATACTTTTTAATGTTTATTCTTTTTTTATTTTTTTATTTATTTTTTTTATTTTATTTATTTATTTTTTTACAAATAGTTTATTGTCAAATTAGTTTCTACATAACACTCAGTGCTCATCCCCAAAGTGCCCTCCTCCATGCCCATCCCCCCCTCCCCCCCACATCCATCAGTCCTCAGTTTTTGTCAGCATTCAAGAGTCTCTCATGGTTTGCCTCTCTCCCTTTCCCCCACCATTTCCGCCCTTCTTCTCCCCCTTGTTCCTCCGTCAAGTTCCTCCTAATCCTCCTATACGTGCAAACATATGATATTTGTCCTTCTCTGCCTGACTTATTTCGCTCAGCATAACACCCTCAAGGTCCATCCATGTTGCTACACATGGCCAGATTTCATTGTTTCTCATTGCCATGTAGTATTCCATGGTATAGATAAACCACATCTTCTTGATCCATTCATCTGTTGATGGACACTTAGGCTCTTTCCATGTTTTGGCTATTGTTGAGAGTGCTGCTATGAACATTGGGGTACATGTGCTCCTGTTTTGCATCTTCTAAATTAAGTGTATGCAGATTCTTATTCTGTTAGTAAGAAATGATGCATTTCAAACCACTACTAATTCACAGAGCCTTTTGGTCCCCAAAGTCCCAAATCAGAAAAAGTAGTTGAGGAAATCTTCTCAAGAAGTTTCCATTAGCTAGCCATCTGACACCATTAAAATAAACTAAATATTAATAATTGGCTTCAACTTCTAAGTATCCCATCCCATAAACTGGCAGAAGTTAAGGGTAGAAGCACACAAGTCATTAACAACCTTGATCATTTTCTCCATTACATCATGCTATGAACCTGGCCTACACTTTCTCCTATAGAAGGATGAAATGGAAGTTGGCTATCCCAATTATCTCTTTGACTTACACAAACTTTGGAAGCCTTTTAATCCATCCTTTCCTTGTATATGACTTCAAGTTCACTCAATATTTACATACTTAGGAAAAATATTTTCAAATTCCTCCTTGGCAAGTAGTTAGACCTGATTAGTTCCTATCTGCTAGATAATAATTTCTTTGTAAAATACTTCTTTTCTTTTCCTCCTTCTTCTCCTCCTCTCCTTCCTCCTCCTCCTCCTTCTTTTTTGGCCAAAAACTTTCCAAGTATTGCATTTAGGGTTCAAGTCATGGGCTATAAGGTTAGATACCCTGACAGAGAATAACTTAGTATACTAATATGGTCTAAGAAAGATTTACAAAAGGGATAGGCCATAATTACCAAAGCTTTGTAAAATGATCAGAGTTTTAAGTAGTGAAGGGAATAGTAGAATGATAGGAAGAGGGAACTAGCTTAGGCAAGGGCTTGGAGGGTGGCAGGGAACAGAATAGCACTATTCATAATAGCTTTAAACTGGGAACAATGCAAATGACTATTAACAGTAGCATGGATAAAAAGTAGGATATTCATGAAATGGAATGTAGTAAATAGCAATCAGAATGTACCAACCACAATTAAATGGATGAATTTTATAGATACAATGCTGGGGGAGGGGGTGAGGAAGACATACAAAATATACCTACTATGAATTCATTTATATAATGTTCATAAATAGGCCAAATGAATGTATGGTATTAGAAGACAGGACTGGTTACTTTTGGATGACAGGAAGAGAAAGACAGAAAGACTGGAGGAGGACACATGAAAGGCTCTGGGATTCTAATGTTCCAGTTGCTGATTTTGGTACCAGTTAACATCCTTGTGTTTCATTCTGTATCATTTGTATCTTTCCCTGTAAATATGTGATGCATCAGTCGTCAACATCATCATCATGACAGTAGAGGGCCAAGAATAGTAAGGACACTTTTGAAAAGAAGTTGTTATACAGCCTAGTGTTATTTGCACAGTGACTGATAAACTAACCAATGAACTAGATTAGAAGCTCAGAGAAGCTGATCCATGTATGGAATTCTCATATATGACAAGAGGGGCACATCAGATTGGAGCTGGAAAATGGATAATGATATAAAAACAGATTCAAGTGAGATCCCTACTCACACCACATATAAAATCAAGGGATTTAAACAGACTAGGGAATTAAATTGTCAAAAATAAAACACCTACTAGAAAATACAAGTGAATATCTTTCAGACTTTGGGTAGAGAAAAAATTCTCAGAAAAAAAAGGCACTGACCATAAAACTTTATTTTTTAAAAATTTTTTTTAATGTTTTATTTATTTCTAGGAGAGAGAGAGACAGCATGAGCAGGGAAGGGTCAGAGAGAGAGGGAATCACAGACTCTGAAACAGGCTCCAGGCTCTGAGCTGGCAGTCAGCACAGAGCCTGACGCGGGGCTCGAACCCACGAACCGCGAGATCATGACCCAAGCGAAAGTCGGACGCTTAACCGACTAAGCCACTCAGGCGCCCCAAAACTTTAATAAATTTGACTAATAAAATTAATATTTTTTATCAAAAGAAATTTTATATGAAAACATTTTTTAAACTGGGAAAAAATAGCAATACACACAAACAAAAATGGATATCACGAATATAAAAAGAACTACAAATCAATCAGAAGCACAAACAATCCAACAGAAAATGGGCAAAAGATCTAAGGCATGCCATAGAAAAAGAAACAATGACAATATGAAGGTATGATTAACATCACTAGTGATGAGGAAAATGCCAAATTAACCCCCAAGAAATGTTCTTAAACTTGCTTGACTACCAGAAACAAATTGGAAAACATCAAGTATTAAAGAGGATGTAGATGCAGAGAATCTTTTATACATCACAGTGGGGAGGGGCAGGCATACAGTCTAAATTGGTGCAGCCACTCCCAGGGATAAGTTCAAGAGAAAATTTTAAACATGTATAACAAGCAACATAGACAAAAAACAGTCATGGAAGGGTTGTTTAAAATAGTCTAAATATAAAAACAATCTAAATATATATCAACTGGAGAAAACATGAGTAAGCTATGCTATATATACACAGAGGAATATTATACAACAATCAAAACAAATAAACTAAAATGACATACAACAGTATGAATAAAATTTAGAAATAGAATATTGTGTAAAAAAATAGCTAAGGCAAAATGGAAAAAGGCCTCTGAAATCCACATTACATTTGGAATAAACCAAAGGTGGACTCTTAAAAGGGAGAAAGGTGGTCAATTTCCTTCTGATAGAATACTCTGCCTTCTCACTGCAGGCAAAATAACAATCCTAACTCCTGACAGAACTCAAATGCTATCCCACCTTCCTAGGAATCCCTCTCACACTACACAAACCCTCCTGCCACTCTTAAAGCACTTGAAGACTACATGCCACAATTTAGAAGTATCCCATCAGGGTCTCTAGTCAAAACTTTGTACTTATGAGAAGATAATACAGAATTCTGGTTAAAAATTGAGGCTTAAGAATCAAAAAGAAACAAAACAAGAGCAGTGCCAAGTACTGTTCTAAATGCTTTAAAATTAAGAAGACTCTTATTTATATATGTTAACATTTAAAACATATCAACCTATTAATCTTTACAACATCACAAAGAAGTAGGTTAAATTATTATCCCCACTTTAGAGGTAAGGAAATAGAGGCACAAAGAGGTTAAGAAACTTTCATTAGGTCACAGTGCTAGTAAGCACAGGGTCAGATCTAAATATAGACAATCTGGCTCCTGAGCTCACTTAACCACTATGAAGACTTACACCTTGAATAACTTAACTGTTTTTTTGTTGTTGTTTGTTTGTTTTTAGATTTTATTTTAGAGAGAGAGAGCAAGTAGGGGAGAGGGACAGAAGGTGAGAGAGAGAATCTTTTTTTTTTTTAATGTTTATTTATTTCTGGGAGACAGAGAGAGAGACAGCGTGAGCAGGGGAGGGTCAGAGAGAGAGGGAGTCACAGACTGAAACAAGCCCCAGGCTCTGAGCTGGCAGTCAGCACAGAGCCCGACGCGGGGCTTGAACCCACGAACCGTGAGATCATGACCTAAGCGAAAGTCGGACGCTTAACCAACTAAGCCACCCAGGCACCCTGAGAGAGAGAATCTTAAGCCCCGATGTGGGGCTTGATCCCACAACCCTGAGATCATGACCTGAGCTGAAATCAAGACTCGGATGCTCAACTGCCTGACCAACTCAGGCTGCCCAAATAACTTAACTGTTATAATACAATCAATTCAGCTTCTCACCTATGGGTCAGAAATACTGTTTGACATCTGGCACAGGGCAGGAAAATTGGCTTGACTGCAATCCAGATTCTGGGCCTGGCTGTGAAACTGATGCCTGAGCAGACTTGGGCAAGGCCACTGCCTTTCTCTGAACCTCAGTTTCCTTCTCTGTAAAATGAAGAATTGGCAGTCTCCAAGTCCCTTCCAGTGCTAATGTTTTATGAGCCTAGGGTTGCTGGCTCAATTCTTTGGGCCCAGTCTGGCCCCTCCTGCTGGGCTCCATGTCTCTTACTGGCTCAGCTTCCCATAAATAAGAGGAAAAGAACACGGGAAAATATCCTCCTGAGAGACTGGGAGGGATCCCATGGCTGCTCTGTATGCTTTGAAGAACTGGTCGTTAACCAGAGAGCTACTTGCCAAGTGAAGGATGGAAAGAAACTAGACTAAGGGGAGAAATGAACTCAATAAAACTTGGCTACATTCACATTTAAAGGGCATCTCTGAGTACTTAAAGAACTGACAATGTTATTGCAACAAGATGAGCCAGCTTCTTAAAGTACTGAAGATAGGCTAAACTGTGAAAACTGGAATGGACCAGAAAACACAGAAAAAAGCTGGTACACCATGCACCGACCACAGTTATTTACAATCTGCAAAAATTGCAGAACAAATGAAAAGAGAGCACAGGCATGTCGGCCTCTAACATCATTCCACTATGAACTCTAACAGGGCAGGTGCTATGTCAGGAATCCATGTCTCTTGGGAACCCCAAAGGCAGTGGGGTTCAGAATGAGCTCACATTAATAGAGCACTTACTATGTGTAAGGCTGTACCATATAGTTTTACCCTAGTTCTGAGATGAGGGACCAGTCTACAGATATCTAGGTTCTAGTTCTGTGTCTTCCATCATTAGCTATGTGAATCTGGTCAAGTAATTTCAACTGTCTAGGGACTTGGCTACTTTTATCCATAAAATGAGGGACTTAAAAAGGTTATAGAGGATGGGTCTTCCAGCTCAAGAACTCTGTAGTTCATAAAGTTACCAAATGCTTTCTTTATATTCACCTAGAGAAGCATTCACACTGAACAAGTTTAATCTGTTTATATTTTATTTTTATTTACTTTTTAAAGTTTATTTACTTATTTTGAGAGAGATGGAGACAGTATGAGTGGGGGAGGGGCAGAGAGCAAGGGAGAGAGAGAATCCCAAGCAGGCTCATCTCTCTGCCAGCACAGAGCCTAACATGGGGCTTGAACTCACGAAACCGTGAGATCATGACCTGAACTGAAACCAAGAGTTGGACACTTAACTGGCTAAGTCACCCAGGTGCCCCTCATTTGTTTATATTTTAGACCTTTGGAACTTAATGGACTGCCTTGTGCTGAGCACATTATATATGAATCGAAGGAGAAAAATCCATGAAAGCTCTCTGTCTTCTACATTGTACTCCCCAGGATCACCTTGCATGATTGAACACATTGTGCCCTGTACAAGGGCACCTGGTCAATAAGGGCTGGGCAGACGGGCTAAATTTCCATCTGACCTCTGGTATGAGCTTCGTGTCCATGAGGCTGAGTCCAAACCAAAGGTACATTCGGGTATGTGGGTACCTCTGAACTACCCATTGACACTGAGCAAGACTGTGAAGCAATGACCAGCTTTGTGTTCCAATTTTTGTATGCAGAACTTATAACTTTACTTCTGCTCAAAACATTTCCAGACACCCTTTTACTTCGAGTCTGTTGATAAGATCCTTAATAAAATCAATCCTATCCATTCAGTCACACATCAACATTGACCTAAACTAGCATTAGCTAGGCTGCTTAATTGGACTGTTTCTAAAATGTCAATATGGGGCGCTTGGGTGGCTCAGTTGGTTAAGTGTCTGAGTTTGGCTCAGGTCATGATCTCGCAGTTCATGAGTTTGAGCCGCATGTCAGGCTCTGTGCTGACAGCTCTGAGCCTGCAGCCAGCTTCAGATTCTGTGTCTCCCTCTCTGACCCTCCCCTGCTCATGCTCTTTCTCCCCTCTCACAAAGAATAAATAAACATTTTTTTTTTAAATTTAGAATAAAATGTCGATGCAAGCTCAAAGGATTAAGACATTTTGCATAATGGCAGCACAAATGGAAAATAGAACTACCTTTCCAGGTAATTCCTTAGAAAGGGACAACCCTTATTTAGCTGAGCACATCCTAAAGCTATTTCATAACCTTCATAATTCCAAAGCATGGAAGCTACCAAATACTTGGAAAAAAATACAGAAAAACAAAAACTTTGTGAAAAACATTTCCTGGATTCTGTTCTGGGATTCTAATGTGTTGTCTTTATAATACATTTGCTACCACTACTGAGCCATTCATTTTGAAGCTCCTGATTTTTCTAGCAACAAAGGAGATGTGCTTTAATTTGCTCACATTCTTTTTCCTTTATATTGCAATCAACAGCAACTCCAGGACCATTCATTCTGGATTTCCTGAGTCAGTCTCAATTTCAAATATTCTGCCCCTCTCTCCTCGCAATAAAAAGTTCCCAATTTTTTATTTGGAAAATATGGTCACCACAATAATGGCATTACCCTCACAAAATATTAGTCATGTCAGAGTCATACCAACATTATGGTGCATTTATTAAGTATGTGGCCATCCAGAGGGGAATTTGCTGGTCCATCCAGGGCCTGAGACCATTTTCTTTGGACCCATTAAAGAGAAAAATAATGAATTTGCTACTAAACAAGTTTTGGATTCACCGATTTAGAACTCAAATGAACATTTCCTTGTTCTAGAAGAGGTTTTCAAGGCTAACCAATTACTATTTGCTGGAACGATACACAATCTGGAAAAACTGAAGCCATGGGGCTTTCCGACTGCCAAACTCCCACATGCTGGCTCTCGAGACACATCCACACTCACTATTAAAGTGTCACCATTTATAATTTGGTGCTAAATTTTCTGAAGCTAGACTGCTCAACATGGTATACAGACAAATTGAATCCTTATTTTATTAAAACACAGGGATAAGATGAAGTAGGTGTTGGTGATAAAAGTCACCTAATCTCTAGTTGAAAATGAAGTTATTAAAACTGGCCAGCATCACGAAAGGGAAACCAAAGGGTCAGGTTTCAGTAAGCAGGTTCCCCTGGATATAAGCAGCATTTATGAAAGGAATTAGCTGACTCTGGCTTTGTTTTGCTCCTTCCAAAGTAGTTTTGGAGTCCCATTTCCCCCCAGGTACCTCCTTCGGAAGCCTCAGAGCCTGGAGTAAGAGGAGAAAAGTTATAACTGCAGGGACATTTTATAACATTTGCCAAGCATCTGAATACACAAGCAGCCCCATGTTTTCTCCAGCCTCACAACCCTGTGAAGTAGGCGAAAATTTTAATGGTATGGCTATGGAAAGAAATGTTCCTGAGTAATGTTTTTCAAACTCAGGTCATTTGGTCAGAACTCTTGAAGATCACAGAAAACTTTAAATTAAATGGAAAAATACTAAATTATGTTCCCACTAGTTTGGGTCATTTTACCATGATCATGAATAAGCTATAGATTCTGAGTCAGATGTGTGCAGTTTGCTTTGGACTTTGTTCTTGCTTACTTACTTATAAAACTTTCAAAATGTACTTCTAAATTACAGCAATTCAGTAAAAATTCAAACCTTTGGGCTTGGTTTCCTCCCCCTAGCAGGCTGAGTCATAAAAATAAATCTTAGCCATTTCAATAGCCAACACACCCCTCACATTAAGAATTGGTATTATTCCCCATGTCTCCCATTTCATCCAAAGGTCACACCCAGATCACATTTGAAGACCGAAACAGCTTAAGGGCTCATCCAACTCAACATTTGCACATTTAATAAGGGAACAGAACCTCTGCCAAGTTACAGGGATGAGTTACATCAGAATCTTCCAGAGGAACCTCTGAGGAGTGGTTATGAGTATGGACTTTGGAGGCAGTCTGACCCAGGTTGGAGTCCTAACACTCTTGACCTTGGTCATGTCTGGGAAGCACAGTGCCTGGCACACAGTAAGAAGCTACCACATGCTTGGTGTTTTACTGAGAAAGGCACGCCAGGGTTTAGCCAATGATGAGGGAGCATCTCTCCTGTGTCTATCCTCCACTGCAAGTGCTGGAGAGTGAGAAGATTCTCTTCAAATCAAATCTTTCAGAGGCACTGCTGGGGAAGGTAGAATATTTACTCTACCATAAATCTAGGGTCAAGAATTAAATCAGGAAAATCACAGATGGTTGGGCTTTCAGAGTTAAGAGGAAATACATTTATAATTTATAAATACATGCAAATTATATACACAGTGTCTGACACACAGCAGGCAGTGAATACCTTGTCTATCCTCACCTTGTTTTACGTCCAAAGGAACTAAAATCTCAAGCCCTAAAGTGACTTGCTTAAGGTCACACAATCAGTTAATGGGAGAGCTGGAATTGGTATTTAAGCCTTATTTTTGGTGGTAGGGAGGGGGGTGTTGCCTCAGTTTTATTATTGAGATTGCTAGAAGTCAGACCGTTTGAAGAAACTGGCCAACTACCTCCCAAACTCAAGAACGATCTATCTCAACACAGCATGCTGTCCCTATTCATTCATGACCAACCCTATCCCTGACCACCACTGAGAAATAGAAGATAGATTCCCTCTGGTCCATGGTGGAAATCTCTGCCTATAAGGACTGAGGCTTCTGAAGGACAATGACAGAGCTCCAGGATGTTGAGAGGAGGGGTCTTCTTTCCTCTCTGATCCACTGCAGGTAACAGCAGTGTCAGATGCCCCCTTGTAAACATAAACTTTTGGAAACTTTCCTTGGTAGGGGGTGGGGAGTGGGGGGAGGAGGTTGCAGCCAAGTGAAATGGAGGGCTAGGGACAAGGAGATCTAAAAATGTCCCCTCTCTGTCTTTCAGGCCAAGTCTGTGGAGGTGACAAGCACAAGTCACTGGGTTCACAGGACTGAAAAAGATTCTTCTAAATATCAATAGAAAATTCTGATTCTGCCCTAAGTATTGCTCAAAGGAAGTGATTCCAACCTCTGATGGTCAGGGGGAGGCCAGCTAATAAGCTTGCATTGTTCTGGGGAAGGAAAGGAGGAGACATCAGCAACAGGTAGAAACCGCCTTTCTTACTTTAAAAAAAAATTTTTTTTTTAATGTTTTATTTATTTCTAGGAGAGAGAGAGAGAGACAGCTTGAGCAGGGGAGGGTCAGAGAGAGAGGGAGTCATAGACTGAAACAGGCTCCAGACTCTGAGCTGGCAGTCAGCACAGAGCCCGACGCGGGGCTCGAACCCACGAACTGCGAGATCATGACCTAAGCGAAAGTTGGACGCTTAACCAACTAAGCCACTCAGGCGCCCCCGGCCTTTCTTACTTTATAATTCAAGGAGTCATTCAAGAAATACGTACTAGCATTGACTGTCAGAGAAACTCTGGATTGAGGTCTGGGGGGGGGTGCGGGGGGGAGGATTCTGTAGGGAAGACCACCAAGAGGATATGAAATCTAAGCTCGGGACTAAAGATGGACAGAAATTAGCCAGGTAGAGAGGGATGTTCTAAACCAGAGGGGGAGGCAATTTTTTTTTTTTACTTTAAAGGTCCAGATAATAAATATTTTAGTCTTTCCAAGGCAGATAGTCTCAACTACATCTACTCAACTCTGCTGTTGCAAAGAGAAAGCATGAGTATTGGGGTGCCTGGGTGGCTCAATTGGTTTAGTTTCTGACTTTCGCTCAGGTCATGATCTCAAGCCCCACATTGGGCTCTCTGTGCTGACAGGCTGCTTCAGATTCTGTGTCTCCCTCTCTCTCTCTCTCTCTCTCTGCCCCTCCCCAGCTCATGCTCTGTCTCTCTCTCTCTTAAAAATACATAAACATTGAGAGAAGGAGGCAAGATGGAGGAGAAATATGGAGCTCCATACATTTCACTCACCCCATCTCTCAAATGGAGAAGGCCTGAAGCCATAGGAACCCTTACAGAATCCAGGAGTTTGGGAGGAAAAGGAGACAGAATGCACTGA
The DNA here is from genome assembly GCF_003009895.1 of Hyaena hyaena. Classification (NCBI taxonomy): domain Eukaryota; kingdom Metazoa; phylum Chordata; class Mammalia; order Carnivora; family Hyaenidae; genus Hyaena; species Hyaena hyaena. The sequence goes on along the minus strand of NW_024080676.1, from coordinate 2,349,047 downwards.
GAAAACCTTATCACGTGAGTGCAAACTGGGAAAGATAAAAACGGGCTGGGACTGGAGACACGGAGGGAGGGGAGGGAGCCCCCTTTGTGGGGAGCTGTGGTGAATCTAGGGGAAAAGAAAGAGTGGCTGAAACTGCTCAAGACACTGTCCCTGTCCCTGGAGAAGAGAAAAACCTCGGCTCAGGACACAGAGTGATCCGGTTTCTAGCTGTGCAGAGGCCTTGAAGAGGACGCCCTAGTCTCATGTTATGCCGGGAGAAACTGCTCCTCTGATCGCCAGCTCGACCTGGAGGGGAAGTGGCGCGCCTGAAGCCCGCTCTGCGGCTCTTCTGGCTCAGCTCAATTCCCAGTGGGGAGGCGAGGGGTTTGAAACTGCTCCAAGGGACTCGGCCTGCGGGTTTATATTTTGAATGGTATCAATGGGGCGCTCGGACTAAGACCTGGAAATGAGGCCTGGCTTGGGATATAGAGCATGGCCCACCTCGGCTATGCCTGTGGCACAGGGAGATCGGACCCAAAAGAGTGAGTCGCAATGCTTGGTTCAAGAGGGAACTGGGGCGCCACCATTTTTCTCCCCACAACCACCAAGGTGGGACCTCAGGGAGCTGCCCGCAGGATGCAGTGGAGCCTAAGACCCGCCTACACCAAAACACACCCATCCCCGCTAGAGAGCTGCTTTTTTTTTTTTTTTAAACCAGAGCCCAGGGCAAGACCAACATGGATGCACTGCCATGATTAATTCTAGATCAATTCTTTCTATTCAGATATATTTTCCCTTGTCTCATTCTTATCCCTCCCCTCTGCTGGACTGGGCACTCTGGTCACTGGTTTGCTTAAAAAGTCACATTTAATCCATTTTCTAGATGTATATTCTACACCTCCACTGCTACCTTTCTATCTCTCTCTCTCTGGAGTAATCAGACGATATAGTTTCCCTAGGTAGCATTATCTTCATTTCTTTCTCCTCACCTCTTACCATATCCTCCTCTTTCTCTCTCTGAATTAAGCCTCAGTCTCTCTGCCTGGTATTTTCTCTTCCAATTTCGCTTACTCCTTGCTCTGTCATTCCTGTCTTTGTTATGCTCTTCCATCAACTCTGCATACACTCAGCTCTTTATTTGTAGCTGGGAATTCTGGTTTTATGCTTTTAGACTGTCCTTTGTCTTTTGGGGCTTTTTCTTTTTTCTTTTCTTCTTTTTCATTTTCATTTTTATTATTTGTTTTTCCTCCTTCCTCTTTTTTTTCCCTTCTTTTTTTTCTTTTTCTTTTCCCCTTTCAGTTTGTGAGTTTTTTGGATTTGTCTGTGCTTTTTTGTGCCTTTGTTCCTTGTGTGTTTGTCTGCCTGTTTTCTTTTCCAAGGCTACCTCAAGAAACAAGCCAAAGTACACACGGTGGAGAGTCCCAAATACCATTACGAGTAGGGAAATAAAATAACCGAAGTCTCAACAAGAGAGACCAAGAGTCATCATTCAAAGAACATTTCCTGAATGGACAGGCCCTGGACAGTCAAAGAGCCTTCTCTAATACAGCAGTACTCGCAGGTGCAGAGTGCAAACAAGCTTTTAAAACTAACAAGAGACAAAAGCTAACCAAAATGATGAAACGGAAGAACTCTCCTCTAAAGAAATTCCAGGAAGAAATGACAGCTAAAGAACTGCTCAAAACAGATATAAGCAACATAACTGAACAGGAATTTAGAACAATAGTTATAAAATTAATCACTGGGCTTGAAAAAGGCATGGAAGACATAAGAGAAACTATTGCTACAAAGACTATGGAACTTAAAAATAGTTGTGATGAATTAAAAAATTCTATAAATGAGGTGCATAATAAAATGGGGGCTTCCAATGCACAGATTGAAGAGGCAGAAAGGAGAATAGGTGAATTAGAAGACCCAATTATAGAAAAAGAGGAAGCTGAGAAAAAGAGAGATAAACTGATCCAGGAACATGAAAGGAGAGTTCGAGAGCTAAGCAATACAGTCAAACAGAACAATATCCATATCATAGGAATTCTAGAATAGGAATAGAGAGGGAAAGGCGCTGAAGGAGTCCTTGAACAAATTATAGCTGAGAACTTCCCCAATCTGGGGTAGGAAAACAGACACTGAAATCCAAGAGGCACAGAGAACTCCCCTCAGACGTAACTTGAATCGATCTGCACAACATATCATAGTGAAACTGGCAAAATATTAGGACAAGGAGAGAATTCTGAAAGCAGCTAGGGAGAAAAGGGCCCTAATATACAAAGAGAAACCTATCAGAGTGGTTACAGACCTATCTACTGAAACTTGGCAGGCCAGAAAGGAATGGCAGGAAATATTTAATGTGATAAACAGAAAAAATATGCAGCCAAGAATCCTCTATCCAGCAAGCCTGTCATTCAGAACAGAAGGAGAGATAAAAGTCTTCCCAATAAACAAAAATTGAAAGAATTCGTCACCACTAAACCAGCCCTACAAGAAATCCTGAGGAGGACTCTATGAGGGAAATGTTGCAAGGAACAAAAGGTAACAGAGACAACACCACAAGCGTGAATCCTACAAAGAACACAATGACTCTAAACCCATATTTTTCAATAATAACACTGAATGTAAACGGACTAAATGCTCTAATCAAAAGACATAGGGTACCAGAATGGATAAAAAAAAAAAAATCCATCAATTTGTTGTCTACAAGAGACTCATTTTAGACCTGAGGACACCTTTAGGTTGAAAGTAAGGGGATGGAGAAATATCTATCATGCTACTAGAAGTCAAAATAAAGCTGGAGTAGCTATACTTATATCAGACAAACTGGACTTTAAATTAAAGACAGTAACAAGGGATGAAGAAGGGCATTATATAATAATTACAGGGTCTATCTACCTGGAAGAGCTAACAATTATAAATGTCTATGCACCGAATATGGAAGCACCTAAATATCTAAAACAATTAATCACAAACAGAAACAATCTTATGGATAAGAATGTGCTAATAGCAGGGGATTTTAATACTCCACTTACAGCAATGGACAGATCAACTAGACAGAAAATCACTAAAGAAACAATGAACTTGAATGACACATTGGACCAGATGGATTTGACAGATATATTTAGAACTCTACATCCTGAGGTCATGGAATTCACTTTCTTCTCAAGTGTGATCACCTCAATAAATATAAAAGAATTGAGACCATGCACACTTTCAGATCACAATGCTATGAAACTTGAAATCAACCACAGGAAGAAGTCTGGAAAACCTCCAAAAACATGGAGGTTAAAGAACACCCTGCTAAAGAACGAATGTGCCAATCAGGCAATTAGAGAAGAAATTTAAAAATATATGGAAACAAATGAAAATAAAAATAAACAATTCAAACTCTATGAGATGCAGCAAAGGCAGTCCTAAAGGAAAGTACATCGTACTCCAGATCTATTTCAAGAAATTAGAAAAAGCGCAAGTAAAAAATCTAACAGTGCACCTAAAGGAACTAGAAGGAGAGTAACAAGAGCACCCCAAACCCAGTAGGAGAAGAGAAATAATAAAAATCATGGCAGAAATAAACAATATATAATCCAAAAAAACAGTTGAACAGATCAATGAAACCATGAGTTGGAAAAAATAAACAAAATGGACAAACCTCTAGCGAGACTTCTCAAAAAGAAAAGAAAGAGCACCCAAATAGACAAAATCATGAATGAAAATGGACTTATTACAACCAGCCCCTCAGAAATACAAACAATTATCAGGGAATACTATGAAAAACTATATGCCAACAAACTGGACAACTTAGAAGAAATGAACAAATTCCTAAACACATTCACTACCAAAATTCACACGGGAAGAGATAGAAAATCTGAACAGACCCATAATTAGTGAAGAAATCGAATCAGTTATCAACAATCTCCCAACAAATAAGAGCCCTGAGCCAGATGGCTTCCCTAGGGAATTCTACCAGACGTTTAAAACAGAATTAATACCCATTCTTCTCAAGCTATCCCAAAAAATGGAAATCGAAGGAAAACTTCTGAACTCGTTCTATGAAGCCAGCATCAACAGATGCAGAAACAGCATTTGACAAAATACAGCACCCCTTCTTAATAAAGACCCTTGAGAAAGTCGGGATAGAAGGAACTTACTTAAACATCATAAAAGCCATCTATGAGAAGCCCTCAGCTAACATCATCCTCAACGGGGAAAAACTGAGAGCTTTCGCCCTGAGATCAGGAACACAACAGGGATGTCCACTCTCACCATTGTTGTTTAACATAGTGCTGGAAGTCCTAGCATCAGCCATCAGACAACAAAAGGAAATCAAAGGCATCAGAATTGGCAAAGAAGAAGTCAAACTCTCACTTTTCACAGACGGTATTATACTCTATATAGAAAACCTGAAAGACTCCACCAGAAGCCTACTAGAGCTAATCCATGAATTCAGCAAAGTTGCAGGATACAAAATCAATATACAGAAATCGGTTGCATTTTTATACACAAACAATGAAGCAACAGAAAGAGAAATCAAGAAACTAAGCCCATTCACAATTGCACAAAAAACCATAAAATACCTAGGAATATACCTAACCAAAGATATAAGAGATCTATATGATGAAAACTATAGAAAACTTATGAAGGAAACTGAAGACACAAAGAAATGGAAAAACATTCCATGCTCATGGGTCGAAAGAATAAATATTGTTAAAATGCCATTACTACCCAAAGCAATCTACACATTCAATGCAATTCCAATCAAAATTGCACAGCATTCTTCTCAAAACTAGAACAAACTATCCTAAAATGTATATGGAACCACTAAAGACCCCAAATAGCCAAAGGAATATTGGAGAAGAAAACCAAAACAAGAGGCATCACCATCCCAGACTTTAGCCTTGACTACAAAGCTGTCATCATCAAGACAGTATGGTATTGGCACAAAAACAGACACATAGACCAAAGGAACAGAATAAAGAACTCAGAACTGAACCCATATATCTACAGCTAATTAATCTTTGACAAAGCGGGAAAGAGTATCCAATGGAAAAAAGACAGACTCTTTAATAGATGGTGCTGGGAGAACTGGACAGCAACATGCAGAAGAATGAAACTAGATCACTTTCTCACACCATACACAAAAATAAACTGAAAGTGGATAAAGGACCTGAATGTGAGACAGGAAACCATCAAAACCCTAAAGGAGAAAGTCGGAGACATCCTCCTTGACCTCAACTGCAGCAATTTCTTACTTGACACATCCCCAAAGGCAAGGGAATCAAGAGCAAAAATGAACTATTGGGACCTCACCAAGATAAAAAGCTTCTGCACGGCAAAGGAAACAATCAACAAAACTAATAGGCAACCAACGGAATGGGAAAAGATAGTTGCAAATGACATATCAGACAAAGGGTTAATATCCAAAATCTATAAGGAACTCACCAAACTCCACACCAAAAAAACAAACAATCCAGTGAGGAAATGGGCAGAAGACGTGAACAGACACTTCTCCAAAGAGGACATCCAGATGGCCAACAGACAGAGGACATCCAGATGGCCAACAGACACATGAAAGGATGCTCAGCATCCCTCCTCATCAGGGAAATACAAATTAAAACCACACTGAGATACCACCTCACGCGAGTCAGAGTGGCTAAAATGAGCAAATCAGGGAACGCGAGATGCTGGCAAGGATGTGGAGAAACGGGCACCCCCCTACACTGTTGGTGGGAATGTAAACTGGTGCAGCCCCTCTGGAAAACAGTATGGAGGTTCCTCAAAAAGTTAACAATAGAACTCCCAATAGAAGATCCATCAGTAGCACTGCTAGGAATTTACCCTAGGGATACAGGAGTGCTGATGCATAGGGGCACATGCATCTCAATGTTCATAGCAGCACTCTCAGCAATAACCAAAACATGGAAAGAACTTAAGTGTCCATCAACTGATGAATGGATCAAGAAGATGTGGTTCATCTATACAATGGAATACTACATGGCAATGGGAAAGAATGAAATCTGGCCATGTGTAGCAACATGGATGGAACTAGAAGATGTTATGCTGAGTGAAATAAGTCAGGCAGAGAAGGACATATACCATATGTTTGCATTTATAGGTGGATTAGGAGGAATTTAACGTAGGACCATGAGGGAGAAGAAGGGGAAAAATAGTGGGGGAGAGGGAGGGAGGCAAACCATGAGAGACTCTTGAATGCTGAGAACAAACAGGGCTGGTGAGGGTGGGGGAGGGGGGTGATGGGCATGGGGGAGGGCACTTGTTGGGATGAGCACAGCGTGTTATATGGAAACCAACTTGACAATAAACTATTCAAAAATAAATAAATAAATAAAAAACAAAAATACATACACATTAAAAAAATTAAAGAAAATATATGAGTATTAACAGGAATGAGTATAGCTTGCTCCAATAACCTTCATTTGTGAACACAGTTTACAGAAGTTTGAATTCCAATTTCTATACGCCATTAAATCTTCTTTTTATTTATTTTTTGTATGCTTTAAAAATGATGGACCATTCTTCGCTTATATTTTAAGAACATTTGCATTAAGGTATACGAGGGGTTAGTCAAGGCCATTCCTGGCCAGGAAGACAGAAAGATGATATGCTATTTCTAAACCACAGATTCTCTTAGATCTTCTACCCAGGGTTGGGACTAAGGGGAGACAAAGTGAGCTCCCTAGGGCTCAAAATTTAAGGAGGCACTCCCTGAGAAGTAGAGTGCTGGCACTTGCAAAACCCTGAGATTGAGTGCCTCCTTAAAAGTTGCCACCTAGGCCCCTTGCTGGCCTCATCCTTGGCCTGGTCATGCCACACGTGCGTAATGAAGTACAGTACCAAAGTGCTGACCTCCTCAACCAGCTCTGCCTTGGATGCCTTCCTTGTGAGGCACAAGTTTGCAGATGACAATCTGGTTCCCAGCCACTGCTCTGGAGGGACAGAATCTAGATAACAAGAAAAATGGCCTATATGATAAAAGCTTAGGCAGAAGAGGAGGGAGAAACTAGGCAGATTGGAGTTTGGAAAGAATCTGGGGGAGGAGGAAGATTAAAAAATTCAATTTGACCATTGTGTCTGGGGGGGGGGTAAGTTAGAACAATGAGAACGAGATCCACATCCAAAGAAAATATTTAACAAGTTTCACTGTGCCTTAAAATTGTTAAGCCTCCTTTGCCACTGTCTCAACTTGCATTCATTATATCTGTATCCATATACATACATACACATATATGCACACATAATATTGAAAATCATATATTTGATAATGGACTTATATCCAGAATATGTAGAGAACTCAATAATTTAAAAATATTAAAAATAGGCAAAGAATTTGAATAGGCATTTCTCCAAAGATGTACAAATGGACAATAAACACATGAAAAGATGCTCAACATCATTTGCCATCAGTAAAAGGCATTCAAAACTACAATGAGATATTACCTCATATCAACTAGGATGTCTATAAGCAAAAAGATGGACACTAAGAGATGTGGGTCAGGATGTGGAGACATTGGAACCTTCACATGCTGCTAGCGGGAATGCAAAAAGGTGCAGCTGCTTTGGAAAACAGTCTGGCAGTTCTTCAAAAGGTTAAACATAGTTACATAACTCAGCAGTTCCACTCCTGGATATGTACCCAGGAGAAATGAAGACATATATCCACACAAACACTTGCACAGGATATTCATAGCAGACAAGACAGAAAGTGGGAAGAATCCAATTTCTAACAATTGATGAATGGATAAATAAAATGTGATATGTTCATACAATGGAGTATTATTCATAGGTAAAAAGTAACAAGGTACTCACACATGGTATAGTACAGATGTACCTTGAACATACTAAGTTAACTACACTGGAATTAAAATTAAAAAAACACATTATGTTAAGTGAAAGAAGCCAGTCACAAAAGACTGCATACTTTATGAGTCCATTCAGATGAAGGTCCAGAATGCAAAAATTTCTAGACACAGAAAATAGATTAGTGGATGTTTCTGAGTAGGAAAGTGGAGAGAAGAGATGAGGATAATGGAGTGTGATAGCTAGAGAGTAGGGGGTTTCTTTTGGAGGTGATGAAAATGTTCAAAAATTGTGATGATGACGTATATATCTGTGAACATATAAAAAACCACTGAAATTTGCATTTTACATAGGTAAACTGTATGGTGTGTAAATTATATCTCAATAAAGCTGTTAAAAACAAGAGAAGTCAAAGTATTTCTCCTTGCCTTGAAAGAGATCTGCTATTGGGATTCAACGTATAGGCTCTCCTTACCCTTGAAAGATGATGATGTCTCTGTGTTGCTGAAGACTGAGGTGGTTTTCTTGTTGAGGGTTTGATGGGTGATGGCCTAAATGACAGGGAAGGGCTGAATGTTGGTTAGGGCTAGAGATTTGGATGCCTGAACTCTGCAGGACCCATATTTAATCTGAGGTTCTAAGTGCAGCCAGGCCAGCTGCTAGAAAAAAGAACCAATGGATGGAACACCATATTGGTGTTCCTAAGGCTCTTCAAGACCAGAAAATGACCCAGCACCATTGTCTGAGAACAGCTTTTCAGGGAGGGCCCTGACTGAGCCATGAGTTAGTCTAGGCATGAAAGGGTCAGGAGACCACTCCTCACTCCCAATGATGCTTCAGTCCTTGATGCTGAATCCTGTAATCAATCACTGGGGGAGAAACTTCCATACCACTCCAGGAGGCATTTAAGCCCTGTGGGAAACAGCACCCAAGGATGGGATTAAGGGGAGAGGGACACTATTGTCACTCATGACTCCAGGGGGTCATTCTCTGGGTAGCCTGAGTCCCTCCTGTGTAAAAATGCAGGGTACATTAGATAAAGGCTCCATCTGATGGTCTTATCCTTGCCTATGGGTTCTGATTCTTTTAACCATGGCCCATTTCTAGGAATGAGGCCTCTCTGCTGCTAATTCCCATTAGTCAGGACATCTGGGGAAAAGGGAAAAAAAATCTTAGTTCAGATACTGTCCTAAGGCTACCTTGTAAATAACAGTGGTCATGAATATATTCACCTTAAAATAGAGTCCAGGGTCAGCATTTTTCATTCCATTTTTTTGCCAAATCCTAGCCAAAGATCTGGTGTAACTACTGAGATGTAGAAGTAAATTTATCCTAAACTTGTCCCAATGCAGCTAATAAGGGAAAGTTGTCCAATCTTCACAAAGTCAGCTTCTGACAGCCTGTCACATTTTCCACTGATGCACCAGACGTGACTAAACTGTGCAGGGGCTGTCCGTCCAGGATCTGGATTCCCTTTCACTGTGCTCAGCAGGAAGGGACGGGCATCGTCCTATACCCATGTCATGAACTTGACATAACCCTTAGTAATGGAAGAGGAGGCCTGGCATGCTACCAAGCCCAGGCTTTCAGCTTAGTCTCTACACCCTGTGAAATTTTAATTATTTCAAGGTCCACACTGTACCCAATCTGCAGGGAGACCAAATTTTCAGAGGAGAAAATAAAACATGCTGCTATTTCAACAACCATCTATTACAACACTAGACAGCAGGACTCAATGGATACTTGATCATTCCTCAAAGTTACCACTTGGAAGACAAATTTATTATTGATTGATCCCTTGACACATAACAAAGAAAATATAAGCTCAAAGACATATATACTGACAAAGGCATTTATGTTAAACACTCAAAAACTTTTCATTGCCTCTTATGTTTAATCTTCTCTGCTAAACAGTAAAATAAAATGTGAAGAAAAAAGATACATTTTAGAAGGAAGAAAGAAGAGTAAGAACTAGCAACACAGAAACTGGTGTGACTTTCCTTTTTAATGTACAGTTTTTCTAGTCTGATTTTTAAAAAAAAATAAAATTTCATCTTTTTTCTGTTTGGCTGTACATATTCTTATACAGTAAATCCTCTCATGGACCATGGCAGGGAGACAAATGAAGTGATAACACAGGAGCTAGTGGCCTGACTGCTTTGTCCACCCTCCCCTCCTCTATACTCCATCCCTCAATACACATGGAACTCAGGTTCCATGAATAATTCCAGCACAGGCAGGAACTTCTTGTACTTTATATTCAGAATAACTCTAAATACCTTAAACTCCCCAAGATTCAGGCAGAGAGGGAATTTTTTAAAAGGAAAACACTCTCAACCAACTTTCAATCTAGAGACTTCAGCCACTTGCCAAAATATGTCATCTTGTTAAGCCAATAAATGGAGAGCAGGAGTGTGGCTGTAACTGGATCAGGAGTAGGGTTTTTCATTTTTCACAAGTGAGGGAGAGGAGGATACCAATATGGTTTGTCAGTCAGCAAGCATTAATTCTCATTAATGTCTCCTATTCAAATCCATTCTTTGCTACACAGCTGTGCAAACATAAATTAATTGGGTCATTTTGCTGAAGGCATACAAGAAAAAAATTTCAATGTGAGGCAGAGGAACTAACTGGACAAATAACACATTCTTTAAATGTGTAGGAAGGACTATACAAACCACCACATCCAAATTCACACCACCATCAACTCCCCTATGGGAGAAGCTCCAAAAGCAGAAGGAGGTGGGGACAAGTTCATGACAAAACATATAATAAACTGCCAGAGTGAAAGGGCACCTGGGTGGCTCAGTCAGTTAAGTGTCGACTTTGGCTCAGGTCATGATCTCACGGTTCGTGGGTTCAAGCCCCATGTCGGGCTCTGTGCTGACAGTGCAGAGCTTGGAGTCTGTTTCAGATTCTGTATCTCCCTCTCTCTCTGACTCTCTCTAGCTCACACTGTCTCTCTCTCTCAGAAATTAAAAAACAAACAAAAAAACTGCCAGAGTGAAAATACTGGCTCCCACTCCTTGCCAGATAATGTGCTATCTATTTCACAGAGCTATTTCATTTAATACCCTCATAACCTCATTACTCTCAGTTTACATATAAGGTAATTAGAAGCAAAGAGGTTAAATTACTTGCATGAAGTCATACCAGCAGTAAATGGCGAAGTTACAGTGGTCAATGTTCAATTCAAGCTGACCGACTCCAGAGACCATGTTCCTAAGATGACATTGTCCTGTTTTCTATATGCTTGACACACGCTTGCATTGTGGAGAGTAGAAAAAAAGGTACAGCCATTTCTTGCCCTTTAAGAAACTTATACAATCTGTCTGGGGGAACCAAGAGGGATACCTGCGAACTCATCAGAAAATAGGAACAAGAGAACTGATCAGCATCTGCATTTTTTAGGTGAAGGAAGCCACTTACAGGAATGGGGGAAAGTGACTACAATTTATTAGACAACTTTTAGAAGGATTTTCCACTAGACTCTAAACTTAAAACTGAGATAATGAGAGAATATGATACTTTAGAAAATACTGATTTATTCCTGCCATGTTATGGTCTGAACATTCAAAATCTTTCCTTTCGGAGCTCTCCCTTCTGAAAGAACAGGACAGTCAGCCCACTGCCCCGCTTCATTTTAAGGGTTAACAAAAATGCCTCCTGGAAATCCAGAAGAGTTCTCCTCTCTCTTCTCTAGAGACTTCACTCTGGTTGAGGTGTGGCAACCTCTCCCAACCTCCAGAGATTAAGAAGGGAGGAGATGCTTTGCATCATCTCTCTGGTTCTTTTCACTGGAAATGACCCATCTCAGTGCCTCTGACTGACATAAAGGGGCAGATTGGAGCTAGGGACCCATGAACATTCTCAGAAGAAGTGGCAGTGCTCCAGTAACTGGATGAGTGAGTATAGTCATTTCAGAAATTATTCTGCAATTATTTACAGCAGATACACAACCCTCATGCCTGTAGAAGTGCTGGGGGCTCTGATAACAGTTCTCAAGCAATCTGCTTCCATTCCCTTTGCTGCATTTAAATTTCTGTTGTGAGGTGCCTGGGTGGCTCAGTCGGTTAAGGGTCCAGGGGCACCTGGGTGGCTCAGTCGGTTAGACGTCTGACTTCAGCTCAGGTCACGATCTCATGGTTTGTGGGCTTGATCCTCGCGTTGGGCTCTGTGCTGACAGCCAGCTCAGAGCCTGGAGGCTGTTTCAGATTCTGTATCTCCCTCTCTCTCTGACCCTCCCCTGCTCATGCTCGCTCTCTCTCTCTCTCTCTCTCTTGCTCTTTCTTTCTCAGAAATAAATAAAACATTTTAAAAATTTAAAAAAAAGGGGTCTGATTTTGGCTCAGGTCATGATCTCACGGTTTGTGGGTTTAAGCCCTGCATCGGGTTCTGTGCTGACAGCTCTGAGCCTGGAGCCTGTTTCAGATTCTGTGTCTGCCTCTCTCCCACTCATGCTCTGTTTCTCTCTGTCTCAAAAATAAATTAAAAAAATTTTTTTAATAAATAAATTTCTGTTGCATCCTTAACATTCAACTTCAGATGTCCATGAATTTTTAAAACTCCTGAATTTTTTAACTTGGAAGACACCTTACTGGGATGAGCTCCCTTTTCCCTGCATGGACAAAATTCAGTCAGAATAGCTGGGGGCCTACATATTGCTGATATCACCTTGCTTGTGACTCAGTTTTTATAAGGAGTTAGGTGAACATTCAAAACCAAATCTGCTGATCCTTGCTGGGTGAACTGTAGATTGAATGCACAGAAAGAAGGGCCAGTAGGTCATCACTTTTCAGGCAGGCTCCTAGGTCAGTTGTGCTACTCTCGAGAACCCATAGTGTCAGGGTCTTTAGGACAGAGCAAATATTCCCTAAATGTCCTTCCCTAAGAGCAAAGAACTCGGTTAAAGTTCCTGGACTGTAGTTCTCAACTCCATAGAATCAGAGAAGCACCAGGGGAACTCTGAAAAATCATTCCTGCTGTGCCTTACCCTAATGATTCTGATTCCGAGGGTCTGAGGTGGGGCCTGGATACTGTGATTCCAGCACATAACCAGGGTTAGAACTGCCACATTGAAGACAACCAAGTCTGAGATACCATAAGCATCAGTGAGTGTGGTTACTCAACCAACAGACACTGAAATAAACAGAATTCTTCTGCTCCTTTAACAGCCTACTCTCAACTGTATTTCTTTCTGGATCTTGAGAAACTAAGAGTATAGGCTGCGGGGATTACAATCCTAGTTATCCCACTTAGCAGTTAAGTGACCTTGGACAAGGTACGTAACTTTCCAGAGACTCTGTTTTCTTTGCAATACAAAGGGGTTAATATCAGAGGGTAATTGACAGGATTGCATGAAATTAAGTATGTAAATTATGTGACCCAACAACATCTGGCACATGTCAAATGCAAAATAAACATTAGCTCCATGACTGATGATGATGACAGTAAAAATATATCAGTTATATTTCAATAAAAGGAATGCTTTTTTCTAGACGAGGTATTTATTCAAAAGGACAGGTTTTACTGAATTGTTAAACACTAGAATGTGAGAGTTAGACATTTAGCATTTCCTTCAATTATGAATATAGGCAACAAGTCTCAGTATTAGAACAGTACCTGTGATCTTGTCACCAATAGAAATCACAGATATTTCCATTTATTACAGTCCATAGTCGAAACCCTAAAAGAGTATTTATATTTAGGGTGACCAACTGCCCTGGTTTGCCCAGGACTGAGGGGGTTTCCCTGGATGGAGGATTTGTAGTGCTGAAAGTCCCAGGGCAACCACTCCCAGGGCAACCATTCATCACTACTTTGGAATTATAGTAGTTATCGAATCACTAAATGTCACTGTTTAATATGTTAACAAAGAACCACCTACCCTGCCATACATTGCAATTTCAAACAATATCTTGGTAAGTGTACATATGTTCACATAATCTGTGTCCTTTATAACACCTTGTATTTCATTGGATGCACTTAAAAGCATTCTTCTGAGTCTATAGGCTTCACCTAATTGCCAAAAGGGTTCATAGTACAAAAAAGGTGAAGAGGGAAGAAACTGGGAACATTGGTTGAAAAATGAAGGTAACCAGATTTTAAATTCTTTTAGGCCTTGCAACCTAAAAATATCGAAAAAGACGTAGGCATGTACCTCCAAAGGACACAAGTAGGTAATCAGTCATTGGAGCCACTTTCCCATTATCAGGAGTCTGTCTCCTAATCCTACATACAGTAGCCAGGGAGTCCCCCTAATTTCTGCACTCCTGATGATATACATATGTGTATTTAGTTACTTAAATCATTATAGAGTTAACTCCATCTTGATGGCTATTGACTGGCATATCTATTAGGTCTACAAGTTTCCAGTAACTACAAATGTTCCCTCTAAGAATCATAATTTGACAGAACTTAAAACTTTCCGTGAATTAAGACAACAGAAAACTGGATTTTAAAAGATCAAGTTTTAGGGTACCTGGGTGGCTCAGTCGCTTGACTTCCAACTCTTGATTTCAACTCAGGTCATGATCTTATGGTTCCTGAGTTTGAGCCCCACATCAGGCTCTGTGATGACAGCAAGGAGCCTGCTTGGGATTCTCTGTCCCCCTCTCTCTGCCCTTCCCCACTCATGTGTGCGCATGCTCGCTCGCTCTCTCTGTCTAAAAATAAATAACTAAACTTAAAAAAAAATCAAGTTTAAAGAAATGATCAAAAATAAACTTTAATCCTTACCGAATACCACTGGGCTTCTGACAGGCACCAGCTCCCATCTTGCCTAATTGCCACCACTGACCGCCGTTCTAGAACTCTCCCACAGGGAAGTAGGAGACCACTTCTCTTCTGATCAATGTAACTGTAAGCTCCCAGCCCAATGTGGCCAGAAGGCAGAGTTCTCATGATCGCCCTTGTCCCAGTATATACAGATTTCTTTACTTCCCTATCATTTTTACAAAATCTCCTCACTAACAAAGTGGACCTCTCCTTTTTGCTTTTAAAAAAATCTTCTTCTACATCTTCACAATTATCAGGGAAGTCCTCAAAATGGCTCAGAAAGGTCTTGGCAGGCGGACTGTTGGTAAAGTCTTCCCTGCAAAAGCTGTCACTTGAACACACTACATTGGCCCTTCGGCAAGAAGCTTCAAAGCACAAGTATCTGTCATTTAAGGCATCACAATGATCACACTGCAGCTGCCCATTCTTATTATCACAGTTTTCTGCCAATTCCATGAGTTTACAAGTATATGCCACATAATTTTTCTTTTGCTCCCCATGAACACCAGGCAGTGGTACACAGTTTCCACAATCATCCAAAATCAGGTTGTCTGACAAGGTACAGAAAGTGTCTGACATTCTCCTGTCAACTTCATAATGAAAGTGAAATGCTGCCATGCTGCCATCAGGGTGTGCCTGGTCGCTGTCTATGATGGCCGACTGATTTCCTAAGGGACTAATGTCCATGGGAGGTCTGTCCACTTCCAGTTGAATTCCAGGGAACACCTTTCTTTCCAGTGAGGGTGGGATTCCAGTTTCCAAACACAGGCCTTCCTCCATGACAGAATCACATGTGTCATAACGCTGGCTCTGAGGAAGGCTGCACGGGCTGTTTTTCAGTACGTTGTTGCAGTTAATATTAAGGTTTTTCACAGAATCTGGCATGCTTTCCTCCCAGTACTTCTCATTGCTGTTCTCATCATTCATTATTTTCTCCCTTGTTATGGAGAGAATCTTGGGCAAGTTGCTTCCAGAAGATTCTTCTTTAAGCTTGTTCAATCGTGAGATGGTGGAAGTTTGCCCACTCTGCCTGACACTATGTGCCTTTGGAACACTGATGTCTGAGACCTTTTCATTACTTTCATCTAAAGCGGATGGAGAGGATGTCACTTTTCTCTGAGTCACAGGAGTGAGAACAGAAGCTGCCATTTCTTCAGAAGTCATCTTGACCAACACACAGGTTTTAGCTATTGCTGTTTCTTCTCTCTGGTGATCATGTCAAGATTTTTATAAAACAACTTATTGTTAAAATAATCTCAGATCTACAAGTCTTGAGAAACAGTGTGACAATTCCTTTCATTCAGGTGTATTAAGAGCCAAATAAATTTCCCCAGTTATAACTTCCTATCATGTGCAATATGTTTTTCTAGACCAGGGTTTTAAGGTGGTAGTTCAATTTTCTTTCCTCTGTTATTTGAAGTAATTCTTTTGGAGATTTTTACTCGGGATTGCATTCTGCAACTTCTGATCGCTCACCGACTTACTAATGATTACAAATCCAGTTTGAATGTTTCCTGTAAGAAAAAGACATGATGTCAAACACTGTGGCACTAAATAAAATTTTAAAACCAAACTCATAATTCTAAGCTAATGCACAATATGAACCAATTTTGAGGACAAAGTTTTGCAATTGATAGTTACTTTTAATGTTTTCAGTATTTATTTCTCTGATTTAATATTTCAGAAATTCTGTTTCCAGCCAAAGCGGAGTAATAACAAAGACTAGAATTATTCCCCTGCCTTAAACAACTGAAAAAAATCAGAACAAAAAGAAATAATGGTTTTTAGATACTGAACAAAAGGTAACACAGAACAGTGATTCCTGAAATGAGAAAACAACAACAAATGAGGTGAATCCTATAAATGCCTTGGCTTACAGTTTAAGAGTTTCTAGTCTATAGAGGAGGGAAGGGGAACTCAGGTTGAATCCAATAGAGTATGCTGATTTAAAAGAAAGAAAGTTGAGAGTTCAATGAGGCCATAAAAACTAGAGAAAGAAGACCTGTTAAGTGGAGAGGAGCAAAGATAAGGATGGTAGCAGGCTTCTCATGAGAAACAATGCAAGTCATAGGGAGGTGACTGGGAGAATGAGTGAAGTTGAAGATAGAGATTAAAGAATGCACTTTTCATGAGGAAAAACTAAAATAAAATAAAACAAAATAAGAGACAATGCAAGCCAGATGAGAGTAGAATAAATCTTAAAGTACTAAAAGAAAAAATACTGCCGACTTAGAATTCTATACCCAACAAAAATATCTTAATAGCTTTTGAAAGCAAAAATAAAATTAAAACTTTCTAGACACACAAAAGCTGAAAGAATTCATCACCAACAAATTTGCATATAAGAAATGGCAAAGGAAATCCTTTAGAAGAAAAATGATACCAGATAGAAATCTGGATCCATGCAAAAGAATAAAGAGCATGGAAAATGTTAAGTATGTGGGTAAATACAATTTGTTTTTATTGTAAATCACTTGAGATAGTTGATCTTTTAAAGCAAAAATAAAAACAATGTATTGTGGGGTTTCTAACAAATGCAGAAGAAGAAACAGCACAAGGTCAAGAGAAGAGAAATGGAAGTATATTGTTATAAGATTATTTTCTAAGTGAATTGGTATAACATTACTTAAAGGCAGGCTGCCATAAGTTAAAGATGTATACTATAAGCTCCAATGCAACCACTTTAAGAAAAAATATAGGTAAAAAGTCAAAAGAGTAGAATCATAAAAAAATTCAAATAATCAATAAGCAGGAAAAGATAAGCAAATGTGACTCTGTGTGTGTGTGTGTGTGTGTGTTCCTTCCATTTCACTTGAATAAGAAATTATTCAAGCCAAAATATGGAAAGAGCCCAAATACCCATCGATAAATGAATGGATAAAGAAGATGTCGTGTATATACTACACACACACACACACACACACACACACGCACACACACACACACACACACACAATGGAGTATTACTTGACAATCAAAAAGAATGAAATCTTGCCATTTGCAACTACATGGATGAAATTAGAGAGTATTATGCTAAGTGAAATTAATCGGTCAGAGAAAGACAAATATCATGACTTCACTCATATGAAGAATTTAAGATACAAAACAGATGAACATAAGGGAAGGGAAGCAAAAATAATATGAAAAGAGGGAGGGGAACAAAACATAAGAGACTTTTAAATACAGAGAACAAAGAGAGAGTTGCTGGAGGGGTTGTGGGAGGGGGGATGGGCTAAATAGGAAGACACTTGCTGGGATCAGCACTGGGTGTTATATGTGGTGGATGAATCACTGGAGTCTATTCCTGAAATCATTGTTGCACTATATGCTAACTAACTTGGATGTAAATTCAAAAATTAATTAATTTAAAAAATTACACTGAAAAAAATTATTCAGGTGAATGTCAGTGGACATAAAAATTTTAAATTTATGAAAAGTATTCTTAAAATATAATTTATCTTTATTCTCCAAATTATTGAGCCCTATTCTATGCTGGGAACTGTGTAATTGGCCTAGATATCCAAGACCTGCTTGCAAGTCTATTGAGAGAGGGAGAACTGAACAAACTTCAATCCAGTGTGGTAAGTGTAATTATCAAGGATATACAAGGCATCACAGGATCACAAGTGCCCATCACAAGTATACCACTCCTTTGGAAGCTGTCCTTCCCAAGACAGCTGATAAACATACATACTCTGCTGTCAACACCAGATTTGATCTATTTTTGCCCTTTGCCACACAGGTGTCCCTTTTTCCCTTGCTTCTCCCTTTTCCTCTTGTCCCAAAGAGGCAGCAACCTACCCCTCTTCCCTTACATATAAGTCCCTCAAGTGCAATCACAAACTCTTACTGGCTCCCAGCACATGCAGTCTGGGAGCACATGTCCTAAAAATCAGAGGACATCCTGGCAGTCAGATACTTCACAGGGAGTCAATCAGCCCACACAGGGCGCAGTGTCCTGGTTCCACCTAACCTTTCCACCTTTCATATCCTCCTTCCAACCTGGTTTCTTTTTAATTTTCTTTGGAAAAGAATTTTAAATTTTAAATTCTTTGGGAAAAAATGCATCTATTATTTTTGGAGAAATATGCTAAGTGTAAAACAATTCAAGCAATGCAAGAAAACACAAAATAATTTTCAACTTAACACAAATCCCAGAGATAACCTATCTAGATAACACTATCCAGAGAATACCACTATTAACACTTTGAGGAAACTCCTTCCAGAATGCTCCCTACACATCAAAATACAGAGATATAGGTATATGATTACACAAACACCAGATCATGCTGTATATCCTGCCTTATGCCTGTTTTCTTTTTTTACAAATTCCAATTCATGAACAACTTTTCATGACAAGAACCAAATAGATAATTTTAATGGCTTTTTGTACTAACTTGGTTTCAATATCTTTGCTCTATTTTTTAGAGTAACTTTTAACGCCAAAGCCTTCAGAATGACTGTTATTTGTCTTTTCTCACCTATGAGGAAGCTAATTCAAGGCACGTGCTGCTTAACTCCTGTTCTAAGCATTTCAAAATTATCATCTCATGTAATTTTCGTTTAATCATACAAGATAATGTGATAACTAATTCTTTGATACTCCACCTTTCAAAAGGTAGAGCCTAACTGCCTTCCCCTTGCATGGGGACTATACCTGGTGACTTTTTTCCAACATACAAAATGTGTTGGAAGTAACAGTGTATAGGTCATAAAACGTTATAAAAGTCACTGGAGTTTCCTCTTTGCTCTGCCTCTCATTTGCTCTGGGGGAAATCAGCTGTCATGTCATAGGAAGAGTTCCCTTTGGCAAGAACTGAGGCCTCCTGCCAACAGCCACTGGAATGAGCCATCTTGGAAGGGGATCCTCCAACACCAGTCAAGTCTTCACATGACTGCAGCCACGGTCTACATGTCTATACGACTTTAACCAATGAGCAAGTCTGAACCAGAAGCACTCAGTTCCCAAATTTCTGAGCCACAGAAAATATGAGATAATAAAAGTCTATTGTTTTGAGGTAATCTGTTGCACAGTAAGAGAGAACTAATACAGATCAATTCTACTATTATCCACATTTGACCAATTAGAAACCAAAGCATAGAGAAACTAAGTCACTTGCCAAAGATCACACTGCTAGAAAATGGTGGAGTCGGGGTTCAAACCCAAGAAACCTGACTCCAGGATCTGTGCTCTCCACCAGTTATGCTGTTTTCTTGCTAACTAGTCTGAATACATCACGGGTTTGAATTCCTGATGTTTGCTGGCTGCAGAGACCCATGCCTTCTGGGAGGATCCTCTTTTATCTGAGTTTGTCTCTGGTAGGCTAAGAGCTTTGTTTTGTCTCCACCGGAAGTAAGGACTGAACAACATCTCGGGAAACTGACTCCCTGAAGACTCCATCTCAGGTCATTCCTTTATTCAATCTATTATTAAGTACAAAATTAAATGAGGTGGGAATCTGCCCTTGATTTCCTTATAAGATAATAGATCATCAGGTAAAGTATAGTGCAAATAGGGCTATAATCTGGATTACCACAGAGGAAGAGCATCTAAATCAGATAGTGGAGACAAGGTCAGGGTGATTGCCACAGAAGCCTTCCTGGAGAAGATGATTATCAAGCAGAGTTTTGAAAGACAAGAAGGATCAGCTAGATAAAGAAGTGGGTTAACTTTTCATAAAAGAGCAAATGTGGATTCTCATGGAGAAAAACAATAAGACATTGGCACCTGGCACTTCAGGCAAGTATTTTAACCACTTTGGGGTTGGTTTGATTGTCCTGTGAGACAGAAATAAAATCACCTATTTCATCAGATTGTGAAGAAAATGCTTTGGAAACCAAAAGTTATGGACAGATGCTTATCATTCTGTGCCTTGTGAAGCTCAGCAGCCCTGTTGGTTACATGGTGTTGAATTCACTTTTGCCAGATATACCCTTTTCACTCACCTGGTTCACTTAAACTTTAATTTCAATTCCATAACTGGAACTGACTCCCTGAATCTCAGCTGCATGACCATGAGATAGCTATATGATCAATCTCGAATTATACTTTCCACTTCTTTAACATTAGGATAAATCACATATATTTTTTATGTCCATCAATAAATGTTAATTTTCTACCTCCCTCCTCTTGGGAAGCCCTAGGTTGTCTGTGAAGGGAGATGGAATAGGTTAAAGTTATAGTTAGCATTAAACAGTTGGCTAAATAAAACCTGAAGCAGTGAAAGAAGATCACAGTCTACCAGTTTTGAAAAAGAAAGAGATGTAGAAAAAGATTCTTCTTTTCTTAATGTGGTTTGTAGGGAAGAGTAGAGAAGGACCCACCTGGGAGAGATCAAAGGATGTGTGGACTAAGAATATGGGAGAACAAGACAGAACTTGTCAAGGTAGCATTTCCAAGCTAGAGATGAATTGGGATGGATATGTCTAAGGAGTGATTGGCCATGAAGTAGGCTATGCAAGGGGTGCTGGAAATCCTAGCCAAAGTGGTAAGACAAGAAAAAGAAATGAAAGGTTTAAGAAGAATCAGGAGTGACACAGATTAAGTTTATAGCTTCAGGACAGGGAAATGTCAGTCACAAATAACCTTGCTGATAAATATCCATGGGCTAATTTAGAGGCTGGCAAACTACAGACCAAGGTCCAAATCTGACCTGCTATCCGTTTTGGTAAATAAAATTTTATTGGAACACAGGTGTAGCCATTCATTTATGCAATGTCTATGGCTGCTTTTGCTTTACAAGGATAGAGTTGATACACTGTGACAGAAACTATGTGGGTTGCAAAGCTAGAAATATTCACCATCTAGCCCTTTATAGAAAAAGTTTGACACCCTGTTTGCTAGATAGATGAATTAATAAAATGCCTGGTTAGAGCCAGAAAACTGAGTAGGAGGTATACCTATCTTCATATATTTGAAGAACTAAGATGAGGAAATATTCTGGTTAAATATTGTTTCAAAAGGTAGGATAAGGGCCAAAACAAATGAATTATTGAGGAGGCATGCTCTGGTTTAGTCTGATAAAGAATTCTAACTTTTAGAGCTGTTTAACAAGGGAGAAGCTATTCTGGATGGTTGTCTTCTCATTCTTGATATAGAGATGTAAAAACAGAGGTATAGTGTTTAGTGTAACAGGTGTTCAATAGGTGTTGAACAAATAATAGAGCGCATGACTGCTGTCTAATGGCTAATTACAAAAATAATGACTAAAAAATACTTATGACCATGTATCCTGTCACAGACATGTTCTAAGCACAGTGTATATAGTATCCTTTAATCTTTTTAATAACATTATCAGTAGGGTCGCAGAAACTATGAATTGTCCCTAAAAATCTGTTCTCACATTTTCTCAATAATAGAACTTCTGAGTTTTGGCCAAGCATATGGTCATCGCTTTATTGGATTCCCTTATAGCTAGCTGTAGTCATATCACTCTCATTAGATATAAGCAGAAGAGGTTTGTTATTTCTGGGAAGTTTTTTTGAACAGAAAGGGTATGCCTTTTTCCTCGCCTTTTCTCCTTTCTGCTGGCTCTAGAGAAGGCATGATCACTGGAGCTGAAGCAGCCATGTTAGACCATGAGATAAATATAAAAATGGAACCTTTCATATAGTAAAGAAACAAGATATGGGGCGCCTGGGTGGCTTGGTCGGTTGGGCGTCCGACTTTCTCTTGGGTCATGATCTCGTGGTTCGTGGGTTTGAGCCCGGCGTTGGGCTCTGTGCTGACTGCCAACTTAGAGCCTGGAGCCTGTTTCAGTCTGTGACTCCCTCTCTCTCTAACCCTCCCCTGCTCACGCTGTCTCTCTCTCTCTCTCCCAGAAATAAATAAAAAACATTAAAAAAAAAGAAACAAGATAGAAGTCTGAGATTTAGGGGAAAGAAAAATAAAATGCTATATTGTTTAAGCAACCATTATTTTAGGTTTTCTGTCACTCACATCTAAACCTTTTCCTAACTAATAAAGGTGAATACTATTATCACCCCCATTTTAGGGGTGATGCTCAGAATACTTGAATGGCTTATCTAAAAGTACAGATATGGGATATAACAAGGAAGCTAAACAGTGAATTCCTGCATTGGATAAGTTATATTCACTAATTCACAGTATGTCTTCTAATTTATGCTTCTAGGCCAGATGATTGTGTCATAAAGAACAATTAAATGAGAAAAATATTAAATACAAGCACACTGTTTTTTATGATTGTAAATGTCAGAAGGAGGTGGGATTTAACAACAACAACAAAAATTATCAGACAACTGTCAGTTATTTGTTAATTACCTGTTATCCTCCAGAGTTAAGAATACAAGGTGGTTATCAAACAAGAGATCATTAAAGCTCTGATGGAAGGGGATTTAACCTGGAACTTCACAGAGAGGTAGCAATTAGTTGTATCCATAACAAAGAAAGATACCTTGGGTAAAAGGAACAGCATAAAGAAAGATAAAGAAGTAGGAAAATACAGTGCATAACTATAGATTCATCTGAAGTTCTTAGGAGAACATTTACTCTGATCAAAGAAAGGAAAAGTTGCTCAGTAATTTCACCATCATGGAAAGAAATACTAGGGCAACTGTCAAAGTTGATAACAGAATGTAATCTGTTTCATCTTCAAACCTAAAGGATTTTATAGAGTTCCTTTTAGTATCATGTGTATGACAGATAAACAACCATGCCACAGTTATTTACTTATTCATTCTCTTCCCCAAAGGCCATTCTGCACAGAGATTAAAGAAAATATTTTGCCTACACAACCCTTCCTCCCTTTCTCCCTACTACAGGCACACCCATATCCAACCCCTACAGGATGAGTCAGTCTTCACTTTCTTCTCCACTGAATGTCTGCTGCTCTACTACCTCCTGACCTCCTTTCTCTGAACTATTATGATGGAAACTACATAACTGACAAAGAAACAAAGCTTTTAAAACATTCCTCAAAGGCACTAGTGTACTAATCTGGGTCTCTTCCAAGACCTCAAAGACTTAACCCTTTGTGACTTCCACTCCCTTTACTGGAAAAGTTTCAGAGTCTGGGATGCTAGACTTGTGAGCCTGAAAACCCAGAGATAACCCTAATCTTTATACTCTGTGTATATTAGATGTCAGGAGTTAACTGATAGGTAGGTGAGGAAGTTATACAAATATTTTTTAACTAATACATTGATAAGGTTGCCAATATAGAAAAATAAAGGATCACAAAAAAAGCTTGTTCATAACAGGATAATTCTCAATTGTAAAACTCCAAAAGAAAGAAAATCCTCACTGTAAACACAGTCTCTGATCAGCCTGCAAATCACCCCTCTCTCCCTATTGCTCTCCTAGAAATACGGAGTCAAGACATTAGTAGAATTTTAAGCCAAGAGTGAAGGCAGATAGGTTTGTGGTGTTGTGACATTCACAGCACTCCGTCTCCTTTGCTAGAGTACAGTCAGGTCAAGAAATTCTGGAGTTATATGTACGTGCACACATGCACATGCACACAAAGATGTATGTTTTTGACAAGAGAGATGAAAAAAGAGAAAAGTGAGAGGCAGAAGGTAGCATTAGACCCTCCATGATTTAGTCCCAGTCTATTTTTTCCAGAAATCTATTTTTCCAGATGAATCTATTTTTATTCATCTCTGACCAATACCTCCAAGGAGAAAATATCCTGTCATACTGGTCTTTTTGCCATGTACTGAACCAGCCTAGCATTAATGCCTCTGTGCATTTCCCTTCCCACTGTTTTCTAACTTTGCTAACTCCTTCACCCAGCTTAAGTGGTATCTCCCCTCTGTAACCCTCCCTGATACCCACTGTCAGCATTAATTGCTCTCATCTGTTCCCCACAGTTCTTCTTATATTTCACCAGTACAGCATGTCATGAAACACTATACTGTAGCTATTAACTATATAGGCCCACTGCATGGATTGAAAACTTAAGGAGTTTTAGAGATACCCTGCATCTCACATTCCTGGCACGGTATCAAAGTATATAGTTGGTCTCAATAGATATTTGATTCTTTTCTTCTTTTCCATGGCTCTTTGAGCTCAATCTTTGTCCATTAGGGGGTGCCTGGGTGGCTCAGTCAGTTGAGCGTCCAACTTCAGCTCAGGTCATGATCTAACACTTCATGGGTTCAAGCCCCATGCTGGGCTCTGTGCTGACAGCTCAGAGCCTATAGCCTGTCTTCAGACTCGGTGTCTCTCTCTTTCTCTGACCCTCCCCTGCTCACGCTGTTTCTCTCTCTCTCTCAAAAATAAGTAAAACATTAAAAAAATTAAAAAAATCTTTGTCCATTAGGACCTGGATTCCTTAAGAGTTTTCAGTCTCCTAAACTCTAACCTCTTCCTATTTCAACCTATCCCATATTACTTTCAGAAAAATCTTCTCCAAACATTATTTTCATCATATCACTCTTTTACTTGAGAAAAAAAAACAGAATGCCATTTTATCCAGTGTAGTAAATTTACACCTTATCCTAATCCTTAAGAATATCATCAATTTCTTTAAAAAAAAATTCCCATAGTGACTTTGCCTGGGATTGGTAATGTAAATTAATATATCAATTTGGAGAGAAATAACATTTTAATAATATTTAGGTTTCTAATCCATAAACATGATACAGCTAGTTAGCACTACAGTTCTTTCTCTTTCTCCCCATATGTATGCAGAATATATGTATGTATATGCACACACACATCTATGTATATATACATCTCTCTTTTTGGCCATTTGCTAACTATTTTATTGTTATTTACAAGCTTTGCATAAAACAAATTATGATATCCTCAGAGCTAATATTTACTTTGAAATACCTTTGTATTAAAACTGCCATGGACATCTAATAGTATTTTTAAAACAAAATACTAGGAACAAGATATGCTCGAGAATTAAGTTGTTTTTTTTAAATTTTTTTTTGAATTTACTCTGAAAGAGAGAGAGAGAGTATAGATAGAGAGAGCACAAGCAGGGGAGGGAGAGAGGAGAGAGAATCCCAAGCAGGCTATCCACTGTCAGTGCATATTCCAATGCAAGGCCTGAACTCAAAAACTGTGAGATTGTGACCTGAACCAAAACCAACGCTTAATCCACTGAGCCACCCAGGTAGCTCTAAATTGGCTTTAAACTGTGTTTGGGTAAAATAGCTCCTGCATATTTATTATTTTTATTAATACAACATATTGTGTGATAGCTGGGCCTAACAGCTGTCTCAGTTATGAGTGATATTTATGTGAGAGCAAACTTAAAAAGAAAAGCAAACTCTGTAGATCCTGAGGAGACAAGGAGTCCTTCTTGACTATTTTCCGCATGTCATGGATGAAAGAGCTGTTACATGGCCAGGTTGCTTTTACTATGTGTGTGCTGAAATGTCACAAAGCTGAATCAGGTGCACTCTCAGGAGGCAGAGGACAGTGGGGAAGTAAATTGGCTATGATGTGTAAGGGTGGTGGCAGTCGACCATACAGCCCTATGGAGCCTATACAGGAAAATCAAGTCATGCAGAGAATTGTTGTTTGAATATGAACTCTTAATAAATTATTAAAACAAAGGACTATCTCGTGGCTCGTCAACAATTTTTGGTTCATCTGGAACCTTCCATGAAGGTGTTGAAGAGTTACCAACGTAGTTAGACTAAGGAAGCCCACAGAAGTGAGTGTGATAGGTGATGCCACTTTGTTCCACAATGAATTTGCTGCTTTGAAAGTGATGGCTGAGAGGCAGAGACATACATTACTGTCTTATTATAAACATGTAACTCAGGAACAGGCAGATGAAAGATATGCAGAGGGCAAGATATGGGAAAATGGTAAGTACCTTCCATGCCGTCTCCTAGCACACTACCTTCCCCAAATTTCCATATGTTCACCAACCTGGAAGCCCCATATATTTCTTCTTTAATTCATCTTAGTAATATTTTATATTTAAGTATAAAAAGGCCTTGCACATCTTTTGTTAAATTTGTTTCTATGTTAATATTGCCATTAGAAATGGAATTATTTCACATTTTATTTTCCAGTTGTATGTTGCTAGTATGCAGAAATACAACTGAATATCCATGTCTACACAATAAAACTTATTCCCTTGCTAAAGTCAATTATCACTTCCAGAGATATTTTGTAGATGACTCAGAATTTTCTATATGGACATACATGTCACCTTCCTATAAAGAAAGGTTTATTTACTTCTTTCCAAAATTCATACTTTTTATTCTTGCCTTACTACACCAGCTAGGATCTCCAATTACGATACTAATAGAAGTATGGAGACCATACATCCTTGCCTTGTTCTCAGTCTTAGAGGGAGAGTATTAAATACATCACTACTTAATGTGATATTAGCTGTGTACTTTAAATGCCTTTTATCAAACTGAGTCAGGTGCACGTCCGACTCTTGATTTCAGTTCAGGTTATAATCACAGGGTTGTGGGATAACATCCCATGTCATGCTGAACAGGTTCAGCATGGAGCCTGCTTGAGATTCTCTCTCTCTCTCTCTCTCTCTCTCTCTCTTGCTCACTCGCTCTGCCCCTCTCCCCCACTCATGCACTCTCTCTCTTTAAAATAAAATTTAAAAAAAGAAAGGAAAATGAGCATCAACCCCTATATCACACTATACACAATTATTAATTCAAAATAGATTACAAAGCTAAAATAAAATTGAAAACTATAAAACATCTAGAAGAAAACAGGAAAAATCTTCATGACTTTGGGATACAGAAAAAAATCTTAGGACACAAAAAGCACTAACCACAAAGGAAAAAAAAAGACAAAATAGACTTAGTCAAATTTTAAAACTTCTGCTCTTCAAGAAAGAAAGAAAGGAAGGAAGAAAGGAAGAAAGAAAGAGAAAAGACAAGATAAGCAAACCACAGATTGGGAGAAAATATTCACAAAATATGCATCTGAAAAAGTTCTTATATCCAGAAAATGCATAACTCTTATAACTCAGTAATAAGCAGCTAACAACACAATTATTTTTATTTTTTTTTAAATATTTTTATTTATTTCTAGGAGAGAGAGAGAGACAGACAGCGTGAGCAGGGGAGGGTCAGAGAGAGAGAGGGAGATACAGACTCTGAAATAGGCTCCAGGCTCCGAGCTGGCAAAGCTCGACTCGGGGCTCGAACCCATGAACCGTGAGATCATGACCTAAGCGAAAGTCAGATGCTTAACCGACTAAGCCACCCAGGCACCCCCACAATTATTTTTAAATAGACAAAAGATTTGAACAAATACTTCATAAAATAACATATATGTGTGTCTATATGTTTATATACACATATATGTACATACTACATATATGTATATATACTACATATGTATATATACATATGTAGTATGTATATATACATATATAGACACACATATATATATGGAAATTGTGACAGATTAACAAAGTTTCTGTATGAAAAAAGTATAAAGCTCAATCCCTTCCTCACAGCACACACCAAAGTTAACTCAAAATGGATCACAAAATGGATCCTAAATGTAATAGCTAAAATTATAAAAGCTCCAATAGGAAACACTGGAGAAAATCTTTACAACCACCGGAGTAAGCAGAAATTTCTTAGGCTGAACACAAAAGCATAAGCCACAAAAGAAAAACAAATGGATAAAGTGTGACACAATTAAGAACATCTGCCCTTCAAAAGATAAGCCATTATTATATGGTAGAAAATATCTGTAAGATAAATATTTAATAAAGAATATGCATCCAGAATACATTAAAAAAAACTTCTACAATTCGATAATGAGAAGAAAACACTATTTTTTAAAATGGGTTAAAGTTTGAATAAGCACTTTACAAAAGAATATGAATGACCTACAAGCACATGAAAAGATGTTCAACATCATTTGTCATCAAGGAAATACGAATTAAAATCACAATGAGACAGAACTTCATCCTCACTAGAATAGCTAACATTAAAATGATTGGCTATACCAAAGTTGGTGTGAACGTGGAGAAAATGGAATATTGGGGTGGGAATGTAAAATGGTATAGCCACTTTTGAAAACAGTTTGGCAGTTTCTTATAAAGTTAAATATACATTACCAGATGACAAAAATTCCACTGGTAGAAGTAAAATAAATGCATACATCCACAAATAGACTTGTATGCAAATGGCTTTAGCAGCTTTATTCATAACAGCCCAAACTGGAAACAACTCAAAAGTCTATCAACAGATAAATAAACCACCTGTGGCATATTCATACACTAGAAGACTGCTCAGGAATAAAAGGAATGATATCCTGATTATGCAACATATATGGATGAATCTTAAAAACATTCAGTTGTATAAAAGAAGCCAGGCACTGAATGATTCCATTTATATGAAGGTTTAGACCTGTGCTAATATAGTGGCTCCTAGCCACATGTGGCCATTTAAGTAAAAATTTAACTTAAAGTAAGTAGATTAAAAATTCAACCCCTAAGCTGCACTAGCCACGTTTCAAGTGCTCAATAGTTGTATGTGGCTCGTGCACTGTATGGTACAGCACAAGTAAGACTATAGAATGGCACAAAGGGGTGGTGTATACTCCTCCAACTGTTTACTTTACCCCTATCAGTGTTTCCAGTGCACTGTAGGCTGCATTTCAATCCCACCTGTGCTCTCAGCCAGCTCTCAGCACTGAACAACCTGCCCAATTGTACTATATGGTGCTGACATAACACCAGGGCCAATCTGAGTTTGGAATCCATCTCCAGTTAACCTTGCTAAGGCTTAGTTTTTATATCTGTAAAATGAGGGAGAGGGGGGATAATAGTTTCTCATGTAACCTTCACAATAATACTAAGAAGTAGTAATCCCTCAAAAAATAGTATCCTTTATTCTTATCATTATAAAAACTGCTCCAGAGTCATCACATATTCCTTTCTGGTGTAAAACCATGTTTATTTCTTTTAAATCACCCCCCAGGACTATAATAACAAAGGCTCAATAAATATTTGCTTACATATTGCTTTGTCCAGAACATTATTTGCATGTTAGTAGGTGATGATTTTTTTTTTTTAATCTCATTCATTCAGTGCAAGCAGCTGAATTATTCTTTAAGTTTATCCCCACAAGCGTACTGGCTGCTAGCATGAGTGCAAGGAACTACATGACTTTAGAAGAAGAGAAAGGCACAATCCCTGCCTACAGGAAAATCATTTGCTATTTTGGAGCCATAAAGAAAAAACTTAGGATGTGAGCTAATATCATAAAATACTGAATAGTCCAGGCAGTTAAAAAGTGAGAGAATCATTCAATGTGTGTACTAATTGCACAACTGATAAAAAATGAAGACAGAAATGGCAGAAATCAGCATGGACTCAAGTCTTATCAGTGAAGACTTCCCAGAGAATGTCACAGTCTTTAAAAGAGGACTGTCCTTGGAGGAGGGCACTTTGGGGATGAGCACTGAGTGTTATGTAGAAACTAATTTGACAATAAACTATTTGTAAAGAAAAAAAAAAAAAAAAGAGGACTGTCCTGGGAAGTGAGGCCAGGGAGAAAATGGAGGAGAGTGGGAGTTTGGGCCATGTCTTGGAGATGGGATGGAAGGTTGTAGGCTGACTGGCACGTCAAAGTACATGCCAAAGGCTACTCAGCCCTCACTCAGAACAATGGCAACAGAAGCAGCAGAACCATCCTGGATGGATGCTGGAAAGTTCTCCCATCAGGTCTAGGCAGTCATTGTGGAAGCCTTGCAATAAGGGGAAGAGAAAAGTGGGAAGAATCCAGAGCTGCTTCCTTGAAGCCCTCGCATTATCCACCCTATGCATTAAAAATATAACAGGCTTCCCCAAAGAGCCAATTGCCACCATTTAGTTGGGATACCTATAACGCATGTTACAAGCAATTTTTAACTAATTGATAGTTTGCAGTATCAACACACCCATTCACTAAATTTTTTTTTTCAAACTGGTATTCTATAAGTCATTCCTCAATTAATGTAATTGTATTTCCAAAGAATTAAAAATACATTTGATGAAATTTAATTAACTCTGGATGAGATAAACATAATAGAATGGCTCTACTACCCTAACACATTCTCACATTACAGTCTCTCAGTAAAATGATCCTGATTTAATCAATATAGGATATGATTCAGCTCCTGCAAACTCTTTTCTTCCTGGCTGTGCTTCTTGATCTACCTCCTACTGGGTCCATCACATCTGATATCTACCCTCCATTTCATCATCTCATGGAGTAAAACATTTTCCAGACTAAATAACTCTCCAGTTTCATAGAGGCTCTCCCATAAAACCCTAACAGATGGAAAACATTTTAAATCCACACATTTAATGCATAAGATAACCATTTCTAGCCATTTTCTTTTTTTTTATATTTACATTATATTTAACACCGGTACCAGTGAAGGTCTTCAGAGGTCTTCTGGTCAACAAGTTTAAAAATTATTCCTGTTTCTTATGGATGCCCACCGATGATATCAAATTCTAGGTGGAAGTCCAAGCCAACAGCTGACAAATGCCTGATATGATTCTACTGGGTTGTTTTCAGTAGAGTTAAAAATGTAAATGGAGGGGCGCCTGGGTGTCTCAGTCAGTTAAGTGTCCAACTTTGGCTCAGATCATGATCTCAAGGTTCGTGTGTTCCCCTGCATCAGGCTCTGTGCTGACAGCTCAGAGCCTGGAGCCTGCTTTGGATTCTGTGTCTCCCTCTCTGCTCCTTCCCCACCCACACTTTGTCTCTCAAAAATGAATAAGCGTTAAAATTTTTTTAAAAAATGCAAATTGAACACCTCATTAAAACTCAATGTGCATTTTAGTTGTGCCTCTGATTTATCACTAAATTATCATCCAAAAGGGAGAAGAAATAGAATTCCTACTTTTTACCTGACTGAAAAAAAAATGACGCAAAAAAGTCTTTTGTGTTTTGTTTTTGCTGTTGTTGTTTACATATTTTTAGTCTGTAAGCCAATACCTTG
The DNA here is from genome assembly GCF_003009895.1 of Hyaena hyaena. Taxonomy (NCBI): domain Eukaryota; kingdom Metazoa; phylum Chordata; class Mammalia; order Carnivora; family Hyaenidae; genus Hyaena; species Hyaena hyaena. Next base: position 2,317,570 of record NW_024080676.1, on the reverse strand, counting down.
ACATTATTACTATTTTTCAGGGCAGTGTCACCCAAAGTACAAGGCTGTTTCCAAGTCTACAATCTGAAGCAAGCAGGGTTGCTCAGACCTGCATTACCAGCTTTCAGGACTTTCTTGAGCCTGTAACAACTGAAGGAGGGTAGTGGGTATCCAGGGAGGGTGAGGATATGCAGGTGGAAGCAAAAAGCCATGAGTTGGTCAATTTCAGGATCTGGATAGTGTGGGCTCCTCAGGAAATCGATGATGTCACATTACGTACAGGTAAGGTACAGATCATTTTTGTTACCATTATAGCATTATTCCAAATACCAGTTATGATTTTTATAAGTTCCAGGGGTAAAAAAAAAAAAAAAGGCAAGTTTTGGCAAGAGTGCTGTACCATGGTCCATGCTGTTTAACAAATAACACATGTTATATTTTTCTGATTATAAAGTAATACAGATTTACTGTAGAAATTCTGAAACAAGTCTGATAAGCATAAAGTAGAAAAGATAAGGTAAGATCATTTGGTAAGTCCTAATTTTCTTCTAACTTCCTTTCAGTTTTCCATGAACATACATCTTTTATAAAACTGAAATTATACTGTATACTCCCTTTTTATCCTGCTTCTTTTGTTTATTGTCTAAAAGAATAATTTTTAAACATAATGAAATCTATATAAACATCAACATTTCCTTTTCCAATGTTCTAAACATTATTTTAAGAAGGAAGAGATCATGGAAAATTATATAACCTGCTCCCCTGAAATCAAGCCTAATCTCACCTGTTCAATATATTTGTAATACTGCCCCATCCTTGAAATACAATAACTTCCACTCAATCTTTCTTGCAAGGGCTGGTCAACCAAAGGGTGTGATTCATTCATTCACTTATTCAACATAAGTTTTTTAAACACCTAACTATGTGCCAAATCCTATTCTAGAAAAGTATAAATGTTCCATAAAACTACTGATTCTAATTGAAATTTATCAAAGAGAGATATACGCTAGGTTCAGGTAGTAGTTTATAATATTAAACTAGGAGTAATAGAGCCAAGTTTGATGGTGACCTGATCAAAATGAGACTGACTTTCCAACCCACCAATCTGACACTCACCTCAGAGTGGTCTGCTCTGCTGCTCCCCAAATCTGCCTATTCACCCCCACTTTGGTGTTCTGTTCATCACTCCTGAGCCCCCTCTACCTTCCTTTCTCCACAGCCACATTCTATTCAGGAAGCTTCTTTGGTCACAAACTACTGCCACACCAACCATCCAGAACATTCTTTAGACTACCTTAATTGCCCTTGTTCCAAAGTGGGGTGGTGATAAGTATCTGGGATAGGTGCCAGAGTTTCATTTTCTTAATTATTTCCCACAACTAAGTGCTACATGCATTACTACCAATCACCTAACCATTCCTCTAGGGTCTTTCTCCATGTGAATCTATCTCTGAAAAGACTTTTCAAGGAAAATACTCTATACAGTTGCTGTAAGCATTCTATATATTTCCTATCCTGACTAATGACATTGGTTGCTTTCCGCCAGTGGGATGACAGTGGAGACAAAACACTTTGGAGTGGCAAGCTTTGATCCACTTTACCCATAACTCTTCAAGAAAACAGAACTACCCCATGGAAAGCAGTCTGTTGGGTCACCTCATCACCTCTAGGCCACATCAAAATCTGGGCACCTTCTGTCTTATTCAATCATTATAGTAACCCTGGTGAGGCACATACTAAGACCACTATTTCCAATTTAGACACTATTTCCAATTTAGAGATTAAAAAAAAAAAAAAACAGGGTTAGAGATTAAGGAACTAGCCCAGAATTATTCAGCTAGCCCCTGGAGAAGCAGATATTCAAATGCAGGTAGCTACTTCCCCCTAGCAAGCCTTTTATGCCCTAGCTAATATTCTTCCTCACATGCTTTTCCCAATGAGGCTGAAACCAGTGATTTTCACATTTACATCAGCATCATAATCATATGGGGACTTGGTGCAAATACACAGGCTTGGGTGCTAGCCCAAGAGATTCTGATTCAGGAAGGAGAGGAGAGATCTAAATTTCAACAGGCACCTCCCACCAAAAACAGGTGACTCTGGTGCCAGCTGTCTTCAGACTATACTGATGATACTGCATTAAACACAAGGAGGCTAAACTAGTCGGAGGGTACAGGGGGAGAGGCTTTTGTAAAATGGCATTCATTTTCTCATTACCCATGATCCATCAGGGCTCTATTATTAGTTTTTTAAAGTTTATCTATTTTGAGAGCAACAGACAGCAAAAGCAGGGGAGGGGCAGAGAGAGAGGGAGAGGGAATCCCAAGCAGGCTCCACACTGTCAGTACAGAGCCTGATGTGGAGCTCAAACTCACAAACCACAAGATCATGACCTGAGCTGAAACCAAGAGTTGGACACGCAACTGATGGAGCCACCCAGGTGCCCCATCAGGACTTTTAAAAAAAGGGTGGCCGAGAGTTAATGCTGAACCAGTACAGAGTGTCAGTTTGGGATGATGAAATAGTTCTGGCGATGGATGGTATTGATGGCTACACAACAAGGTGACTGTACTTAATGCCACTGAAACAAATACTTAAAAATGGCTAAAATGGACAATGTTGTGTTATGTATACTTTATCAACAAAAACAAAACAAAACAAACAGGGCAGGATGCTAATCTCTTAACTGCCTTGCAGAGGAATTTGTGATACCCCTTCCTGCTGATCTGCAAAGAGGTGAGGTTTACTCTTTTTTTTTTATTTTTTTTAATGTTTATTCATTTTTGAGAGAGATAGAGACAGAGCATGACCAGGGGAGGGACAGAGAGAGAGGGAGACACAGAATCGGAAGCAGGCTCCAGACTCTGGTTGTTAGCACAGAGCCCAATGCAGGGCTCAAACTCACAGACCATGAGATCATGACCTGAGCCAAAGTTGGATGCTTAACCTACTGAGCCACCCAGGTGCCCCTGCTTTTAAGGGATCCCTTGTGAAAGGAACCTACTGAGAGACAAATGATGAAGAAATTTGGCCCCCAGGTGACCCCTCTTCAGCTCTGAACTCGCTGTGCACACTCCAAGGCCAGGTGACAGGGTTTATGCTCAGTGAGAGTTCCTGGCACATGTTAGCAAGCCTCATCCCATTCCTGCCAACAGCTTGTCCCTGACATACTCATAGGTGTCCATCGACATGGTAGAGAAGAAAAACAGGTGCTCAAGGGACGTGGGGAGAGAGCTTGTTTCACGGCGTCAGCCAGTTTCACCCTGGGATTTTCAGCAAGTCACCCCACTTCCCTCAGACGTCACCTGGCCTGTTCCTTCTCACCTTTCAGATTTCAGCTCAAATATCATCACCTCAGAATGGCTTTGCAAGCTCTACAGCAGCCCTTCACCCCTCCCACCCATCACTTTCTGTAATATTACACTGCCTGATTGTCTTGTGAGCATTTACCAGCACTGGAGATCATATGTATTACTTATTTGCACACTAGTTACTTGCTGGCACCCTGAAAGTAGAACCAGAGCTTCTGGAGACCTGTGGAAGCACTGGTTTTGTCCACTGCCATGGTCCCAAGGCCTTACCAGAGACATAGTAGGAACTCAATAAATAACTGTTGAATAAATAAATGAATCAGCCTCATTTGTTAAATTATGTATAATCAGTTCCTTCTATCTTCCAAGACAATATATAGGACAAAAGAGATCAGCTGTGGCCAGGGTACTTCGAAAAAGGCAAGACTCCACACACCAGGTGGGGTTATTGTGGGGGATGGGGACAAGCAGTTTGTGAAACCTTGAGCCCCTCAAGGAGCTTCCTCTGTGACCTTGACAATAATGTGGCTCCTCCTTACTCCTGCACTCTCTCTCAGCAGAGACTTGTCTGGAACCTAAAAGTAATGATGCTCCACCCTGCAAACCATCCAAACAGAATGCAATACAATGATTTATTAAAAGGCAAGTCCTCTCCATGAGTTTTCTCACTAATGAGGCATTATTTCTCAAAGAACCAGATGTCACTTAGGAAGTCAAGGATCTGTCAGGTGGGCAAACCTAGAAGAACCACAAAGATGCCCCATGCCCCAGATCATTTAGGTTCAACAAGCATAAACCAAGTGCCCACTATATTCCAGGTCCTGAGCACAGCCCCAGGAGCAGAGGTGACTCTAAGTGTGATACTGGAGTGGACAACACAGGTACTAAATTAAAAAAAAAAAAATCAACGTTGATGAGGTGAATCAGCATTGGTGGGGAAGGGGTACGTGTGTGTCAGGGAAGGCTTTTTAGAATGATTGACAACTAAACTGAATTTAAAGTACAGAGGAAAGGCAGGTGGGAAGTGAGCAGACTACGGTAAGGCACAGAATGGGAAGTCCACATGTTGTGTTTAGGGAGCACCAAGTAGTGAAAGCATTGGGTATCCACTGCCAGGGTGTCCGGAGTGCAAGGAGACAGGTGGGGGGCAGAGGGGGAAAAGAGGGCTGGAAGAGATACCCAAGGAAGTGGGTAGTGACCACTTTCCTGCAGGTAGCAGATCAGAGCTGTGTTTCAGACATATGCCTGTAGAAGCTGTGTGGAGATGAGCCCACTCATTGGTCCAGCAGCTCTGAGGGTCAGTTCGGCTTGACCAGGAGTAGTAACACGTGGAATGAAAAGATCAACCAGCCTTCACCGTGTTGCAAGCAGAAAACTTGAGTCGGGAGGAGCTTGGCTTGGGGAACTGTAGAGATCCCAAGAAATTTCCCAGCCAGACTTGTCACACTTGCTAGAGGACACAGCCACCTACGTCTGCCTAGGTCATTGATTCAGGATTGCCTGTGGAGCCCTGCTCTTGGCAGTCTTGCCCTGGGACGGTGCAGCTTCCTGACACCCTGGCAGAGCCTCCTAGCTGCTGAGTCAGTGCTGAACAGAAGGAAGCTGAGAAAGAAGAACCAGTATGGTTCTCAGTGGAACCTCGTCTGAGTCCTGAGTGAAGGCAGCAGAAATGAAGAGAAGCAAAACTAGGGCCCTGGTGTTTCTGCATAATGTACTTATGCCCCAAATTTTCCCACTAGATGTGGCATGATTGAGAGCATCAAAGGCAGGCAAACCAAAGAAAAAGAGAGAGGGAGAAGGAGAGGGAAAGGAAGAGGGGAAAGATTGGCTGGGTTGGGATACAGCAGGTACAGAAAAGGGTTCTCCCTCCTTCCCTTTCCCAGCTGGAGCTGCCTTAGTCCCATGCACTCAAGAGAAAACCATGAACCAGTTTCTCACAGGGGGATATACTTTCAGAAGCTCCCAAGCAGGAATTTAAAACTTCATATATTCATTTTGATAATATTTGTAAAAAGAAAAACGTTCTCAAACTCAACCTACCCTCCCAAAATCAATCACTCCACCTTTGGCTTAGACCTGGGGACAGGGATGCAAGTCCCCAACTCATTAGCACAGGCTCACCTTTTCCTTTTCTCCTCTCTACCTCCAGCTCCTTCAGCTTAAGGCACTGAGAAGGTGTGGTTGAACTCAGCAAGTGGCTGAGTCTTACAAATTCCCTGTCATAGGGTTAATAGCATATTCATAGTTGACTCCTGGGGGATGTGCTTCTCATCAACCCTGACAGCTTGCAAAGTCCTGGCTTAACCACCATATCCTAGTATCTACTGGGCAGTCTCGTACACAGAACAAGCAATAAATGTATGTAAGATGGACAGGTGCAAAAGTTGGAAACATGATATGTTCCATCAATAAGGGAATAATTAAAAAAATACATTTGTACTCGGGAAAATAGATCTTTGTATGTTTGCTTTTATGATTCAGATTTAGATAAATTTACCTGGAAAGAGTTTCAGAGCATATTGTTTCATTTTAAAAAATAAAAAATTAAAGAACAAAACATTTTATGAGCTCACTTATATAAAAACAAAACAAAACCACACATACAAAGGTATATCTTTGGTACATACATGTGTATGTATACATATGACTATATAAACGCATCAGGAAAGTTTGTAAGAACACCCACTGAACTTGTAACAGTGGTAACTTTTGAAAGAAAAAGTCAAATTTGACAGGGATTAATGTTAATGGGGCCTTTAACTTTAACCGTGTTTACACAGTATTGACAATTCTTTCCAATCAAGAATATATTACTTGCATAATTTAAAATAAAACATAATATACAAATCAAAAATATAATTTTTAAAATCTGGATTACTTTATGTGATTTTCTTCATCCTGTAAAACTTTGCTTGAATGAGTTAAAGAGCGTGAGGAAGCCAGTAGACCTAGTTCCCACTCGGGCAAGAGTTTGTTTATCCTGCTTATCTCCAGTTAGAGCCAACAACGCTAATGATTCTGAATAGCACGGGCCACTCCTTGGCTGTCCCATCCCCTCCCACACACGGCTTCAACTATCACCTCTATGTGGATCACTCCCAAATGCCTCTTTCCAGACACAGCCTCTCTCCCACAAGCTACAGTCCTGACTTTCCAACTTCCTGTTGGGTAGAGCCAACACTGTATGTACAAAACCAGACCCTTGACCTCCTCCTTTCCCTAATTCAATTCCTTTGCCTAACTTCTTCCTATTAACCGACACCTTCTTTTTCCCAGGAACCAAGAAAGGAAACTTCTCATTCATCTCTAGCTTTCTTTATCCATATATCCACCTAGTTAACTGTTATATTCCAGTGATTTTTCGCCAAAGTTCTTCTTGAAGCGCCTGAGTAGCTTAGCCAGTGGAGCTCACGTCTTTAGCTCACGTCATGACCTCACGGTTCGTGGGTTTGAGCCCCGCATTGGGCTTCCTGCTGTCAGCCTGGAGCCTGCTTCAGATCTTCTGTCCCCCTTTTCTTCTGTCCCTCCCCCACTCCAGCTCGTGCTCTCTCTTTCTCAAAAATAAATAAAACATTAAAATGTTTTTTTTAAAAAAGTTCTTCCCAACTGTTAACTCCTTTCTGTTGTTACTGACACCACCCCAGTTCAGGTCCTTTTCACCCATAACCTGCACTAGTGGAATGGCATTCTAAATGATCTCCTTGCTCCTGACTGCTTTGATCCACCAGCTAGATGCCTGACTTCCCATGTCAGCCTACTGAGATAATTTTGAGCCTCCATTCCATCACCTATTGTATTAGGTATCCTCCCAAATCTGAATCATCTGCAAATTTAGGAAATAAGCCTTCATTCAATTATCTGACAAAAATGTTAAACTAAGCTGAGTCAAAGACAAACACATAGATCTCTTTTCAAGGGAATCTGGAGCTTATCACTGGAGGAAAGAAAGTAACTTAAAAACAACAACAACAATAACAACAACAACAACAACAAATTAGTGTCAGATGTTTTTCATATACCATCTCACATACACCTTATAACAATTCCTGGTACAAGGTAACCTCCTAATTTTGGAGGTTTTAAAACTAAAGTTGAGAATTTGCAAGGTGATTTGCAAAAAACCTCACAGCTATTAAGTGCTGGGATTTTGATCTTAACCTTTGTCTGTTGATTCCAGAACTCGTGGTTTTTCCACCACGGTTGGGAACTTTCATGGATCCTCACTTTCAAAAAGATAAAATACACACCTCTTAACCTGCACTGAAGCCCTTCAACATTCTAGCTTCAAACCTAACTTTGTAATGGTATAGAGTATGCACCTGTCAAACACACTAATAATGTTTCACATGCTTTATTTCATTTCATCCACCACAAATCTATGAGGTAGGTACAATAATTATGTCCATTTTATGGTTTCAGAAACTGATGCAAAGTGAGATTAAAATGGCTTGCTGTGTAAATCAAAAATTATCTCAAAATAAAATTTAAAAAATAACTGAATCAACATTACCCAGCTAGTAAAGCTGGATTTCAAACCGGGGTCTGCCTAGCTAGAGAAATATTTAGGAGGCAGTTTGAACAGGTAATTCACTTCATACAATCAATCAACATCTGTTGCAGACTCAATATTGTGCTGGGGCTGGAGACAGGAGAGCACTGACAGTAATACCTGCCCCTGACTTCATGGAGCACAGGCTTTATCATGAAAGGCAGATATTGAAGTGGGAAGGGGAAGCCCACTGTGCTAAGAGACCATGGACTCTGTAGGGGTAGCCTTGGAGAGCTGAGGCTTCTGGCATTGGTATGTGAGTCATTGCAATAAGGACCATGGAACATGGGAGGAATCGGTTTGGGAAAAGACAGAGCTCAATTTGAAACACAAGTTTTGGGAGGATGTCACACAAGCAGCTCGATATGCAGGTCTGGAGCTCAAGAAGAGCATAGAAAGATCTGGAACCACTGATACAAAGGTGAAATTCAATTCATGGAGGTGGATGTACCCTAAGGAACCCCAGCATTTATTCAGGCAAACAAAGAGAGGCCTCAAAGGAGATCCTGGCCACCTGGCCGACTAACGCTCTCCTGTGAACAAACCTCCTGAGGACTGCTTCACCTTTTTCCAACCAGGAACCACCTTTCCCTTCATTCTATCAAGCCATACCATGCATCAATCAAGCCCTCATCCTGTACCAGAAAACTCCAACCCAGAGCTCTCTCTCCGGGACTCAAGTCATGGAACAAATGGCCAGAGACTCCACTGTTTCTTTGTAAGAACACTGAAAATTTCAAGTATTTGTGTCCTATGTCTCCCTAACTGAACTGAAAGCTCTTTGATGACAAATCATGGGTTTAAAATTAGGAATACAGTCAACATCCTCTTTACAGAACCAATCGATAGTAGTCATTTTCAAAAAGTGTAATAAAACAGTAAATCAATAGTCAAACATTTATGTAAACTAGTTACTCTAGAAGGACCTGAGTGCCTTCCTCAATACAATAGCAACCAGCATCCTGGGCATGCTCTCAAGTTTTCCCATGACCCTCTGCACTGAACGGAGCCAGTCACTAGGTGACCTCTTCTTGTGCATTCTAGTCTGTTCCTTGGAATGTGCCATGTTTTTCAAGCTTAGCAGCCCTCACTTCCAGAATTCTTCAAGTTGAAGAAAAAAAAATGTCTTCCAAAGGGAAGAAATGAGGGTGAGAATGACTTGCTCAAGGAAACACCAAGTAGCAGCTCAAGAAGTGTCTTTCCCATGAGTTGAGCCACAGTTTTAACCAAGCCCTTTTAACAAAATCTGGTCATATTTTATGGCTCATAAATGATTTTTTATCACTCATGAGGTCTTATACGACCCTTCCACACATAAATAAATGTCTGAGCTATAGAGAAAGGGAGAGAGTAGTTTCTTGTTTCACAAATCACAGAAGTTGTCAGGTTTTCACCTACATTACACCTCGCTCAGGTAAGCCCAGGTTAGGCCGCAGCTTTGGGGGTCTTGCTTATTCCATCAGCCAGCACAGTGCCTGACACACAAGAGTGACTCAACATGACCTCTGAGTATATGAATGATGAATGGATAAGAAAAGAAGTTTGGGAGAAAACAAAATTGTAGAAAAGAATGAGGAGGCAGGGAATGAACGGTGACATGTAAGTAGCAAAAGTGAGAAGAGACAACCAACCACCCCCTACATCTGAGGTTCAGACTCTCTACAACTTCTCCACAAAGATACCCACACAGTAGCTACATTTTGGGGTCAGCTTCTCAATCCTATGGCTGTCAAATATATACTTAACGTATTTACCATCTAATATTTTTAAGCTTTGTAACTACCTTCTTTCTTCCTTTTTATGTGTCTTAGTGTCCCCAGTATTAAAAAAAAATGGTACTGATTGCATTTTCACAACACAGGAAGAGCCCCAGTTAACCAATCTCTGATATGCACTTTATCCTCCTTACTCTCTGCCACACAGATGGCATCTCTAGCTGCTCACCACATCAGAGGCTGCCCCTGTCACTCTCAGGAAAGCTCAGGGGGTCCCTTGGAATCCAATCTATGCATATCCAGGAGAAGCAGCTAATTTTAACACCAGCCTTTGATGACCATGGCTAAAATAAAGCTAGCCAAAAAGAATTTCAAAGTAAAATCTAAATGGGTTCTAGGCTAATCTCTATCTTAAAGATATAATTCATTAACACACTGATAATAAATTGCCACAACAAGACTGGAAAAACGGTTTAATCATAGGAGATTTGTTATATAACACACCAGTAGGTTAAATGTGAAAAAAGCATTATATCACCTCAAAGATTATCCTCTGGCATGTGACATAATGAAATTTCCTTTTATTTCTTTTTTAAAATCTATGACTACAAAATTACTTTCTCAAAGTGATTTAAACTTTTTAAAACCAAAAGACAACATTATATTTCTTAGTGAATATGAAAACAATTTCCATTAAGATCAGGATTAAATTAAAAGGTCTATGATCCTTATTCTTAGTTAATAATACTCTGGTACTTCTGATTCACAAGAGAAATAATCACTACTTGTGGGGAAGGTTATTACAAAACTTAACTAAGATAAATTTGAGTAAACTTGAGTACATTAAAAAGCATACAGAAAGGATAAAGAATATGTAGTATATGTATACAATGGAATATTACTTAGCCATAAAGAAGAATAAAACCTGGCCATCCAACAAGTCTGGACCTAGAGGGCATTATGCTAAGTTAAATAAATCGGACAGAGAGAGACAAATATTATATGATTTCACTTGTATATGGAACCTAAAAAACAAAACAAACAGACCCTTATATATAGACAACAACCTAGAGGTAGGGGTGGGGGATGGGTGAAATAGATAAAGGTGATTAAAAAGTATAAAGTTCCTGATATATAATAAATAAGTCTCAGGGATGAAAAATATAGGCTAGGGAAGATAATCAATAATACTGTAATGACATTTATGGTGACAAATGGTGACAACACTTATTGTGATGAGCACTGAGTAATGTACAGAATTGTAAAATCAATATATTGCACACTTGAAACTAATATAACTTTGTATGTAAATTATACTTCAACGATAATTTAAAAAATAAATAAATAAAAACAAACAGACCAGAATGTAAAGACTAATTACTATAAACATACTCATTCTTCTTGAATTAATATATAGGTTTATTTCAATTTCAGTCATAATCTCAGTGGATTTTTGAGATTTGACAAAATGTCTCAAAATTTAATTTGCAAGAATAAGGAAAAAAACAATAATAAGGAAAACTTGAATAACTATAATGAAAGAGAACTCCCTTTATGTGATACTAATATACATTATAAAGCTAACATAACTAATACAGTGAAATACTCAAGCATTTGAAGATAATCTTGGGCCTAAAACTGACTTTAGAATATACAAGAAGAGATTAGAAATTGCTTAGGGTTATCCAATATATGTATTGTTTGGAGGAATTGTATAATGAATATAAATATATATATATGAGGAATAAATATAGTATTAAGGAAAAATAAATATTTAGAAAACAGGTTGGAGCTTCAGCTCATAATATGTGTAAAAAAACTTATTCCAAATGAAAAGTTGAATGTAACTAAAAGCCTAAAAAGCTAGGGGCACCTGGATGGCTTAGCCACTTAAGCGTCTGACTTTGACTAAGGTCATGATCTCACAGCTGGTGAGTTCAAGTCCCGCGTCAGGCTCTGTGCTGACAGCTCAGAGCCTGGAGCCTGCTTCAGATTCTGTGTCCCCCTCTCTTCTGCCCCTCCTCTGCTCACACTCTGTCTCTCAATCCTTCAAAAATAAGTAATCATTAAAAAAATTTTTAAGCCTGAAAAGCTAAAAAATATCATCACAGAAAATAAAGACTACAAATTTAAAGGCCATGGAAGTAATTATCAGGGAGGACTAGATCCACCTGGCCATATGGAAAATAAAGTTTTCTATATATTAAAAAACATGCTAAACATTTCAAAAATATGATACTTCATTAATATTTGTATATAGTACCCCATATGGGGGTAAACATAATATGCTTAATTATGATTTAAAGTTAGGTGAAAACTTATAAAACATGAAAATATGATCTCTTGGGGAAAAAAAAACGGGAAAAAAAGTCTAGAAATCCATGAGCCAAATGTTAGTAATCATTCTAGATAGTAGAATTGTGGGTGATTTTTGGACTTTCTTTACTGTGTTTTTCTCCATTTCCCAAAATAAATGTATTGTTTTGCAATCAGGAAAAAATGCTAGCTGAGAGAAAAAGCATCAAGTGACAAAGATAGGAAAATACTTACAAAGATAGGATGCAAGAATGTTATATTCTTAATTCATTAAGAAGTCTCAAGTTAAGAAAAGATAAATGGACAAAAACAACAATTAAACAACCAAGAGAAAGCACAATGATGTGTTATATACATCAATATATATATTTATTTCTAGTATAAATTAAGAAATGCACATTAAAACTATGAAATACCAACTCTGGTATCTTTCACTGACATCCACTGGAAAGACTACTCTAGTATATCATAAGTAGGAGCACAAATTGGTACAACCTTTTCAGAGAGCATTTTGGCAGCATGTATCAGGAGTCTCTAAGAAAATTTTACACTTTGACCTGTGGTAATTCCACTCCCAGGTGCTGTGTGCTAAAGACAGAATTAGAGATCTAGGTAATGAAGAGGTATTTAAATAGAAGAAAATCAGGGTGAAATTTCCAGCAGTAGGGGAATGGATAAGCCTTCCACGGGACCGCATGATAGAATGAGACCCAACCATTGAAATATGATGTGGAAACATCTTGTTGTTGTTGTTGTTGTTGTTATTGTTATTGTGGTTAACTGTATTTATTTATTTTGACAGAGACAGAAAGAGCATGAGCAGGGGAGGGGCAGAGAGGAAACAGAGAGAGAATCCCAAGCAGGCTCTGTGCTGCCAGCTCTGAGCCTGATGCAGGAATTGAACTCATGAAGCTGTGAGATCATGACCTGAGCTGAAATCAAGAGTCAGATGCTTGGGAGGGGGCACGATGGCGGAGAAGTAGGGAGCTCCGTACATTGCACTTGCCCCCATATCTCACACAGAAGAGATCTGATGCCATTGGAAACCTTACAGAACCCAAGAGATTGGGAGAAAAAGGACGAAGAATCCACTGAGAAAGCCTTCTTAACTTGAGTGCGAACTGGGGAAGATAAAATCGGGCTGGGATTGGAGACTCGAGGGACGGGTGTGATCCCCCTCTGCTGGGAGTGAGAGGGGAAAAAGAGAGTCTGAAACCGCTCAAGACACGGTCCCTGTCGCTGAGAAACAGAAAAACCTCCACTGGGGCACAGAAGGACCGTGCGCACTAAATCCCTGCCCGCCAGGTCCCCACGCGCCAACTCGTCCCAGAGGGGCTGCGTGCTGACCACTTCTTGGTGCTCCTGGCTGGCTAGACCCTTAGACGAGCTGCGCCATTGTGCTCCTTGCTGGCCTGACTCCTGAAGGAGCCGAGCGCGTGCATACCAGGCTTCCGCGCTCCTGGCTGGCAGGAACTCTAGAGGGAAGGCGAAGAGCTTAAAAACTGGGAAATTTGCCCGCGAGTTTGTGTTTCGTGTGACGAGACACAGAGGGACCTGGTTTCTTTCTCTCCAGCGGGCCCAGTGTGCCCCGTAGGCAGACCCCCGCCCATGCTCCCATGCTCGCCAACCGACCCTGAGAAGAAGGGAACAGCGATTCTGGCTCCACCCCCAGGGCGAGGCAAGAGGCTTGGAATTGCCCTGAGGGGATCGCCTGCAAGATTCTGTCTACTGCATTTCCAGTGGGGCTCGCGGAATGGGATTTGGAAACTAAGTCTGGCCTGGGTTAAAGAGCGCAACCCACTTTGACTGCGCACCCGGCTGGGGGAGTTTACACACTCAAAAAAGTAAGGTGCAGCGCTTGGTTCAGGAAGGGACTGGAGCGCTGCCACTCTTCTCCCCACAACCGCCAAGGTAGAACTCCCTCCTGACGCATTGGATCACACCATGCCCATCACTGCTTGAGAGCTGAACTACCTTTTTACTTAAAGTTTTTAAAATTTTTTTTCCTTTTTTTTCCCCCTCAGAACACTGACCTGATTAACTCTGGTCACCGACTTGCTTAGACAGTCACATCTAGTCCATTCTGTAGATGTAAATTCTACACCTACCAACCTTTTCATCTCTGTCTCTCAGGAGTAATCAGACTATATAGTTTCTCTGGATAACACCAGCGTCCTTCTCCCACCTCTCTAACATATTCCACCCTCTAGCTCTTTGAAAAAAGCTTCTTATCCCTTCTGCCTATTCATTCTATTTCCAATTTTGCCTCATCCCACCCTGTCTTCTCTTTCTTTCCATATGCTCTTCAACCAGCACTGCATACACCCGGCTATTTATTTGTAGCTGGGAAATCTGGTTATATGCTTTAAATCATTCTTTGTCCATCGGTTTTCTTCTTTGACCTTTTTATGTATTTTTTTCTATTATTCGCCTTCCCTCCTCCGTCTTTTCTCTTAACTTTTGCGTTTTCCCTCTCAGTTTGCAGGTTAGTTGGATTTGTCTGTGTGTTTGTGTGCCTCTGCTCCCTGTGTGTTTGTCTGTCTGTTTTCTTCTCCAGGGCTACCTCAAGAAACAAGCCAGAGTACACATGGTGGAAATTCCCAAATATATCTATGAGTAGGAAAAAAAATAACCAAGGTCTCAACAAGAGAGACCAAGAGATACCATTCAAAAAAAACAAAAAAACAAAAAAACACTCTCTGAAAGGATAGGCCCTGGACAGTCAAAGAGCCTTGTTGGATACAGCAGTGCTCACAGGTGCAGAGAACATAACAAGTCTTTAAAACCAACAAAAGCCAGAAAGCTAATTAAAATGACGAAATGAAAGAGCTCTCCTCCAAAGAAATTCCAAGAACTGACAGCTAATGAACCACTCAAAATAGATATAAGCAGCATAACTGAACAAGAGTTTAGAATAATAATCATAAAATTAATACCTGGGCTTGAAAAAAGCATAGAGGACATCAAAGAAACTATGGCTACAGACAAGATGGAGAATAAGAATAGGCATGATGAATTAAAAAATGCGATAAATGAGATATATAATAAATTAGAGCCCTCCAATGCACGGATTGATGAGGCAGAAAGGAGACTAAGTGATTTAGAAGACACCATTATAGAAAAAGAGGAAACTGAGAAAAAGAGAGACAAAGTGATCCAGGAACATGAAAGAAGAGTTCGAGAGCTCAGCAATATGGTCAAACGCAACAATATCCATATCATAGGAATCCCAGAAGAGGAAGAGAGAGGGAAAGGTGCTGAAGGAGTCCTGGAACAAATTATAGCAGAGAACTTCCCCAACCTGGGGAAGGAAGTAAATGTGGAAATACAAGAGGCTCAGAGGACTCCCCTCAGAGGTAATTTGAATCAATCTTCGGCATGGCATATCATAGTAAAAATGGCAAAATACATGGACAAAGAGAGAATTTTGAAAGCAGCTAGGGAGAAAAGGGCCCTAACATACAAAGGGAAACCTATCAGAGTGGTAACAGACCTATCTACTGAAACTTGGCAGGACAGAAAGGAATGGCAGGAGATCTTCAATGTGATGAACAGTAAAAATATGCAGCCAAGAAACCTCTATCCAGCAAGCTTGTCATTCAAATTGAAGGAGAGATAAAAGTCTTTCCAAATAAACAGAAATTGAAAGAATTTGTCACCACTAAGCCAGCCCTACAAGAAATCCTGAGGGGGACGCTCTGAAGGAAAGGTTGCAAGGAACAAAAATACCAGAGACACCACCACAAACATGAACCATGCAAAAGATATAAAGATTCTAAACCCACACATTTCAATAATAACACTGAATGTAAATGGGCTGAATGCTCCAATCAAAAGACATAGGGTAGCAGAATGGATAAAAAAACAAAATCCATCTATATGCTGTCTACAAGAAACTCCTTTTAGATTGGAAGATACCTTCAGATTAAAAGTAAGGGGATGGAGAAATATATATCATGCTACAGGAAATCAAAAGAAAGCCGGAGTAGCGATACTTATATCAGACAAACTGGACTTTAAATTAAAGACAATCACAAGAGATGAAGAAGGGCACTACATAATAATTACAGGGTCCATCCATCAGGAAGAACTAACAATCATAAATGTCTACGCACCGAATATGGGAGCACCTAAATATCTAAAACAATTAATCACAAACAGAAACAAGCTTATAGATAAGAATGTGCTAATAGCAGGGGACTTTAATACTCCGCTTACAGCAATGGATAGGTCAACCAGACAGAAAATCACTAAAGAAATAATGGACTTGAAAGACACATTGGACCAGATGGATCTGACGGATATATTTAGAACTTTACATCCTGAGGCCAGGGAATTTACTTTCTTCTCAAGTGCGCATGGCACATTCTCCAAGATAGATCACATACTGGGACATAAAGCAGCCCTCAATAAATATAAAAGAATAGAGATCATACCATGCACACTGTCAGATCACAATGCTTTGAAACTTGAAATCAATTACAGGAAGAAGTCTGGAAAACCGCCAAAAACATGGAGGTTAAAGAACACCCTTCTAAAGAATGAATGGGCCAATCAGGCAATTAGAGAGGAAATTAAAAAATATATGGAAACAAATGAAAATGAAAACACAACAATTCAAAATCTATGGGATGCGGCCAAGGCAGTCCTAAGAGGAAAGTACATTGCTCTCCAGGCCTATTTCAAGAGATTAGAAAAAGCACAAGTCCAAAATCTAACAGCTCACCTAAAGGAGCTAGAGGCAGAGCAACAAGAACGCCCTAAACCCAGTAGAAGAAGAGAAATAGTAAAAATTAGAGCAGAAATAAACAACATAGAGACCAAAGAAACAATTGAACAGATCAATGAAACCAAGAGTTGGTTTTTTGAAAAAGTAAACAAAATTGACAAACCTCTAGCCAGGCTTATCAAAAAGAAAAGAGAGAGCACCCAAATAGACAAAATTATGAATGAAAATGGACTTATTACAACCAACCCCTCAGAAATACAAGCAATTATCAGGGAATACTATGAAAAATTATATGCCAACAAATTGGACAACTTAGAAGAAATGGACAAATTCCTAAACACACACTCACTACCAAAATTCACACGGGAAGAAATAGAAAACCTGAACAGACCCATAACGAGTGAAGAAATCGAATCAGTGATCAAAAATCTCCCAACAAATAAGAGCCCTGGACCTGATGGTTTCCCTGGGGAATTCTACCAGACATTTAAAACAGAATTAATCCCAATTCTTCTCAAGCTATTCCAAAAAATAGAAGTCGAAGGAAAACTCCCGGACTCATTTTATGAAGCCAGCATCACTCTGATTCCCAAGCCAGACAGAGATCCAGCAAAAAAAGAGAACTATAGGCCAATATCCTTGATGAATACGGATGCAAAAATTCTCAACAAGATCCTTGCAAATCGAATCCAGCAGCATATCAAAAGAATCATCCACCAAGATCAAGTGGGATTCATTCCTGGGTTACAGGGCTGGTTCAACATTCGCAAATCAATCAATGTGATCCATCATATCAATAAAAGAAAAGATAAAAACCATATGATCCTGTCAATAGATGCAGAAAAAGCATTTGACAAAATACAGCATCCCTTCTTAATAAAGACTCTCGAGAAAGTTGGGATAGAAGGAACCTACTTAAACATCATCAAAGCCATCTATGAGAAGCCTTCAGCTAACATCATCCTCAACGGGGAAAAACTGAGAGCTTTCCCCCTGAGATCAGGAACACGACAGGGATGTCCACTCTCACCACTGTTGTTTAACATAGTGCTGGAAGTCCTAGCATCAGCCATCAGACAACAAAAGGAAATCAAAGGCATCAGAATTGGCAAAGAGGAAGTCAAACTTTCACTCTTCGCAGATGACATGATACTCTACATAGAAAACCCGACAGACTCCACCAGAAGCCTACTAGAACTGATCCAAGAATTCAGCCAAGTTGCAGGGTACAAAATCAACGTACAGAAATCGGTTGCATTTTTATACACCAATAATGAAGCAACAGAAAGAGAAATCAAGAAACTGATCCCATTCACAATTGCACAAAAAACCATAAAATACCTCGGAATAAACCTAACCAAGGATACAAGAGATCTGTATGATGAAAACTATAGAAAACTTATGAAGGAAATTGAAGAAGACACAAAGAAATGGAAAAACATTCCATGCTCATGGATAGGAAGAATAAATATAGTTAAGATGTCATTACTACCTAAAGCACTCTACACATTCAATGCAATTCCAATCAAAATTGCACCAGCATACTTCTCAAAACTAGAACAAACTATCCAAAAATTTGTATGGAACCACAAAAGACCCCGAATAGCCAAAGTAATACTGAAAAATAAAACCAAAACGGGAGGTATCACCATCCCAGACTTCAGCCTCTACTACAAAGCTGTCATCCTCAAGACAGTATGGTATTGGCACAAAAACAGACCCATAGACCAATGGAACAGAATTGAGAACTCAGAAGTGGACCCAAAAGTATACAGCCAACTGATCTTTGACAAAGCAGGAAAGAATATCCAATGGAAAAAAGACAGCCTTTTTAACAGATGGTGTTGGGAGAACTGGACAGCAACATGCAGAAGAATGAAACTAGATCATTTTCTCACACCATGCACAAAAATCAACTCAAAATGGATAAAGGACCTGAACGTGAGACAGGAAACTATCAACACCCTAGAGGAGAAAGCAGGAAACAACCTCCTTGACCTCCACCGCAGCAACTTCTTACTTGACACATCCCCAAAAGCAAGGGAATCAAGAGCAAAAATAAACTGTTGGGACCTCATCAAGATTAAAAGCTTCTGCACAGCCAAGGAAACAACCCAGAAAATTAATAGGCAACCAACGGAATGGGAAAAGATAGTTGCAAATGACATATCAGATAAAGGGTTAATATCCAGAATCTATAAGGAACTCACCAAACTACACGCCCGAAAAACAAACAACCCAGTGAAGAAATGGGCAGAAGACATGAACAGACACTTCTCCAAAGAGGACATCCAGATGGCCAACAGACACATGAAACGATGCTCAGCATCCCTCCTCATCAGGGAAATACAAATCAAAACCACACTGAGATACCACCTCACGCCAGTCAGAGTGGCTAAAATGAGCAAATCAGAGAACTCTAGATGCTGGCGAGGATGTGGAGAAACGGGCACCCTCCTACACTGTTGGTGGGAATGTAAACTGGTACAGCCCCTCTGGAAAACAGTGTGGAGGTTCCTCAGGAAATTAACAATAGAACTCCCCTATGACCCATCAATAGCACTGCTAGGAATTTACCCAAGGGATACAGAAATGCTGAGGCATAGGAGCACATGGACCCTAATGTTCATAGCAGCACTCTCAACACTAGCTAAAACATGGAAAGAGCCTAAGTGTCCATCAACGGATGAATGGATCAAGAAGATGTGGTTTATCTATACCATGGAATACTACATGGCAATGAGAAACAATGAAATCTGGCCATGTGTAGCAACATGGATGGACCTTGAGGGTGTAATGCTGAGCAAAATAAGTCAGGCAGAGAAGGACAGTTACCATATGTTTGCATGTAAAGGAGGATAGGAGGAAATTAATGAAGACCATGGGGGAGAAAAAGGGGGAATTGGTGGGGGAAAGGGAGAGAGGCAAACCATGAGAGACTCTTGAATGCTGAGAACAAACTAAGGACTGATGGATGTTGGGGGGGAGAGGAGAGATGGGCATGGAGGGGGGCACTTGTGGGGATGACCACTGGGTGTTATATGGAAACCAACCTGACAATAAACTATTTGTAAAACAAAAATAAATTAAATTAAAAAATCAGATGCTTAACTGACTAAGCCACCCAGGTGCCTGTGATGTAGAAATATATTAATGACAGGATGTCAGGCAGAGAATCCAGGATTCAAAATTGAGTATTACATATCTACAGTATGGTCTTAATTCTGTTTGAAACAAAGGTCTCAGTTTTGCTGCTCCTCAGCTAGGTGACTTTGGTCAAATCCTTGAGTCTCTCAGGAGACCAGTTCTTTCAACTTTAAAAGTGAGAGGGGGAGACAATTGGACCCCTCCTTTCTAACCCTCAGTTTTCATTGTTGGATGCTATAGCACATAATAAAAAAGTAATAAACAAGTGATAAATGGGTATATAATGTCTGCATTAATAATTAAAGATAAAAAATAAGTAGAATTTTAGTTGTTAAAATAAAATTGTTTCGATTAAAGATTATTTTTCTTTTTAACTAGTATCTCCTAAATAGGTGACATATTTTAGATGTATGCTAAGATAGTGATAATTCATTAGAACTATTTAGCATGGCTAGAAATAAGCACACTCGCTTATGCTCTGTAACTAATTTGATCTGGGCTTGCCTGCCTGAGTCGGGAACACACTTCACCTGTTGTTAGCCATCCCATGACTTGGCATTGGTGAGGCCCTGCCCATTCTCAGTCAGCAAGGGGTGGTCATGGGAGAACCTGCAAGGCTGTCCAACTGCTATGTTGCATGTTAGTGGATGACGGTCACTTTTTGGAGTTCTTTTTGTAAATTTCTTTAGCTTATATGTATAATAGCTCAAGAAATTCTTACCTTCCTCTGTTAGGTTCAAATAATAACTAAGCATATTTCTTTCACAACTGCCTGGAATCTTACCAATCCCTCCCACTGTGAATTTTAAAACCATGCTGGAGGCACTATGAAAGAAAAACCTCAAACACAGTTAACCAGGCTGAATTAGGGACTATTGAGCCTGCTGAGTGGCAAAGAAGTGAATCTGAATCTGTTCAGACCCAGACCCCAGCAGTTAACAAAGCTGCAGACAGTATGACGTTTATGCTCTGCCCTGTCATCCAAATTCATTCTGCCTTGAGGGGGTGGGGGGAATACAATTTCATGCCAGAAGTATTTAACGTCTGTGAATTTTAACCACCTCTCTGAAATTGACAAACCAGACTACCAGAGAGGGCTTCAATTCCTCCAGCCAAACATACCATAGGTAAAAATATTTTCATCAATGAAACCTGAGTTCATGTTATTAATAATAACAAATGAATTGAAACTTCTTTAGAAATGACAGTAACTTGAACCAAATCCAGTGATATCCAAATTAAACTCTGTTATATGATATTTTAATCCCAGATGTGTATAGTATGCACTCAGTCACATGTGTTTTTCCCAATGATTTTTTTCCATTCCCTGGATTTTCCATAGTCAGTGATATTATATAGTTTAAACCTAAAATGAAGTCATCAAAACAGAGTCTCTCCTTGTTTCTGCCTCTTCCTTAATTCTGAATATTGCAGCCTTACTGTTTTATTATTATAATGCAGCTGTTCTTATAAGGCATTAAAAATATTTAAATGATCATTGTGTTTTGTTATATCTCTGGACTTGTAAGGACTCATAATCAGTGCCTCTTAAAGGAGACTTTCCAGTATTTTTATAAATGGAGCATATTTTGTTGGGGCTACCACATAGCAGACCACACCACAGAGTGTGCAGCAATGCTACCACTAAGTAGATAATGGCACTGACCAGCACTGTCTGACCAATAACCCTGTCAAGCTTAGCCATCCCGTTCATGCTTATATTTTGTTAAGTCCTAAGAGTAGAGAGGAAAGGACTGAACAGTGTTCAGTCTGTATTATGGACCAAATGCCTTGGAGAAGAAACAGGGAGGAGACTAGAGTTTCATTTTGCCCCTCCATTCTGAGCCCTTACATCTGGCAGGCAGGGGAGGAGAGAAGAAATGTCTTGCAAATCCTAAAAGTAGCAGAGACCCTGCTTCCTGGCAGAGGGCAGTGAGGCCTCAGAGACCTTGGGGAGGTGAGACTAATGTACCCATGAGAGGCAGTCTCGTGTCACTGCACCTGAAGGCACCTGCAGTCAGGGACAATGGAAATTTCAATGGTAGCCAGGTGGAAAGAGGAGGAACAGCCAACCCCAGCTGCAGCCCCTTAGGAGAGCAGAGGCCTGTGAAAACATGAGGCTAGGTGCTGCTTCTGTTGTGCCACTGGGAGACTTAATAAAAACAATCCTGAAAGCTAGTGTTTCTTGAATTTTTATTGTGTATCAGACACTGTCTAAGCCCTTTATAGGAATCATCTCAGTTATTACATACATTCTATTATTGCCCCTCCCATTACATAACTGAGGAAGTTTAGGTCCCAATAGACAAAGGTTATGCGGAGTGCATATTAGTAGTAGAGCCAGGATGTAAACAGATCTAAGCAACATGCATCCAGATTCCAAATTTGTAAAATGCAATTAGAGAAAATACAGAGTTATATATCTTGCACAGCCAAGTCTCTGAGCTAAAGGTCTTATACAGAGTGCCTTAACAGGCAGGTTAGTTCCTCTCAAATTTCTCTGTCTCTCCAGCAATAGAACTGCCATTCCAGCACAATCTCAGGCAGAGCTTCAATATATAAATAAAATTAGTAAGAGCAGGGCTGCAGGGCAGAAGCAGAGTGAAAGGCTGAGGTCTTCTGCCACCATATCCTTTACCTGGCAGAAGCCTTGAACACTCCTGGAACATAGTTTGAAAATCACTGGTCCCAACCAATACTACTCTGAATTATGTGCTTGAGAGACAAAAGAAGCACAACTAGAAAACCAACAATAGCTAACTAAACCAAAGGAAAAAGGCAAAAATAACCCTCCACCTGACCCCAACAGTCACAGTGGTAACTCACCATCCAGTCCCTGACACTAACCAATCTCAAGTTTGAGCATTTGAGGGGCCAGGAGAAGGTGGAATTCAGAGCTGGAGCAGAGTTAGGAATGAGGCAAATCCAATAAACAGGCAGAGGTGGGAAGCAGAGCCAACAGAACTCCAGGGCCAGCGGTCTGTGGTGAGTGAGCAAGGCTGCTGTAAGAACAGAGGTGGGAACGAGAGGGAGACCAGCACAAGAACTGCTCCGGGAGCCAGAGCCGGCGTCCTTCGGCTTCAAGCTGTCCACACACATCATGAGACAGACTGGCAAAAATTCACTGAGCACTTCAGTACCAGGCTTTGGGGACTTTGGGGGGACTCCACTGCCCTCCTTCTCACGGATTCAAATACTATCTTTTCTTTCCATACAGTAACATACCATTTAGAGGCTGATACTATCAGACTAAGCAGACAGAAATGCCTGCTTTGGGGAGTAGTGTGGGTAACACTTAAAAATGCCAGACTGCTTGGAGTCACACCCTAGCTCTGCCACTACTAAGTGTGTAAACTTGAGCAAGTTACTTAACCTCTTGGTGCCTCAGTTTCCTCTTCTCTGATCTGCAGATACCAAAAGCACCTATCTCAGAAGGCTACTATGAGGATGACAGGTTAATACATGTAAAGTACTCAGGACAGTACCTAGGTTTGCACTAGGTATTGGCTGTTCCTGCTTCCTTATTACAAGAACTTTTATTTCACTCCTGACCACTTTCTTGTTTCTCTTCCATGCCCATGTTAGTTTCTTAATATGATAAATTGCCACAGTCTTTGTGGCTTTAACAACACAAATTTGTTATCTTACAGTTTTCAAGGTCAGATGTCTACACTGGGTTGGTAGGGCTGCATTCCCTTCTAGAGGCTCTAGGGAAGAATCCTTTTTCTTGCCTTTTTCAGCATCTAGGCAGCCTACATTCCTTGCCTCATAACTTCTACCTCCTACTAGGACTCTGATCCTCTTGCCTCCCTTTTCATAAGGACCCTTTTGATCAGACTGGGCCCACCCAGATAATTTCCTCATCTTAAAATCTTTAATCACATCTGCTGAGTCCCTTTTGTCATGTAAAGTAACATATTTATAGGTCCTGGGGATTAAGACTTGGACACTTTTAAGAGACTATTGGCATTATTCAGCCTATGACACATACTTCTCCAAAGCCTAAAACTGCACACTGGCAAGGCTAAGGTAGACCCAGAGGGCAAGAACAACAATATTAGTAGCTAACTTTTTGAACACTATGTACCTGGCACTATGCAAATTATCTTAAAAAGGTCTCACAGCAACCCTGTAAAATTACTACCCCACAGAAAGGATAATTTTCTGTCGAAGGTTGCACAGCTAGTAGGTGGTAAAGCCTATATAAACCAGGTAAGTTTGATTCTAGTCCTCTTGTATTTCACCAATAGAGTACCTTTTCCCTACACCTTAAGCCATTATAACTTAGGGGTTGGGGGGTAGGGTTGCACCATGACAATTAGGGGCCTCGGAGACTGTGCCATAAAAGGCAAAATGCTCCCTGGATACAGAGAGACAGAGGTCCTGCAGAGCCTATACTAAAAGATCCACAAAGATAGTGGAGCACTCAGAACATTTTTTTTTTATACTCAAAGGAGAAACCTTGGGATTAATTAAGGATTTTTTCAAAGATACCCAGGAAGGGACCACCAGGAAGGCATCACTTGGGAAGGGAAAGTGAAAAGTCCATTCCCAACCCTGAGCCAGGTCTGCAGTTCTAGTCAACCTCCAAAAAGAAGACAGGAACTCACAGTCTCCCCTGAAGGGACTTCCAACTGAGTCACATGGATCCAGATCCTCTGAAACCATACCAGGAAGTCTCAGAACCCGTGGGGCCACCAGAATGGCCCCACGAGTGCTCAGCAGTCAGTATACACCAGGATCAAATCATCCCCCCTGCCTTCTACCCCATAACAGTTACAAGCATATAACCTGCCACATGCCACTGGTTTCAACATGGGCCCTGTAGTTTTACCAATACCACAATGAATGACCTCTTTTTCTATCAGTTTTTACCCAGTGAATGGCTCAAAATCAGCTATGATTGGCACAAGGTGGAAAGGGGAAAGGCAAACAACCGCTAAGCATGTCTATTATGGTGGTTTAACTATTCATAGCAGCTCAACCTCAACTGCTAAACAGTTTAGCCACAGCCCTACCTGAAACTTTCTAATGAGCTGAGTTACAGCTATTTGGCTTCCCTTAGCCAAAAAAGTGGCCACTCGTTTGTTTCCGGTAACAAGACCAGAGGCTGATGTAGAACAGCACAGTGGTCAAGGGAATGGACTCTGAAGCTAGCCTGTTCTGACTGACTCCTGGCTCTGGCACTTTCTTGTTATGACTCCATGAAAGTTACTCAGCCTTTTAGGTCCTTGGTTTTCCCATCTTCAAGATGGACATGAAAATGGAGGCCCATATTCCTTTATCCAAATCAGAGGATTTTTGACTTTTATAATGGTAAGACAGTACCATGTACCATATTTTGCATAACACTGTTGGTAGGATCCACAGCAAACATGTCCATTCTTTCTGAAATAAAAATGTATGACTAGTTCTCACCAGGTGAGAAAAATAAAGACTGTAACAACCTCATGTCATCTCAGACCATGTATCCAAAGTCATGAAAACCAGTTTTCAGAGCTTGTTTTAATTTCAGAATTGCAGGTAAGGGATAGCAGGTCTCTGGCACTTGCTGCCTAACGTTTGAATGAAATGAGTTAATAGATGTAGAGTACTTAGAACACTGCCTGGCATGCCCTAAGCGCTGCAGAAGTGTTACCAACAACAACTCCTGCCATGATTTGCATCTAAATAGGTTTGCTAGAGGGTTATAAACAGGAACACTTAAATTTATGACTAAATGTGGTTCAGACAATCAGTATCATGGCGATTAACAGGCATGAACCCTTTAGAACAATATTCCAGGACAGGGTTTCTGAAATGATGGAAATGTTCTGTATCTTCATTGTCTGGCAGAGTAGCAACTAGCCACATGTAACTACTGAGCTCTTGAAAATGTGGCTCATTAGGGGTGCCTGGGTGGCTTAGTCGGTTAAGCGTCCGACTTTCGCTTAGGTCATGATCTCGCGGTTCGTGGGTTCGAGCCCCGCGTTGGGCTCTGTGCTGACTGCCAGCTCAGAGCCTGGAGCCTGTTTCAGTCTGTGACTCCCTCTCTCTCTGACCCTCCCCTGCTCGCACTGTCTCTCTCTCTCTCTCTCTCCTAGAAAGAAATAAAACATTAAAAAAAAAATTAAAAAAATTTATTTTTTAAAAAAAAGTCTAAAGAAAGTTAGCTAATAACCCACTTGAGTAGGCCCAGCAGATCAAATAATTTGCCACATCGCCTGGTTGCTAGGTTCAGAGTAGGATTTCTAGAGAGAGGCTTATTGGACAGGCANGACTCCCTCTCTCTCTGACCCTCCCCTGCTCACGCTGTCTCTCTCTCTCTCTCCTAGAAATAAATAAAAATATTAAAAAAAAAAAGAAAAAGAAAATGTGGCTCATTAATTTCATTTAATTCTACCTAATTTGAATTTAAAGCAAATAGCCATATATGTGGCTTATGGCTACCATGCTGATAGCACAGCTATAGAGGGCTAGGTTCCAAACTGGCCCATGAAAACCAATTTAAGCCATAACACAGATGAAGTATAACTTTAAGAAACATACGTTTGAGTTCTGCACCCTGAGAGCAGAGAAGACCACATGATGCTGAAGAGAGTTTTCTCTTCCTTTCTAGGCCCCATGGTTGGCCCATGGCAAAGTACATCTTTGACATCATCTTTTTTCTACTCTCCCCACTTCTCCATATCCAACTCCCTTTCTGAAGACCCCATATAATTGGCACACATGCTTCTCTAATCCCATCAATACCTCAGGCCTTTCTACCACAGTGCCATGCTCCCTATCACCTGCCTTCACTCTCTCCAACCAAATTCCCACTTGCTCAATGCCAAGATCTCAACCAAATGTTGGCAGGAAAGCAACTTGATCAAACAAGCCACTACTGCTTTTTTACCTTCTTCCCTATGTTTCCTTCTAAATCCAGAAGCTCTTAATTGTTGTGTTCCCTAGGAATCCCCTACTCCCCCGACTCATCCCCAGTAGAGGTCACCCAGGCAGAGAGAGAGGAGTCTCGACTGAAGCAGCTGTTGTCCTCCATAGGCTGCCTGCCAGCTAGGTGTGTGGAAGGAGGGCACTGCCAACACACACACATGCAGAGCAGGCTCACTCTTTGCAAATATCTCCTCTTATTCAAGCATGAGAAACATTCCCTGCTCTCTGCTCTAAAAAAAATCATGCACAATTCTTTTCAATTATCCTTTATTCATTTAAAATTTTGTAAGTAACAAACTGCACATCAAATTCACTTTTTAAAGTATACAACAAAAACCCAGAAGAGACTGTGACTAAGAACAATTGCAAATAAAAAAGAAAACCAACCACCTTCATTGGAATCTAGCTTCACCACAACCCACTTGAGCATGGAATTTTTAATGACACAGGTCAACCTTGGAGCACATCCAAGGAGCTTATGTTACTAGAAGGACTGGAAGAATGTCTCCCCAGCTCAGTCTCACCTCTTACTTGGTCCCAAGACATGGACCAAAGATAATTATTATGCATGGCTCCCAAGTATAAAGAACACTTCCTCTGTTGGCCTGTAAACACAGGACACATAAATGGTAAATACTATGTTTTTCAATACATCCTTTCAATTACACTATCTCCTCCAAAGGAAAGATTTGTTTCGAAGAACAAAAGTCTTAACATTTAATAGCAGCCCACAATTATTTCAGAGGGCCTTCTAGCTGCAAGCACTGTGCTAAGCAAGCCACCGTTAGTGCCTTCAGTAGGGAAAATGAGACATGCACATAAATAACTCTGGAAGGAGAAAAAGGTCCGGTGGGTAAAATGCTGCAAGAATCCCAGCAGCCACAGGTTGACTATTTGGGGCTGGGGTTACCAGAGAAGGACTCACAGCAGTAGCAAAACTCAGTGTGAAGGATGGTTAGGATTTAGAGTGGTAAAATGGGGCCGGAAGGGCATTCAGGAAGAGGAAAGGTTCTAGCTGACAGCATCATCAGGCATTCTTTAGAAAGTATTTGTGAAGACACGGCTGCATACATCATCCAGAGACAGTTCAACTCCCCTTCTCCCGCAGGAACACACTTTTCGAGAGTATCTATGGGGTTACCTGCACCAACCACCCAAGAAAGGCTCTCAAAAATTCTCCCTAGTGGGTCCAGCATTCTTGGCCACGGCTGTGCCCATTCTACGTAGTGGCCCCACCCTATCCTACCAGGGGTGCCGACAAGAAACACAAGGAAAAGCGCCTAATCTTGCAAGGGTGTAAAAGATCTACTAGCAAACTCTGCATAAATGCAACTACAATTATGAACAGTGTGCAAGTAAAACTTTCAGATGAAGTGAATGTCCCATAATATCTTCAGGGAACTATTGAAAATGATGCTGATAAATCTTTACACGATGAATCTTTCTTACACAGAACAATTGGTTGAGTCGGTTGAACCAACTGCCTCATGGCTTAAATACCAGGTAAGGGTGGGAAAACAACAACAACAACAACAACAACATACAATTTATACGGCGCATTTATTATCAGCCACAACGGAGGGCTTCTGGCTCTACGTTACTCATTATCACAGCACTAGAGAATATTTTAAAAGACGTGGCCATTCCCGTTCCCAGTTAAAGTGAGTCCACGTCCAACCTGGGATTTTCTAGGACTTGACGCAGCTCAGTCTCTCCAGGAACCACCTCGTGGGGCACCTTCCTTGAAATCCTGTTGCTAGGTGCCGCCTCAAGGAGAACTTATATTTTCCCTCCTTGGGCTGGCCGCCTGCACAAGCACACAGAAAATGCGGCGGAGAGCGAGGCAAACGTGTGAGGGCAGCGAAGCCCACGCTCACGGTGCCCTCGGGGCCCGGCCTCGGGTCGCCCGAGTGGGGGCGGGGCCCCGCGCCAGGTACAGACTGAGGCGGCCGCCCACTCCCGGATCCGCGGGAGTCTCACAGAAAGAGCCCACCTCTCCCCGGCGCCAACCTCGGGAACTGAGCCACACGGTCGCCTCCTCACCTCTGCTCTTCGGGTCAGTCGCGCCACACCGAGTCCCCGAGTGCAGCGTCCCTCTGGGACGCGCCTGTAGCTAGCGGCGTCGGGTGTCCCCGCTACCGTGTGTCAGCGGCGGAGCGGGTGCCAGCGGCGCGCCACAGCCCCAGGCAAGTGCCCGCGAGGCAGAGCCCGGGGCGCGCCGCCCGCAGGGGTCCGCCCGCCCGCCCGCCGCGCTCTAGCTTGTGCGCCCCCGCGGGCGCCGCTCCCTCACTCCGCGCCCCTGGGCTCTTCTGCGCGCTGCCGGGACGGCACGGCGGCGCGGGCGGCACCGGGGGCCCCCGCCCTGGGCCGGCCTTTCCCAGAACTCGCCCGCCCTGGGTGAGAGGCCGCGAGCGCCGCCGCGGGCCCCCGAGCGGCCGGGGGAGCGGCCTGAGGCGGGGCCCGCCCCCGGCAAGGGCCGCGCGGTGCAGGCGGGGGCGAGGGGCGGACCCCGCCGCCACCCCCGCCCGGGCAGCCCGCCGCGCGACCCCCGCTCGGCCTCGGGCCCCGCCGGCTGGCGGCTGCCTGGAGCCCAGGCGGGGGCGGGCGTGAGTGCTGCTGGGCCGCCCGGCTGCAGGGAGGCGGGAACTCCGGGCACCTCAGGCCGCGGGAACTTCAGCCCACACCTTCTCCCCCGGGACCGGTCTTGTGTGACACTTATGGAAACTGAGGCTCGTGGCGGATAGGTCCCTTGACCAAGGTTACTCTGGTAAATGGCAGCACCAAGTGTCGAACCCATTCAGTCAGTCATGAATTTAAAAGATTTTACTGAGCACCATACCATGCCTGGCGCTGTGCCAAGCTCTAGACATACTCCTTTTGCTGGTAATAGTGGCCATTCAGGTCCGTGGACTCCAAATCCAGTGCTCTGTCATTGCTGAAGCAAACGTGGCATGTTCAACCACTGCCAGAAACTGCAGGCTCTGCACAGAGCCTTCCATAGGCGCTGGGTGGTTGTTATACCCACCTGACAGTCAGGAGAGCCAGAAACCTGGAGAAAAATCAAATTATCAACCCCCTCCTTCCCCTCCTCTCAGTTCTGATGGACTAATGACCAGTTCCACAGGTCTGACACCTCCTGGTACATTCAGTCAGGACCAATTCCTGTGGCCCATAACCCCACTCATCTGCTCTCTTCTTGAACTAATCACCCCTCTCACCACAGCCATATTATTTGCCCTCTTCTACAACTTTAATCTGTGCAAAAACCTTCATAGGCTCCCTACTGCCTTCCAAACTAACTCCCAGTGACTGTAGAAACCCACCTCACCCTGGTTTATATGGACCACCCAGCATAAGGCTCTCCCACTCCAACTCTGTACCTGTGCCTAGGCTGATCCTCTACCTGGAACCACCATCTCCTCCCACACACTTTCCTCCTCCTCAAGAGAGTTTGACCCTTTCAGGTTGCTCTTAAAAGTGGCCTCCCCTCCTTTGAGCCTCCAGGGCACCGGAGAGATTAGAGCAAGAATGCATAGGAGGACACTAAGAATTCTGCCTATAGGAAGAATCTGCCAGCCTGACTCTTAACTGTTTTTGCTGTTTTCTCACCACTAGGATTTTAATGAAAATCAACATTACTGCCTCCCTTGAGAGCTGGTTTTGGAAAGGTCTTTGCAGAGGACACTGAAGAAACTCTGTTCACTAAGAGCTCGAGATTTCAGCACTAGAGCAGTAGGGAATGGTTTTCCTTCAATCCCCGAGTCCTTGCTGGACAGGTAAAGGAGGAGCCAAGAAAAAGGAACCATCACTGACAATAAACAAGGTAGGTTATTTATTTAATATACTGCTTTCCATTACGATTTTAGAATTCATTTCATGAATCTAGTAATGTCAAACATCATCAGTCACCTGGAACTCCCAAAGACTTGTTAAAAAAAAAAAATTAGGCACTTGGGAGTTAGACTGCTACAAACTTGTGGATGCACAAGCAGTTAACTTCGAATCCTTCAAATGAGTCATTGCACTGTTAGTTAACCAAAGCAAATCTAGGTCTATTGGACAGGAAAGTTACCTAAGCGTGATAATCAACATCATCCCATGCCTGGAAAGGAGGATCTTCCTCAAATCTTTGCAAAGAGAGCATGTCCAAATCAATGTCCTTTGCTCGCCCCCTCGCTCCCTGTCTAAATGAGACTGGAGGGAGCCGTGTCCCTGAGGCTGCCTCACCGCATTGGAATGTCTGAGCTAACAGTGCTTCCAGAGGGTTCATTGCTCCTCTGAACAGCACTGCCCAGACTTTCTGGAGATTTTAATTCACTTCCCAACCTCGCCAACAGTTGCACACAAGGTGCCTTTTTTACACCCTGCTCTCTGTTCAGTGAAACATGCAGACCATCTCAGGGGAACAATGGCTCCATTCAAGACTTTTTCAAAAATGCAGCATATAACCTCCATGCTGTGGTTTGCTGCCAGCCATTATCTGGAGGAAGAAAGACTGTCAGATAAAGTAGGGGAATTAAGGGAGCACTGGATAATTTCCATGGAAAATTCAGCTTCAATAAATTAAGTTACACATCTTTATATACAAGATGATTTGGCGGTGTCAAAAA
Source organism: Hyaena hyaena (assembly GCF_003009895.1). Taxonomy (NCBI): domain Eukaryota; kingdom Metazoa; phylum Chordata; class Mammalia; order Carnivora; family Hyaenidae; genus Hyaena; species Hyaena hyaena. Next base: position 2,286,299 of record NW_024080676.1, on the reverse strand, counting down.
CAACAAAAACAAAAGCCCCAGGAAATAATGCTGTGGAAACTTTATTTAAATATAGTATGTCTCTGTCTAAAATTTCAGAAGAAAACCCACATCTCTTTTGAACCTGTTACGTAATGGTCTCCATTTGATGGAAATTGATTTAAATAAGTTATAAATGAAGGGACTAGGGAATTTAAATCATAAAACCATTTTAAGAAATGAAACCATCTCCCTATATTCTTCCTCTTCTATCCTGTAATTTTTTTAGATGGGGGGGTGGTCTCTGAGTTCATGGTTGTTGCTGCCAATGGGAGGCCCACACTCCCTACTGCATATGTTACAAAAAAGATTGGCCCCTTGCCACACTCAACAAGACAGCCGTCAGTTAACCCATTATAAACAGGCCCTGAGGTTGGGAACTGAATAGTCCGCATAGGCATCACTGATAAATGTATTGATCTTTGTTAAACAGTAGCTAATTGCCAAGCAGAGGTGTTTGCCAACAGACCTCTGAGTATTCATAAAAACCAAAGAAGAACTGAAGGAACAAGCCAGCCCTCAGTCACGGAACCGCCATCGTCTCCCCTTTGAAGTTACTACATCAGATTGTACTGGGTTTACCAGCTGTCTGCAAATAGGCTAGTGGGTTCAGACAGTGGGGAGAGAGCCAAAACCAAGCTTTTTAGAGTTCTCTTGTATGTGAGGGTGAAGTATTAAGGCAGTTTGAAGTTGGTGAAAAACAACCAGTTTTAAAGTAATAGGTACCTATACTTCTCTGAGGTGGTTAGGAGTGAGGGTACAGGAGATCTGGTCAGAAGAATGGAGTGAAGCAGGGAGAGGCAATCCTAAACATTATCTCTCAACATAGCCAGTATTAGGGGCACAGACTCTGATATGGGACCACTTGAGTTGAAATCTCCAATCTACTTACTCCCTTGGTGTGAGCCTTTGGGCAAGTTACTTACCTCTCTGTGCACCATTTTCTTCTTCTATAAACTCTACCTACCCCCTTGATGGTGTCGTGAGTATTAAATGAGTTAATCTATGTGAAGTACTTAGAACATAGAAGGAAGGGTTCCAGCTGACGGTCCCAGCGAGGGTTCCAGCAATGGTCCCAGCGAGGATCCCAGCTGGTAACCAGCATTAACCCTGGACATGTGAGTGAGTGAGTGAGTGAGTGAGCCTTCAGGGGATTCGAGGCCTTATAGCCTTTAAGCTATCCTGGCTCTACCAAGTAGAGCTGACAAATGCTATCCTCGCCAATCCCTGCCCAAATTGCAGGTGTGTGGGCAAAATAATTGTTTTTAGTCTTTTAAGCCACAAGTTTTGGGATAATTTGCTATAGAGCTTTAGCAACTGGAAAAACAGGTGTGGATGTTAAAAGGTAAGTAGAGTTTTGTAGAAGCCTATAAAAGGTTTTTACTGCTTGCTTCTATGTTCTCAATGAAATGGCAAACAATCCTCAGGTGAGAGTAAAGATATGGTAGCAGTTGCAAAAAAGTTTGAGAGAGAAGGTATGAAATACTCATTTTGGAAAGTGGGAGGGCATATGTAATAATGAAATACAATGCCAGGCATTAAGTGTTCAATTGTGGTCATGAATGTAAAGTGAGCCCAGTCATTGTGATGGTACATTATTCTTCAGACAGGTTTAGCCACATGGATATATGAGAAGAAAAAATATACGTCCTGAAAAGAAAGGTAAAATTATTATTACCTGCAGAAAAATGTGACTATATATCTAGATAATACCAGACAATCAACTACAAAATACCTAGAATTAATGACAACCTACTAGAGTCACTGGATATGACAAATATTAAAAAAATCAACAACTTTTCTATATATCACTAATGTCTACTTAAAGACATATTGGGGTAATCTCATTTATAATAGCAACAAAAGCATTAAAATGTGGGAATTAGGGGGACACCTGGGTGGCTCAGTCGGGTAAGCATCAGACTCTTGATTTTAGTTCATGTCATGATCTCATGGTTCATGAATCCTCACAGTGCAGAGCCTGTTTGGGATTCATTCTCTCTCTCTCTCTCTTTCTCTGTCCCTCCCTTGCTCTCTCTATCTCTCAAAATAAATAAATAAAGTTTAAAAAATATGGAAATTAGGGATAATCATGATAATGTATATGTATATACATGTGTGGACATAACACATGTCTAATTATTTTGGAGAAATTAGAGAGATTTGCATAAATAAAAAGAGACATACTATTTATTTGTGGGGAGGCTTAAAGATCAAAAAATGTCAATTTTGGGGCGCCTGGGTGGCTCAGTCAGTTAAGTGTCTGCCTCTTGATTTTGGCTCAGGTCATGATCTCTCAGTTTGTGAGACTGAGCTCTTTGTTGAACTCCACACTGATAGCACAGAGCCTGCATGGGATCCTCTCTCTCTTTCCCTCTCTCTTTGCCCTTCCCTCACTTCTCTCCCTCTCTCAATATAAATAAATAAACTTTTAAAAATGTCAATTTCTGCTAAGTTAATATTTAACATTTAACAAAATCCTGCTGGAAATTTTTTTTTAAAACTTTCCAAGAAAAGCTGATACTGCTGAAACTAAGGGAATCATCACATTGGATTTCATGATAATATTCTCCCTCCTTTTACTTTTGTTTAAAATTTTCCATATTGAGAAGTTTTTAAAAAACCTGACTGCAAATTTCAACAAATCATTTAAAAAAATAAATGATTAGCTAAAAGAATGTTGTAAAAGAAAGACATTGAGAGGGGACCAAAGGTGACATTTCAGAGTCAGTAGTGACTGTCCACAGGCAGAGGCCATGTGATAGCAATGAGTGCACAGGGGAGAAACACCAGCACCTGGTCCTATGCTAGCTGTTCGTGTCATACAAGCATGGTTGTGTCTTTCCTGTCTCAGCTCTGGCCGTTTTCTGAGCTTGGTTCTCCAGCCTTCCCAGTGATTTGGGCACAGTAATTTCCTTTTCCACTTAAACTAGCAAGGGTTAGCTTTTGTTGTTTGCAACCAAGAAAACAGTTTAGAAAAGAAAAACGTTGCTTCTAAATAATTCATAGGCTAAAGAAAAAATCATAACAGGAATTCTGATATGTTTAGAACTGAACAACAGTTTTTAAAAACCAAACCATATACCCACACCTGTTAGCTATACCTAAAACAGTATTGAAGGGAAATGTATAACTTTCAAGTGGATTTATTAGAAGAGAAGAAAAGTGTATATTAAATTGTGTAAGCATTCAAAACAAGAAACTAGTCGGAGAACAACAGACTAAACCCTAGAAGTGAAATAATATATTATTCAAATAGAAAACCAAAAAAACCCAGTACTTTTTAAAAGACTAATAAGCTAGGCAAACTTTTACCAAAAATAATTAAGATAAAAGAAAAAATATATAAGTATATAATGTGGGAATAGTTTATACTTATTGAAACATGACTTAGTATCAGGTAAAGTATTTGACATGACTCATTTAATTCTCACATTAGGCCTATGTAGTAAATGCTATTATAATTCCTATTTACACAACAGGGAAGTGAAGCACAGAGGGGTTAAGTAATTTACTAAAGTTTTGTGACCAGTTTTAAAAAATCCTGGGCAGTCTGGTTCCAGAGTCTGTAATTCTTTACCATTATTCCAATGAAATTGGACATAACTAGAATTATAGTAGAGATTAAAAGAGCACATGACAATTCTATGAAAAATCTTAGGCCATTAATTTTAAAAAGAAGTTAAAGTGACAATATTTAATGTGCTAGGTTCTTGTTAGTCTTTAAAAAGCAAATTTATTTACTTAACAGCTATAATAGGCAGTGTGATTCCTCTGACATTGTTGTTTTTCAAGGTTGTTTGGCTCTTCTGGGTCCCTTGCATTTCCATATGAATTTTAAGATTGGCTGGGATTTTGGTAGGGATTGAATCTGGAGATCAGTTTGAATCAGTTGTATCTGTAAATCAAGGAACATGGTCAAGACTTCAAAGTCAGTTTTTCTCGTATTATCCTCTCCCACTATCCATTTCCCTGACCCACATCACAACCACTTAGGTATCTTTCCAGGGCTGTTCTATGCAGATCCAAGCATTTATGTGTATCTTGTTTTTAAAAATGTATCTATAACCTGCTATGTTTTATGCACCTTGACTTTTTCACCTAACAGGGTGTCTGAGAGCTTTTCCCATAATAGTACAGAGTACTGTTTTCTGTATTGACTAACAGTTGCACTCTGGTATGTAACCATCCCATTATTTACTTATCTAGTCCTCCCTTGGTAGACACCTAAGTTGTTTCCATCCTTTTGCAATTACAAAAAGGGCTGCAGTGAATAACCTTGTATGCACATCATTTTACTCACACATGAGTGATATTTTTACAGGAGAAATTGCTGTAAGTTGAACTGCTGGGCTTCAAAAGGTTTCAAACGTTTTAAATTTAAAAAGTACTGCTGTATTGACCATGATAGGAGTTGTAACAATTTATATTTCCACTGGCAATGTATGTGAGTGCCTGTTTTCTCACCTCCAATAAAGTGCTTTTCAAACTTCTTGAGGCTCTTCCAACATGGAATTATAGGATTTCCCTTCAGGGTGTGTCATTTTCTTTGGCGTCTTGCCTCCTTTGTGGGATGTTTGCAGCCTTGGGTGTCTTCCTTAGGGACCTTCTCACACCTGGTTAGCCTTCTCTGCTTTCGGCATCCTTTCTTTGTGTATTTAAGAGATGTCTGAGGCCAATCTTAATTTATTTCTTCTTTTAAATGCTGTGATCACTTTCCTCGCTGCCTAAAGGACTGTATTGTTTTCTTTGGCATCTAAAATAGAAAAGCCAAGGCGACTTTGCGACAGTGGATAAAGAAAGGATACATACCCTACCAAATACAAAAACTTCATAGCTTTTAGACACAAATATAGGATAATAGGTCTGCAGTCCCAGAGAGAAAAGTTTTTTTGATGAACTACTTTAAAAAGCTAAATACTGAGAAAACTGGTAATTTGACTTTAACTATGTAACCTGTATAACCATAGGCTTTGTTAATAAAGTTAAAACAAAATCCAAAATTTGGAAGAAGAAAACTGCAACATACTAACAAACAAATCATTAGAGTCCTTTAAAGAATGTCTTGAAATCAGTAAGAAAAATAGAAAGTTGGCGAATGATATGAGCAAGTAACTGCTAGGAAAAAATAAAAAGGACAATAAACATATGAAAACATGCTAAACCTCATTTATAATCCCAGAAAAACTAAAATATTTTTAAAGTGAGAATTTTTACACCAGCTTTTTGGCCAAAAAAATAGTCTGTCAAGAGCAAATGTTAGAATTTGGAATATGGTCATTTGTATTCTGTTACTGGGAGAGTAACTTGATGCAAACCGCTTTGAAGAGCAATTAGGTAGTATCTGGTGAAGTTGAAGATATTCTTACACTACAAATCCAGTTCCACATCTAGGTATATAAACAAAGAAATTTATGCATGTATACAAAAAAAAGTACTATAATTTTTTGTAGCCTTATTGTTAATTGCCAAAAGAAAGAGAGAAAGAGAGAGAGAGAGAGAGAGAAGAAAAGTATTGAAACAGGCCTGAATGTTTGAATGTTCTTCTATTGGGTAATATATTAACACATGTATTCTTGTTTACTCATGTGACAGAATGCTATAAGATAGTTTAAGTGAACGCATTAGATTTATAAGAATCAACATGGATAGATCTAAAAGAAATGTTAAGTGAAAAAGAAAAATTGCAGAATGACATGTATTATAGGATACCATTGCTGTAAATTTTTAAAACAAAATAAGGTTATATCGGCACACATGAAATGCAAATGTAAAAACATGGGCAGGATGTGTGCACAAAAACTTCATGACAATAATTTCCCTCTGAACAGGTAAGGAAATGAAAGAGAAGGGTATAAATATCACTTCAATTATATCTGTAATACTTTGGGTCTTAAAAGCTATCTGAAGCTAGAGTTCATTAAAATTAAAAACCTCTGCTCTGTGAAAGAGTCAAGAGAAAGAGAAGGTATGTCACAGACTGGGAGAAAACATTTACAAAAGACACATCTGATAAGGAGTGTTATCCAAAATATACAACTAACTTGTATACCTCAGTAATAAGAAAATGAACAACTCAATTTTAAATAAGACAAAAGACCTGAACAGATATCTCATCAAAGATATACAGACGGCAAGTAAGCATGTGAAAAGATGTACAACATCCCATGTTGTTAGGAATTACAAATCAAAACAATGAGATACCACTACATACCTATTAGAATGGCTAAAATCCCAAATACTGATAATACAAATGCTGACAAGGATGTGAAGCAATAGGAACTCTCATACATTGCTGATGGCAATGCAAAAGGGTAACAGTTACTCTGGAAGATAATTCGGCAGTTTCTCATAAAACTAAGCATCCTCTTTACATTCAATCCAGTGGATTGGTATATACCCAAAATGAATTGAAAACTTTTTTCCACATAGAAACCTGCACACACGTGTTTATAGCAATTGTATTCATCATTGCCAGAACTGGGAAGCAACTAAGCTATCCTTCAATATGTGAACAGATAAATATAAACTGGGATAACCAAGTAATGGAATATTATTCAGTGCTAAAAAGAAATGAAATAGCAAGGCATGAGAAGACAGAGGAACCTTAAACGTGTATTACTAAGTGAAAGAAGCCAATATGAAAAAGCTACATACTGTGTGACTCCAACTATATGATGTTCAGAAGAGGCAAAACTATAGAGGCAGTAAGAGGATGAGTGTTTGCCAGGGGTTAGGTAGGAGGGAGAGATGAATGCTTGGAGCAAAGGACTCATAGGGCAGCTACACTCTTCTGCGTGTCATTATATATTTGTCAAAACCCATAGATTGTACAACACCAAAGGCGAACCCTAATTTAAACTACACACTTTGGGTAGTAATGATGTATCGGTGTAGATTCATCAATTGTAACAAATGTACCACTCTGGGGCAGGATGTTGACATTGGGAAAGGCTATACATGTGTGGGGGAAAGGAGGTATAGGGGAACTCTCTGTACTTGCTGTTCAATTTTGCCATGATCCTAAAATTGCTCTAAAATTTAAGTTTATCAATTTACAAAATCTTAAACAAATATAATAATATTTAATTCTGAGAGGTGCATGCATAGTTTTCATTACTTTCTATACATTTCTATGTTTGAAAATTTTCTCAATGCTACAAAAAGAAAAAAATGTATGGCCACAAGGTTGAACTGAGAAAAATTAAAGAAAAGTTGGATTTGAAAATAACCCAAATACACTCATATACATGTATATAATATATATTGATTTAATAAATGAAAAAAATATGACACATCAATGGGAAAGGAATGGATTATTAAACAATGATATTAAGAAAATTGGCTATTTGGCAAAATATCAAGTGAGAACCTTACCTCACTCATGCATCAAATTTCAAAAGAATGAATAACTAAATGTTAAAATGAAACCATTCACATAAAAAAGTAAAATAAAGTAAAAGTGTATATTTCCTTTGTCTAATTCTCAGGAGGGGCTTTCCAAGTCTAAAATAATGGAAGGAATTTGAGGAATGTTTAAAAACATAAGTATTTAAAACTGCATGTTAAAGTATCAAAAATAAGTACAAACACAAAAACCAAACTGCATAGTAAGCAGGTAGGATTTTTATGGTTTGATATAAAAGCAAAACTGAAGCCATGCAATGAAACCTTAAAGTGATCCCAGTTAGCCTTATCCTGACTCCTCACTCAGTTCATATCACTGCACAATTTCCCCCAATCACCAGACTTAAAATTCTTAGGAATCTTTAGCTTGGAGTGCCTGTGTGGCTCAGTTGGTTGAGCGTCTGACTTTGGCCTAGGGCTGTGATTTCGCAGTCTGTGGGTTCGAGCCCCATGTTGGGCTCTGTGCTAACAGCTCAGAGCCTGGAGCCTGCTTCAGATTCTGTATCTCCCTCTCTTTCTGCCCCTCCCCTGCTCACTCTCTGTCTCTGTATCTCTTTCAAAAGAAATAAATAAACATTTAAAAAAATTTTAATGAATCTTTCGTTGCTCAGAATTTTTCTCTGTAACTCCAATACTTTGGCAAAAATGTTTTTAACTGTCACTGAGTATACACTATGTATCAAACACCCTATCTAGTGTTTTTCATTCTTTATCTTATTTCCTCAATAGTTCTAGCATTATCTCCTTTTCATAGATGAGGAATCTGAAGTTGGGAGATATGAAGTAATTTTTCTTAGTTCAACTGTGGGATGCATCTCATTAATGGGTCATGAGATCTATTTAGTGGTCAGAGCTAGCAGCTTTAAAAAATGAAATAAAATAGAAAAGAAAATATCAAAATATATCGGGCATGCTAAGGGTAAGAACTGTTTCATTAACTTTTGATTCAAGAGTGTAAGAATGTGTGTGTGTGTGTGTGTGTGTGTGTGTGTGTGTGTGTGTGTGTGTATCCTGGAACACATTTCTTAAAATGTGGAACTCAATTTTTATACTGTGTCATATTCAGGGAAGTTTGAATGCCACTGTCTTACTTGACATGAAAGGGAACCAGTATCCACATCCAGGGCATGGGTCTCCTAAAAACTATGTCCTGGTTATGTTACTGTTTGTTCAACCTGGCATTTGAGGCTCTCTGTCACCTTCCCCTTCATATCTTTTCAGCCTTATTCTACACTTCTTTCACCCAGCCATGAACTACCATTTTTCCACATTTTCAAGATGTTCTATGGTTAAGCCTTGGATCAGACTGTTTATGCCATTGGTAACCTGTCACATCTACTGGGTAAAAAACCTCCAGAGAATCATTCTGTCACCTTTTACATGAGCCATACAACCACATATTTTTCTGTTTTGATTTTAGAGAAGATGGATACATTCTTCTAAATAGGATTTATAAAACGCATGCCTTTATGTTTTATTACACTTTAGTGGAAAGTTAGGCACCCTTTGATACTATAAGGCCACTTTGCTCTTGAGTAAATCTGTGATAAAGGACCAAGAGGGGCACCAGCATTAGCTAACATTTACTTACTGTGAGCCAGCCAGACTCTGAGCTAAGCTTTTTATAGGTGAATCATTAGCCCCATTTTACAGATGAAAAGTCTGAGAGTTAAATTTGCCCATGTTTGCATAGCCAATAAGTGGAAGATCTACTTTTAAAAGCCAGGCTGTGTTTTTCCAGAACCTGTTTGATTAACCCCTATTACTATACTGCCTTTAGGCTAATGTCTCTGAAAAACACTTTCTGACTGGTTAGTTTTCAAGCTCATGAAATGCAGTAGGGAAAACTGGAGGGTTGGAGAGCTGTTGACTTGGGTGGTGTCTGGGGAAAAGCTGCTTCAGAGAGCTGAAGTGAACTTGCAGGAGGTTTATCCGATCTGATGTGAGGCCACAGCACAGCTGGGATGGGGAACAAGATTATTGTTGGAAGATCCAGGGTCACTGATGGGAAAGTGATCCTGAACATCAAATTTAAAGACCAGAATCAAAATGAAACAGTGAGCAGTGAGAGAAGATGGTTCAGAACTAAGGTAACAAACAACAATCTCAGGTATGGGAAGCTCCTTGCTTATACTTGGGGACAAGGAGCTTGAAGGTCATTAGCCATGGGTCACTTTCTCCTCTATGCCCCACTGGGGCAACAACAGCTTGATTTCTACCAAGCAGACACCCTGGGGCCAGGCAGGTGACAATGTGCAGGAACATTCCTTCTTCAGAGGAATTGTCATTGCTGTGGGCACCCAACATGGGACACAAATGACCTTTCCAATCACCCATCCTCTAACCATGAATACTTGGAATAGACCATTGCCCAAGTGAAACCAGTTGCTGTATATTTGTAACTTCACTTGCCCAGTGAAGTCAGAACACCACAGAGGGCTGGGCATTGACAAATAATGATGATACAGATTTACTGTGTGTGTCCTGTGTGAAGGTCTTTAACACATTGCCCTCTTTTACCCTAGAAAGAATAAACAAGTTCATCTTCGACTTATAGGAGAACCCAGGTCCTCTCTTTGAGCTATGCCAAGCCTTCACAGATGGAAAGGCATTTCTCAAGACCCCTTTCTATGCATGGGAGGTGATCATTCCACAGGGTGACCAGTAGTGACTTTTTAAAGCTTATTTCAATTTTACCACATTACCTTATTTTAGTTTTTCCATAGCTGTTTTTCTTTTAACAGCCTGATATATTTTTCTATTTATTTGTTTATTGTCTGGCTCCTTTCATTTTCTTGCTGTTTTCTCAGTACCTATGATACAGGCTGGCACTAAAAGGCATCTCAATGGACACTGGTTAAAAGAATATGTGTAAATGAGCAAACACCAGAAGTGAGGTCTGCCATTTTAAGATACTTCTCAATAAAGATATACTTCCAATCAAACAAGATTATTTCAAAAAGAGTCATTGTAAGATATTTTTAAATAGCCCCATTAATACCTAAAAATATGACTTAAATACAAAAAATGACTTATCTCACAAAGTATTGGTGTATACTTTCTTTTTCATGGCATACAGCTACTGTATACAAACTACAAGACCCTTGAATATATTATCCAGAATATGAATCCCTCAATATATGATTCAATCAAAGGATAAAATAAAACAAGAACCACCCTCTGTGACTGAAGTGGCCAAAAACATGCACCAGGCCTGGCAGTAGTGCCTGCAGAAAACAACTAGAAATGGCCACATAACAGTGTTCTCTGGGCACAGCTTACAGGAGAGAAGTGGGAGCATACTCTGTTTATCAGAAGTATCAACCCAGGGGTAAAATGGAAATACTGATACCTCATTGAGTTGTGAGGACTGTATTCATTTCCTATTGCCGATTTAACAAATTACCACAGATTTAGTGGTTTAAAACAACACAAATTTATTACCTTACAGTTCTAGAGATTAGAAGTCCAAATTCAGTCTCATTGGGTTACAGCCAAGGTATCAGCAGGGCTCCTCCCTTCAGGAGGCTCCAGGGGAGGATCCTTCTTGCCTTTTCCAGTTTTCAAGGGCTGCTTATCTTCCTTGCTTGTGGAATTCCATCTTTGCTTCTGCTATGGACGATTCCTCTGATTGTCCTGTCTCCCTCTTCTAAGGATCCCTGTGATGATCTTGGGTCATCCAGATAACCCAAGGTAATATTCCCATTTCAAGATCCTCAATTTGGGGCACCTGGGTGCCTCAGTCAGTTAAGTGTCCGACTTCGGCTCAGGTCATGATCTCATGGCTCGTGGGTTCATGCCCCGCATTGGGCTCTGTGCTGACTGCTAGCTCAGAGCCTTGAGACTGCTTCAGATTCTGGATCTCTCTCTCTCTCTCTCTCTCTCTGACCTTCCCCTGTTCACACTGTCTCTCTCTCTCTCTCTCTCAGAAATTAAAACAAAAAAAAAAACATTAAAAAAAAAGATCCTCAACTTAATCACATTCACAAAATTCCTGTTGCCATGTAAGGTGACATATTCACAGGTTCTGAGGATTAGGATGTGGATGTTTTTGAAGGCCCATTATTCAGGCAGATCTTAACCAGGGAGACTTAGTCTTAGGGCTTCACTGTGTAAAATACCAAGTTCTTTTCCAATATGATCTTTTGGTAGCTGTCCTAATTTACCTTATCTTTGTTCTTCCCTTAGTTATTTTATTATCATATTATAACACAGTATGCCAGACACTATTTTAAGTATGTCATACACTTAATATTTTAACTCATTTAGTGTAGGTACAAGAAGCTTAAGTCAATTAAGTAACAGAATCAGGATTTGAACCAAGGCGATTGCTCCCTAGAATTAGTAATTATGCTGTCTTGATATTCACCTTTCTCACCTTTCTCATGAACACCCTGGAGCTGAATGTGGCATCTCACTTGAGCCATTTGACATCAATTGATATCTTTCTCATATGCTGGCTCCCACAAAGATACACCAACATGGCCTCTGCTTTAGGCCACATACATCCTTAGTTTGGACAGGAGACTCCTGCAGGCCCGGAGAAGATCTGGGTCAACAAATGAATGAAATCTCTGGCTCCTCGAAGCTAAGGACCAGACCTTGACCATGGTAACTCCACAGAGGATCAGTCCTTGAGATCCAGCCAGATACATTCCTGGAGGCTCTACTACAGTATTGAAAAGTATTACTTTTAGAATTGGGAATGTGACTCATGCTCCTATTCTTTATTGAGTACATGGAAGCAACAGTTAATGAAACTTGGTCTGAACTCTGAGCATAATTCCATTGTTGGAGGAGCAGTCATACTCATGTTTATTAGAGCCTGGAAGCTCTGTTATAGTTCATTAAAATTTTTCATTTTTCATCTATGATAAGCTAAGTGCATTCTGGTGAGTCAGACAACACAGAGCCATTGCTCTGATTAGATACTTTCCTTAGCCCGGAAGTTCCTAATCTGAGACCATGGACATTTCAAGTAGCCTGTGAATGCACCTGTGGTCAGTGATGGTTTCTGAGAGGCTAGAGCTACCAGGACACCAGTAATGAAGCTCAGTTGTGTGCTGCAAAGATGGTGTCCATTTCCCACTACCTCCAGTGGCTGAAGCCACCATTATCTTTCACCAGCATATCTGCAAGCAACCTTCTGTCTGGTCTGTCTTCTTCTTCTCTTGCTTCCTACCATCTACTTTCCTCACCACAGTGAGAATAATTTTTTTAAAGTGTGAGTCAGTCATAGCCCTATCACTCTTCTACTCAAAACCCTCCAGTGGCTCCCATCTCACTCAGAAGTCTTTCCTCAACCTGCAAGGCTCTACATGACCTGGTCTCCCTGACATCTCTCTCCCTCATCCCTTCTGTTTTTCCTCCCCATCATACTTAGCTTCTGGCTGCTTTGAACATGTTGGGAAGGTGATTAAGTGCTCAGTAGGGAGATATAGACTCATGATTAAGATTCTGCCTGGACTGGGGCACCTGGGTAGCTCAGTTGGTTGAGTGTCTGACTCTTTGTTTCAAATCAGGTCATGGTCTCACAGTTCATGAGTTTGAGCCCTGCATTGGGCTTTGTGCTGGTGGCATGGAGCCTGCTTGGGATTCTTGCTCTCTCCCTCTCTTGCTGCCACTCCTCCCCCCATCTTTCAAAAATAAATAAACTTTAAGAAATAAAAAAACAATAAAAACAAAATGCTGCCTAGATTTAGACTACCACAGCCCAAATCCTGCTCTGCTCTTAATTGCTGTCATAACCTAGGCGAGTGCCTTTACCTGTGACTCAGCTTTATTATCTGTAAAATGTAGTTAATAACAGTATTCACCTCTTACCGTGGCAGTGTGAATGAAATAAGTTGATAATTAAATGCCAGGAAGAGAGTCTGATATGTAGGAGGTACTTGATAAACATTAACATTATTTGTTGAATGAGCTAATGCATGTGTATGGCATAGTCCTGCACAGTACTCCCCCAACACCTACTTCAGAATATTAGAATCTGGTTAATTAATTCAACACTCTTGTCATCAAAGTCTTGTGTCTATTGACTAAGTATTGTGAAGGAGTCAGATGACCAGGACTTCTGTGAGATGACCTGGCTTAAGGGAGTGTTCTGCTGGCATCAAACCACATTGATTACTTAGTCTAGCTGGGACATCCTCCCAACCCCAGCACCTACTACAGCTTCTGCAGCTGCTTTCACAGGGACAAATAGATTTGCACCCTCTATCTTTCTTCGCCTGCTGACTACTTACTTGGTTATCAGAAAAGCATAAAGTCTGCATGGCATGAGGAATTGAAGAAAATGCTGAAAGCATAGCTACTGTTATTAATCTACCTATGGGTGTGGGCACTTACAGGCCAGGGGTAGTTGAGTCTGTGAATTCCTAGACATGGGAGTGCCATGCAGATTAATTTCTCTACAAAAGTTTCCCAGCTTTTTTCTGATTCCCAACATGGCCTAGAACCAACAGCAGTTCAGGAACACTGGATTAATATCCCAGAACCTCAGGTTTTTACCTTTAAAATGGGAATAATTATCAGAAAGTGTCACACCTGTCAGAGTGGCTAAAATTAACAACTCAGTAAACAACAGATGTTGGTGAGGATGTGGAGAAAGGGGAACGCTCTTGCACTGTTTGACTGGGACAGCCACTCTGGAAAACAATGTGGAGGTTCCTCAAAAAATTAAAAGTAGAGATTCCGGCAAGATGGCGGAGAAGTAGGAAGCTCCATACTTGCACTCGCGCCCATACCTCACACGGAAAAGATCTGAAGCCATCGGAAACCTTACAAAACCTGAGAGATTGGGAGGAAAAGGACGCAGAATCCACTGAGAAAGCCTTCTAATGTGAGTGCGAACTGGGGAAGATAAAATCGGGCCAGGATCTGAGACTACAGGGTCGGAGGCGATTTTCTCTGTGGGGAGTGAGAGGGGAAAAAGAGAGAGTCCGAAACAGAAAAACCTCCACTCGGAGCATAGAAAGACCATGCGCACCAAATACCTGCACACCAAGTCCCCTCGTGCCAACTGGTCCCGGAGGGGCTGAACTCGCGGACTGCTTCTTTGTGCTGGCTCCTGGCTGGCTGGACTTCTAGAGCAGCGGCACGCCTGCCACCATTGTCCTCCCAGCTGGCTTGGGCCCCTGAAAGAGCCGTGCGCAGGCACCAGACGTCCACGCTCTTGGCTGGCTGGAACTCTAGAGGGAAGGCAAAGAGCTAAAAACTGGGAGATTTGCCTGCGAGTTTGTGTTTTGGGTGACGAGACATAGAGGGACCTGGTCCTCACTCCAGCGGGCTACGCACACCCGGCAGGAAAGCCCCCGCCCATGCTCACCAGCTGGACCCAGAGAAGGAAGCAGCAATTCTGACTCCACCCCCAGAGCCCCACAGGAGGCCTGGAATTGCCCTGAGGGGATTGTCTGGGAAGCTGTGTCTAAGGCAATTTCAGCGGGGTGCGCAGACTGGGATTTGGAGATTGGGACTGGCCTGAGTTGAAGAGTGCAACCAACTTTGGCTGCGGCCCTGGTACGGGGAGTTTACACGCCCAAAAAAGCGAGGTGCAGCGCTTGGTTCAAGAAGAGACTGGAACACCGTCACTCTCCTCCCCACAACCGCCAAGGCAGAACTCCCGCCTGAGGCATTGGATCACGCCACGCCCATCCCTGCTTGAGAGCTACCCTGCTGCCTTTTTTTATTCTTATTTTTTTTCTTTTTTTCTTCTTCTTTCTCTTTTCTCTCTTTTTTCCCCAGAACACTGACCTGATTAACTCTGGTCGCCGGCTTGCTTAAACAATCACAATGAGTCGATTCTGTGGATATAAATTCTACACCTACCGAAATTTTCATCTCTTTCTCTCAGGAGTAATTAGACTATATAGTTTCTCTGGATAATACCAGCATCCTTCTTTCACCTATCCAACCACATTCTACCATTTACCTCTTTGAAAAAAGCTTCTTATCCCTTCTGCCAGTTCATTCTATTTCCAATTTTGCCTCATGCCCGCCCTGTCTTCTCTCTCTTTCTCTATGCTCTTCAGCCAGCACTGCATACACACAGCTATTTAACTGTAGCTGGGAAATCCGGTTATATGCTTTAAACTGTTTTTTGTCCATCAGTTTTCTTCTTTTTTCCTTTTCTTTTCTCCTTTTTGACCCTTTTATGTATTTTATACTCCCTATTATTGCCCTCCCTCCTCCGTCTTTTTTCTTAACTTTTTCGTTTTCCCACTCGCTTTGCATGTTAGTTGAATTAGCCTGTGTGTTTGTGTGCTCCTGCTCCCTGTGTGTTTGTCTGTCTGTTTTCTTTTCCAGGGCTACCTCAAGAAACAAGCCAGAATACACAAAGTGGAGAGTCCCAAATATCACTACAAATAGGAAAATAAAATAACAAAGGTCCCAACAAGAGAGACCAAGAGATACCATTCAAAAAAAACTCTCTGAAAGGATAGGCCCTGGACAGTCAAAGAGTCTTCTTGGATATAGCAAGGCTCATAGATACAAAGAGCATAACAGGTCTTTAAAACCAACAAGAGCCGGAGAGCTAACTAAAATGACGAAACGAAAGAGCTCTCCTCCAAAGAAACTCCAAGAAGAAATGACAGCTAATGAACTGCTCAAAACAGATATCAGCAGCATAACTGAACAAGATTTTAGAATAATAATGGTAAAATTAATAGCTGGGCTTGAATAAAACATTGGGGACATCAAAGAAACTATGGCTACTTATAGAATGGAAAATAAAAATAGGCATGAAGAATTTAAAAATGCAATAAATGAGATACATAATAAATTAGAGGCCTCCAATGCACGGATTGAAGAGGCAGAAAGGAGACTAAGTGATTTAGAAGACACCATTATAGAAAAACAAGAAGCTGACAATAAAAGAGACAAAGTGATCCAGGAACATGAAAGAAGAGTTCGCGAGCTCAGCAATACGGTCAAATGCAACAATATCCGTATCATAGGAATCCCAGAAGAGGAAGAGAGAGGGAAAGGTGCTGAAGGAGTCCTGGAACAAATTATAGCAGAGAACTTCCCCAACCTGGGGAAGGAAGTAAATGTGGAAATACAAGAGGCTCAGAGGACTCCCCTCAGACGTAACATGAGTCGATCTTCTGCACGGCATATCATAGTAAAAATGGCAAAATACAAGGACAAAGAGAGAATTTTGAAAGCAACTAGAGAGAAAAGGGCCCTAACATACAAAGGGAAACCTATCAGAGTGGTGACAGACCTATCTACTGAAACTTGGCAGGACAGAAAGGAATGGCAGGAGATCTTCAATGTGATGAACAGTAAAAATATGCAGCCAAGAAACCTCTATCCAGCAAGCTTGTCATTCAAATTGAAGGAGAGATAAAAGTCTTTCCAAATAAACAGAAATTGAAAGAATTTGTCACCACTAAGCCAGCCCTACAAGAAATCCTGAGGGGGACGCTCTGAAGGAAAGGTTGCAAGGAACAAAAATACCAGAGACACCACCACAAACATGAACCATGCAAAAGATATAAAGATTCTAAACCCACACATTTCAATAATAACACTGAATGTAAATGGGCTGAATGCTCCAATCAAAAGACATAGGGTAGCACAATGGATAAAAAAACAAAATCCATCTATATGCTGTCTACAAGAAACTCCTTTTAGATTGGAAGATACCTTCGGATTAAAAGTAAGGGGATGGAGAAATATATATCACGCTACAGGAAATCAAAAGAAAGCTGGAGTAGCTATACTTATATCAGACAAACTGGACTTTAAATTAAAGACAATAACAAGATTTGAAGAAGGGCACTACATAATAATTACAGGGTCCATCCATCAGGAAGAACTAACAATCATAAATGTCTATGCACCAAATATGGGAGCACCTAAATATCTAGAACAATTAAACACAAACAGAAACAAGCTTATAGATAAGAATGTGATAATAGCAGGGGACTTTAATACTCCACTTACTGCAATGGATAGGTCAACCAGACAGAAAATCACTAAAGAAATAATGGACTTGAAAGACACATTGGATCAGATGGATCTGACGGATATATTTAGAACTTTACATCCTGAGGCCAGGGAATTTACTTTCTTCTCAAGTGCGCATGGCACATTCTCCAAGATAGATCACATACTGGGACATAAATCAGCCCTCAATAAATATAAAAGAGTTGAGATCATACCATGCACACGTTCAGATCATAATGCTTTGAAACTTGAAGTCAATTACAGAAAGAACTGGAAAACCTCCAAAAACATGGAGGTTAAAGAACACCCTACTAAAGAATGAATGGGTCAATCAGGCAATTAGAGATGAAATTAAAAAATATATGGAAACAAATGAAATGAAAACACAACAATTCAAACTCTATGGGATACGGCCAAGGCAGTCCTAAGAGGAAAGTACATTGCTCTCCAGGCCTATTTCAAGAGATTAGAAAAAGCGCAAGTCCAAAATCTAACAGCTCACCTAAAGGAACTAGAGGCAGAGCAACAAGAACGCCCTAAACCCAGTAGAAGAAGAGAAATAGTAAAAATTAGAGCAGAAATAAACAACATAGAGACCAAAGAAACAATTGAACAGATCAATGAAACCAAGAGTTGGTTTTTTGAAAAAGTAAACAAAATTGACAAACCTCTAGCCAGGCTTATCAAAAAGAAAAGAGAGAGCACCCAAATAGACAAAATTATGAATGAAAATGGACTTATTACAACCAACCCCTCAGAAATACAAGCAATTATCAGGGAATACTATGAAAAATTATATGCCAACAAATTGGACAACTTAGAAGAAATGGACAAATTCCTAAACACACACTCACTACCAAAATTCACACGGGAAGAAATAGAAAACCTGAACAGACCCATAACGAGTGAAGAAATCGAATCAGTGATCAAAAATCTCCCAACAAATAAGAGCCCTGGACCTGATGGTTTCCCTGGGGAATTCTACCAGACATTTAAAACAGAATTAATCCCAATTCTTCTCAAGCTATTCCAAAAAATAGAAGTCGAAGGAAAACTCCCGGACTCATTTTATGAAGCCAGCATCACTCTGATTCCCAAGCCAGACAGAGATCCAGCAAAAAAAGAGAACTATAGGCCAATATCCTTGATGAATACGGATGCAAAAATTCTCAACAAGATCCTTGCAAATCGAATCCAGCAGCATATCAAAAGAATCATCCACCAAGATCAAGTGGGATTCATTCCTGGGTTACAGGGCTGGTTCAACATTCGCAAATCAATCAATGTGATACATCATATCAATAAAAGAAAAGATAAAAACCATATGATCCTGTCAATAGATGCAGAAAAAGCATTTGACAAAATACAGCATCCCTTCTTAATAAAGACTCTCGAGAAAGTTGGGATAGAAGGAACCTACTTAAACATCATCAAAGCCATCTATGAGAAGCCTTCAGCTAACATCATCCTCAACGGGGAAAAACTGAGAGCTTTCCCCCTGAGATCAGGAACACGACAGGGATGTCCACTCTCACCACTGTTGTTTAACATAGTGCTGGAAGTCCTAGCATCAGCCATCAGACAACAAAAGGAAATCAAAGGCATCAGAATTGGCAAAGAGGAAGTCAAACTTTCACTCTTCGCAGATGACATGATACTCTACATAGAAAACCCGACAGACTCCACCAGAAGCCTACTAGAACTGATCCAAGAATTCAGCCAAGTTGCAGGGTACAAAATCAACGTACAGAAATCGGTTGCATTTTTATACACCAATAATGAAGCAACAGAAAGAGAAATCAAGAAACTGATCCCATTCACAATTGCACAAAAAACCATAAAATACCTCGGAATAAACCTAACCAAGGATACAAGAGATCTGTATGATGAAAACTATAGAAAACTTATGAAGGAAATTGAAGAAGACACAAAGAAATGGAAAAACATTCCATGCTCATGGATAGGAAGAATAAATATAGTTAAGATGTCATTACTACCTAAAGCACTCTACACATTCAATGCAATTCCAATCAAAATTGCACCAGCATACTTCTCAAAACTAGAACAAACTATCCAAAAATTTGTATGGAACCACAAAAGACCCCGAATAGCCAAAGTAATACTGAAAAATAAAACCAAAACGGGAGGTATCACCATCCCAGACTTCAGCCTCTACTACAAAGCTGTCATCCTCAAGACAGTATGGTATTGGCACAAAAACAGACACATAGACCAATGGAACAGAATTGAGAACTCAGAAGTGGACCCAAAAGTATACAGCCAACTGATCTTTGACAAAGCAGGAAAGAATATCCAATGGAAAAAAGACAGCCTTTTTAACAGATGGTGTTGGGAGAACTGGACAGCAACATGCAGAAGAATGAAACTAGATCATTTTCTCACACCATGCACAAAAATCAACTCAAAATGGATAAAGGACCTGAACGTGAGACAGGAAACTATCAACACCCTAGAGGAGAAAGCAGGAAACAACCTCCTTGACCTCCACCGCAGCAACTTCTTACTTGACACATCCCCAAAAGCAAGGGAATCAAGAGCAAAAATAAACTGTTGGGACCTCATCAAGATTAAAAGCTTCTGCACAGCCAAGGAAACAACCCAGAAAATTAATAGGCAACCAACGGAATGGGAAAAGATAGTTGCAAATGACATATCAGATAAAGGGTTAATATCCAGAATCTATAAGGAACTCACCAAACTACACGCCCGAAAAACAAACAACCCAGTGAAGAAATGGGCAGAAGACATGAACAGACACTTCTCCAAAGAGGACATCCAGATGGCCAACAGACACATGAAACGATGCTCAGCATCCCTCCTCATCAGGGAAATACAAATCAAAACCACACTGAGATACCACCTCACGCCAGTCAGAGTGGCTAAAATGAGCAAATCAGAGAACTCTAGATGCTGGCGAGGATGTGGAGAAACGGGCACCCTCCTACACTGTTGGTGGGAATGTAAACTGGTACAGCCCCTCTGGAAAACAGTGTGGAGGTTCCTCAGGAAACTAACAATAGAACTCCCTTATGACCCAGCAATAGCACTGCTAGGAATTTACCCAAGGGATACAGAAATGCTGAGGCATAGGAGCACATGTACCCCAATGTTCATAGCAGCACTCTCCACAATAGCTAAAACATGGAAAGAGCCTAAGTGTCCATCAACAGATGAATGGATCAAGAAGATGTGGTTTATCTATACCATGGAATACTACATGGCAATGAGAAACAATGAAATCTGGCCATGTGTAGCAACATGGATGGACCTTGAGGGTGTTATGCTGAGCGAAATAAGTCAGGCAGAGAAGGACAAATACCATATGTTTGCACGTATAGGAGGATTAGGAGGAACTTAACGGAGGACCATGGGGGAGAAGAAGGGGGGAAATGGTGGGGGAAAGGGAGAGAGGCAAACCATGAGAGACTCTTGAATGCTGAGAAACAAACCGAGGACTGATGGATGTGGGGGGGAAGGAGATGGGCATGGAGGAGGGCACTTGTGAGGATGAGCACTGGGTGTTATATTGAAACCAACTGACAATAAACTATTTGTAAGAAAAAGAAAGAAAGAAAGAAAGAAAGAAAGAAAGAAAGAAAGAAAGAAAGAAAGAAAAATTAAAAGTAGAACTATCCTACAACCTAGCAATTGCACTACTAGAAATTTATCCAAAGGATACACGAGTGCTGATTCAAACGGGCACATGCACCCCAATGTTTATAGCTGCACTATCAACCATAGCCAAGTTATGGGAAAAAGTCCAAATTTCCATCAGTTGATGAATGAATAGAGAAGATGTGGTATATATATATATGAAATCTTGCCATTTGCAACAGTTTGGGTGGAACTAGGGGATATTATGCCAAGCGAAATAAATCAGTCAGAGAAAGACAGATATATGATTTCACTCATATGTGGAATTTGCAAAACCAGATGACCATAGGGGAAGGTAATTGAATTTAAAATTCAAATTTTAAATATTGATAAAAACCTAAGTCTTATTTAGGAGGCTGATTGAATAAATTATGGCACATTCATATAAAGGAATACCATGTAGACATAATAAAGAATGTTAAATATTTCTATTAACAAATATCAATCTAGGATGTATTAAGTTAAAAAAAAAACAAGGTACATTTCCAAAAAAAGGTCCTGGAATATTTGGATATCCATATGCAAAAAACAATGAACTTCAATTCATATTTTATACCATATAAAATATTAACTCAAAATGGATCACAGATTTAAATTCAAAACCTAAAATATAAAACTTACTGGAGAAAATTTTTGTGACTTTGGATTAGGCAAAGATTTTTTTTTAGACACAGCATTTAACACATGATGAATGTAAGAGAAAACTGATAATTGGACTTCAGTGAAATTAAGAAAGTCTGCTCTTCAAAAGACACTGTTAGGGAGTGAAAAGATCAACTAAAGACTAGGAGAAAATATTTGGAAATTATATATCTGATAAAGAACTTGAATTCAGAATATATAAAGAACTCAAAAAACACCATAATAAGAAAATAAACAACCTAATTTTGTAATGGGTAAAAGAACAACAGTGGTGAGAGTGGACATCCTTGTTGTGTTCCTGGTCTAAGGGGAAAAGCTCTCAAATTTTCCCCATCGAGGATGATGTTAGCTATGGATCTTTCAGATATGGCCCTTATCATGTTGAGGTATGTTCCTTCTATCCCTAGTTTCTTGAGGGTTTTATCTTTATCAAGAAAGATGTTGTATTTTGTCAAATGCTTTTTCTGCATCCTATTGAGAAGGTTATACGGTTCTTATCCTTTCTTTATTAATGTGGTATATAACATTGATTGATTTGCAAATATTGAACCAGCCCTGTAGCCCACTAATAAATTCCACTTGATCATGGTGAATAATTCTTTCATACTGCTCAATTTGGTGGTATCTTGTTAAAAATTTCTGCATCCAGATTCATTGGGGATATTGATAGTACTGAAAGTCCTAACCTCAGCAATCAGACAACAAAAAGAAATAAAAGGCCCACAAATGGGCAAGGAAGAAGTCAAACTTTCACTCTTCACGGATGACATGATACTCTACGTGGAAAACACCAAAGACTCCACCTAAACACTGCCAGAACCGATACATGAATTCAGTAAAGTCACAGGATATAAAATCAATGTACAGAAATTGGTTGCATTTCTATACACCAATAATGAAGCAGCAGAAAGAGAAATCAAGGAATTGATCCCATTTACAACTGCACCAAAACCCATAAGATACTTAGGAATAAGCCAAAGCAAAGAGATAAAAGATCTGTATGCTGAAAACTCTAGAAAGCTTATGAAGGACATTGAAGAAGACACAAAGAAATGGAAAAACATTCATTGCTCATGGATTGGAGGAACAAATATTGTTAAAATGTCTATGCTATCCAAACAACCTACACTTTCAATACAATCCCAATCAAAATAACACCAGCATTCTTCACAGAGCTAGAGCAAACAATTCTAAAATTTGTATGGAACCAGAAAAGACCCTGATAGCCAAAGTAATGTTGAAAAAGAAAACCAAAGCTGGAGGCATCACATTTCCAGACTTCAAGCTATATTACAAAGCTGTAATAATCAAGACATGGCACTGGCACAAAAACAGACACACAGATCAATGGAAAAGAAGAGATAATCCAGAACTGGACCCACAGATGTATGGCCAGCTAATCTTCAACCAAAGCAGGAAAAAATATCAAATGGAAAAAGACAATTTCTTCAACAAATGGTGCTGGGAAAACTGGGCAGTGACATGCAGAAAAATGAAACTGGGCCACTTTCTTATGCCATACACAAAAATAAATTCAAAATGGTTGAAAGACATAAATGTGAGACAGGAAATCATCAAAATCTTACAGAGAAAACAGGCAGCAACCTCTTCGACCTCAGCCACAGCAACTTCTTACTTGACACGTTTCCAGAGGCAAGGGAAACAAAAGCAAAAATGAACTGTTGGAACTCATCAAGATAAAATGCTTCTACACAGCTAAGGAAACAATCAACAAAAGTAGAAGGCAACCAACAAAATGAGAGAAGATATCTGCAAAGACATATTGGATAAAAGGTTAGTATTCAAAATCTATAAAGAACTTTTCAAACTCAACACCCCTCCCCCCCCAAAAAAAAACAATCTCATGAAGAATAATCTCGTGAAGAAATGGGCAAAAGACATGAATAGACACTTTTCCAGAGAAGACATCCAGAGGGCCAACAAACAAATGAAAAGATCCTCAACATCACTTATTCATCAGAGAAATACAAATCAAAACCACAATGAGATACCACCTCATACCTGTCAGAATGGCTAAAATTAACAACTCAGGAATCAACAGGTGTTGACAAGGATGTGGAGAAAAGGGAGTTCTTTTGCACTGGTGATGGGAATGCAAACTGGTGCAGTCACTCTGGAAAACAGTATGGAGTTTCCTCAAAAAATTAAAAATAGAATTACCCTATGGCCCAACAATTACACTACTAGATATTTATCCAAAAGATACAGGAGTGCTGATTCAAAGGAGCACATGCACCCCAATGTTTATAGCAGCACAATCAAAAAGAGCCAAGGTATGGAAAGAGCCCAAAATGTCCATCGATTGATGAATGGATAAAGAAGATGTGGCATACATATACAATGGAATATTACTCAGCGACCAAAAAGAATGAAATCTTGCCATTTGCAACAATGTGGATAGAACTAGGGGTGCCTGGGTGGCTTAGTCGGTTAAGTGTCCGACTTTCGCTTAGGTCATGATCTCGCAGTTCGTGGGTTCGAGCCCCGCGTCGGGCGGGCTCTGTGCTGACTGCCATCTCAGAGCCTGGAGCCTGTTTCGGATTCTGTGTCTCCCTCTCTCTCTGACCCTCCCCTGCTCATGCTGTCTCTCTCTCTCTCTCTCTCCTAGAAATAAATAAAAAACATTAAAAAAAAAAAAACAATGTGGATAGAACTAGAGTGTATTATGCTAAGCAAAATAAGTCAATCAGAGAAAGATAAATATCATATGATTTCACTCATATGTGAAATTTAAAAAAACAAAACAGATGAACATAGGGGAAGGGAAAGAAAAATAAGATAAGAACAGAAAGGGAGGCAAATCATAAGAGACTCTTAAATACAGAGAACAAGCAAGGTTGCTGGGGGGGATGTGGATGGGAGATGGGCTAAATGGGAGATGGGCAGTCAGGAGGGCACTTATTGGGATGAGCACTGGTTGTTATATGTAAGTGACGAATCATGAGTTCTACCCCTGAAACCAAAACTACAGTGTATATTAAGTAACTTGAACTTAAATTTAACATTTCTTAAAAAATAGCTTGAGTTAATTTTTTTTAAATGGGTAAAACTTTTGTATGGATACTTCTCCAAAGAAGATATATGAATGGCAAATTTTTAAAAATATATTTATTTTTAGGAAAGCTCAAGTGGGAAAAGGGCAGAAAGAGGGGAGCAGAGAATCTGAAGTGGGCTCTGTACTGACAGGCTTATGGCAGCGAGCCCCATGCAGGACTCGAACTCAAAAACTTCAAGATCATGACCTGAGCTCAAGTCTGATGCTCAGCTGACCCAGGTGCTGCAAACGGCAAATTATTGCATGAATATCATTCACGTTAGTTAGTTATTTAATGTTATGTTAGTTAATTAAAACAACAATGAAATACCAATACTCAATCTAATAGAAAGGCTAAAGTTGAAAAGATTGATAACACAAGTGTTGGCAAAGATATGTAAACAGTTGAAACTCACACATTAATGGTAGGACTGAGAAATGGTACACAAGCTCTGGAAGTTTCTTAAAAAGTTAACATATGCGGGGCGCCTGGGTGGCTTAGTTGGTTAAGTGTCCGACTTTCGCTTAGGTCATGATCTCGCGGTTCGTGGGTTCGAGCCCCGCGTCGGGCTCTGTGCTGACTGCCAGCTCAGAGCCTGGAGCCTGTTTCAGTCTGTGACTCCCTCTCTCTCTGACCCTCCCCTGCTCACCCTGTCTCTCTCTCTCTCTCCTAGAAAAAAAAAAGTTAACATATGCATCTATCACAACCTTGTTATGGACTGAATGTTTGTGTCACCTTCCCCCAAATTCCTATGTTGGAGCACTAACCATAATATAATGGTATTTGGAGATGGAGCCTTTGGGAGGTAATTATGTTTAGTTGGGTTCATGAGAGTAGGGCCTCCGTGATGGGATTAGAGTTTTTAAAAGAAGAGGAAGAGAAACAGAGCTTGCTCTCTCTTCACCACATGAGGACACATGAGAAAGCAGCTGTCTGCAAGCCAGGAGGAAGGCCTTCATCAGGACCGATACCTTCATCTTGAACTTCCCATTCTCCAGAACTATGAGAAATAAGTGTTTGTTGTTTAGGCCACCCAGTCTATAGTATTTTGTTACAGTGGTCTTAGCAGACTAAGATACTGCTGCAGACTAACCCCAAACTGGAAAAAAACCAAATACCCATGAACATATGAATGGATAAACAAATTGTGATATATCCTTACAATTAAATACTGCTCAGCAATAAATAGGAATAGACTATTGATACATGCAGCAATGTGAATGAATCTCAAAATATTTATGCTAAGTGAAAGAAGCAGACAAAAAAGAATATAAAAAGGAATATATGTTGTATTATTCCATTTATATATAATTCTATAAAAAGCAAGCTCATCTATAATGATAGAATCAGCACTATAGTAACAGGTTGCCTGAAACAAGGGTGGGAGGGGAGCCAAGAGGGAAGAGACAGGAAGAAACTTTGGGGGTGATGGGCCTGTTCATTATCAAGTTGTATTAGTGGTTCACAAGTGGAAAATACAAACTATGGGTTGTTTCACTTATTTCTGAGACACACACACACACACACACACACACACACACACACACACACAAACAGTTAAAATGGTTTCCCATAGGGGAAGGAGAGAATGGGATGAAAAAGAAGAGATAGTGTGTCAGATTAAAGGTGGCCACAAATTTTTTGACATCTTTCCATCAAGAGGTGGCGTCTATGTTCCTGTTCCTTGATTATAGGTAGATTTGGTGACTGCTTTGACCAAAAGAATTCAAATGGAAGTAATACTGTGGCAATGTACATAATTGGACCTTAAAAGAAAGAGAGCTTTCTCTTTCTGTCTCTTGGAACACTTACTCATGGAGCCCTGAAATGCCATGCAAGAAGCAACTACTAGAGGTTGCCATATTGCTAAGAAGCCTAAGCTAGTCATGTGAATAGCCACTTGGTAGGGGTGGGGAACAGAGAGAGAAAGAGAGAGAGAGAGAGAGAGAGATGTGCCAAAACAGCTCCCAGCTGTTTCAGCCTCCAGCATACAGATCAACCTAGCTGAATCCTCAGATATTGTTGAGAAGAGTCAAGGCTTCCCTGATGTAACTTTTCTGGATTCTTGCCCACCAAATCATGAGATATAATAATAATAATTATTATTATTATTATAATTATTATTATTATTATGATTGTTGTTGTTGTTTTAGGTCTGTAAGTTTTGGGGTAATTTTTTGTGCAAAAATATACAACTACAGTAGATGGTATTGAGACTTATCTGTGACTACCTTTTGTTTCGTCATCTATTACAGTATAACACCCTGAACTGAGGGGCTGAAAACAACGAGAATATCATTTCTTGTGATTCTGGAGTGGTTCTTTTGTTCCATGTAGTGTCAGGTAGAATCACTTCTATGGCCACCTTAAGATGGAAGCTCAGTTGGGGTGCTTCACTTCTCTTCCTGGGTCTTTCTACCTGGTCTCTATCTCTAGCAGAAGAGCCTGAATTCCTTACAGTTTAATGGCTAGGTTCTAAGAAGGAGTGTTCCCAGAAGACAAGTCTCAATGTAAGAGCTAGTCAAACCTCTCCTTGATCATGCTTGCTTGTCACATAGCCAAATCCCATGTCAATGTGAGAGAAGACTACACAGGTCACTAACACCAGATGTTCCCACCAATAGAACAGTCCATCATGTTTTGTATACAGTTTTTACCTTTGAACCACATAAATTTTCTACATTTTCAAAAATAAATAAAAATAGTGAGGAAAAAGCAAACTATAAAATGGAATATAAGCAGATACCAAACTGATAATATACCCAAACACAAAAGTAAATTAATCCAAGAGAATTTTGAGCATGAGATTCTAATAGTAAAACCTTAAGGGATATAGTCAAAGGACAGAACAACAAGAAAATCTTCAAGAAAATCTTAAATTTTATTTGTAGGTTTTATTTTGGTAGTGATAACATAGTAATTACTCTTGAATGCTAAGAACAAACTGAGGGCTGAGGGGAGATGGGGGAAAGGTAGGGGGGTGATGGGCATGGAGGAGGGCACTTGTTGGGATGAGCACTGGGTGTTATACGTAAACCAACTTGACAATAAACTATAAAAATTAATAAATAAATAAGAAATGTCTGCAAAATCTAAAAAAAAAGTAAGTCTGAAAATATTTTTTCAATACTGCATAACAGTAATATATTGGGGAAGCAGAATTCTCACGATGGTAGAAGGGAAATACAAATGTGGAGTAGGGAAATGTGAGGAAGACTCTTGTGATGTTATGTTTGAATTGGAGGTATCAGTGTGAAATTATTTATAATAGATACACACACATACATATATACACATTTTAGCCTTTCCACAGACAGGACCTAAAACAGTGACACTCCAGGAGCAATGAGCTTGGTTCCCACATACCATTTCCCCCTAAATGGAACCAGGTTTCCTTAGAGAAATTACTTATTCCAGGTCTGGGGCAATGAAAGCACAAAGTGAGCCTATAATGTCTTTTTGTGCCAAGATGCAAAGAAATGCTGAAAGACCAGTGGGAGTATGTCAAAAGGACCCAAGAGTCAGCTTGAAAAGCTGTCAATTTGGGACAACTTGAGCTTCAAAAACACTAGCAATATAGTGGGTTTTAACACTGTGTTGAAAAAAGAGCCCATGAGATCATATTAGTATTTTATTTATTTATTTATTTATTTTTTATTTCTAGGAGAGAGAGAGAGACAGCGTGAGCAGGGGAGGGTCAGAGAGAGGGGGAGTCACAGACTGAAACAGGCTCCAGGCTCTGAGCTGGCAATCAGCACAGAGCCCGACGCGGGGCTCGAACCCACGAACCGCGAGATCATGACCTAAGCGAAAGTCGGACGCTCAACCGACCAAGCCACCCAGGCGCCCCTCCTATTAGTATTTTAAAAGGGAGTTGTAGCTCATTTATGCATAAGAATATCAACTAATATGTAAAAAGGAGTAAGAATTGAATTAGGAATTATCATTTCATAGCCACCAATACAATAACTAATTAGGAAGCATTTGTCAGTGAATCCCAAACACTCGGTGAAATGTTGGCGAACCATGATATCCATACAGTCTTTGAGTATCACCTCCATATAATACTTATTAATTACAAAGGGGAAAGGTGCTTTTATAACAGACACCTGTTAATGAAATTTAGCATGAGCAATAATTGGACAGCCTAATGTAATGTGCTCCCTGACGGGATGCAATGGAAGTATGCATGCATCATCACATATATAGTGTTCTTGACCAAAATGTTAACCTGAATTTAATGATAAAGAATACAATGTGGCAAATCCAGAATGTGGGCTATACTATGAAACAGTTGTTAAGAAAAAAAAAGTCAATCTCTGAAAGAGTTAAAAATATGACAGGGCACATTTCTAAGATCAAAAGAAAGCTAAGAGATATGAAGCAAAAGCAATGTGCAAACCTTGATTGAATTCTGGATTTTAAAAAGCAGCTTTAAGTGCTCGCTTAGGCAGCACATATACTAAAAAGCAGCTTTAAAAGGCATTTTGTAGGGGTGCCTGGGTGGCTTAGTCGGTTAAGCGTCCGACTTTCGCTTAGGTCATGATCTCGCGGTTCGTGGGTTCGAGCCCCGCGTCGGGCTCTGTGCTGACTGCCAGCTCAGAGCCTGGAGCCTATTTCAGATTCTGTGTCTCCCTCTCTCTCTGACCCTCCCCTGCTCACGCTGTCTCTCTCTCTCTCCTAGAAATAAATAAAAATATTTAAAAATAAAAAAAAGGCATTTTGTAATTATTGGGGGAAATTTGCTTCAATACTGTATATTAGACACTGTTTTGTATGACAATTAAATTTTGCATGAATGATAGTGATATTTTGGTTATGTGGGAGATACATGATGGAGTATTTAGGAATAGAATATCATGATGTCTACAGCTTTCAAGTGGTTCAGCAAAAAATGTGTGTGTGTGTGTTAAAAGAGAAAGAAGGAGAAAAAGCAAATGTGGTAAAATATTGACAATTGGTGAACATAGGTAAAGGGAACATGGGGCACACTATATTCTTCTTTCAAGCTCTCTGTAAGTTTAAAAATTTCAAAATAAAAAGTTGGGGAAAATAGCAATAGAAAAATAAACAGTACAAGAAAAACAAATACCATTTTATGCCTATTAAACCAGTTCCTCCTATTAAACCCGTTCACTGTGCTTTGTTTTTTAAATTAATATTCAGTACTGCCAGGGTTGTGGGAAGCTGTAGTTGAATTGTCAGTTGCCTGACCATAGGTTCAACCTATGTGGACTAGAACGTAGCAGTGCTTACTAAGCACTGAAGCACATTTATGCTGGCTGAGGCAGTCATTGCCCTTGGGATTTATTTCCAGAAATTAAGTTGACAAAAGTAAAATGCTAGGTTTGAAAATTGAAATGAAAAAAAAACTTAATGTCTAACAATTAGGTTTAGCTTTAAGAAATTATACTCTGCCACTGGATAGAATATTATGCAAGTATTAAACATCGGTTTTAAGACTTCCTAAATGAAAAACAAATGACTATGGTTAGCATTTACTTCTTTTAAAAAAAGAAAAAAGAAATGCAAAACCATTGTGATTCCAGATTTGAAAAAGAAAGCATAAATGCATGTGAACCAACAGGTAATACATAAATATTAAATTTATTGTATTACACTGTCAGAATTATGGATGAATTTTTTAAAGTCATTTAAAATGGTTGCAGTTTATGCAATAAAGAAAAAAATAATGTCAACAAAGTTGAATTTATTTCTATTAAAGTTTCATGGGATGATAGGTAAAAGCCCCATACTTTAGTGTACCTTGTTGTATGAGTATTCTAAAGATCAAATGATAAGTTAGTTAACCTTGCAAAAACTATGTATGCCAAGGGTACGGACTGAAAGGAAAGGAGAAAACTAAAAACTGTGCCAGCGTGTTAGAATCCTGAATGCTATCATTTCTCTTGATATTGCTAAATTTTATCAGTACATTCATAAGGGACTTAAGCAAGAAATAAAGAATGAAACTCCTAGTTACCATTCATTCAACACTTACTTTACATATTTTATCTCTTTTAAGCTATAGATGTACTCTTTAATATTGGCGCTTTAATGTAGGTTGGCTAACGGGGTTGCTTTTCTCTCATCTCTCAACTCGCTGGCTTCTATACCTTCATTAAGAGACCCCCCATTGTTTTGTTTCCAGCTTCCTTTCTTCCTCCACTGGTAAGCACCTCCAGTCTTGCTTGGGAGAAATCATCCCTCTCTCTGTCTTAGCCACGTGCTTTTCTTGGTGGAGCTAATTCTATACATTATTCTTTAATCAGTAATATGTGGTGGAAGTGACTTTCTGGGACTTCCAAGACTAGCTCATAAGAAGCCTTACAGATGTTGCTTGGTTCTCTTGGAATACTTGCTCTTGGAGCTCAGAGCCACCATGTGTGAAGTCCAGCTATCCTGCTGGAAAGATCACATGGAGTGTCCCTGAGACTACATGATGAGAGAGAAAGGCCTAACCTTCCAACTGTCCCGCTAAATTGCCATCTTGGACCACTCAGACCAATCCAGCTATAAGTAGAATGCCACCTATTGATTGGATAAGATGCCATAAGAAGCTGCAAAATCACCCAGCAGAGACCTGCCCATGCTTCCGACTCTTCCAGTGACTGTTGAGCTGCTGTGGTTAGTGTTTGTGTGTTGATTAATTGGTTGCTTGCTTGGCTGGTTGGTTGTTGTGAGCAACAGAATGCAACTTTGGCTAGCTTATGCCATGTATTAGTTTCCTATTGCTGCTGTAACAGCTGACTTAGTGGCTTAAAACAACACAATTTTATTATCTTACAGTTCTGAAGGCTAGACATCCAAAATAGGTCTTGCTGGGCTAACAATAAGGTGTTGGCAGTGCTGCATTCCTTCTCAAGGCTCTGGGAACTCTAGAGGCTGCCTACCTTCCTTTGCTCATAGCTCCTTCCTCCGTCTTCAGAGCCAGCCATGCTGCATCTTTAAATCTCTCTGACGCTCCATTATCACATCTCTTCTCTGGCCTACCCAGAGATTGCAGGGCTACCTCCCTATCTCAAAAGCCTTAATTTAATCACATCTGCAAAGTCCTTTTTAGGATGTAAGGTTCATAGTTTCTAGGAATTTGAACTTGGATATATTTATTTAGGAGGCTGTTAGTCCACCTACCATATGCCATAGAGGAATATTTTGGAAGGACACTGCATTATCTCATAAAAACCAAGGAGAATTTGAACCACAGAGGTTTAGGGAGAGCAGAAGCTCTTACTATGTGGCAGGATCTGCCCTAAGAACTCCATGTGTATTAACTCACTCAACCCTCAGTTATGTATGGCAGATGCTATTATCTGCTTCATTTTACACGTGGGGAGACTGAGCCACAAAGACCTTCTCACTAGTGCTATGCCATTGATATGAAGATGACCAAGATGATCCAAAGGTTTTCTAGCTTATTTCTTTTAGTTCACAATTCCTAATTTCCTGGACAGATTAGCTGGCTTGAGTCAGGAGACCACCCTGGACTATGGCTGTTGAGAGGGTTTGGTGGTACTGACATAGTCACTGGGTACCACTGTCAGAGAAAGCATTAGTATGAGCCAAACAGCCATCTCCAAAGTGTCAACAGCAAGAGGAAAGCTGTGTTTGTGACACTTTTTGTAATAAAAATATGTATGAATAACCCAAGTTAAATTTGACACATACAGTGATCTGTGGAAATCTGGAACACATGATATTTTTACTACCTTCAATACTACATAATTTGATTTAGCAGTTGGCCAATTAGTGAGTAAGGAATTGGGCTTAAATATTAATTTAAAACTGATGGAATGATTTGTTATTCCATTGTAAATTGAGCAATAGTTTCCAAATACTAGACAACAAAGATTTCTGTGGTCAACAAGTTTGGGAAATGTGATTTCTCCCTCAGAGATCTACTTCTCATATTAGTATGTTAAAGATTAACTCAAGGAAACCTGTTTTACTGTGTTCATTGGTTAAACCAACAAACCTAACTTTTTTTAGCACAACTATTAACACATCATCCCCTGCAATATTTTCACCTTAACACCAATTTGGGTAGCTCCAAGGTAGTACACAGGTGAACCAAAATATTTATGGAATTTCACTTTTTCTTGTCATGGCAACTGAAATTTAAATTCCATTCAAATGCAATTTTCATTCTTTGCTAATAACATACTGAGTTTTAAATGTGCAGAGCAGTAATTCCCAAGGTGTAGTCTTGGGGCCATCAGCATCAGCATGACTTGGGATTTTGTTAAAAATGCAAATTCCCAGGCCCTACTGTATTGAAAACTCTGGGAGTGGGGCCCAGCAACATGTGTTTTAACAAGCCCTCCTGGTACTTCTGATGTAGACTAACTGGTGAGAGGTGCTGCAGAGGCTCCTCAGTAGCCATGCTGGATAATACTGAACACAAACAGGCCTCTTGAAGGCCCTGAATCCTAGAGAAACACAGTTGGCTGGGAGTGACCAGCCATTCTGAGACTAATAAATTTTCTAGGATGCAGATCTTTCAGCTAAAACTGAGCAGTCCTGGACAAGCTGGTATAGCTGATCACCGTCTTCCAGTCTGTTTCTCCCATTTTACAGATAAGGAAACAGAGGTTAAGGGACTCACCTAAAGTCCTAGAGCTGACACATTGTAGAGGTAAGACACCTATGTAGGAAGGTCAGTTCAGAGTCTGGTCTCTTATCATCATGCTACACTGCCTACTAAATGGGTCAGAACCATAGCTGCTTGCTGCTCTGTGGCATAGTGGTAACTGGTTGCAGCTTTTCAGAGCCCAGATTCTGAGTCTGCCTCCATCTGAGGGATACCTTCTTGGGGTTGAAAAGAAGTTTCATTCACAGAGATCAGAAAAAGACAACCCCTCTTTCATGTCCCACTGATTATAATATAGTATAGCATAGTATACTATAGTATAGTGACAATGGCTTGGCTTGGCTTTGAATTCTAGCTGCACTTACTAGCCTTGTGACTTTGGGCAAACAACATCCTCTACACCTCAGTTTCTTTATTTATAGAATGGGGATAAAGACAGTACCAAAGGATCAAGTTTACAAATGCACATGAACCCTATGCACAGTGCTTGGCATACAGTAAGCAGTCAATACACGTTAATGAGAATAGTGAGGGAGACCGTTCTTATCCTTTCCATTCATGTCTTGGTATCCAACCCACTTGGCAAGCTCTCTTTCCCACTGCACTGCAAAAGATGGCAAAGAACCAAACTATGGGAAACTATTCATTCAACAAACTGTATGCTGATTAGCTGAAGCACCCTATACACACATAGCACACAGTAGGTGTCCAAAACATATTTTTGAATGAATGAAATGCCTGCTATAAGCAAAATGTGATACCAGATCTTGAGGATACAGAGATAAGCGTGATAAGCCAGACCCTGTAGACACAGTCTAGTAGGGGATATTTGTAAAGAAAAGGTAATAACGGAGTACAATAGTCATCATAATAGGATTGGATGACAAGGGAGACTGGGAAAGTCTTCCCAGGAGGACAGCCCAAGCCAAGTCTAGGAGTACAAGTGGAGAGACTGTCTTGAGAGAAGAGAAGTATGGATATTCCAGTACAGTGACAGTATGCACCAAGGACAGAAGTGTGAAAACACCATGGCTTTGTGAAACAAATAGAAGGTTTTCTCTGTTTTTATTGAAGTGTAGTTGACATATAATGTCATATTAATTTCAGGTGTGGATTCCCATGAGGGGTTCCTTTGCTCCACATCCTCACCAACACTTATTATTACTTGTCTTTTTGATACTATCCATTCTGACAGGTATGAGGTGATATCTCATTGAGATTTTTATTTGCATTTCTCTGGTGATTAGTGAAGTTGAGCATATTTTCATGTGTCTGTTGGAGAATGTGAACATCTTTTAACTGTTGGTTGTTAAGCAATTAAGCTCTGCATGTCCAGGATGGAGTGAGAAGGACTGTATGTTTTCCCTTTTCCTGGCATGTATGTGCACTGAATTTTCTGATACAGATGTGGCTGCATGGCAAGAAAATTAGACAGGAGAGTGAAGGCCCCTGTTCTCAGCTTCAGGGAAAATTAATTCTTTATTCATTTTTGTTCTCTAGAGCCAAGTCCAAGCTTCTACAAAGACTGGGTGTTCCCCCAAATGCTTCAACAGACTGGCAGAGCAGTGACACAGGCAGCCAAAATTGAACAGGCTCCCCATTTGTTCTGGGGACTTAGTGTTCTCCAGCCCTTTACCCTGAGGGGCCCTGGAGGCTGGGATGTGCAGGCCTGGTATTATCCTCATTGACAAAAATAGATTCCCATGAATGGAAAGCAAGCACACAAAGGGAGATACATACCCAACTATATGGGTGTGTGCCCTGAGATGTGTTTTTATCCCTAAAGTAGAGATTGGATATTTCTGACTCTTCTACAAAGCTGAACTTGGACAAAACTGCATGTAAACAAATTCATTTCTCCAAATCACTTTCTTTCATCATTTCCCAATTAGATTGTAGCTTATTGGTTTCTAGAATTAGATTAAAGCAGCTGGTAGACAAAACTATTATTAAAATAATATCTGCCAGAAAGAAAGGCTCCAAGTTGGTTTGAACTCCAGATGAATCAGAATATAATATCCACATCTTCTCCCTGACGTCTCTTTTCTAATCCTATTGAACTCTGAATTTTCTATAAGGTTTATTTGTCTTGTTCAGAAGCTTAGTAGACTAAAATGGAATTACTGTACTTAAGACATATGACTCTGATGGGGACTAAAACTGGTTTTTTCCTTAGATTCACAAGAAGGTCAATTTCAGCTCAATTGACTTAACTTCAGTAACCATTTTTTTCCTTTCTGGGGAGGTCAAGCAGGTTTCACTTATAAAGAAGTATACTGATCTCTCTCATTAGGAAAGCAAAATGTTAACAAAATTAAAGCAAACCATGTCCAAGTGAATTGACCTCTCAGAACAAACCAATGTTCTTTGTAAATGATTACAACAATATAAAAGTGTTTTTAACCCCTCCCCCCATATACAGTAGCAAACAAATGTAATAACTTGAGGAAATGACCTAGACATAAATATATCCATAAAAATAAGACAGAAAGGTTTAACAAGTTCTAATCCTGACTCTAACATCTCCAGAAAACCTTAGGAAAGCCAGTAGAATCTCTAGATCTCCTTGTCCTTACCTTTCAATGGGGAATGACAGAGCTGAAAGTAGATTCATGATTGCTAAAGGGCTGGGGCCAGAGGAAATGGGGAGAGATTTCTAATGGGGCTGGGGCTGCATTTTTTGAATAATGAAATGTTCTGGAACTAGATGGTGGTGATGGTTGTACACCTTGTGAATACAGTAAAAACCACTGAACTGTACACTTGAAAATAGTGAATTTTATGGTATGTCTAGGATACCTCAAATTTTGAAAAAAATACACATGCTATTTCACAAGGCTATCATTAGGAGGGAGAGACAAAGTATATACAAAACTTCTGTAAAACTATAAAGTACCATTTTTAGTAAGGACCCGTTGTATTAGTTGGGAGTTTGTTGTTATTGTTTTTTTTGGTTGCAATTGATAGAAACCTAACTTGAGACTTTACTGATGTCATGTAACCAAACTGCAGGATGCCACAGGTCCTGAAACCAGAGATTCCAAGGGGAACCACATTCTCTCCACCTCTCATCTTGGCTTCCTGAACATCACCTTCATCCCTTTGGTTGTGGCAGGGGAGTAGATATCTGTGGCTACAGGACAGGCAACTTCCGTTTTGTCACCAGAAAATTCTGAGTCTCTGGTTGTCTGGCCTGAAGTTCAAAACTACTGCACAATTGCTCCTGTTGATTCAGTTTGGGTAAAATATGCAGCCTTAGACCAATCACAGTGGCCCAGGAGATGACTTCTACAGGAAGATTAGCAGCTTCCATTAGAATCACATATTAGAGGTGAACTTCCCAAGAAAGGGTCCACAGAAGGCTGTCTTCAGCAGACAAAACAGCAAATGTCCCACAGAAGACCAATGACCCAGGCTTCCCCATGTTGGAGACAGAAGGGACTCCAGCAACTCTCAGTTTAAAATACTCAGTTACAAATACTCAGTTTGTATTTAAGAGCCTCTTATGGTTTGTCTCCCCCTCTGCTTTTAGCTTATTTTTCCTTTCCTTCCCCTATGTTCATCTGTTATGTTTTTTTAAATTCCACATATGAGTGAAATCATATGATATTTATCTTTCTCTGACTGACTTATTTTGCTTAGCATAATACACTCTAGTTCTATCCACATTGTTGCAAATGGCAAGATTTCATTCTTTTTGGTCACTGAGTAATATTCCATTGTATATGTATGCCACATCTTCTTTATCCATTCATCAATCGATGGACATTTTAGGCTCTTTCCATACCTTGGCTCTTGTTGATTGTGCTGCTATAAACATTGGGGTGCATGTGCTCCTTTGAATCACCACTCCTGTATCCTTTGGATAAATATCTAGTAGTGTAATTGCTGGGTCATAGGGTAATTCTATTTTTAATTTTTTGAGGAACCTCCATACTGTTTTCCAGAGTGACTGCACCAGTTTGCATTCCCATCACCAGTGCAAAAGGACTCCCTTTTTTCCACATCCTCACCAACACCTGTTGTTTCCTGAGTTGTTAATTTTACCCATTCTGACAGGTGTGAGGTAGTATCTCATTGTGATTTTGATTTATATTTCCCTGATGAATGAGTGATGTTGAGCATCTTTTCATTTGTCTGTTAGCCATCTGGATGTCTTTGAAAAACTATCTGTTCATTTCTTCACTGGATTACTTTCTGCCCATTTCTTTACTGGATTATTTGCTTTCTTTGTGTTGAGTTTGATAAGTTCTTTATAGATTTTGGATACTAACGCTTTATCCAATATATCATTTGCAAATATCTTCTCTCATTCTGTTGTTTGCCTTTTAGTTTTGTTAATTGTTTCCCTTGCTGTACAGAAGCTCTTCATCAGGATGAAAAGGGAACTGATATTTTTCAAAATCTCACCAGGTAATTCTGAGGTTTGGTTAAGGTTGAAAACCATCACCTCAGATCTCATTGCCTTCCTTGCCTAGAGGTTGTGAGATATGGCTATGGAAAGTTCTTGTCAATGAATGTGTTGCAAAGTGTGATGATGACAATGAAGGAGACATTTCTTGAATGCTTACTATGTACCAGGGACTATGCTAAGCATTTTATGAGCATAATCTCACTTAATCTTCATTAAACTAATATTAATAATATTAGTGTTAACAACATTAATGTTAATTAATTAGTAACATTCACCCACTAGTGTTATTTTCCCTTTTCCTTGATAATAACATGCCACCAGTGAGACACTACATATTTCTTGTTATTAGAGACTGTCTGTTGTTACTTAACAAAAAAATATGGAGATTTCATCAGCCTTCGAGTGACAAAGGTTTCCTTACTTAGAATAAATGTAAATGCAAAGTTATGTCAGATGAAATACAAATAAACACATGTGGTGCTATCAAATGCAAATAAGTCATCTAAAGTGAGATGAACTGAACAGATACCTTATATAGAACCTGCAAAGTTCTCCTACACTCACAAATGACATTTATATCCCATATTGGGGCATCCATGTTGGCTCTGGAAGCTGGAAATTTCATTTAGACACGTCCCATTTCAAGGATAA
The DNA here is from genome assembly GCF_003009895.1 of Hyaena hyaena. Classification (NCBI taxonomy): domain Eukaryota; kingdom Metazoa; phylum Chordata; class Mammalia; order Carnivora; family Hyaenidae; genus Hyaena; species Hyaena hyaena. The sequence continues at coordinate 2,247,892 of NW_024080676.1, read as the reverse complement.
TAAGGTATAGGGAAAAATGTGTATCTTAGAGTCGTGGAAATGTGGTTTTATCTTTATTTTCAGATGATATTCTTTTTTTCTTTTTTTAATTTTTTTAAATTTATTTCTGAGAGAGAGAGAGAGAGAGACAGCATGAGCAAGGGAGGTTCAGAGAGAGGTAAATACAGAATCCGATACAGGCTCCAGGCTCTGAACAAGAGTTCAGCACAGAGCCTGATGCGGGGCTCGAACCCACAAACCATGAGGTCATGACCTGAGCCGAAGTCGGACACTCAACTGACTGAGCCACCCAGGTGCCCCTATTTTCAGATGATATTCTAAAAGATTGAGTAACCCAAAGTAACATAGCTCATTATATGGCCAAGCCAGAAATATAATTCAGCTAGAGTTCTTCAGATACTCCTCTACTAACAGACTTTCCACTTACAAACTTTCCTTGACAACAAGAAAGCAATTTGCCAGAACAAAATCTTGTCCTCTGCCTACAGCCAGCAGTTTGAATTAGGAGTCCCCAGGGGTTTGGGGGCTTGCAAACGGACACCATGATGGGCTTTTAAGACCTCACCAATCAGGAGGGTAGAGTTGGTGTGTCTTGCAATGTAATGCAGAAACTAATTTTAAAGCATTTTAAAGCAGGTACAATTTGTAAAGTATTTTAAATGAAAATTTGGAGCCCAACAAAATGGAAATGCATTTATCTTTGTAAACATTAATTTAAAAAGTCAAGACAATTAAAAAAGGAAAATAGAATGAGACTATAAGAATGAGGATGACAATGGTCCATTGGAATGATTTTATGTTTTGAACAGATCATTGTCAAATTGTCAGTGTGGCCAAATTTATCTGACATTGTTTGATTCTTTTCTTTCTTTTAAAATTGCTATGTAGTTATAAAGAAATGTAATGCTCATTAAAATAAGAAAGCAACAAAGAAAATTCAGAGATAAAAAGGATAAACATTAATCTTCCTCCCCACTCTTACAAGAGATAACCAGTTTGGTGTATATATTCCCAGAATATACATGTCTACAATGGTTTTTCTTGGATCATATGTTTGTAGTTTGTAACCTGCTCTTTTCCATTTAACAATATATAGTGACCATCTTACATTATTTTAATTAGAAGGTAAATTAAACAACTCACTATAAGCACATTGAATTGCTTGTGTAACACCAAATGTTTGTTTGACGTTACAGAAATGTCCCTAAAGGCAATCCAACTCTCTCAGCTTTATTAAAATTCTATTTATAAATCAAGTCCAAAGTCACTGGACAAGATGGCACATTCTTTGTTCTTTGCTGATACAGAGAAGACTCAATTTGTGACTTCCAACATTTGTAGGGTACCAAACGGCAACCCCCTCCCTAATTCCTCACACCTCCTGTCAGCAGCTTGCTGGAAAACTGGCTCTGGGTGGGGAGAGAAACCGGATTTGTAGCAGTAGTTTATTGATTTCCATATTGTAAATATTCCCACAATAGCCAGTTTGAAATACCAAAAGTTTAATAATTGGCTCCCAAATTTCCTGGATATTTAACATTTAGCTCTGAGCTACTGGAGCACACCAGTGTCTAGCTACTCAATGATCAATTTTAGCACTAATTGGACACTTTTATCTTGATATATTGCAGGCTGATTTCCTACATATAGCCACTGCACCTAAAAGAAAGGAGGGCATAATGGAACAAATGACCAAAAACCAAAATGGGAGGAAAAAAAAAAACAAATTAGGGGAATGCTCCTCTTGTATTCTTTATTCTCTTGGAGTTAATGGAATTATAATGGAATTTCTGGAATTGCTAGAAGTATAATGAGGTTCTTCTGTAGTTGTATAGGTATAAATATTATTATTTTAACATATTTTTCTTTTCCCAGATAAAAAGTAGCCCACAAGTCTGGTTTTATGTGCCATTCGAGGTTCTTTGCAATATTCCCTTTCACAGATGTTAAATAGCTTTTTTCCTCCAGTATTTTTTTCCTGCATAATGATTTTTATGGAAGTGACTATACTAAGCATTTCAAAGTCTTGCCAGTTGTGACAATAAAATAATGGGACTTTTAAAATCTAACCATGTTCTTGGAAAGATAGGAAAACCACACATTTATTTCTTAGGAAAACACATGTTAATTCTGATGAGGATGCCATTGCTCAAAATGTTTTGGAGATTCTCCTTCTGAATTGCCTTTAGCACAAGATTATGAAGTGTGAATTAAAATTAGTTAGGTTGTGGGGCATTTGGGAGGCTCAGTCTGTTAAGCGTCCATCTTTGGCTCAGGGCATGATCTCATGGTTTGTGAGTTCGAGCCCCATGTCGGGCTCTGTGCTGATAGCTCAGAGCCTGGAGCTTGCTTCAGATTTTCGGTCTCCCTCTCTCTCTCTGCCCCTCCCTGGCTCATGCTCTATCTCTCAAAAATAAATAAACAACTCAAACTAGGTAGGTTGCCCCATAGTACCGCTTCCATGTTTTTTTTTTTAAATACTTTATTGTCAAGTTGGTTTCCATATAACACCCAGTGCTCATCCCCACAAGTGTGCCCCCCTCCATGCCCATCACCCCCCTTCCCCTCTCCACCATCCTCATCAGCCCTCAGTTTGTTCTCAGCATTCAAGAGTTCTCATGGTTTGCCTCTCTCCTTCTCCCTAACTATTTTCCCCTTCTTCTCCTCCGTGATCCTCCATTAAGTTCCTCCTAATTCACCATGTTTTAAATTAAAGATATAACCACTGAGTGGCGCCTGAGTGGCTCAGTCAGTTAAGCATCCGACTTCGGCTCAGGTCATGATCTCACGGTTCATGGGTTCGAGCCCCGCATCGGGCTCTGTGCTGACAGCTAGCTCTGAGCCTGAAGCCTGCAGCCTGCTTCAGATTCTGTATCTCCCTCTCTCTTTGACCCTCCCCTGCTCACGCTCTCTCTCTCTCTCTCTCTCTCTCTGTCTCTCTCTCAGAAAACGACAACAACAAAACATTAAAAAGAGAACTTCTGATATGGAGTAAAAAGCAATAGGTTTGGAGTCAGATCTGGATTCAAGTCCAATCCCTGCTTTGCAATTCTTGACATCCCTTAACTTCTCAAACTCACTTTCTTCCTCTGCAACTTGAGAAGAATCAGGGGTTTTCCTCAAGATTAAATGAAGCAAGGCATTGTTATAGCACCTTGTGAAATGGAAAGCATTATCCAAACATAAGTTATTATTGGCCCAGCTTGATTATAATTGAATGGACTCAACTAGTTCCAAAATTCAGATGTAACCACTGAAAGCATAAATGTTCCATCACTGAAAAAATATTCAAATGAATATGGAGAAGGCTATGCTACCTCAGGTCAGTTTGTTGAACCCAAATGAGAACTCAGCTGGGGTCCAGAGGAATGATATCCTGTGCAAAATTATATCCTGTGCAAAAGACCTCCTCACTCATTCTCATTTCTTCCTGATTCTTCAGCACCTATTCCATTGGATGAAAGTAGGAGATGCTAGCTAAGTGCAGGGCATTTATAACAATGAAATTTGAAAGGATCCTGGCTGGGCTTTTGACAAAAACATTGTCATCTCTCTCACACCCAGCAGCCTGAGCCAGCCAGCCCTTCTCCTTTAAAAACATTTTTTTTAATGTTTTATTTATTTCTAGGAGAGAGAGAGAGAGACAGCGTGAGCAGGAGAGGGTCAGAGAGAGAAGGAGATACAGAATCTGAAACAGGATCCAGGCTCTGAGCTGGCAGTCAGCACAGAGCCCGACGCGGGGCTCGAACCCACGAACTGCGAGATCATGACCTAAGCGAAAGTCGGATGCTTAACCGACTAAGCCACCCAGGCACCCCAGCCCTTCTCCTTTTAAATGGCTGCTGACTCCAGTACTGCTGCTAATCTTGCCACTTTAAGATAGCCTCAACCTGAGGGAGGGACCAGAAGTTCGACCATAAGCAGGATGTTCTGTACAGCCTGAAGCGATGAGTGAGAAATTAACCCCAAGCCTGGCCAAGCCATAGTCACCAGCAATGCTAAGCAAATCCCAACCATCCAACCTCCAATCTTCTCAGTCACATGAGTGAAATATTTAGCCAGGTTATCCCAAGTTTCTTGTTGTAAAACTTATCCTTTGTGGTCTGCTGGAGCAACTACTGAAGTCTGTCATCTGCAATACTCCTTTCAATACTCTGAAAGTGTCTTCTCTTTTCATATTTCATGTTAATCAAAAACAGTAAACAGCCATCCCTTAGGTATTCCAACAATGCTTTAACAATGCTTTTACAGATAGTCTGTAAAATAGAGCAACAGGCAAAATATCAGTTTGCTGTATCGTGTATCACTTAAAAAAATTAGTTCTTAAGGTGTGCTTTCTTTATAAGAAAATAAGAGGGAAAACTGCTTAACATTCTGAGGGGAAGGAAAAAAACCCAAACCTCTTATGTGTGGCTATAAAGTTTTCATTTATGGTCACGAGTTGTCCTGTATCATAACAGACTTATTAAACGAAGGCTTACTGCAGTCACGTTCTGTAGATTCCACTGTCTCAGTGCAGGGTTTTGTAGTTGGTACAACTAGAGTATGAAGTGCCTTTTAAAAAAAGAATTTTTTTAAGCAAGCAAACACAAATTTAATAATGTTTAAAATAGTTCACAAGATACAACTGCTTCAGTAACATTAAACACAAAGAATGACTCAAGGTTTAGTTATCCTTGATTAGAGCCACTACAAAACAAAACTCAGCTTTTTTTTTTTAAAGGAATCCTTTGAGGTGGAGGAATCTTAATGGGACACCTCTATTAGTATTCTGTAACCATCAACTTAGAAACTGAGTATTTGATGTTTGAATGTAAATTAGATATCGAAGAAGCAGACCAAAGGTTCCCATGTTCTCATCCAGCAGTAATCAGCACCTCAGACCCATTTGGTAACTTATTTAGTTATATATGTCCTGATTTCCTGTTGCTGCCTGCAAACATATGCAAAATGTACATAATTGCTCCTGTCTCTTAGTGTCATTAATGATTAGTTTCTCACACTCAAACCGAATCTTCGAGGTCTTGGTATGAATGTTAAACTACTTAATTGGGAAATATTTAAGCAATGATGACATTAAACATTCCTTTTTTCCCTCCCAATGGAGACTGAATAGTCCTTCCCAATGAGTATTTTAAAAAGATGTATTTTTAACTTTAAAAGTATTTCATGGAAACTAATTTGACAATAAACTATTTGTAAAAAATAAATAAATAAATAAAAATAAAAGTATTTCATATTCACTGTTGAAAAATACAAAAATGGAGATAAAAAGTGAAAAAATAAAAGTCACCTGTAGTCTCACTATCAAAAGAACAACTTAACATTTTGTTGTGTACCCCTTGAGAAATATTGTATTTCAACTAAACTTTTATTTGTTGAGTGTTTAATATGTGCCCAGCACTCTTTTAGGTGCTGAGAGAAGAGGAGATGAATGAGACATGGTTCTTTGTTCCCAAGGATTCACAAAAAGGGCATCTGAGTTCCTGATCAGGAGCTAGTTTGTTGTTAGAAGGGTTAGTTGACATTTCATAGTTTTCTAAGTTTTGAATATTTATGATTTTAAGCCTAATAAAAAGCAGTACTAAACCCCTAAAGTCCAGGCTGTACTCCAAACTAGATTCTATTGGTGGAGTCTTTTCAAGATTCCAGGTGATTCCAATGTGCAGCCATGTTTAAGAACCACTGTCTTACAAAACAGTACCTTTTTTTTTTTGAAGCTTCTGTACTTGCCCAATTAGAAATGGCTCACATTTAATAAACATCACCACCAAGTCCAAGAACCTGATGTTCTCACCTGGAGGGTACTGCTGGAAGCAGAAGTCTATTTAGTGGCCAGTGCCCATTTTTTGACCTCTGGGACTCTCGGTTCCAGCCTTTAGACCCCAGTCCCTGTCTGTTCTGGATCAGGTGCCCATGGCCACCTCCTTTATTTGCCCATTTTCCCCTAGACCAGCTCTATGTTACTAAATGATTCTGATTGGTTGCTAGACCCCCTGCCATGTGGCCAGCATCCATTGAGAACAGGCTTTGGCTCTTGGGCTGTGCAGCCTATATCCTGAACTTTTTCAAACCATCTCACTTCCCACTGTGTTTCCAGGCCTTTTTAAATCTCAGCCCCTGGTCTCTTGTCTCATTCTTGACCACAGTGTCAAACAGACCTGTTGAACCTGGCAGCTGGTATTGCTCCTTTGGCTCCAGTCCTTGGCTATAAAAGCTACTGCACCCTATGCATCTATCATAGCAGTATCCTCCACCCCTGGGGTACCAGAACCTTCCAAACCAAAGCAAGACCCCTCTCTGCTACCATCTGTGTGAGTCTCAGCTTAAGAATGGAAAGAGCACAGTTTTTTTCTGCCTCAACTAAGGTCCCTGGTCTCACCTAAATGTGCAGTTTGGGCCTGACCACTCTCATTTGGCTGGTGTGACCCTTTGACCCAGCTTGGCCATCTTTATTTTGTTGGACACCACAAAGAATTGGAATTAAATGAGAGAAAATGCCCGGATGTGCATTAGGCTGAAGGCATTGTATCACATTTCTGTGCTTTGGAGGGACTGGTATCTGCCCTGCATTCCATTCCACTGACCATGTGGTGCATTCTCCGTGCAGGCGGCTAGATGAAGTGTGTATCAGAAAATACAGCTGCTCACCCCTCAGAGGTCCAAGTGCCCTCTCCTGTCATCTGCCCTCCCCAGCTCTGGCCTGCCCCTGGACCATAGCTTTGATCCAGGGTTTATCCTCACATGTCTATTCATGGCTTGTGTTTGTCCCTAACCCCAAAGCCATGTCACAGATCCCTCCAAAGGGACAGAGAGGCCACATTCCTGACATGAGGTTCATGGACATTTGTTGTTTTTGCCTACCCAGCCTCCTCTTTCTTCTTCTGATAACAGCACCCAACTTTTGCTTGGGGGAATCTGAGGTCACCTCTAATCAGGAATAACATAGATCCACCATGCGTGAGAAGTGTCCCTCCCTTGGCCAGGCCAGGGCAGAAGTCCCAAACTAAATCATTCAGACGCTCTCTCTCTGAAACTTTACACTGGCTGGCCCTAAATAGTCAAACCTACTGAACACAAAGGTGATGCATTTTTGTTTCTACCACCTGGAGCCTCTGACCTTCCTAGTTCATTCTCTTTTCTGAGCTTCATTCTATTGTTTTTACTTCAATTCCCAGAGTTTCTTTATTTTATTATTTGTTTTACAATAACAAGAGCTGGTTCTATTGTTTGTGACCAATAGATACAACTAGCTTACAGCCAACTTTTTTTCTTTTTTTTTTTTACAATTTTACAGAATTATTTTGAAAATGTGATTTATATCTCAGGATCATGTTAAAGGGCTGTAGAGCAGAACTAGATTGCAGGTCTTCCTTCCCATACAGCCCTCATATCATGCAGATGAGGAAACTGACATTTTAGGAATTGAGATAACATGCAGTGTCCTGGTCATCTAATTACTGAGTTCACATTAGGGAGGTGTCTTTTAATCAGTTCTGCTAGATGCGGAGGGAGGCCCCCCCATACAAAAGGTGAATAATTCATTCACCTAAATTTTATTGAAAACAGAACTTCAGAGCTTCCAAAGTTCACTAGGGTCTTAGGGTCTTTTTTTTTTTTTTCTTTTAGAGAGGTGCCTTATGATTTATGTTTGGTAATTTAAAATAAAGTAATTTGAATAAACTATGAAAAAAAATAAAATAAAAGAATTTGGTCAGATTTTTCAATTTTCCACAAAACTTTCCAGGTATAGGATAAAATATCCTCCTTTTCTGGACAGGAATTGTAATTAATAGCACTTATTATCTCCAATACATATTGTACATTTCATATGCAAATAGAACATTCTAGATCCATCCGTGAATGTAAAATATGGAATCAGAGTTGTATTTACAGGGGTGAAAAAAAGTTGTATTTACAGGGTGAAAAAAAGTTGTATTTACAGGGTAATAGTCTATCTACTACTTGTATCATCCTAGCTAAGGCCATTCCTTCACATCTCAGAGCCTCAGTTTTCCTCATTTATAAAACAGTGTGCCAGTGATGCCTGTCTCATGGAGACCCAATGCAGGTTGGATGAGAAATATTAAATGAGAAATGAGAAAATGTTAACCACTTCCTGCTTGCAGGCTGAGACATCATAGGCAAATAAACATTTGTTGAATGAAGCATTTGTGTATTACTTTCCAAGTCCACTTCATTCTCCTAAAATGTTTTCTTAAAATTATGCAGTAAGCAGACGATGAAAAATGTCCCTGGGACTTAATCATAGAAAATATTCCTGACAAAGTACATTTTGGGGTATTTGGTCCAGGATCATAGCCAATGATTTTGCAAGTATATCTCTCCAGCAAAAACAAGACCTTTGGACAATAGAACATCTTATTACTTTGGATTGCGCTCCTCCTACAGATAGTTGTGTTCAAACTGAGAGAGACTGAGGTCTAAACTCTAAACCCACGATCTTACTGAGAAGGAAACCAAGGTTCAAGGGAGGCAATGTATGTGGCTTACTCATTGATACAGTGTTAATAGGAGTAGAAAAAGGCTCTTTTACTTTCTTACTCTGTCTGTCCCCCTACATTTGAGGAATTATGCTATGTCAAGAAATACACACCTGGATGAACAAATGATAGAGAAGCTTGTCTCATTTCAGGCAGCCCTTCAGTCCATGAACAGTATGAAAAGCACAAGAGGAGGTAGGGACTGCTAATCGTAAATGCTTAGAATATAGACTAGTTTTCCACAGAGCAAAAGCCAAACCCAGTGAGACTAACAGATTTTTACTCACCCCACCCCATGTACCCTTCTCTGTTTCTGATAATGGATGCATTTTGTATCTATGTGAAACTGGAAGACAATTAAAATAAATAATAATACACTTATGTTGATATTTTTTCAGACAATTTCTACCTATGTCTTCTTTACAAACTTAAAATAGTTAAGAGATAGTGTTCATTTTTAAAGCCCAACTCAGCTATATTTGTTGATTTTTAAAAAAGTGAAAACATTAAATCATCAAGGGTGTAATTATTGTCCATATAGATTATGAGTATCAATATGCCAAATTAGGCACCTGCATACTCTCTGACTCACATAGTAAATATTTGTTGAATGAATAAATAAATGAGAGAAAAACACTTGTATGAGCCAATCAAGGCACTCGTTAATTTTTATGTTAGATTATGGAATATGGAGCTGCAAGCAGTCAGGAACAGTGGTCCAGTCCTGACATTTTACTCAGGAGGAACTGAGGCCACAGAGAGGTCATTTGATGAAGGCACAGACTGATGACAACTCTGAAAATGTTCTTGCTTCCTTGCAAGCTGTCATTCCAAACCTCTTTCAACAAATTGACTTATTATGTGTACACAGTGAGCTTACTGATTTAATACATTTTCCTCCCTCAGTTTGTCCTGTTACTAGTATTCATCCATGCAATGAACATTTATTTCATGTTATGATGTTCCAGTACTAGTCTAAGCAGTGAACAAAACAGACCAAAATTTCATCTTCAGGCAGCTTATATTCTAGCGGGAGAAGAGCAGGCACTAAAAAGAAAGTGAGTAAATATGGTAGTGAATATGGTATGTGAATGCTCAAAATAAAGCAGGATAAAATAATGGGGATTTACTACTAAGTATACACTCAAAAGAAATGATAACATACATCTACACAAAAACTTGTCTACAAATATTCTTAATGGTGTTACTCTTAATAGTCAAAAAGTGGAAAGAACCCAAATATCTGTCAACTGATGAATGGAGCAATAAAATGGGATATTATCCAGCAATAAAAAGGAATGAGGTACTGATACATGGTACACCAAGGATTAACCTTGAAAACATTACACTGAGTGTCTGGGCTCAGTTGGTTGAGCATCCGAATCTTGGTTTAGGCTCAGGTCATGATCTCACGGTTGATGAGTTTGAGCCCCACATCAGACTCTGCGCTAACAGTGTTGAGAATGCTCTGGATTCTCTCTCTTTCTCTCTCTCTCTCTCTTTCTCTTTCTCTCTCTCTTTCTTTCTCTCTCTCTCTCTCCCTCCCCCCTTCCCTACTTGCATGCATGTACATACACCCACGCATGCACCCTCTCTCAAAATAAATAAATAAAATTTAAAAAAAGAAAACATTACACTAAGAAGGCACTCACAAAGGACTACATATTGTACAATTAAATCTATATGAAAAGTCCAGAATAGACAAATATATGGAGACAGAATGTAGATTAGTGATTGCCTAGGGCTGGGTAGTTAAGGTGATTAGGACTCATGGCTAAAAGGTGCAGAATTTCTTTTGGAGGCAATTAAAATGTTTTAGAATTGATAAGGGGATGACTGCACAATTCTGTGAATACACTAAAAGTTATAGAATTGTACAACTTTAAATGGGTGAACTGCATGGAATATGAAATTTCTCAATAAAGCTGTTTAAAAACTGATGGTGGATACTGAGGTAGGAATGCACTGCTGCTGTTTAGGAAGGGTGGTCAAGGAAGACCTTGTGGTTAATGTGATGTTTGAGCAGAGACCTCAAAGAATTGAGTAAGCCTGTGGATATCTGAGGGGAGAATATTCTAGGCAGAAGGGACAGCAAGGGCAAAGCCCTTGTGGTGAGTAAAAGATTGAGATAGTTAAAGGAACAGCAAGATCATGTGGATGGTGGAGTGGGCATGGGGGAAGTAGTAGAAGAGGAGGTTAGACTGTTAACATGATAGGGTCGGGACATGTTGGCAGAACTTGTTGGCCCCCGAAGAACCATGGGTTCTCTCTGAGTGAGATGAACAACCACCAGAGGCTTTTGACCAGAGGCATGACATGGTTTTTAGACAAGTACTTTGCTACCCTCATAGTAGATCAGAAAATTAACTGATTTCATAATAGTATCCAAATGAACTTCCAGCTTCACTCTGGGCTTAACATAAATTCAGAACATAAGTGGAACCAGGTCAGGGATCTCCCATACCCAGACCTGCTGAGAACATCACTCACTCTTCACTGTTGGGGCCAGAGGCTAGGGAGGATCTTGGAGCTCTGAGGCTATATCTGACACATTTTCATCTGGTTTTATAAGGACTTTCTTTAGGAGAGGAGATAGCCATCAGATTAACCAGCAGTTGTATTTGACAATAAGAATGCTAGGCCTTGAAAGAATTATCTGATATAACTGGAAGGCCACTGATAATGATGAGCAGTGGATTCTGAGCCTTGCCTAAATCAAAGGATAGGCTAAGAGAAGATAAATTAATGAGTTCACAGACTTGAAAATCCATGTATCTATCCTTAACTTCCTCTTCCTATGTGCTTTTTACCAAGAGATACTGCAGAATCAATGGGGCCAGCAAGGGTGGTGGGAGGAAAGAAGTGATGAAATTTATTTACTTTACTGATGACTTCTAATTCCTTATTGTTTTTCAGAACTATTTTTAAAGCATTTTTTCTTTCTTGGGGCGCCTGGGTGGCTTAGTCGGTTAAGCGTCCGACTTTCGCTTAGGTCATGATCTCACGGTTCGTGGGTTCGAGCCCCGCGTCGGGCTCTGTGCTGACTGCCAGCTCGGAGCCTGAGCCTGTTTCAGTCTGTGACTCCCTCTCTCTCTGACCCTCCCCTGCTCACGCTGTCTCTCTCTCTCTCTCTCCTAGAAATAAATAAAACATTTAAAAAAAAAAATTAAAAAAAATATTTTTTCTTTCTCTACACTTTAAATCAAACTATTTTTTTAATGTGCATATTCTAAAGCATCTTAATTCTGAGGGTGAAGTTTACGGAATAGATTTTTTTCCTTAAAATTTTTACCCTGCTTTGCTAACTTCATTTTTGGCAACTTGCGTTTACTTAAACAAAAGAAATAATAGGACTGCATATAAGATATTTTGGCAGAATAGCTAGTAGTGCAGATACTAGAGAATTATGTTTTATGAGATGAGAAATGCCCTCTTGAATTAGTTATTTTCAATATCTCAGATGGCGCTGAACAGGAAATCAGGAAATGCTAGTTAAGTGGATGATTTTATAAAGAGCTAGGTATGTGTATTTTTTCTTGACTCCTAAAAATGAGCTATCCAAAACGTAGTCAATAAAACCATGTACACTCTCAGAAAAGATTGGATAATTAAGATGAACAACCTACCACAGAGATATTTCTACTCTAAATATGCTCAGTATTCTTGAGGGGATTCAGACATGTTTGGGGAAAGAAGATCCTATGGCTGGTCTTGTCAGGGTGGCTTAGAGGTGGATCCAAGGCAAGAGGGACCAAACTGAATAGACTAGATAGAAGTGCTGGAAGCTCATGGAGATAGGCTGAGGAGATACAACATTTGCACAGTGAGGATGTAAAATGAATTTAGGGACTAAAGTTGGGAGCCTGGAGAGTGGCCTGAACAAGGAGTTAGCTTTAGGCTTTTCCCTTCCCATCTCTGAGGACATTTGTCTCTCTCATTACCTCTGTGTTCCTCGTTCCCTCTTTCTTGTTCTTTTCCTGCCATCCCATTTTCTCTGTCGAGTGTCCACTATACCGCACTGAAGGCTGTTTTATGGATTGTTGTATTTACTGAATAAAGTTTTATGTTTCTGTGTTTAGGTTTTCATTCATCCTCTTGCAGCCTGCCTGAGAAAGGAAAACAAAAGAACAAACAACTGTATGCTGTATGCTTCCTTTTAAAAGTGGACAACTTAAAAATTTTTTCTTTAATAAACGGATGTCTTCTTTTTAGTGGGTCAATGGGTTTTTATAGGGGAAAAAAAATAACCCTTCCCCTTTGACTCCAAAGCTACACAAAAGTATTCAAACCGATTCCTTTGGTCAAGCAGAAAAGCAGTGAATTAGAAAGTGGGGGTGGGAGGAAGCTCATCCTATTTCTGTATGTTATATAGTAGATAGAAATTGATTTTTGATAAGAAAGTAAGCAGCTGCAGATACTGGAGTTCAGCTTTCGTGCGAAATGGTTGTTCTATTTTAGGGCTCTTGCCAAAGCTGGAGCAGGTGCTGACTTTTTTTCCTTTTTTTAATCACTCATAGCTCACGGGGGTTTTAATCACTCACAGCCGGCTGGAAGGAGGCCCCCACTCAATGGACCTATGCCCAAATGGGATGCTGTTGAGGCAGCACAGTGCTCCAACCATCTTGATGCTCTGATACAATTCCCAAAGCCCTTCTTGAATAGTTGGCCGGGTAGACTCCCACCCGTATTAAAATTAGAATCACACCTGCCGCGTCCAGCATGTGTTAAGTTTCTGAAAATACTAGAGAAGGAAGATGGCAAAAATATTCATACCAATGTCCTTAAAGAGACTGTGGCTCTGGGACTTTATGGAAAGGGAGTAGGAATAGTCAATGGCTTTGCTTCTCAAGTCTTTCAATTAATGTAGGAGTATGGGAATGCTTTGAGGCAAATTGTGGTAAGACATTTGTTTATGCCTCTTTGTTTTACAGTTTTCCAGCACTAGCTTGGTTTTGCCAAACTTTTGAGTGCCTTTTACTTATTTTAAAAATATTGTGAAATGTCACTGAGGACAGAATACAACGCAGAAAGATGCAAAGAGGAAGGTGAAGGTGCTTAAGTAGGATTTCAGAGGTAACTGAGGACAGTTTGCAGTCCACCTACACTGTCAGAAGCACAAATACCTATTGAGCCTGCAGGTCACATAAAGGAGAGACTTGGCCCAGGGGTAACAGAACTGGGAGTAGGGGGCTGTGGTAAGCTGAAGGGACCGTGAGGACCATAAGGCCACTCAGCTCCACCAACTGTGCCCGTGAGACAACATGGCTCACATGTGCCAGATCTTCTGAGTGTTTAAGAGAAGCCAGAAATCTGAATGCCTTATAAGATTTTCCAAATTTTAAAACACTAGAGAGGACAAACAAAATACATCTACCAGCTTATGTAGCCTGGGGGCTGCCAAGGAGTGATCACTGCCCTGTAGGGCTTGTAACCTCTGTGCCATCTGCTGCTTACCAAGCTCCCCTTCTGCACCAGTGTGAGTCACTGTTCCAGTGTGGCCTGGCTTTGCCCCATCCTGCCAGCTACTCCATGTCATCTCATGCTCTGATGTCATCTCATGCTCTGAATGTGTCCTTTTAAAAATTTTAATGTTTATTTTTGAGAGAGACAGAGCAGGGGAGGGGCAGAGAGAGAGGGAAACAGAATCTGAAGCAAGTTTCAGGCTCCAGGCTGTCAGCACAGAGCCCGATGTGGGGTTCGAATTCATAAACTGTGAGATCATGGCCTGAGCTGAAGTTAGATGCTTAACTGGCTGAGCCACCCAGGTGCACCATTATCCCCTTGTCCTTGAACCCACAGAATGTGTAGGGAACTCAAAGTTCCACCACACCCCTGGCACCTAGGGACTAGATCAGATCCCCAGTGAATATCTCTAGTGTGTAAATTCTCCCCTGACTGAAGCCAGGGCTTTTTGATAGCAGACTGGTTTTTACTTCTTGAAATCTGATAGCACTCCTCCAAATGATCTCAACCCAAATGTCTAAAAATGTCCACTGTTTGATTGATTGAACTGACTTAATCATAACAGATGGAGTGGAGTATATTAGAGTAGGTAATCACATCTCATCACTGTTCTTCAAAAAGGAGATTAATAGAACTTTCCTTGGGGCGCTGGGTGGCTCAGTCGGTTAAGCATCTGACTTCGGCTCAGGTCATGATCTCATGGTTCGTGGGTTGGAGCCCTGTGTCGGGCTCTGTGCTGATAGCTAGCTCAGAGCCTGGAGCCTGCTTCAGATTCTGTGTCTCCCTCTCTCTCCGACTCCCCCCCCCCACCCCCACTCACGCTGTCTCTTTCTCTCTCAGAAATTTAAAAAAAAAAAAAACCTTTCCTTTAACTTTCAAATGACAGCGTTTTATTTTGAAGCATAGGTTAATTAACCTCTAAGAATAGCTTGGCCTTTGGAGATTCGCTTTGGGGACTATCAATTTTGTGCAACGAGGCTCAGAGAGAAGCTAATTAAAAGGGGCCAGGGGAGAAGGAAGAACCTGACTACACTTCTCTTCTCAGTGATGATATTCCAAGACTCTGCATGACTTTGTGTTTTGAAAGCTTTAAGGCTGTTCATTCCACAAGACATGTAGATCACACTTGAGAATACAAGTCTTACATCTGCCCATCAGCATTTTCCATCCTCTCTGACTACTCAAGTCAGCTTTGTGAGACTTAGTAGTGGACGTGTATGGAACAGTTGGACAGAAATATCTTTATTTCTGCTGAATTAGAGAGCTATGTGGGCCTACCATATGGAGAGTCAGTTTAAGAAAAAAAAGAAAAGGAAACAGAGGAAACTGTATTTCCAACATAGGAAAAGAGGGTCAAGGGGGAGAGAGAAAGGGAGAGAGGAAGTCCAGATCTTGATGACATTGATTGAACCCCTGGATCCAGCTATGCCTGAAGCAAATATACCCTTTGACTTCACAGTTAAATGTATTGACTTTCTTCATCACTTGAGCATTCTGAACTGCATATCTTACTGCTTGCAATTCAAAGAGTCCTGATTGGACTTTGTTTGATTTAATTTAAGCATTTAATTTGTTAAATTATGTTGACTTTCTACTATGTTACAAAGGTTATGCTAGGAAGGGCTGGAGCTACAGAATTGAGCAAGATGGTTTCTTTTCCTTATAAATTAAAATTTTGAAAACTTCACCTTTTATTAGCAATTTGATACATTTGTCTTTCTCTGTCTGTCTCATACACACACATATACACACATCTTCTTTTTTTTAATTAAACATTTGAGAGTAAGATGAATGAGAGTAAGATGCATAATCTCCTTCAAATTATGACTATCTCTTTTGTTTGTTTGATTATTCATTTGTTTTGTTTTTAAGATTCCACACATGTGTGAAATCATAAAGTGTTCTTTCTTTGACTTATTTCACATAACACAATATTCTTTAGGTTCACCCAATGTCACCTATGTCATCTCATACTTTTTTTATATAACTATGTAATATTTCGTGTGTGTGTGTGTGCATGTGTACACCACATCTTCCTTATCCATTCATCTATTGATGGACACTTAGGTTGCTTCCATATCTTGGCTATTGTAAACAATGATGCAATAACATAAGGGTGCATGTATCTTTTTGAATTAGTGTTTTCATTTTCTTTGAGTAAATACCCAGTCATGGAATTGTTGGATCATATAGTATTTCTATTTTTAACTTTCTGAGGAAACTTCATACCATTTTTCACAGTGGCTATACCAATTTACATTCCCACTAACAGTGCATGAGGGTTCCTTTTTCAACACATCTGCACCAGCACTTATTATTTCTTCCTTTTGATACTAGCCATTCTTTTTTTTTTTTAATGTTTTATTTATTTCTAGGAGAGAGAGAGAGAGAGAGAGACAGCGTGAGCAGGGGAGGGTCAGAGAGAAAGGGAGTCACAGACTGAAACAGGCTCCAGGCTCTGAGCTTGCAGTCAGCACAGAACCCGACGCGGGGCTTGAACCCATGAACCGCGAGATCATGACCTAAGCGAAAGTCGGACACTTAACCGACTAAGCCACCCAGGCGCCCCGATACTAGCCATTCTGATAGGTATAAAGTGATATCTCATTGTGGTTTTGATTTGGATTTTCCTGATGATTAATGATGTTGAGCATCTTTTTATTATCTGTAGGCCATCTGTATGTCTTCTTTAGAAAAATATCTCTTCAGGTCCTTTGCCTATTTTTTAATTAGATTGTTTGGGGGGAAGTGTTGAATTGTATAAGTTCTTTATATATTTTGGATATTAACACCTTATCAGATACATCATTTGCAAATATCTTCTCCCATCCATTTTGTTGCCCTTTTGTTTTGTTGATGCTTTCTTTCACTGTGCAAAAGATTTATATTCTGATGTAGTCTCCAATAGCTTATTTTTGCTTTGGTTTCCCTTGTCTAAGGAGACATATCTAGAAAAATGTTGCTACAGCTGATGATATTACTACCTGTGTTCTCATCTAAGATTTTTATGGCTTTAGATCCCGCATTTAAGTCTCTAATTCATTTTGAGTTTATTTTTGTGTATAGTATTAGAAAGTGGCCCAGTTTCATTCTGTTGCATGTAGCTGTCCTGTTTTACCAGCACCCATTTATTGAAGAGATATCTTTTCTGAATTGTATATTCTTGCTTCCTTTGTCATAGAGTAATTGACCATGTAAGAGTGTGTTTATTTCTGTACTCTATTCTGTTCTATTGATCTACATGTTTATTTTTGTGCCAGTACCATACTGTTTTATTACAGCTTTGTGGTATATCTTGATATTTGGAATTGTGATTCCTCCAGCTTTGTTCTTTCTCAAGATTCTTTTGGCTATCTGGGGTCATTTGTGGTTCCCGAGGACAGTTTGTTACTATCAAATTCAGGAAAATTAACATTGATCTGATAAATATTATCTAAAATAGTTTATATATTCAAATTTTTCTGTCTCAATATTGAATATGAAAATACTTTTCTTCACAAATCTACGATTTAATGCAAGATAAAACATACATTCCTTGTAGTTGCCATGTTTCATATCAATCTGCAATAGCTTGCAAGCCTTGCACAGTTTTTACGATGTTAACATTGTAAAAGAGTGTTTACCTATTGTTTTATAGAATGTCCTTCACTTTGGGTATATCTGAGTGCCTTCTTGTGACTTCATCATGAGTGTGCATTCTTGGCAAGAATGCAACACAGTGTACATCTCCTTTAAGTGCATCACAACAGGAATCATCTCATGCTCCTTCATTTTACTTTGGGTGATGTTAATTTTGATCACTTGTTTACAGTGTTATTTACTATATTTTGGTAAAAGTACCATTTCTTATTTTATAATTTATAAGCAATCTTTAAGGAGATAATTTGAGTCATAGTCTGGTCCCCAACACATTTTTGACCAATAATTTTAGCATCTATTGATGATTCTTTCCTGCATCAATTAAGGATGATTCAAAAAACTATTATTCTTTATACATTTTTCAGTTGGCATTTTTCTGTAAATGGGAACTTTCTCTCCCTTATTCCTTTATTTATGTCTGTCTGTTTTTAACAGACGTGGAATCTTCTGACTTATGGAATCTTCTCTTTTTTAAATAAATTCAAACTTAAAGAAAAGTTGCAAATATAGAACAAAGAGTTCCACATCCCCTAACCATCTGAGGCAAAGTTGATGACATAATGTCCATTACTCCTGAATATTTTAGAATTCTTTTAAACAAAGGCATTCTATTACATAACCATAATACAACCTTTAAAATCAGGAAATTGGAGTACCTGGGTGGCTCAGTTGGTTAAGCGTCCAACTCTTGACTTCGGCTCAGGTCGTGACCTTGTGATTCGTGAGTTCAAGCTCTGCATTGGGCTCTGTGTGACAAAGTGTAGCCTACTTGGGATTCTCTCTGCCTCTCCCTAACTCATGCTCTCTCTCTCTCAAAAATAAACTTTAAAAATTAAAATAATAAAAAATAATTTAAAAATAAAAATAAAGGGGCGCCTGGGTGGCTTAGTCGGTTAAGCATCCGACTTTCACTTGGGTCATGATCTCGCGGTTCGTGGGTTCGAGCCCCACGTCGGGCTCTGTGCTGACTGCCAGCTCAGAGCCTGGAGCCTGTTTCAGTCTGTGACTCCCTCTCTCTCTGGCTCTCCCCTGCTCACGCTGTCTCTCTCTCTCTCTCAGAAATAAATAAAACATTAAAAAATAAATAAGTAAATAAATAAATATAAAAATAAAATTAGGAAATTAACATTGATAATTACTATCTAATCTATAACCCAATTCATATTTCATTTGTTGCACAGATATCCTTTGTCACAAAAGGATCCAATGCAGGAATACACATTGCATTTAAATGCCATATCTGTTTATCTTTCCTTGACTTTTATGATACTCTCAAAGTTCAGTTATTTTGTGGAATGTCCTTCAGTTTGACTTTGCCATGAGTTTCCTTGTGAATAGATTCAGGTTTTGTGTTTTGGGAGGGATATCTCAAAAGTGATGCTATGTATCTTCAGTATATGCTATGAGGTAGCATAAAATTTCAATTTGTCCTATCATGGTGATGTTAACCTTCATTACTTGATTAAAATGTTATCTGCTGCAAGGTTTCTCTGCTATAGTTATTCTCAGTATATTGTACAGTTACACTAAGATGATGTAAGTATTACATTCCTCATTAAACATTCACCCAATAATTTCCACATTCAATATTTCCAAGCTGAATTTATTACAATACTGGTTGCCAAATAATGATTTTCTAATTCCACTATTCTATCTACATTCATCAATTGACTTTCCAACATAAAGAAGTTTCCTATCTATCTATCTATCTATCTATCCATCCATCCATCCATTCATCCATCCTGTATGTATTCTTTATCTATTTATATCAGTATGGACTCATGGATTCTTATTTTGTTTAACATGTTATAATATGTTGCTAATAATATTTGTTTTATTACTCAAATTGTCCCTGAGTTGCGTAGGAAAATTTGTAAACTTTTGACATGTCCTCATAATTCTTTGAACTCTTCTTTCTACAACAAGATGATCATTTTGTGTTTTCCATGGCACAGTGCTAGAATCAGCCATTTTTTCCAAGAAGCTCTGGTTTCTATTAGTGGGTAATGGAATTTAGAAATCAAGATCTGGGCACTTAGTGTGCTTATTGCTTCTGGGTTGTGATTGCTTCTAGACCCTTTCAGCCAATATAAATAGTAAATCTATACTATGTATTTTTAAATAATGACTTTATAATAATTCCTCTAATTCCAGTCCAGCAGCACAGAGTTCTTCATCTCCATGCCCCATTTTATATTTACACATTTGTTTTCCAACAGCAGATTTCCAAAAACTTCAGTGTAAGGTTAGTCATTTGCTCTATCTTAAAATATTCACAAAACACTCTGAGAATATGCCAATACTGCTGGCAACAACAAACTTACTAAGCAAAATTCAAGATTCATTCACAGTTCTTTTTGTCTTCAGACCACATTTATATGTTCACATCCCTAAATTAGTTTCCTCCATGTGATTATATTGTCCATTTGATATATAGCTCAATATATATTTTCTTTGTATTCAATTTTAGTTTTCCTGATACCTTGTTGATTTAATTTTTTTAATATGTAAAAACATTACTATGGTTCCAAAAGTCAAAACTACACACAAAAATTTACTCAGAAAAGTGACACTATCTCTGCTTTCCTTTCTGCCACTTTTCCGCTTTCCCTCTGTTGGGACATTATCATTAATTTCTGGTTTATTCTTCTTGTGATACTTTTTGGAAAAATAAGCTGTTACATGCATATTTTTGTTTACCTTGTTTCTCAGACATATATTATAAATTCACTTGTTGGTTTTTGTTTCTGTTTTGTTCTTTGGTTGGCTTTATATCTTAGAAATCATACCTTTCAGTATTAAAGAGATCTTGCTTTTTTTTTTTTTTTGTAACAACCTTATTGAGCTGTAATTCATGTACTTTACAATTCATACATTTAAAGTATACAATTTGGTGGCCTTCGGATAGTCACAGAGTTGAATGACCATCACCATAATCAATTTCAGTACATTTTCATCATTCCCAAAAGAAACCTGGTACCCATTAGCAGTCACTGACCATTCCTCCCAATTCCACCAACCCTAAGAAACCCCAATCTATTTTCTGTCTCTCTAGCTTTCCTTATTTTGGACCTTTTATGTAAATGGAATCATACAGTGTATAGTCCTTTGTGTGGCCTCTTTCATCTATCACAAAGTTTTCAGGGTTCATCCATGTTGTGTCATGTATCAGCACTTTGTTTCTTTTTACTGCCCACTTCTCCATTGTATAGATATGTCACATTTTGTTGGTCCATCCTTCAGATGAGTTGCTTCCACGCTTTGGCTATTATGAATAATGCTGCTATGAACATTCATGTACAAGTATTTGTATGGACAAATGTTTTCAATTCTCTTGGCTATATGCCTAAGAGTGGAATTGCTGAATCTCATGGTAACTCTATGTTTAATTTTTTGAGGAACTGCCAGACTGTTTTCCACAGTACATTTTACAATCTCACCAGTAATATATGAGGGTTTCAATTTCTCCACATTCTTGCCAACACTTGTTGGCTTTTTGACTACAACTGTCCTAGTGGGTATGAAGTGGTATCTCACTGTGCTTTGGTTTTCATATCCCTGATAACTGGTGTTTCCTTATTCTCTTTGACTAAAGCATGGTACTTCTTTGAGTGATGTAATTAGTAAGGCAATTTCATGCAGCCTTGTACCCTCTCGGGAGTTCACTGACTAGTAGGAGAGACAGACTGACAATTTAATCCTTAAAACACATTACTAGTACAATTATTTAAGTGAGAACAGGGCACCCTAGAAGTAGAAAAGAGGGAGAAACTCGTTCTTTTTTATTTAAAATACTTTTTTAAAGTTTGTTTATTTTGAGAGGGACATAGACAGTGTGAGCAGGGGAGAGGCAGAGAAAAGGACAGAGAGAGAATACCATGCAAACTCAACACTGTTGGTATAGAGCCCAATGGGGGCTTGAACTCACGAAACTGGGAGATCATGACCTGAGCCAAAATGGAAAGTTGGGCACTTAACTAACTAAGCCACCCAAGCACCCTGAAATTCATTCTTACTGGGAAGTAGAAAGCTTAAATGAGGGTGAGCCTTGAAGGATAACGTGGAGGTGGAGGAAGAGCCTTTGAAAAGGCAGAGAAGATTCAAAGAGCTGTGTGCTTAAGGACACACCTTTCCTCCTCTAGTTTTACTGATCTTATTATATTACACATAAGCTGTTTATGAAAATGAATCCCCCTGTGCAGCTAATTTAAAACTTTCCCAGGGGGCGCCTAGATGGCTCAGTCAGTCAAGCATCTGACTTTGGCTCAGGTCATGATCTCACAGTTAGTGGGTTTGAGCCCCATGTTGGGCTCTGTGCTGACAGCTAGCTAGCTCAGAGCCTGGAGCCTGTTTCGGATTCTGTATCTCCCTCTCTCTCTGACCCTCCCCTGCTCACGCGTGCTCTCTCTCTCTCTCAGAAATAAATAAAACATTAAAAATTAAAAAAAAAAACTTTCCTAACAATACAGGAGGTCAGTGAAGTACTGGCAGGAACTTAGCATTTTCTGTGGTCATATTGGCATGTCAATAAATAAAGGCATAATGAAACAAAACATCAAATGGCATGATATGTCTAAATTATAATTAAATACTTTGCAATCCATGCCAAGTTGTTCCCTTCATGAGTATAAATACATAGTGATAATCTAGATTTATTTTGCTGGCATGTCTCCATAATAAAATGAACTTGGGTCACTTTTCATCTCCTTAATCAGCCTCCAAATTCCTTCTAGCTAAGTCACACATTAGCTATCATGTCCTAATATATTCCAATTTGCATGTGGCTGACTTGGCTAAGAGAATACTGCATCTCACCAGGTGGACTCTCTCTTATCTTTCTTCTCAAGGAATCTGTCTGGGTGCCAGAACTGGACTATTCAGGGTCGAGTTCATGCTGTTACCATCCTAGGTGCCTGGTTGTGATAGGAAGAGATCTAGTACTTAGTCTGGTTTCCAGGCCTTGCTCTTTGGACCAGCTGGGGACATTTGTTCAGTTTATGATGGTCCTCTGCTTGGTTTCCCCCAGGGACTCTGGGGATAGGTGAGGTAAGAAATAAACTAAAGACAAACTCTAGTCCCTCTGGGCCCTGCTGGTCTATTTATTCCAGAATTCCATTTGCAAATTCTGCTAGGAGGATGTCCTCTAATTCCTAGAGCTGACATGCACCTTACCTAGAAGAATACAGAATCCTTTTGTTTCCTTTGGTTCAGTATCTCTTGACCTCAGACTTTACAAACGCTTGGATGGGATTGTTCTATTCAAATCCACTTCCAATGGAAGTGACCCAAAAGACCCCAAACCCAATAATAAAATGAAGCAAGGGGCCAGGACTGCAGGTGTTTGGGGATAGGAAATGTAATCCTTCATTTCTCTGTAGTATGTAATTTTTTTTCCTTACCAAATATACGTATTACTTTCATGAAAAAGAAGACAAAATAAATTCACTGTGAATTCTAGCCTGAAAGCGATTTTCCCAATCAGATCAGCTTGGCATCAAAATGCCTCTGGTTGGGTTTCCTCAGAGGCCAACGGCAAGAGTCTTTTTTCTGACTGTTAATGTTTGCCTTTTCTTGTACTTAACTTTAACACTTTCCATTTCCTACAAAGGTATCAGAAAAGAAGAGAAATAGATATAAAAAAGGGTATCACCCTGCTAAAAATGGACACTCATTGTGAGATCATGCAATGAAGTGGTTAAGAGCACCATGTGTGGGGGTTAGGCAGATGAGACAAGGAAGTCCTGACAAACCACTTGTGGCTCGGCAAGACCTCAAAGAAGAGTGTGCTTCACTTGGGTGTTGGTGGCTTTTGCTTCTCCTTTGAAACAGTAATAATCCTTAATGGTTATTCAGCATTAGTCATTGTGCTAGACTCTTTATTGTCATGATCTCACGTAATTCTTGCAAATCCCTGTTATTTGGGGATTAATAAACCCGTTACACACATGAAGTTCAGGAAGGTGATGGTACTTGCTTAAGGTCATCTAGCTGGTGATAAAGCTAGGATTCAAACTCAGGTTCATCAGACTCCAGAGCTGGAACCATTATCCACCATGCTGTACTATTCTTTTGGTATAAGATACTTTTCAGGTGTATATTGTAAGATGAGAGGTTCAACAAAGTTATTTTGAAATGTTCAGATATTCAGTTCATGTGTCAAGCATTTACTTCAAATGTTTATTTTTGAGAGAGAGAGAGAGAGAGAGAGAGAGAGAGAAAAAGAATCCTAAGCAGGCTCCACAGTCAGCACAGAGCTCCATGTGGGGCTTGATCTCACTAACTGTGATACCATTACCTGAGCCAAAATTAAGAGATGGACACTTAACCAACTGAGTCACCTGGGTGCCCCAGTCAAGCATTTACTTTAAATTTCAAAACGATCACATTTTGATTACATTAAAGAATGTTACGTTTAAAAGTCCACCCCTGGAATTTTGTCTGCATTGTAAGATTGGTACAATTGCATTTCTGCACTGAGCTACCTAGACTCAATTTGGAACTATTTGAATTTGCTGTTTTGAATAAGATTTGTTAAATAATTATACATCTCTATCTATCTATCTATCTATCTACCTATCATCATCATCATCATCATTTGGATTTTAGTTCTTAGGTTACTTACTTCAAAATATAATAACATCTGTAAAATCAAAAGCTAAACCAAGTGGCACCTGGGTGGCTCAATCGATAAATGCCCAACTTCGACTCAGGTCATGATCTCATGGCTCGTGAGTTCGAGCCCCATGTTGGGCTCTGGGCTGAAAGCTCAGAGCCTGGAGCCTGCTTTGGATTCTGTGTCTCCCTCTCTCTATGCCCCTTCCCCGCTTGTGCTCGCTCTCTCTCTCTTTCTCTCAAAAATATAAGTAAACATTAAAAACATTTTTAATTAAAAGCTAAACTATAAATGTCCAAAATGTGTAAAAATTCTATTACCAGTATATTTGGTTAGACAGGCAGGATACCAAAATTGTAAGAGCTAAACTGTATAATACAGTAAAACCATGATAAGGCAGCTGATTTGTTCACTTGCTATTACACAGTTTATAATTATGATGTGATGAGCATCTTGCAGACGGACTTGAACTTTGTCAACATTTAAATAGAGGGCAGCTCCCTGGGGCTGTGGGTGCATGCTTTCTTGTGCAGTTTCATGTGAGTGGTGCTGAACAATTCCTGAAATTTTTTTTAACAGTGCAGACCTTCAACTTCCATAAGTAGTTTATGAGAATTTCAAATAATTTCTCCATGGTAAAAGCTTCATCGTTCACAATTTAATGTGGAGATTCAAATGAACATGTTAGGGATCTTTAATACATATAAGTTGTTTTGAGTATAGTTTTCAAATGAATGAGGTGCACCTTCATGTTCTGACATGGAAAATTCTCATTATATATTGTCTGGACAGAAGTTTCAGGGCTGGGTGTGTAATATAATTCCATTTTTGTAAAAATCAAACAAATCTATGTATATAAAAAAAGAATTGCTATACTTTGTAGCACCTGGGAAGGTAAATTGGGGAGTTGAGTCTTCCCCTTATATTTAACACATCCATGTTGCTGAATTTTTAAAGTATCATCTTTAATAAAGTTGGAGAAGAAAAAGTATATGTATATATTTTTTTAATAAAATTTCTTCACAGTGTGTTCCCCAGGACATTTGAAAGCCCCTGGATTCCACAAGCCTTTGCCACCCTGCACCCATACCACAAGAGGGTGCTGTTGGACTTTGGATGAGTTGCTTCCCAGGCACTTCCATTTCTTCCTCTGTAAAATTAAGAAGCGCCCACCTCTCACAGGGCTTGGGGGCATCAAAAATGTAGCCTTGAAAGCTATTTGATGTGTCTTGGGAGCCTGCATTTAATTTTCCTAAATCTGAATGGGGGTTGAGGGAAAGTGAGAACAAAGAATCCTTCTGTTAACCTAAGATATTTATAAAACCAGGGCAAAAAATTCAAGGCTTGATTTCTTCTTTTGACCCAAGTCTCTTCGCACACTCAAAATCAGAGTGCTGGAGTGGAAGAAAGTTTGGAAGTCAGCTGAAAGTCTCCTTAAAGAATCTGATGAAAGTTAGGTACCCTCATCCCCAAACATTGCATGGAATGCTGAATTTTGGATACAATTCCTGGGGATGTCTAGGTTCAGATTAAGGACACTTTATTGATTTAATGCAATTATTTTATTGTACCCAACAGAAAAACAGAGTCCAGAGAAATTGCCACTTACCTGATAGAGAGGGGCTCAAACCCATCTCCTCACTCCTGCCCCCCCTGCCACCCCCCCCACACCCCCACCCCCACCCCCACCACCATATCTGCAACCAAAAGGGAAGCAGGTGACCAAAGCTTGCAGAAACAGTGGGTGGTGCCCATGCCCAGGAAAGGGATGCTCTCTAAACTGAGTTTCCATGTCACATAATTAAATGTAGGTGTGGTCTTTGAAAATCAGTAGCTAGTTAACATTAAGAGAATAAAAAGCTGAGTTCCTTGATGGTTCTCATAGGACCACACAGTGACCTCACTGAATCTGCACAAGGGACCTAGATGGCTTAGTTGACACAACAGGACCAGTGCAGATCCCTGCTGCTTTGAACTTGGCTGTTCATGGCTCACAGACTCCACCCTTCTCTCCCCACCTCCGACCCTCAGAACTGCTCTGGGAATGGGAACCAACAATAATGTTATGATATGATTTATGCTTCAGAGCACCCCAGGATCAGGCTAGGACTAGACTTTACCTGAAACCTTGCTTCTTTCTCTTCCTAGTCTGTTTCTCTCAGTTTTCATGCACTTTTTCTTAAGAGCACACCCTTGGTAAATCATATAAACCTGAATTCCTATCTCAAGCTCTGCTTCTAGGGAATCTGAGCTAATACAAGTGGTTAAGTGTCACTGACATCATTTTATAGTTTCCAGAGAGTAATGACATGTGTGATGACAATGCACTGGTAAGGTACTGAACTACTCTCTTCACTTTACAAAATCATACTTGGAACCTCACAGATCCTCTGGTTATTTTACAAGAGGATGTTTTATATATACTTTATAGATGTTATATATATATATTTGCTTATACATCTTTATTCTGCCTTTTCCATTTAATGTCATATCACAATTATTTTCCTTTACTTCTATCTTTATAAACATAATTGTAAATGGATACTTAAGACCCTTTTATCTATGGATAGCTTTAAAACAAAAACCTAATAGGGGCACCTGGGTGGCTCAGTCGGTTAAGCGTCTGACTTCGGCTCAGGTCATGATCTCAGGGTTCGTGGGTTCGAGCCCTGCATCGGGCTCTGTGCTGACAGCTAGCTCAGAGCCTGAAATCTGTTTCAGATTCTGTGTCTCCCTCTTTCTCTGACCCTCCCCTGCTCATGCTGTCCCTCTCTCAGAAATAAATAAAACATTAAAAAAAAACAACCCTACTATACTTTAATAGGGGAATGGTTCTTTACATTTTATTATTATAAATTATAAAAAGATTATCTTTAAAGTTTCTTTTTTCTGTGTTCAGATTGTTGTCTTAGGAGAAAGTCCTAGAAATGGAGCTACTGGGCCACAGGGTACGACATATATTGCAAATTTATTTTCAGAAAGATTTTACAGTTTATACTGCCAACCATAGTGCCATCTGGCAATTTGCACTCTCTTGCCAATATTGAGTATTATTAAAACAAAAACAAAGACTCTTACTTAAAATGAAAAGAACTCATTGCTGTGTTAATGTGCTTATCTTTATTTGTAGAAAAGTTTAAATATTTTCATATATTTATTAGCCATTTGTGTTTCCTGTTTGGGTAGTTTTCCCTTGCTTAGGGGTTTAAAAACCAACATACACTTTTTGAAGGCTACTCTGGAAAAATATATTGGTTACAAACTTGGTTATTAAGCCTTGATTTAGAGATTTTTATCTTGTAATTTCTTCAGAGCAACATTTTCTACCTACTCTGAAGCAAAGTGCATGAGGGAAGATTGGAGTCTGAAGAAATTCCTTTAGCAATTAACACTCAATCAGATTTACCTCCCCTGCTAGAAGCAGGATGGAATATCTCAAAGAGATTTCTAAACATAAAATGCAATGAGATAACAAACTATTTTTAAGTGGAATAGAGGCAGAAATGAAAACATCCTGGTGGAGCCAGAAAATGTGTACACATTTAGAAAGAAACACAAAACAGGCAGATAATATTGTTCCAAACATAAGGATTAGGGTACTACAACCCATGTACCTTGAAGATACTAACAAATACAGATGTCCCTAAATATTAAGTTTGTCTTATGATTTCAACTTGCGGTTTTAAGACCATTTCTTACTTGGTTGTTTTCTTACTCCAGAAGTGAGGTGACATTACGAAAAAAAAAAGTTGAATACATAATTAACAGTGAAAATCAAGTAAGCATTTCAAGGAAGCCTCCACCTTAATGTAGAACTATCAGTTATCTATTTTTTGTGATAAAAAAAAATTTAAGTGCTGGGATGCCTGGGTGGTTCAGTCGGTTGAGTGTCCGACTCTTGATTTCAGCTCAGGTTGTGATCTCACGATTTGTGAGATCAAGCCCTGCCTCAGGTTCTGTGCTCTCTCTCCCCCTCTCTCTCTCCCCACTTTCTCTCTCAAAATAAATAAGTAAAACTTAAAAAAAAATCTTAAAACTAATAGGGGCTGAATTAAAAAAATTAACTGCTGACAAACTTCCAAGAGACAAGACTAAATTCATACAGAAATTCTATGAACTGGTGCTATAGCTAGAGGTGAACCTTATTTTGGAAAATCTGAGAAAATAAGCTCAACTAATTCTAAGGAGTGGAAAGAAAGATCCTGAAATATCCCTTTTTTCTCCAGACATACTATTTAACCTAACACATTCCTCACAGCAGCTGCTCTAAATCTCAAGTTTCCCCAAACCTGCCTAAGCTGTGTGGAGAAGGCAGGCTGGGTAACCTTCCTCATTCAAGTAACTCCTCATCTCCACACCTCCCTCCTTCCTATTGCCACTCAATTATAAGATCTAAAGGCACTTTGCTTCTTGCCTTTATATTTCCCTTCTTCTAGCACAAAGCAGAGTGCCTTCTTCAGAGGCAAAGTTCAATAATTAAGTTTTTTTTAAGCGAACGGGACAAAATGAACTTAACATCGAGTTCAGATTTTATCTGTGGTCAGATCCTGTCTCGAGCCTGGTGCCTGGGAATAATGACCTAAGAGGGTATGGCAGAGTGCTTCACCCAGGCTGGGTTTGAATCTGGTTCTACCACTAACTGGGTGGTCCTGGACAGGCTGTTTAACCCCTCACTCCCCACCTGCTATTTTTCAAATAGTTCATCTCTAAAAGCTAGGATGATAAAAATTCCTGCCTTATAGAGCCTTGGGGAGGATTAAATCAGATAAGGGACTTGGCACAGAATGTGCTACTTAGCAAGAATTCAAAATGGATATAATTCATATTCTCATATGAAATCAGTAGCAAACCTCTGAATAATTATAATTTGCTAGCTTTGCAAACTGTTCCCCTAATCTCTTTGTTTTATATAGGCAAACCTCAGCCAAAAAAAAAAAAAAAAAAAAAGGTTTGGGTGTTGAAGGAGAATTAGTGGGATTTGTTTCTTGGCTGCTTCTCCCAGACTTTAGAACTTGTCTGTGTCTGGTGCTAGGAAGAGCCACCCCTTCCCCATCTCATGGATGGAGAACAGAACAGGTGGCCTGTGCTTCACTTTCTCAAGGTGCTCTATGTTCCCACGTCTCTCTCTTTAGAACTGAGTGGACTTGGGGTGGGTGCATTTAATGACTGTGAAATAAAATTGCTTAAATTCTCAAGCTCCTTCTCATGAATGGACTCTAGACAAATTGTTTTCTTCTAAATATGTCTGCTTGTATCTTCCAGAACAGTTTTATTCTGCAAATTCCAAAGCTTTCCCTTGGACATTCCTAGGTAGTGGTTGAAAAGTTTTCTTTTCTTCTATTAAAAGAATTTAACTGAGGGGCGCCTGGGTGGCTTAGTCGGTTAAGCGTCCGACTTTCGCTTAGGTCATGATCTCACGGTTCGTGGGTTGGAGCCCCGCGTCGGGCTTTGTGCTGACTGCCAGCTCAGAGCCTGGAGCCTGTTTCAGAGTCTGTGTCTCCCTCTCTCTCTGACCCTCCCCTGCTCACGCTGTCTCTCTCTCTCTCTCCTAGAAATAAATAAAACATTTTAAAAATATTTAAAAAAAGAATTTAACTGAGTATATCTAAAGATCTAACTGGCTTTATTGAATGAATCAGCAGCATCTTATTTAGCAAGTAAAAAGGAGTTGTGAGTTGTTCAAGATGGAAAGTTTTTATAGGCAAAAGGAGAATTTGACAAGGAAGTTACAAAACTGAGTTATTTCAGGCAAGGTTACCTTCCCTTAGGGCAAGTCCAGAGGTCTTATGCAGATGACCTCACTAGTGGGATCAGGAAATTGCAGACTTGAGCTAAGGAAAGGGGTAGAAGTTTGAGAGTACAGAGAGAAGGAAGGCCATTCACAGGAAGGTCAGGAGATGTTTGGAGAACAAAGCTTGGCCTGTTTTTCAGATAAATTTGTTAGGTAAAAAGGTATCTCTGGTAAATAGCTCTCTTCCCAGTACAAGCCTCTTTTCCAGTGTAAATTTAGGCAGTTGAAAGGAGGGTAAAGAGCTTTTCCTGAATCTG
The DNA here is from genome assembly GCF_003009895.1 of Hyaena hyaena. Taxonomy (NCBI): domain Eukaryota; kingdom Metazoa; phylum Chordata; class Mammalia; order Carnivora; family Hyaenidae; genus Hyaena; species Hyaena hyaena. The sequence continues at coordinate 2,217,625 of NW_024080676.1, read as the reverse complement.
TAATTTCTTAAAAATAATCAGTCTAAAATAATCCTTCTACCAAAGATGCACATCTTGGGGTGGCAAATTCTGCTTCCTTCACCTATCAGAGCATAACAAATCACAAAAATTTCAAGACAGAATAGTTAATATGCATTGATTGTTCATTAATTCACTCAGCAAATGACTATTAGATGCCTACTGTGTTTTCTTAAAAAGAAGAGCACATGTTTAGATATAGAAGAGTTTGTACCTCCAGCCCCTTATCCTTTAAACACTAGAGGTTACTTTTTTATTTTTTCTAAAATAATGTCTGACTATAGCGACATCTACTGGTAAAATTGAACTCTAAGCCAAGGGTGTCCTGAGCCTAAAGCCTCTAAGGTATTTTGAGAATTCTTTTTTCACCTAAAGTGTAGTGGAGGCACATGTCCAAATCAACATTCTGTGATAATGAGAACTATTAATCCACTTCATTAAAGTCACTTTCCTGGAAGTGATTTCTGAATTTTAAAAGCTTTTCTGTTTGAAATACTACTACTGTCTTTGCTGAAAAATCATAGCCCAAGCTCCTGGGCAGCCTTTTGAAAGGGCCATTTTAGGGGTGTGATGTTTGATTTAATGTATCAACCCAGATAGACTGTCATACCCAGTTTTTTGGTCAAACACTGTCTGGATGTTGGTATGAAGATATTTTTAAGATGTGATTTAAATCAGTAGACTTTGAGTAAACAAGATTATCATCCATAATAAGGGCCTCGCCCAATCAGTTGAATATCTTGAGAGCAAAGATTTAGGTTTCCCAGAGAAGAAGGAATTCTCCTCAAGACTGCAACATAGGAAGTCTGTGTTAAATAAATTTAACACAGAAATTTCCAGCCTGCTCCCCTGAGGAATTCAGATTTAGGACAACATCAACATCAATTGTTACCTAAATTTTCAGCCTGCCAGCCTGCTCTATAAATTTTAGACTTTACAGCCCCCAGAACTGCAGGAGCCAATTCCTTAAAGTAATTCCCCCTCTTAAGATGTGTATATATATCTCCTATTGGTTTGTTCTCTGGAGAACCTTGAATAATACAAGGCCTAAATGGCATCATGTCTGTAACTTACACTCCAATGTTCACTCTTGGGGAATTTGGATGAAAGCTAATGGGAATTTGTACAGTTCTTACAATGCTTTTGTAATTCTATAATTTATGTCAAAATAAAAATGATAAAAGAAAAACAATGCTTACTTGAAAACCAGTTTAATACATGGCTTTTTAACATTTATCATGTAACATAGCTGAACTACTAGATCCTCCCAAGGTGATTAAATAGGAAGTAGGCAGTCCTATTTTAATAACAATTCAACCAGAAGGGAAAACTTTAAAATTGAATAATATATTTTAATTAATCTTTATTTTAGTGGAGAAACTGTTGTATTATTGTTCAATATTCAATTGCCAGTGTGAGAAATTGGGGGAAGAACACTTGAAGGACTGAGAAAAGAGTGGTAGTTAAAGAAGAAAGAGGTGCCAGGGTTTATCTAGAGGGGAGGGGAAGAGAGTTTAAGGAAAGTTTCAATTAATTTGATTTAATTAGAAGAAATTTAAGCATATTTATGTGCTGAGGGCTTGGAGCTAGGATAGAGTGAGTAGTTAAAACTATACCAAGGATATGGGGCGCCTGGGTGGTTTAGTCGGTTAAGTGTCCGACTTTCGCTTAGGTCATGATCTCGCGGTTTGTGGGTTCGAGCCCCGCGTCGGGCTCTGTGCTGACTGCCAGCTTAGAGCCTGGAGCCTGTTTCAGAGTCTGTGTCTCCCTCTCTCTCTGACCCTCCCCTGCTCACGCTGTCTCTCTCTCTCCTAGAAATAAATAAAAACATTAAAAAAAAAAAACTATACCAAGGAGAAGCAAAATCCAGTATGTATGAGAGATGAAGGACTCTTAACCAGCGATTTTTAAAATTTTATATACACTAAATTTTTAAAANAAAAAATAAAAAAAAAAAAAAAAAAAAAAAAGAAAAAAAAAAAAAAACAAAAAAAAAAAAAAAAAAAAAAAAAAAAAAAAAAAAAAAAAAAAAAAAAAAAAAAAAAGGACAGACAAAGCCATCCAAACAGTGGCCATCTACTATTACCATCATTCCATACATAAAAGATATTTAAACTCTAAATATAGAAAAGGTATAATGTAAGCATATGCTAAATTTAACATAATGTTCTCATTTCACTGAAGCCTATTTATATGAACTCTAGCTTTTAGGGTTAATCCAAGCTGAGCACATATGAGCAGGTGTGTCTGCCCTGGTCGCCCATGTGGATTCTGCCACAATGGGAGATCCTCACAGCACACCTTGGATGGTTGCACATTCCTGTCTCCTCTGTTGTGACTTTGGGTCTTCTTCTGACTTGTTTCCAAGTTGACCTCGGTGACCCCCAACTCCAGGCTCCTGTTACTCCTCCTCCCGCAGGTAACCTTACAGGTGGGACCTGTGGCACCCACTTCCACTCACTTTATTGAAAGTACATGTTTATCTGCCAAGGTTATGACTGTTTTACATCATCAGATCTGCCCTTTGTTAATGTTCAAACTCACTTATCTCTTTCCGGTTAGTGTAGCATTCCTTTTGTTTTCACCTAGTTTACTTCCTGCCTTTTGCTTCTCAGAATTTTTTGGCTGGGAAAACTGATGAGTACCTTGTTTCTGCTTCTCTCATTTGCACAGTAGGTGCCTCTTGCCTTCCCAGAGAATGGCTGGTTTGTTGCCCATCTTACTGGTGATACTGGTGATATTAGTGTTCTTCCTCTGAGCTTTGTTTGGGCCCTGCCCTGCTTCCAAACCTTTGGGGTAAAGTCCACACCGATTCATCTCCTTGTATCTGTAAAGAGAAAGCATGAGATCAGTTAGAAAGGGCTTTAGTTCAAGAGCACCTGGGTTGCTCAGTCGGTTGAGCCTCTGACTCTTGATTTCAACTCTGGTCATGATACCAGGGTTGTGGGATCAAGCCCCTCAATGGACTCTGCACTGAGCATAGAGCCTGCTTAAGATTCTCTCTTTCTCTCTCTCTCTTTCTCCCCTCTCCCACTTACACACACATGCTCTCTTTCTCTCAAATAATAAAAAAAAAAAAAAAATTAAAAAGAAAGTGCTTTGGGTCTAATAGGCCCATGTGTGCCTGCTCCATCCTCTGTCCTTTGCTGGCTGTGTGACTTTAAACAAATCTCTTAAACATTCTGAGTCTTATCTTTCTCATCTGTAAAATAGAGAAAATAACATCAATCTCATAAAGTTATTCCAAGGAAGAAATGAGAGGAATATGTAAGAGCTTTGACATGTGCTAGCACATGGCAGGCTACAGAAGTGGTGGCTGTTATTATAATTCTCCTTTACTCACAACATTTTCTAGAACTGGGCTATCAAACATGGTAACTCCTAGCTATAAGTGTCCATTGAGCACCTGAAATGTGCTGGTCTCAGCTGAGATGTACTGACACTATAAAATATACCCCAGACTTCAAAGCCTTTGTTTGACAAAAAGAATGTATAATATCTCACTAATATTTTTTTTATATTGCTTACATGTTGAAATGTGTATTTTGGATATATTGGGTAAATCAAATACATATTAAAAATTAATTTCACCTATTTCTTTTTTATTTTTTAATAAGGCCATCAAAAATTTCAGAATTTTATATTGTCTTAGCAAAATCTGCTATGACAAAATACCATTGACTGGGTGGCTTAAACAACTGATGTTTATTTCTCACAGTTCTGGAAGCCAGGAAATCCATGATCAAGGTGCTGGTAGAGCACCATACATGGTAAAGACAGAGAGAGGCTCTGGTCTCTTCCTCTTCTTACAAGGACACTAATCCCATAATAGGGACCCTATCTTCATGACCTCTTCTAAACCCAATTACCTCCCAAAGGCCCCCCTCTTAATACCATCATACTGGGGGTTAGGGCTTCAACATAAATTTTGGAGGGACATAGTTGGTCCATAACACCTATGTAGTTTGCATTATATTTCTACTGGATTGCACTGTTGTAGAATCTTGATTTTTGTCTGTGAAAAAGAAAAGGTTGACAAACTATTGTCTAGGAACTTTCTTTGGAGATCACTCCTGGATATGATTCCGTTGCCCACTTGATATCCCTGTTGAGGATGTTATGTTGTCTTTATCGCTTATTTGGCCTTAAGCATCTGCTTTGTATTGTTAATTGCTTTTTTCATGTTCATAGAAGATCAAAGACAGCATGTAATGAGGTAGAGTGGCGTCATCTGGAAAAGATGGTGCCAAGGGGAAGCACCATCTCAGGAAATTATTACAGTTCAGAGCTGAATCATGAAGAAATGAGAATCCGGTTGGTCAGCATATACATAGGAAACACTGGGTATTAACTAAGGTATTTTGGGTACAATATATGATTGTAGAATATAAATGATTCTACTTTAGTCACAAATGGGAGATTAATTGGAATGATAGGAGTGAGTTCACAGATTTGACAAAAGAGCTGGACAACTCTTGGCAGCCAGCACCCAAGGCCCACCTCACTGGGCACTGCGGGCAGACAATGCAAGCTCTGTGGCTTCTGCTCATGTGCGTCTCTCTGCTCAGTGTTCAAATGATCAGTAGAAAGAAACTTGACTTTGTTGCATTCAGGTCATGGGCCCACCCAGTTCTTGGGCCATTGGTGGTGGGATTCTCTATTTCCAGATCCACTAGAAGTATATGGAATTAGGTTTAGGTGGTTCTCTGAAGAGATGGGGTTTTGGCAGAGACAATGTGATATGTTCTCCAAATGCTGTTTTCTTTTACTCTTCCTGGAATCAAATGAAAACCTTGTTTCCTACTTTTCTAACTTTAAGTTAGATTAAGGTCAATAAAATGTAAGTGGAAGCGATATTCTGCTTATGCAAGTCTATGTGGTCATAAAATCTGCAACAAGCTTGGAGGCTACATGTTTAAGAGGTTAGAACTTTAGGATGGAAGGAGCCTGAAAGCCTGAGTCACCGCTTAACAGGAGAGACTATAGAGACCTTATAACTTACAACGTAATCAGACTGTGATATAATTAAGAAATAAAACTTTATTGGTATATCTCTGAGATTTGGGGGTTGCTTGTTATACTAACTAGCATAATTACCCTGAGTAACACAGGGGTAGTACCTTAGAAGAAAGGGGATGATGGACACTGGGAATGTAATATATCTCTCTGGGAAGAGTCACAATAACCAAGTACATGGAGACCTATATGTGGAGCAATGCCAAGTTTACTAATATACAATGAGAATTTAACAGTTTGGGGAACCAAGAGCTTAATCTTTTGCATATTCCATTATCCTCTTCCATTAAAGTATATGAGAAGCAAAATTATAATTGTACAGACACTGATAACATGGAAATACAAAGAGTAAGGGGTGTGATTTAATTGTTATAGTATTCAGTAACATGAGGACTCCACTGCTTAATCATTGGCCATGTTTCTTAAAATGGAACTGAAGAGTCTCTTGGGCTACTCTGAAGTGTGTCAGGGGGCACATAAAACCCAGGACTTTTTTTTTAAGCGTGGCTTCAGGCTTAGGGTGAGCAATAGAATTGCAGAGTCCAGAGCGTAAGCTTGGAGTTTGACAGACCAAGGTCTTAAAATCCAAGTTCTGCCACTTATTAGCAAGTGGACAAGTCACTGGCAGTTAACTGCACAAAAAGCAATTAGGACAGTGGCTGATACATGAAGGATACAACAAAGGGCAGTGGTTATTGTGTTGTGGTTATAGTTCCAGATTGTGGCAGTGCCTCTGTGATTATACCTCTAGACTCTACTTATGAATTTTAGAAGTACTTTTGAGAAAAACTGGGAACTCACCATCTTGGTCCAGTGTATCTCTACAACAGAAACATACCTGACACAGCCACCCTGCTTTCCTACTTCCAAGGCTGGCCAACCCTTCTTCTGATTGGTACATTGCACCCTAAGAAGTGTTCTTTGAACATCTAGGGAAGTTATGGCTAAATATGACTGGCCCAGAATTCAGTTCTGTATATTTAGATGACCTTGCACCACTTTCTTCTTCCTTGGTTTGTGACTTCAGGGGGCTGTCTCATTTCAAGGTTCTCATTGTATCCCATGTGTACTGATTATATAGTGTGTGTATGTCATGTTCACATCTAGTTTTGACCATTTTCAAAGCAATATTTGACAACACTTGATATTTGATGTTTCCCTGCATTGATTGTGATTGTATAAGGCTACTGCTCAATAAATAGTGATTAACAGGTTGAAAGAAATAAAGCTAAAGTATAAGCAGTGTTGTCATCATCTTCTATTCTTTCAGATCCAACTCTTGCTACACTAGCAAGAAAGGAGAAAGGAAGAGGGCATACATACCTAAAAATCCCAAAGTCATGAAACAATCTTTTCATTACAGTAACAAATGCCAAGTGACTCCCTATCATGCATTCTACCCCAGCTAAGGAGGTGACATGGAATATTGGAAAGATCAAGTCTTAGTGGTCAGGCAGATGTAGGGTAGGAGCCAACTTCATCATTTACTAGTGAGGGCACTAGAATTTACTAGGTAGATGACCCTATTCAACTTCTTTGAACTTCAGTTTCCTATTTAATTCATCTCCCAAAGTTGGCAAGGACTGGCAATGATCAAGAAGTTCCTGGCCTTGATGGGACATATTCAGTCAACATCAGTTTCCTTTCCAAGTAAAAATGGTTTTAGTGCTACGGAAAGCCAAATGTTTGGCTCAGGGCTGGGCAGTGCTTCTGGGATCTTGGAGGATATATTTCTATTTAAAAGCTGAAATTCAGGTTTTCTTTTTGCATTTTCTTCAATCATGGAGCATGTGGTTATTTAAATCTGATCTGTGGGCTGGATGAAGTCAGTGATGGTGAGCCAAGGTGATGGCAGTAAACATTTCTCTGTGTATGTATGTATACATGTGTATTTCTCTTTTACCCCCTCTTTCTTTTCTCCCTTCCTCTCTGTCAAGTCTTCTTGGTTTTATTCCATCAGTTTATTTTTTATTTTGTTTTTTTTTTTTGACTAGGTTACATTTATACATGGTTCAAAAATTTAAAGCTATAAAAGGGAGTTTAGTGAAAAATCTTCCTACCTTGTCTTTCAGCTTTAAAATTCTTCTCCCTACAGGCAACCAATGTCACCAGTTGTGTATCCTCTTGGAATATTGTTTACCTTCCTTTTATATGAATGAATACATACTATGCTGTACTGCTCTCTGAATCTTGCTTTTTCACTTAATGATCTTGAAGATTATTCCACACTAATATGTGGAAAGCTTCCTTGACCTTCCTTAGTTTAGTTTTATTGTATTATATTTTATTTTATGTATGTATTGTAAGGCCCAAGGGCAGGCCACCCCAAATATGCCAATTTGGCATATTGTATATTTTCAGTAATAGTTACTTAAGAGATGGCCTGTGCAAGAAGGACATTCAGACCTTCTTATGTCCCCCTGATAGCAGGAACTAAATGTCCCATGTGAAAGGTACCCTCTTAGTACCAAGTAGTAGAGGTATCTTTATCACCAGAGATAGGAAATTTAGAGCCAAGAAGTCTTACTATTTTTTACTAATTTACTAACCCAGCCCAAATACTGTTTAGAATTCCTTACTAACTGAAGCCCCCAAAGTTATCGTTACCCTGTCAATTCCTCATAGATTTATTGTCTCTATTTCTAAAAAGTATAAAAAGTTCCTGCCTTGGTCATTTCCTTAAGTCTCAGTTTCATTATTGGGCCTCTGTGCGCATGTAATAAAACTTTGTGGGTTTTTTCCTTCTGTTAATCTGTCTTATGTAAATTTATTTATTAGTCCAGCTAGAAGAATCTTGAACAGAGGGAAATTTCTTCCTCCCTCTCAGTACCAGTACTTGTTTAACCCATTACCAGTACCATTACTTATTTAACATCAGACTAACTTGCTTACTTTCTTTTCTTTCTTTCTTTCTTTTCTTTCTTTCTTTCTTTCTCTTTCTTTCTTTCTTTCTTTCTTTCTTTCTTTCTTTCTTTCTTTCTTTCTTTCTTTCTTTCTTTCTCTTTCTTTCTTTCTTTCTTTCTTTCCTTCTTTCTTTCTTTCCCTTCCTTCCTTCCTTCCTTCCTTCCATCCTTGCTATTACAAGTAATGCTGCAATGAATAAACGTTTACATGTTATTTTGCAATAAGCAAATACATCTATAAGTAAGTTCCTGTAATGGAATTTCTGGGTAAAAAAGTATATTCATTTGTAAATTGATAGATGCTGCCAAATCGTCCTTCACAGAGTTTGTACCAATGCGCATACTTACCTGCAAAGTATCAAATTCTTGACTTTTCTAAAGTGCACGTATAAAGGAACTAAAACACATACATAGGAAGTATCAGAGACAACTTGATATGATCCTATGAGTATAGGCCAATTGGATTGCTTATTGTTCCTTTGCTCTCTCTTGGGTAGATAATTTGGATCTCTTATATAGACTTAGAGTTGTTTAACAATGGGACATCACATTAGAGATGCTTCTCATTTACAAACTGTTATTTAGCTGCATTTCAAACCATCAGAACCTCATGAAGAAGTTGGTAGATTTGATGGTCAGCTTACTCGTTTTTTAAAATTTCAAATTTAATAATTCTATATATTAATTCTGCAGCTTGGGAACTTTTTGCTCTTGTACTCCTTTACTCTCTTAAACATTATTGAGAACTCCAAAGAGCTTCAGTTATGTGAGTTATATACGAGAGATACTTACCGTATTTTAAAGCAAAACTGAAAACTATTGAGATATTTATTAAAATGATTTCATTATGTTAACATAAATAATATTCTAATGAAAATTAAATATTTTAAAAAGTAGTAAGAAGAATATCATTGTTTTATATATATTTATATTTATATCTGGCATACTACCTTGTGGTACCTTGTGCAACCCAGTGGAACATTTTCTATGGACTGGACTTCTATGATGCAACATTTCCTGCCCTGCCTTGACAATAGATAGATCTTCTCCTTAACCCCCTTCTATAAAGCTCCACCCCAATTTCTTGGAGATGATATAGGTAGCACCAAATTTCACAGGCTGTCTATGAATTAAGAATAGCTCCAAACCTTCAAATAGACTAAAACTTGGAATGGGTCTTTGTGGATCACGGAGCCCCTATGAGGGCATCTTGCAGAATTCTAAGTGAATATAGTAGCTGTATTAGACTTCATATAAGGGACCAAAGGGACTATATGATGGCGTGCTTGGGGTAGTATCCAGGCTTCATGTGCCCAACCTACACCCTAAGAATCAAATTCTAATGCCCAGTACTGAACATGGCTCCATACCCCTACATCAGAAGTCAACATGTTACATAAAGACATCTGGCTCTCTTACTATTAGATTACCATCAAGAGACTAATTGTGCTTATTGAGTGAACAGATAAGGGGCCAAAAGTACCATGCTAAATATAGAGAGTAGTGCATGGGAAACATAGAAAATCAGGCTCATTCCCCAGCCAGAACCAAGTGTAATACTCACAGAGAATCAGAACTAAAGTCAGAACTGGAAAGGTGGCAACATTATACATAAGATAAAGACTGGTGACCCTTGGCCACCTACATGGGCAGATCAGCCAGGCAATTGAGAACCGACCAACAGGAGGATTATGTGCTGGCAGGAGGGAGTCAAATGAGGTTTGAAATCCATTAGGCTGTTCCTACAGTTCCTTGTGAAACTGCTCAGGAGTAAAGGACCCTAAGTTGGACATCATCTTGAAGAGGAGAAAGAATGTTCAACTCTGTGATATTAAGTACAGTTTGATACTTAGTGTTTTTATCCTCCATTATGGTTTCCAAGTCCTCCAACTGCACTCCTTTGTAATACGGGCTGGGCAAGTAATGATATTCTACTTAGCAAATGAGGCAAACAGGCTGAGTACATTATCTGACTGGCTCAGCTAGAAAGTGATATGGCCATGCTCAGATCTTCAGACTCCTATTCCAGTGCTTTATCCACTCTTTCAAAGTGGGCTGGTGTGGGTGGGAGGAGCTACAGGCAGTGGAAGAAACAAAAGCTCATGCTGAGGGAGGTTAAGAGGGTTTAGAGGACAAAGAAGAGAAGGCAAAGGAAGCAGGGGAGACACAGGAAGTAATCCCTTGGCAAATGTGGGAGGTGGTGAGGAGATGGATGAGAGTATCAATTCATGTTGGGACATATAAAATTAGGTTGGAAAAGTGGGAATAGGGCCAAATAATTTGGATGAGATATGGTATGCAATATGGCATCATTGTGTTTTATGAGAACCAAAATAACAATGAAAGCAGGGCTTTAGGAAGGTTTCAGACTGGCAGTGAGACAAGGATCTGGGTGGAAGAGAGTGAAGAAGTGGGTAACTCATTAGGATACTGTTGTAATTCAGCTGTGAGGTTATTGATCTAGGACTAAGATGGTACCAGTGGAAATGGTGAGGAACAAGTGAATCCACAAGTCACTAAGAAGACAGAGACTCCAGGACTTGGTAACAAATTAGCTATGGGAACAAAAAGTATGGAATTTGAAACTGCTCCAAGCTCTGGGTCTAGAACAATGAAGGCCTCTCCCACAGATTAGGACCTTTATTTTAGAGATACTAGATTTGATGTGACAGTATCAGAGGGACAAATAAACAGTTTGAAACTTGAGATTACATCACAGCTGAAGGAACAGGGGTCAATATCCTTTATAAAATGAATTTTGAAGCACATGGATGAAAAAGGAAATAGATTAGCGAGCACATTTGCTATAATCATAAAAACCAAAATATAGCCTTCGTTCGTATTAACTTTATTAGTATTTATAAAATAAAAACAATTTATGAAAATATATTCAGGATATAGAAACTACAGTCTTTGCAAAATATACACACCCATAATTGCTATAATATATATCCTTGTATATACCTTGGACATTATAAAAGTGTTTTAAGAATGACACCCTGTAAAAGTTGAGAGAAGAAACATGTTCTCCAACCTTGGTCATATATTGTGACATTCAAGTGCTTAAACCACACTGTTGAAATAAAACACGCCTCTAGCGTACAGGTCCAAAGGGATTTAACTCTCTAAGTCCCATAGGTTCTTTTATTGTGCAAGGTAAAGAACCAAGAGAGGGTTCCCTGAGTTAATTTACCTTAGGTAGCTTAAGCAGTGGTTTACTTTCCACACTTTATCATGGAAATAAGGGAGAAGGCCATGGAAACAATCTCAGACAGATCCTCCCCCTTACCTGTGCAGCATGGCTCTTCCTACAAGAGGATTTCTTTCTAACCTTTGAGTTCTAAAATGCTCTGATTCTGTGACTATCTAAGATATTTGCAAAATGATGCTCCTGCAACTCTACATTCCAACAATGTCAATGAGGTTAAAGTTATAATGATAGTGTGACTCCCCAAAGTAGACTTCATTTAGAATTTGTCAGGTGGAAAGCATTTAGGAAGATCAGCAAGCCAAAAATTCCCTCTTGGAACTATTGGAAAAGATCCTTTCTCACCAAGGCATAAATCTCAGAAGCCAAGTTCCTTCTTTCTTTGGAAGAACTGTGATAAAGGGGAGAGAAAGAGCCTATAATCTTTCAAATCTGTAGGCTTAAGATAGTAACAGATGCTAGGTTGGACAGTAAGAGTTGGAGACCATTATAGCCTCACCCATAAAGGATTCATTGTGATAAAGAATCATTCCCATGTACTCCCTACCTGCCAAGCTTCCCTAAATATTACATTCTCTAACTGCAGAGTATTGGCCTGATGAAGTTCCAGATATAAAATGCTTGAATTCACGATGTTAGTATCATGGTGCAGCACTGACATTTAGTACCATACTGATATACTAGAATTTAACAGTGATTTTTTTTTTTTTATTCAAGACACTACAGAAGTCAACCAACCATGGATTCACAGGTCTTTACATGAAGCATCATTACATATAATTCCATAAGGGGAAAAGACTATAAAAATAAGTTTAATAGGATTACTGTATTTAAAAAGGTGTTTTAAAAAATATATGCCAAAGTCCTCTAAATATTTGGTGCAGAGAGGGTAAGGGAGGTATCTATTAGGGTGAACCACAATGAACTATGGTTTTTGTAAATTAAAAAGGTAAAATCTTGGCAATTTCATATGGTTCAACCTAAAAAAATCCTGAGAAAATTGTTATTTGGCATCACACTATAAATTCAAAGGGAATTTATAGAAAATCACATTTCTAGTGAGGGGAAAATACTTCAGGATGGAAATGTGCACACTGGTTATGCCAAGATTTCTCTCTTGTGGTTTAAAGACCTGAAATCTCAGAAAGTTAAGAAAAATGTAGTGCAGTTTCAAAAAAAAACAAAAACAAAAAACAAAAGACAAAAAAAAAAAAAACAGAGGACAATTCATGATAGTAGTGAATGCCACTGAGACAGAAAACTTCTAGCCAAGACTGGTGATTAACAACTTTTTACATATAAAAATTCTGTCATCAAAATGAAAAGGCACTCATGTGTATTAAAAGAATAATAATCATGTATAAAAGCCTTGAAAATAAGGCTAATTCATTTGTATTATTAACACCATTAAGTAGGCACCTTTTCCAAGTTTCAGCTTTGGCCTCCTAAATGGAATCAGGTTTCAAATCAATTACCGATAAATACTAATTATAGCAGCATTATTATCAACAAGTTTCTTAGCCTCTACACTGCTGAAAGAGCATCTAAAATTTCCATCCCATCAGTACCAAAGATACACTTTAAAAAATTATATTTATACCAGAGTCATAAAACATTTTGCAGTTTTTCTTCAACTAATGACCTGTCCTCTTACTGTCACCACCCAAACAACAGCAATAAAGAAACCAAACCAAAACCAAAACATAACTGAGAAAAAAGTAATTTCCAGACCACACTACAGCTGGCTAACTCTTGGCTAAAGACATACCATATTCAAAAATGGTACTTTAATTACAAAATTTATTAAATATAATCAGTGAAGGAACGCAGACGTTCCAGGTGTGTGCGTGCTTGGTGTGTCCGCACTAGGGGACGGTGCACGCAGAAACCAAGGACGCGCTTCTACGACATGCCTCATTTGGAGCTCTGGCACCATTTCCGAATGGCCGCGCCGGTACTACTGGCTACGACGCACAGGGCCCCGCCCACCGTCCACCACGTGGGCACATCATGAAAGAAAATAATCTGGAAGATGAAAGCAAAGACCACGTCCAAAGTCCTCATTAATGCCACTGGGCCTGCTTTTTCTATTTGGAGGGCTTTTGTGAGAAACACCTGACCCCCCAAACCAAACAGGCCGATGAGGATGAGAAACAGCCTGTCCAGCCCGCAGTACGGCAGACTCCACTCCCCCAGGATGAAGAGGGCGGTGACGCACTCTAGCAGGCCGAGTACGACGTAATACCAAATGCTCAGAAAGTAGTCCACGGACTTCCCCATTTTTCTGATGATGACCATGGTCACGGCGGCGAGGATGGCGTGCGCTACCGCGGCGAACGTGCCCTTTAGGTGAACGGAGTAGCTCTCTTCCGTGCCTGCAGCGCTGGCTCCGAACAGAAATGGGGGCCTCACGATGAGGATCACGCCGGTGATCGTGAACACGGTGAAGAGGGCATCCCAGGGGCTGTACTTCTCCTTGAGAAATATACAAGCAAATATGGACGTAAACACTGGCGCGCTAAACGTGATGACAGTGGCGTCGGCCAAGGATGTCGCCTGGTAAGCGTAGTACAAAAGGATCATGGCGGTGGAGCCCAGGCCTCCTCTGAGGAAGAGGAAAATGCGTTGACCTTTGGGCCCTAAGAACCCGGTTCTGTAAATTCAAACGAAGGAAAGCACATTAAACCAAGGTGGTATTTTTTAAATTGGAATTCTTAACTAGACATTATTTTTAAAGTCCTAAATGTCAACAGATAAGGGAATAAATTAATTATAATCCCCACAACTGACACCTTAAAAAAAAATGGTTTCTAAGAATAGCTAAATCATATAAGTATTCACAGTATAATCCAAATTAGCAAAAGAGAACTCCATAAATAGTATAATTATAATTCAGCAAATATAACTTTTTCCATGTCTATACATGCTTGCAAAAATGACAAAAGGAAATGTTCATTGTGGTTAAACCTTAATAGGTGGACTCCTAGGTAATTTTTCTTTATTTTCCCCAAATTCTACAATGACTATGATTTTTATGATAATACAATTTCAAGATGAAGCTGTCCTATATAAGAAAGCTCAGTTGTGGCTAGTATGCACTGCCAATCTTACAAGTTTTTCTATAAAATCTGAGGCAATGCTAAAGTTTATTATAGCTATTCAATGTGAGACAACTTTTCATTATTCTCTGCAGGAGGAGGTAAGATACACTGAAAAAGAATATGTAGCATTTGGATAAGTATAATGATTGCTACTCCATTTTTTTTAATTAAATATTTACCAAGCAGAATGCTGGGTATGTTTCAGGCTAGGCACAGCGTGCTGACCTGTGCCAGCACTGAACATCTTTAAGGTAGCCTATAAGCCTGACATGAGGTCCCACACTTCATATAGAAATGAAAGTGTGGTCACCTTTGACCCATACTTTGAGAAGTTAAGAGTCTTCCATGATAATGAAACATAAAATAGGTCACAATAGATTGGTGTTAAGGATTTAAAAAAATCTTCTAGTGCCTTCCCTTCCAATTCTTCTGTTGTAAAATGGGGAAGATATTGTGTTAGCATCAGTTGCCACCCTTGAAAATTTCTGAACTCTTACCATCACTTCCCAAAATATTTTGACTTGTCCAAATACGGGTATTTCTGACAATATTAATCTTAGTAGATTATCACCTTTTTCACCAAATCTTCAGCATACTGGACGAAACTATTCTAAATGAATCTGTAATGTGTTATAGATACAAGGAGACTTTGGGGGCAAGTGACTGGAGCTTTTAGTTTAGGGCTTAAGCATTTTTGCCCAAAGTCAGAAAGAGCTAGATGGGCACCAGGAGCCAAACTGGTCTCTCGTTCTAAGTACACTGGGGAGGGTTGAAGTTATAACACAGGGGTGTGTAGAAGGCATGATTTTAATCTGGGAAAGGGTGGGGAGGAGGTTCTATATGGAATGGGAAAAAGTGGAGAGAGAACAGTAAGGATGGGTAATAAAGACAGTTTTCATATACTGTTAAGATTCTACACAAAGTGCTCTGATCTATAATTAATTTTATTTGGCCCTTGCAGCCAAGGTACAGGGTTGAGGACACAGATTATCATTCCATCCAGTTCACAGATGAGGACACTAAACATGAAAGTATTTAAAAAGGTCTTGTTCAAGACTACCTTTTCCCTTTCCCACATTACTCTAGGGGGAAGACCCTGATATTATTATTTTAATCTTCTGTCTGCCCTGATAACAGAGCAGTCCATTCTAATGAAAGAAACTTGATATTAGGAGACACCACCACTTCCTCTCATTTACTTTTTTCTTCTAAATACTAGTTATGCAAGGGAAAGAAGGGAGGGTGGTACAAGATGGAATAATTGTACAAGAAATGCTTTGTTCTCAAAATGGGAGTGGAGAATAACTGAACTCTCCCCCACCCCTTCTTGGGTATGTGGTTTGTGCTTATGAGAGCATCTTCTGTGGGTGAATCCTTATGACTTTTTATTAATCAGAGCCAAACAATGTAGGAATTGGTTAAATCTATGGGAGGGAATAAAGCAGACACTATAGAATAAATTATTTATGCAGATCAAAAGATTTATAAACATTTGTTAATACCTTCTACTTTGTAGGTAAGAAATACTTACTTTCTGTATATTAAGCAAGGAATAACGACTAGCATTTGGAACACACATCGGAATGCACTAATTTCCACAGCATGGACGTCTTGTACTTTTTTAACAAATAAAGAGCCCACTGAGAAAAGGAAGGCAGACAATAATGTATAAAACAAGCCAAGTCCAGGACAGGGTGCTTTCTTCTCGGCTTCTGAAAAAGATTAAATTCTGGTTAGTCCTTACTTCCAAGTATATGTTTTAATATTTTCACTTAGGAATCGAGAAAAATGGAACAGTGTTAATGGCTAACAGGCTACAAATACTGTCTTCCTAAGCCTATCCATTCTCTGGACCTGAACCATTTTCCCCACCAAGAATGAGGAATCATTGATGAAGGCAACAATTTAAATTTAAATGCAGCTTTACCCTATAAAATGGATTTCTTTTGGCTCACTGAAGAATCATCACTCACTTATAAGTAAAAAAGAAGTAAAAAAGCTTGCCAAGTCGGTGAGAGAAATCTTTAAGAAATGCTTGTCAAGATGGCTAGAGAAAAATGTTTCCAAGTGATATTTTATATCATCTCACTGGTGAACCTGGCTTTATGAAGAAAGTGTTTTTTTCTGGACAACAATTTTTAGCTGTGTCCTACGGCTACTTGTTGATTATCTTACTTCGCCCACAAGCCTGTGAACCTTTCCAGGCTGGGACCTCGGCTGTCTTGTTTATGCCTGGCACATGAAGACCCTGATTAAATATTTGCTAAATGAAAGAGTATGAGAGAACTCCATGGAAGGATGCAGAGTCTAACACCACTGGTAACAGCATAACCTGGGAAGGCTCTCTATTTTGTTAATTTGAACCATGAGTCAAATTTTTTACTTTTCATGGCTTGTGGCTTATCTTCCATTTAGAGTATACACTCTTTGAAGGCAAGGGGTAGTTTATCTACCCCTCTGACCTCAAAGTAATTTTTTTTTTTTTTTTACAAATAGTTTATTGTCAAATTAGTTTCCACATAACACCCAGTGCTCATCCCAACAAGTGCCCTCCTCCATGCCCATCCCCCCTCCCCCCTACATGCATCAGTTCTCAGTTTTTGTCAGCATTCAAGAGTCTCTCATGGTTTGCCTCTCTCCCTTTCCCCCACCATTTCCCCCCTTCTTCTCCCCCTTGGTCCTCCGTTAAGTTCCTCCTAATCCTCCTATACATACAAACATATGATATTTGCCCTTCTCTGCCTGACTTATTTCACTCAGCATAATACCCTCAAGGTCCATCCATGTTGCTACACATGGCCAGCTTTCATTGTTTCTCATTGCCATGTAGTATTCCATCGTATAGATAAACCACATCTTCTTGATCCATTCGTCCGTTGATGGACGCTTAGGCTCTTTCCATGTTTTGGCTATTGTTGAGAGTGCTGCTATGAACATTGGGGTACATGTGCTCCTATGCCTCAGCATTTCTATATCCCTTGGGTAAATTCCTAGCAGTGCTATTGCTGGGTCATAGGGGAGTTCTATTGTTAATTTTTTGAGGAACCTCCACACTGTTTTCCAGAGGGGCTGTACCAGTTTACATTCCCACCAACAGTGTAAGAGGGTGCCCGTTTCTCCACATCCTCGCCAGCATCTCGTGTTCTCTGATTTGCTCATTTTAGCTACTCTGACTGGTGTGAGGTGGTATCTCAGTGTCATTTTGATTTGTATTTCCCTGATGAGTAGGGATGCTGAGCATCGTTTCATATGTTTGTTGGCCATCTGGATGTCCTCAACCTCAAAGTACTTTAAAACAAAATTTTTAAAAAATTACAGCTGCCATTTAATACCAACTTCTTTGCTTGATCTGAAGTGGAAAACTTCTGCTTTCTCTAGGGCATCAAGTATTCAATCTCTTAGTGACTGTATGAGCATTAAACTTTTGTTTAGCACTTCTTCTGTCTTAGTTACTAAACACAGGACTAGAAACTGTTTTCCATCTCATACTTACTCCAATCCCATCATTCAGAGGGGAGCAAAATGGGACAGGGTAAGCAAAGAACCCCCTAAAAGATAGGTGACACACTGAGGAACATATTAGTTGTTTTTTTTTTTCTTTATTGAAACTAATACAAAAACAAGGAGAGAACAGGAAGGAAATACTACTGGCCCTCATCAGTTAAGAGCCTAGCAAAATGGAAAGGTGTATGGACACTTGCAACTTCTAATAAGACCAGGATTATCATTCTAATCTAGGAATCTATAATGTGTTACTCAGCTAGCTAACAGTATTGCGTAATCATGGTTTAAAAAAAAAATGTCCTCTGATAAATGCAAACACTTGGTAATACATTTCAGTATCTTCATGTTAGCTAGATACCTTTGTCCACAGTGACAAACACTTTGTGAATCAGGACCAAAGTATGACAATGCAGAATCTTTCCAGGGGCATTCTACAGACTGACCTTTGTAGTAAGAGATGCCACTGGAATCAGAGGCCTCCACCTCTTCCTGTTCCAGGTGTACAGTCAAAGAGAATAATTTGGAGCTACCAGTCATCATGTCACAGGATCTTAAGTACCAGAATCTTCCACATTCTTTTCAACACCTATATGGCTCAGATACCACAGAAGCAAACTGCACATACTCACTCAGCCCATGAGAAGGAACTTTAGAAGACTTCTAAGTTAAGAACCACAAAATACATGTCTTGGCTGTGGTTAGCCTCAGTGTTCGGCTTCTGAAATTTCAGGGTTCAGGTCCAAATAAAATAGTTTTTCTTAAAAGAAATCCAACCCATACATAGAACATACACCCTCACACAGAACAGAACAGGAAGATCAAGGACAGAAAACATCTCCCTGGTCTGTATTTCAAGGATCTTCTCCAACCTAAACTTTTAAAATTTTCTCCAGGAATATTTTAACTTAACATGATATTGTAACTCTTTTTTTAATTAATTAATTAATTAATTTTTAACCCTTTTAAAACTCAATTTTATACCCCTGGTTCTGATTATCTTGTCTCTTAAAAGACTCACATATTTTCTTGCCTATAAACACCTAAGACCTATTACTGCCGACCATGAAAGGCCAGTTGTTACAAGGCCTGGCTCAATTTGATTATTTCTTATGAGGGTGAGGCTTGGTTCCACTCAGGCAGACCTGTCTCTTACTAGATAATAATTTCCATTCTGCTAACGGAGATGAACAAGAGAGTAGCATAATCCAAAGAGCCATTTGCTTATGTAACATGCTTCTGTGATCATATTCCACTACAAGCATAGCTAAATAATTCAAATTAAATGGCCATGGTGCAATTTCCTGAGTTAGAAGAAAACTGAAAAGTTGCTCAGTTTCTCTATCCTCTGCCTTAAACTGGTGATTCACAACCTTGGCTGGGAATCAGAATCAGCTGAGTAACTTTGTAAACTTCCCGAGCAGTACTCCAGACCCACTGCTACAGGATCTCTGCAACTGTAAAAGCTCCACCAGCTTGAGTGAACCACTACCACACTAGAGAACTCCTTCCGGGGGCATGTGAGGCACACATCTAAGACAGCTTCTGCTTCAGTCTAAGATCCACATTGTCTCTCAAGAAAATAAATAGCTATCTTATGATAGCTGTATGCTGTCTGTGAAGGTTATACAAGAATGTAGAAAAATAGGTAAAGGTTTCAACGTGAACTTGAAAATGAGCTTTCTTGAGATAACCAGTTGAATCAAGCAGTTAAAATGATACTGTCACAGAGTTCAATGACAACAAACAGTACAGTGGTTTAAAGTGTTTCTACCGTAGTCCTGTTTTCAGAATATTATCTGGTCACCTTACAATAACTAAGTCTTACTGTTAGCAATTTTCTTTGAAGTTAAAAGATGCTACAAGATTCTTAGGTGCAGTTGCTTATAAGGCTTATCATTTTGCCACGTGCTGCCTGAGTGTACAGTACTCCTCTTTGGCTCACAAACAGCGGAAACATTTAAGAGTTTACAAGGACTGACTCAGCATTCCACCAAAATGACATTCAACCATAGTAACTGATAAGGTGAGAAATTCACCTCTTCCACAAGCTACACATCTGGTCTGCACAGCTTGGAGTAACCCTCTTCTCTGGAGGCACCAGCCGATGCATAAATAATCAGAAGTCTGATCATTTTGGGGGTGCCTGGGTGGCTCAGTCAGTTGAGTGTCCAACTCTTGATTTCAGCTCAGGTCATGATCCCAGGGTCATGGGATAAAGCCCAATGGGTGCTCTGCACTGAGCATGGGGGGCTCGCTTGGGATTCTTCCCCTTTCTCCCTCTGCCCCTCTCCCCTGCGTGCTCTAAAATTATAAGAAAAAAAGTTTTTTTAATTAAAAAAAAAGTCCGACCATTTCTGTTAGCATTTAGGACAAAAATGGAGCAAGAATCATCTTCTGGGTTTTGTCTGTCTAAATTGGGGAAAATTCATAATAGGGAGAAGGAGGAAATGGGGTGGGGATAAGAGGCAAGAAATTGGGGTCACACTTAGAGGAGGCCACCCAGAGGATGAGTTGGTGCAGGCTGTGTAACTTTGTCTTGAAAGGAGATCTACCAATTTCCTCTATTTCCAAGAAGATGCTCTAGGTGGGTGGTGGAGTTTAAGGAGGAATGTGCTTAAAGTAGCACTGTGGTCAGTAGAAAGGGCCTAGGCCTGGGTCTCTGGCATTCTGGGATCCTTAACCTTGGTGCTGGAGGGACCTGTTCCATGTCTCACCCACACATAACAGATCTAGGGAAAAACAAAGCAACCCTCACCCTCAAGCTCTCATCCTCCTGGGCTTCACTTTCCTCATTTGTGAAAAGAAGAGGTTGAACAAGATCAAGGTGTTTTTACAAAGGGTCTCTGGCTTTGAACACAGGTCTGTGAACCTCTTAACAATGTATGCAAGATTGTGCCTCTGCCTTGTTTAGGATTAATTGCTAAGAGAATCCTCCTATATTTCAGGTATACAATATAGTGGTTCAATTTTTAAAAATAGAAAAAAATGTATTACAAAATATTCATTATGCTAACAATGGACATTTGGTTTAGTTCAGTGTGAGTTGCTATGAATAAAGATACTGTAAAAATTTACAACAAAAAAAGTCCTCCTAACCCCACAGGCATTAAGAATCTGGTCCCACTCAACTCAACTCTGCCTTCCCAAGATTCTAAGACTCTGAGGCAAACATTTTCTAGACTCTGCTTTTCAACTTCCTCTTCAGGGAACACTGCTTACCACTGTGATCAGTGTTCACGGTTAGCTCTCCACCCCCAACCTCACCTGCCTGCGGGATGGCCTCTCTTTCTGATGCCCCCAACCTCACCTGCCTGCGGGATGGCCTCTCTTACTGACACCCTCAACCTCACCCGCCTATGGGATGTCCTCTCTTACTGACCCCCCAAACTCCGGCAGGGCGCACGGAACTGCAATCTGACTCCGCGGTACTGCCCGCAACACTTTAATCATAGGAACAGTTTCAGAATCCCAAAAGGGTTCCAAAAACAATCAGAAACTTTCTCCGGTCTTCGCGCCCGTGGGGACGAAAAGGGCTTCTGCTTTGCAGACCCCCCAGGTGAGGACTCGAGGGTTTTCCCGAGCTCTGGGCAGGGTAGGGATGGGGGCGCGGTCCTCGCTGCGCCCCTGGCCCACAGCTGCGGGGACCCTAGCCCGTTGGCACCCTCCCCTCCCAACCACCCCCCCAGAGGTGAGACCTGCGCCCGAGTCTGCACCCCACACTCACCCTGCGACGCAACCGAGCCGCACGGCGAGTTGCCGCACACCCAGCACCTACAGGGGCCGGGTGTCCCCGCTTCCTCGGCCGCCGCCGGCTCCTCACTCGCGCCCTGCGGCGCGGCGTCCGTCAAAGGCAGCCCGGGCTCCGGCTCCTCGGCGGCCCCGTCACCCTCCACGGGCCGCATTTCGCGGCTAGCTTCTGCGCCGCGGCGACCAGCGCGGGGAATAGCGGCTCCGCTGCCCGGCTCTTCCGGCCGGCGGCGGCGGCGGCGGCGGCGGCGGCGGCGGGGCGCATGCGCGCGCGGCCCTCCTCCCCTTGCTGGGAAGCGCGCTTGTCCTCCGCTGCCCTCTTAGCTTCAGCTCCTGGAGCCTCCTGCGCAGCGGGAGGCCGGTCGCCTCCCCTGGTCTGCGGTGGTGCACACAGCTGGGCCAAAGGCGTCCCCCCCTCTGCTGCAGTCTAGCTGTACTGGCCAGCAGCTTGGAGTCATCCTTCCCTAGGCACAGTGGACAGAGGGAGCGACGTCCAAGGGTCTTGTGGTCTTCTTTTGGGGCGGGCCATCAGAGGTTAGGAGAGCGTATACTTATTTATTGGTGTGGCGCTGCATTTAGCCCCTCTGGAATACCCTGGAGACCTTGCCAAATACTGTGCCTGCCTTTGTCTCCTTGCCAGTTATCCAAGGAAGGTAGAATTTTACTGGCTTTAGGTTTAAATAAAAGGGGGGGGGGGGGTGCCGTTAACACATAACCATAGAGAAACTATATTTGCAAGACTGGGATAGAACCCATTTATATATATATATATATATATATATTTAACAGTAGTCATTTGTTATTGATCTTTCTTTTTTTGCTGTTGTTAACTGAGACATCCTAATTTGGTTAGATGTAAGATTACAATAATCTGACATAATTGTTCCCAGTAAAGTAAAAAATATATGCCATCTGCCCACAGGGTCCCTTGGATTCACTAATAGGCTCTTTATGTTTAAGTTAATTCTTCTCTCATCTTTGCTTGCTTTAAATGTGAAAAGACTGTGGGCAAGGATGAACCTGTCTCAACTATTCTAGGCCCAAGTGCAAGCAGATTACCAACCAAGAGAGTAAAGCTTGTCTTTACTCAGATATTTGCACGAAGTGATCAACAACTCAAAAGTATTGGACTTCAAGTCAGGAATCCTGGGTTCTGGCTCTGATTCTGTCCCTGAGTATGTGACCTAAAATAGTTGCCACCTACAGCTTAAAACCTTGGTTACTTCATTTAATTAACAGAGATAAAAGATTTCTCTTCCTATTTTGCAGAGTTGTGCAAATAAAGTCCAATGATGTGTGCAAAAGCAGTTGCCTGGAAAGCACTTTACTGGAAAATCAAGGTGTATTTTTAAGTAAGGTGAACATATAATTGATCTTCTAAAACTGGAAACAACTCTTTTAGAGTAAAAGAAGGAGCTCTTTCAGAAATTATGCAGGGCAATAGGCTGAAACAGAGATAGTCATAGGCAAACTGGGACAAATGGCCACTTGAATTCTAACTTGGTTAGCATATAACTTTGCCTTGTCTTAAAAAGAATTGAAGGCTGTTTATACAAATATATGAAACTGATTTTGTTGTTGGTGGTGGTAGTGTTTTAATGGAGAAATTCTGGGGAAGGGTGGTGAGGGTGGTAGATCATGATTATGAATGAAGCAAGAACCAAAAACACTTCTCCAAACATCTAAAAATCAAGTGCAGTTTCATAACTGCATTTATTTGTAAGATTTAGATGACAGTGTTTGAAGAATCCCTGCAATATTGTGATTTACAAGAAGTATGTATTTGGTCATTCAGATATTTATTTGCTCTTCATCCATGGCTCTTGACTCACAGCTGTCCAAACCCTTTGAATTTCCTGAGATAAGAGCAATGGGAGCAGCTTTTGTTACAGTATTTGGTCTTTCGTCCTTAGTTCCTACAATGGCTTCAGGGCCAGAAAAGTGAAATGGGCATCTTGTTATTTATCACAAACCTCCTGCCTTGACTGAATTTATGTTAATGAGGTGACTTTCAGAAAGCACCTAAGGATGGGAGCTCTTTGCCAGGTGAGCCAACCACAGGATTAGAGGGTAGGAACTTCCAATCCACCCTACCCCTGTGGGGAGAGGGAAGGGCAGGGATTGATTTCAGTCACCAGTGGCCAGTGATTTAATCAATGGTGCCTATATAATGAATCCTCCATAAAAACCATCAAAAAATGGAGTTTGGAGAGCTTCCTGTTGATGAACACTTGGAGATGTTGGGAGAATGGCTCTCTTGGAGAACTCACAGGAGTGCTGCATTCTTTTCCCATACTTACTTGCCTTGTGTATCTCTTGTATCTGGCTTTTCCTGAGTTAGATCCTTTTACAATTAACTGGTGATCTAGCAAATAAAAAGCTTCTCTTAGTTCTGTGAGTGGCTCTAGCAAAATTCATCAAACCTGAGGAGAGATTCTTGGGAACCTCCAATCTGTAGCTGGTGAGTCAGAAGCACAGGTGATAATCTGGACTTGCAATTGGCATCTGAAAGGGTGAGGGGCAGCCTTGTAGGACTGAGTCTTTCCCCTGTGGGGTCTGAGGGTATCTCCAGGTAAATGGTGTCAGAATTGAGTTGAATTATAGAACACCCAGCTGGTGTCTGAAGAACTGTTGGGGAAATCTCCTACCCACCCGTCTTCCCAGTGGAATTATGTCCAAGAACCCTATTAGTTTCCCTCTTCAAATAGTGAAGATGGTGGTTAGGAAGTGTAAGGAAGAAAGAATTGGATGATTTGAGCAATAAGTACCTTGACTACTTCACTTTCAATACCGTCCTCAAAAAGGGGGGAGAGAAAGAGAAGAAAATGGGTACCACACCAGCATAGACTGGATGACTAAAGGGTGGCAGGATGGTTTGGGTCTCACACTTTATTCCCTTTACCGTCCTTCCCCCCTGGGCTGGCATTGATATATGCAAGGTATCCACCATCGTTTTTCTTATTTGCTAAACAAACAAGAGCCATGGAAACATAAAAATCAACTGGTAAGAACAGTACGGACCAGACTAAAAGTCAAAAGACATGGCTCCACATTGCAGCTCCACCCAGCAGAAGCATGGATGACTAAGTTTTTCCTTGAGCATTTCTAGGCTCTGGTAACAATGACTTAGAGCTGGTGAGAGGTGTATTCTCCCACAGAGTGAAGGGTGGGGCAGAAATCCTGACCAGGGGATGAGGGGACCAGCTTCGAGCCCATTGCAGTAGTTTAAGTGAAGTTCTGCCCTCAAGGCAGAGGAGGCAGGGAGGAAGGATTGCTTTTAAAGTAGTTGGCAGATGGAATGGACAGGATTTGTGGGCTCAGTATGAAAGGAACATTGCTTCTGTAGGCAAAATCATGCATTGTTCCAACTGAAATTCTGCTTTTGAAGGAATTCGATCCTCTAGTGAGAACAGGGGCTTTCACTATAATGTCAGGTAACCACAATGGGCTGGCATTCCCACAGTTCCGGGGTCAGGAAGGAAGGAGGCTGGAAGTAGAAGAGTGATGTGTTCTAGCTGTCCCATGAACAAGGAAGAGTGCAAGAACCTCATCATCCTGGTGGGTGCAGATGGAGACCTCCAGCTACTGTACGGGAGAAGGTGGACTCCTGATTTCCACTACCATTTATATGCAGGGATGTTCCTGTGCGAGACACTTGTGAATCAGGAGCTCTCTTCTCCTGGTATGTCTGCCTGATTCCTATAGGACTGGTATCTTGGCACTAATTTAAAAGACTGCTCCCGCCATTCCTCCCAAAAAGTTCATTTCTTACTCTTCTAATGCAACTTTAACTAATGCCATTTGGAAAATGGCAGTTTGTTCCAAGGAGTGAGGTCCAATGATTGTGTTTGGGGGAGAATCAGTGCTGTGAAACAGAAGATCATAATTCTAAATACCCTGATAAATGAAAGAGGACAAAAGCAAAAAAGAGACAGAGTTTAGCATAAATGTAAGGTAGGATATTAGAGAGGTAAAAGAAACTCTTTGACTAGATAATAAAAGCTGATTTTGGAAATATAAGAGGAAAAAAATGCCTGGATTGGTTCCTCAAAAATATTCAACCTAGAATTCATGATCTAGTAATTCCACTTCTGGTGAAAGCATGGAATCTAATGGATATTTGTACAACAATGTTCATAGCAGCATTATTCACAATAACCAAAAGGTGGAAACAGTCCAAATGTCTACCAACAGATGATAAAGTGTGGTGTATACATACAATGGAATATTATTCAGCCTTAAAAAGGAAAGACATTCTGACACCTGCTACAACATGGATGAACCTTGGAAACAAACATTAACTGAGTGAAATAAGCCAAACTTAAAAGGACAAAATACTGTATGATTCCACTTATATGAGGGACCTAGAATAGTCAAATGCATAGAAACAGAAGATAGACTGGCAGTTGTCAGGAACTGAGAGGAGGAAGGAAAGGGGTATTAGTGTTTAACGGGTACAGTGTCAATCGGAGATGATGAAAGTTCCGTGGATGGGTAGTGGTGATAGTTGTACAACAATGTGGACTCACTGAGTGCCACTGAGCTGTGCACTTAAAGACAGTTATACTGGTGAAGCACTGGGTGGCTCAACTGGTTAAGCGTCCACTCTTGGTTTTGGCTCAGGTCATGATCTCACGGTTGATGAGTTTGAGCCCTGCATGGGGTTCTGTGCTGACAGTTCTGGAGCCTGCTTGGGATTCTCTCTCTCTCTCTCTCTCTCTCTCTCTCTCCCCCTGCCCCTCTCCTGCTCATATCTCTCTTTCTAGGAAAAAAAATAACAGTTAAACTGGTAAATTTTATGTTACATACATTTTACCACAATAAAAAAAAGTTTTAGAAAAAAAAAAGCCTTTCTGAGGGTATGCAACAGACAGCTAATAAACCAGCAATGTAGATCCAAAGTTGAAATAAACCTGGTCTGCAAACAAACTGAGGAGTGCAAGATACTTTCCCCTGCACTAGCCATATTCTCCTTTCTTCAATTCTGATTTATAACTATAGAGAGATGTTAATATATTTTTAAAATTCCAGGGCCGCCTGGGTGGCTCAGTCAGTTGGGCTTTGGCTCAGGTCATGATCTCATGGTTTGTGGATTTGAGCCCTACCTTGGGCTCTGTGCTGACGGCTCAGAGCCTGAAGCCTGCTTTGGATTCTGTCTCTCTCTCTGCACCTCCCCAACTCACACTCTGTCTCTCTCCCTCTCTCTCAAGAATAAATAAACATTAAAAAATTTTTAATAAATAAAAAATCCGTAGTAGGAGGAAAAGAGGTAGCATAGTATAGTGTATTGTGGGCTTCTGAAATTTTTCCATACAAGTATTGCTCATAGCTAAAAAAATAAAAAATATGAACTTAGAACTGTACACTTTAATTTCTGGAGACAGCGTTTAAAGCCCTCATCAGAAATAGGAAGTTTCTTTAAAAAAAAAAAACTCTGAATTATAAGCACATAACCCAACACGAGGCTTGAACCCACAAACTGTGAGATCATGACCTGAGCTAAAGTCAGACTCTTAACCGACTCAGCCATGCAGGTGCCCCACAAATGGGAAGTTTCTTTAAAGTCCCCTGTCCCGTGTTAGACATGTATGCCAATTTTCCATTCTACTCCCTAATATATTTATGTTTCTCTTAATGCCATGTTTTATGTAACTCATTCAACTAATGTTTGAGTGCCTGCCCTGGACCACTTCTAGTTCCTAGCAAGGGTAGAGTGGGGAACCAAATGGTCAAGGCTGCCGTCCTCTCAAACATGGCATGAGGGATAACAAAGGAACAAGAGAGGATGCAGCCATTACCCAGCAGGCAGAAGCCATGTCTCAGTGGTGTGCATCTTGCCCAGCTTCCTGTCCCTCCCAGTTTGACCCCTGGCCTGGGAATCAGGACACTGGGTTTAGAGCAGTTGTGGGGGTCTGGACACATCTGCTTGGCTCTCTCCATCTCCATTTCCTCAGCTTGGAAGTCACAGGACTGGATCCCAAACAGTCACCACTGGACAAGGGGGTGCCCCGCAGGCTTTGACACCATGGGAACTTTTCCCGGTGACTTCTTGCTTTCCTACTCTCATCTGTTCCCACGCCACGAAAGGTAGCTCTGATAAAAATTATATCTGGCCCCTGCTGCAGCCCTGGGGAAACTGTATCCTGTGGAAACTTGCTGTCTGCTTACAAATTTCTTGAGAGTGAGGATGCTTGTACTTTAAGACTTTGCCCTAGATAATAAAAGTACAACACAATTCACTTCAACCCCAAATTTGGATTCTGCCCACCTGTCATTATAATAATTGCTCTTTATCAAATGTATGCCAAACACTATTAAACACATTTCATTTTATCCTCAGGTGAAATTTATCAGGCATTTTTTTTAGCGTAATAGTTAATACCAGAGCTCTTGGGGTCCAGGGGTAGGGTACCCTTCTTGCTGCTTTACTTACCAGCTGTGTGACTTCAGACAAATAACTAAGCCTCTCTGAGAGCCTCCATTTTCACATCTATAAAATGTATCCAGCTGCTGTGAGATTGAAATGAGGTAAATCGTGTAGAACTCCAGATAGTAAGTACTTTAAGAAAGTGTGCCTTTTATTATCCCCATTTTACAGATAAGAAAATTGAGGCTCAGAGCTGATAAACAACTTGCCAAAGGCATGCTGATAGGGAAGAGCATAAGTAGGTTTGGAATCCAGGACTGTCAGGAGTCAAAGTCTATTGTCCCAATGACTTTACTCATCCAAAGGTCTTAATTGCCACGATTGCTGGTTTCTGAGAGGACCTCATTAGGGCACGATTCCTTTTATGTTATATCCTGGCTTGGACCCTGAGGCTGTTACTGTGGCAACATTCCATGACTATCTTCCATACCATAGTGCTGCTGTGTGGTTTGTGTTGGGCTTGTGGTGTCTGTCTAGCATCTAAACTTTCTTGGAGTAAAATGCTATGAAATAAAGAAGAAAAGCAATTTTAATAATAATAATGATGATGATAATAATAGACAACCTATTTCTTCATCAGTTGTGAGAAAAGTTATGCTTCACTGGCCACAACTCTGATCTCTTCCTAACTCACTTTTGTCATCCAAAGCTGGGATCTTAGCTAGGGCCCACAGGGATGGGGTGGGGTGAGAGCTCACAGGCAACCAGCAATGCAGACCTGAGTTTAGTTTTTTCCTGCATCCTCTGACTATCCAGGACACTCTACTATTTTCCCTGCATCTTGGGTCTGCTCTATTTTTGTTTTCCCATTACTGGATCTTCTTCCAGCTTACCACGTTGCAAACAAAAAGGGAACATATTAGTTTTTAGTAATATAAGGGCCAAGGAGGGAGAAGGCATAAGCAAAGTGGCAGTGGAGAATTCCAGTATTAAACCATAAAGCAAACAAGAGGTGCCCACATTTGCATGTATGTGCACATACACATGCATACACACACACACACACACACACACACACACACACACAGTTCTCGGTTGCCACAGCCTACTAGAGGCCAGTACCAGTTTTCTGAAGCAGCAAGTAGTTTCACCTTCCACAGTGGCGAGGATGGGAAGCACTCCAGAAATCCCATTTTTATACAGATTCAGGTGTATTTGTTTAACCTTTATACTTGCTCCAGATGTACTTTATAAATTATAGAACTAGGTTTTGAAGTTCTATGCAATATTTAACTTGTGATAAAATTTTTAACAGTATAAAAGGGTATACTATGAATAATAAAATCTTTTCTCTCTTACCCCAATCCCACTTCTCAGAGGCAATCACCATAAACACTTTCTGTCTTTAACTCTTTAGCAGTTGTCCATTAGACTCTTACACATTCCTGGGTCTCTAATTACTGATATACCAACATTAGATGATTTCTTTTTTTCTTCTTTGGAAGATGGAGAGTTTTAGTTTTGCTTGCCTCTTCCTGCTTTCCCTAGTTTGTGTCATATCTTCTTGATCCACCAGTGTCTGAACAAGTTGATATCTGGCAAGGTGGGGACATGTTTGACTTTCAGATAATTATAGTTGTCCTTTGTCAACTCACTATTGTCAGGCAGGCAATATGCTAACACTATATTTATGATAATTTAATTAATCTCACACCGATACTAGTAAATAGGCATTATTCACATTAAACAGATAAGGAACTTGAGGTTTGGGCTAGTTATGTAACTTGCTCAGCATCAGATAGTTAATAACTGGTAGAGCTAGACTTAACCTGTGTTCTCCAATTCTTACACTTTAATTCTTAACCATCACTGCCCTTGACCACCAAATGCTCTGAAGCCAGTCTAGTTCTGCCAAGGTGAATATTTCCTTCATCCTGCAAGTTGTGTATGTGTGTGTGTATGCGCATGTGCACATGTGCATTGTATCCACATTTATAGTATGTAAAAATAAAGTGTATGACAGTCATGACAGTGATATCTTAACAAATAGGAGAGGGGAAGTGGAATGTTATAAGGTTCTTCATATGTAGATATATTTGTTTTCATTTTGTTCAAGAAAGCCAGTTATCTTTTGAAGAGATTAAAAATTAGGAGAAAAATCTTTTATTTTTTTTTCAATAATAATTTATTTTTAAGAGATAGAAAGAGACAGAGCATGAGCAGGGGGAGGGGCAGAAGGAGAGGGAGAAAGAGACACAGAATCAGAAGTGGGCTCCAGGCTCTGAGCTGTCAGCACAAAAATCAAGCAGGGCTTGAACTCATGAACGGTGAGATCATGACCTGAGCCAAAGTTGGACGCTTAGCCACCCAGGCACCCCTAATTGTTTTTTCAATGTTTAAGGGAGAAAAATCTTTTAGATGTACTCGAGTATTATCTTTTCTAGCGCTTTTCATTTCTTTGTCCCAATCTAAGTTTTTATATGCTATCATTTTTCCTCAGCCTGAGGAACTTTTAAAATTATTTCTTGTGGGGCGCCTGGGTGGCTTAGTCGGTTAAGCGTCCGACTTTCGCTTGGGTCATGATCTCGCGGTTCGTGGGTTCGAGCCCGGCGTCGGGCTCTGTGCTGGCTGCCAGCTCGGAGCCTGGAGCCTGTTTCAGTCTGTGACTCCCTCTCTCTCTGACCCTCCCCTGCTCACGCTGTCTCTCTCTCTCTCTTCTAGAAATAAATAAAACATTTAAAAAAAATTTAAAAATATTTCTTGTAAAGCAGATATCCTAGCATATAGTTGTGTCTTTATCTGAAACATGTCTTAATTTCTCTTTTGTGCTTAAGAGATATTTTTATTGGATGTACAATTATAGGTTGACAGTTTTTTTTCTTTCAGTCCTTTAAAGATCTTGTTTTATTTTCTTCTATCTTGAATTGAATATTTTTATCTCTGTTCCCCTGTTTTCTCTGGAAACTTTTTTTAAAAAATGTTGATTTATTTATTTTGGGAGAGAGAGAGAGGGAGAGAGAAAGAGCATGCAGGGAAGGGCAGAGAGAGAGCAAGACAGAGAATCTGCAGCAAGCTCTGTGTTGTCAGCACAGAGCCTGATGTGGGGCTTGAACTCACAAACCCAACCGTGAGATCATGACTTGAGCCAGATGCTTAAATGACTGAGCCACCTAGGTGTCCCTTCTCTGGCAACTTTTTGTCATTGATTTTTGTCAATATGCATTGATGTAATTTCTAATTTTCTTTGTCTTCATCCTGCTTAAGAATCATTGAGCTTCTTGACTCTCTGGGTTAATATTTTTCATTAATATGAAAAAGTAATAGCCATTATTTCCTCAAATATTTTCTCTGTTGCCCCACCCTACCTCCATAATTTTTGAGATTCTGATTATATAAATCTTAGACTGTTTGATTTTGTTTCATAGATCACTGTGACTATTCCATTTTTTTTTTTTTTTGACTATTCCATTTTTAATCCTTTTTTCCCTCTGGTTTGAATAATTTCTACTTCTTGTTTTTAAGTTTACTTGTCTTTCTTCTGTAGTGTCTAAATTTATGTCAGGCCTATCCAATTAATTTTTTCATTTGAGGTATTATATTTTTTGACTCTAGAAGTTCCATTTGATTCTTTTTAATAACTTTCATTTCTTGCCTCATTGTGTGGACATATTTACAATAACAGTTTTAAAATCCTTACCTGCTAATTCCATCATCTCCATTATTTCTGGGTCTCCATATTGAAACTGACTTTTCTAACTAAATTTTCTCCTAGTTATAGATTTTCCTGCTTCTTTTCAGGTTTAACTTTTTTTTGTTTGTTTTGTTTTTATTGGATTTTTTTTGTTTTATTGGATTGTTTTTATTGGATAGAGTCTAGATTTTATTGTCTTCCTTTGTGAAGTGTTGAATTTTGCTCTGGCCTGCAGTTAGTTTACTTGTGGATCAGCTTTACACTTTCAAAGCTTGACTTTAAGCTCTGCTAGAATTGATTTATGGTAGCTTTAACTTTATGGCTAGATTACTTTTATTCATAAGACTTGGACTTTCTAGCATCTCTAATGAATGTTTTAGATGTTTAATGAGATCTCTCTGCTGTGGTTGATCGGAATGGAAAGATCCAAAATTTTGTGAGCTTCACAATTGTTCAGCTCATAGCTCTCTGAGGTTGTTCTTTCCCCCATAGTTTTGGGGTTTTTTTCCTAGACTGTGTGAAGACTTTTGGAGTTTTCCCTCTGCATAGTATCCTCTCACACACTTCTCTGCAAATTCCAGCTATCTTAATCTCACCAAACTAAAATCTCTGTCTTCTCAACTCAGCAAGGCTGTAATGCTTTGGGCTCCTCTTCTCTGTGCCAGAATCTGAGTGCCTTGAAGCCTAAAGCCAAGGCAATTTGAAGGACTTATCTCATTTGCTCCCCCTTCTCTTAGAGATTATAGTCTTGTATAGCCTGTTGCTCAGTGTCTAAACTATATGCATTTCAGATTTTGTCCATATTTATCTATACTTTACTTATGGCAGGGAGGCTAGGATAATACCAGTTACTCCATCAGAGCATGAATAGAAGTCTTTTATTCTCAAGAGTTTTGATCTAATGAAATGAAGCTTCCCTTGGTGATAGTTGTTCTGAATCCTCAGAAATTGAGATAGCCCTATCAGATAGCAAGGCCACTTTAGACATTGATCACATGCAGATATGTAGTTATTAGCAACTACTTGTGTCTTCAGCCAATAAACCAACCAAGTCTCTCACATGTTCTGAAACCCACTGACTTCTTCCTTTTACTCTGTTTTCTTATTAGTTGATTAACAGAGGTTCAAATACTTACTTATGGCTATACTCTTACTTCACTTGTAGACCTTATTCTTTAATGTTATTAGTTATCATGTAGTATCATGTATCAGAATTATTTATATAAAGTAATGATCTATTAGAGTCTAGCCATCACCCAAAAAAAGACACAAATAATAAGTGTACAGTTCAATGAATGATCACAAATTTAATGTGTTCGTTAAAAGAATACCCAGGTCATGAAATAGAACATAACCAGTTCTGCAAATGTCCTTCTTGTGACTCTTCCCCATCACTGTATCCCCTCCAAAGATAACTGCTCTCCAGGCTTCTAAAACTTATTCATTAGATTTGTTTGTTTTTAAAGTTCATATGATAACAGTTTTACATATGCATCTGTTTTTGTGTGGTATCTTTCACTCAATATATTTGTGAAAGTCATCCTTGTTACTATATGTAGTTTTAGTTGATTTATTCTCTTTATTGTATTACATTTTATGGATCTATCATACACCATGATTAATATTGACTATTACGAGGGGCATGTCTACATTTAGAACTATAGTATCTCTTGCTAATTTAACATATTTCCATTGGAAAGACTACTGGAACTGAGTTATCATACTCTGTATATATTGAACTTTAAAACTCAAATTCATAGTAATTCACAAATATTTATCAACTGTGTATTATGTACCAGGTACCAGGCCAGACACCAACACTGGGACTTTAGAGGATTTTACAGTTTAGTGAGAAGGGATAGATGTATAAGTAGATCATCACAATATATTGTAATAATATGTTAGCAAGAGCCATAACTATGACTTTGTTAAAATTACTTCAGATGATACACTGTTTTAAACCTTCATCTTTCACAAAAGGTATCAGCCTGTATTAGGGGACCAATCCTCTGGAATTCTCAGAGGGGCCTTTATAGATAATTCAGTCAGATTTAGAAAGATTAAAAAGAGAGTCATTCTTTTCAAATGGTATGTGTTCAGTCAGTTGAGAAGATCCTATTATGCATCAAAGAAATGCCAATGCTATTCCCACAGGCTTTCCTTCCTCTGTGTTCCCCTTAAATGACCTTGGACCTTTTCATTTCTCACTTATGTCCTCTCTCAACAAGTTCATCCATCCTTTGGGATTTAACTATTGCTTGTATCTGTCCATGATCCCCCTGCCGCCCCATCTTTAACTCTACTCCAGTCTTCTCTTTGAACCTATATGTAATTTTCCTGGTTTTTAACTGCCTTTTAGGTACCTCTCAGGCCTCTAAGAATTGACTCCTGCTTTCCTAGTGCTCTTCTCCTCTCTCTCTTATCAGTGGAACCACTAACATTCACTCAGGCTGGAAGCCATTTTAGTCTCTTTCTCCCCCTTCCCCTCTATTTCCAGTCAGTAAATCTTGTTAATTATACCTTGTAACTTTGTCTTGGAGCTGTCCACTCTCTTTATTTCCATGACCACTATTATGATTTAAGCTCTTGCCATTTCTTTCTGAATTGTTGCCATTGCCTCCTTATAGATATTTCTGATTTCTCTTATTCTTCATACTCCTTTATTTTCCAAACTATGATTTATTTTCCAAATCTTATCATATCATTTCCTAGCTTAAAAATCTTCAGTGTTACTCCATTACCCATAGTAGAGCTTCCCAAAATATATGCCCCAATTGTGTGTTAGAATGGATTAAGAAATGCCAATGGTGGCCAAGGTTGGGCCAGGTATGTTGTCAGTCACAAGAAACTTCAACTTTTTACCCCAGTGTGCCATATGTATTTTTATTTTCCATGTATGGCATGAATGGAAAGATTAGAAAGGGTGGGCTATAAAATTAGGTCAAAACTCCAGACACTTGTTGACTTCTCTAGTCCCCTCTCCAGCACTCATCACCTTACACCTTATTACCAGTGGTTGCCATTTCCTGTCATATGCCAAGTTGTTTTATGCCTATATCATCGCATAGAGGACAAGCTTTTCCATCACCCTGAAATGATTCTATCCCTTTCACTAACTGGTAAACTTTTATACATCTTTTAAAATGTAATTCACTCTTTGCTGTCTTGGGCAGCCTCCTCTGAGTTTTCAGGACGGAGTTGGCCATTCCAGCCTTTGTGCTTCCACTATAGCTCATAATCTACCTCCATTATCGCATCATCACACAGAAGAACATCTTTTGGTTAACATGTTTTTCTCCCTTGCTAGTCTAGGAGTTGCTTGAGTCTTTTCATCTTTGTTTCCCCAGCATCTGGTACAGAGGAGGCTTAAGAAAAGATTAGATTAACTAAATGCAACACAATAGTTTATATCAGTCGGGATGGGGTAGGTTACGTTGTTGCAACAAATGACAATATAGCAAAACTTTATTTCTCAGACATGCTGTAATTTTTCAGATTGATAGATATTCCCTATCAGCTCTTGGTCACCCTGGAGGATTATACATGCCCTTCATATACACACACCACACCACACCACACACACACACAAACACACACACACACACACACACACACATACATACATACACATTTATTTTAAAAATAACTGTGGTATAACACACATTATATAAAATTTACCATATTAACAAATGTGTACAATTCAGTAGCATTAAGTATGTTCACAATGTTTTGAAACTGTCACTATCATCCATAGCATTTTTATCACCCCAAATGGAAATCCCACATCCATTAAGCAGTTAATCTCTATTTCCAACCGCTAGACTTACCCCTAATTCCCAACCCCTGGCAATTGCTAACCTGCCCCCCCTTTTTTTGGCCTATTCTAGATATTTCATATAAATGAAATCATACAATTTGTGGCTTTTTGCATATGGTTTCTGGCATGTAGCATAATATTTTCAAGCTTCATCCATGTTTTAGCATGTATCAGTACCTCATTTCTATTTTTGGCTGAGTACTATCCCACTATGTGTGTATACCACATTTTGTTTATCAATTTATCACTTTATAGACATTTGAGTTGTTTATACCTGTGGCAATTTTGAATAGAGCTGATATGAACATTCATGTATAAATTTTGTTTTGACACTGTTTTCAGTTCTTTTGGGTATATACCTAGAAGCAGAATTGCTGGGTCATATGGTAATTCTATGTTCAATTTATTGGGAAACCATCAAACTGTTTTCTACAACAGCTACGACACTTTATGTTTCTTTCAACAGTGTATGAGGGTTCTAATTTCTCCACATTTTTGTTAACACTTATAATTTTCCCTTATTATTATTATTATTGCCTTACATGCTCTTAATACATTCACATCATTCCATTCATATTTTACTAGGCAAAACAGGTCACATGATCATGCCTGGCTTCAGGGTGGGGGGAGGCACAGTCCTATCATGTACCAGAGGAGGGACACCAGGATATTTATGAGCAGCCCTAATGACACACAGTTAATATCAAGAGAGATGAGAGATTAGATCAAAATAACCCCCCCAAATTAAATATAAACCCATAACTCTCTGCAAGTTCATATGCACAAATCAAGCCATTATCTCTTACTTAAATATTATAAAGTTTCCAGGAGGAATATGAGGAGAGAATTGGTTTACAGATGTGAGCTAAACAAAGAGGAGGAGGGAATTTTGCCAGAAGGAAAAAAGAACAGAATTAAATGAAAAACTTCTAAACTGGGATAACTTATTTTGTTAATGAATTATAAATACAATTTTGGAAAACATACAAAAACATATCATTTTGAAAAAAAAATGTGATCTCTTCTTTTTAGTACAAAATACATTGTAGCTAAATACCACACAAATTTCTGGTAATTAAACTTTCAGCTTGAAGTTGGTTCACTTCTCAATGGCTTCATGAGAAAATGCTGCAGTACATTTTGTGAAATAGAATAACAGAATAATCATTTTCTGATGATGTTACAAAATCAGTCTGAAAATTGTGGAAATAAAAATCTGCATGGAAAGATTTTCCTGAAAAGGAGCACGTCATGTCAACAAGCTTCTGTTACCCAGCAACCACTCCTCTGGAGTTCCCTTTAATGGGTAATTTCAGCTGGCAGCTGGCGCAACCTTGAAATGATCCTGTTTGTTTTCCTGCTCCCCGATATGTAGAGGTCACTACTGATAATAATGTGGCTGCTATTCATTATTTATCTGGAGTGTGATAACATGGTGAGTTGTCTCAAAATGCTCTTTTTATATCTTGACATTAACTCTGTGAATACAGTTGAGTCAGACTACGTGCACATTTCAAGGCCTAAGGATATTTACATTTTAGTTTCAGTTTTTGAGAGAGAGAGGGTGCAAGTGAGTGAGGGGCAGAGAGACAGAGAGAGAGAGGGAGAGAGACAAATGGGGCTTACCTGAGGCGGGGCTTGTGTTCACCCAACGTATGACTCGAAGTCATGAACCGTGAGATCATGACCTGAGCCGAAGTCAGATGCTTAACCGACAGAGCCACCTAGTCGCCCAGGATATTACATTTTAGAAGTTAAAATGACTAATATGGGTGTTGGTGGAGTGATAAACACTGTTGTGCTTTGTCCAATTTGTAGCTGTTCCATCAATAAATAAACAATTTTTATTCAAACTGCTCAGGTTTCAATCTCAGCTCCACTACTACTAAATGTGTGCTCTTATACATGCTTAGTAACCTTTCCATGATGGACCTGAATCATCTGTGAAATGGAGTAAATAATAGCATTCACTGTATCACTTTGTGGGGATTAGATGATCTCACACAGGTAAAGTGCTTAGAATAATGTCTGACACACAATAGCCAAATGTAATTGATGGCTTTTGATTGTTATGGGGGATTGTGTTTCCTCTTAACAAATCACTCTCCCTCTTGCACCCCTCCCAGACTGGGGTAGCACCCCCTGCCATGTGTCCTTCTGGCATGCTATACCTCTCCATGGCTAAACACTTAAATACAATTATAATTGTGTGTTTAATTTCCTGTGTCCCCCAGTAGGTATAAGATCTAGACGGGTATATGTTTGGTCTGTCTTATTCACCACTGCATCTCTATGTGTTAGATGACTTATTCATCTGATGTGCCCCAAGCAAGGTAGTGTGAAGTTGCAGAAGCAGCCAACACCCACTGGGAAAAAGGTCAGAGGACAGGGATTGGCTGAGATTTACCAGGACTTTGCAGAGACTCTGAGAAGAAAAGAGCTGAGTCATAGGCATGCATTTTCAGCAGGAAATAATTTTATTTTGAAGTCTTGCCACATTGCTGTTTGGACATGTAGCAGGCACTGACTGCCCCAACAGAAAACAAAGGCACACAAATATTCACCATCTTATCTTTGAACTCTTTCTTGCAAGTAATGGGATTCACTTGAATTACGTTCACAAAAGACAGGTGGAGATTGGGGATGGGGGTGATATATATAAGGATATATAGAGGGTGTTTCAGAAGCCAAAGGTGGGCATGTAGCTAGGTCTTCTGCAGGACTATCCTCAGGAGCTAAGGCACCCTCTCTCACACTTTCTCTTTCTTTGTGGAACAGATCATTCCCTGATGCCAGATCTCCCTGCCCAGCTGCTTTTTTCTTCTCTTTCTTCACTTCTCTGTTCCGTGGAAGAAAAGTCTCTCAGCTAGTGGGGTTATGTGTCCCTCAGTTCCAGCTGTATCCTGAAAATACTTGCTGTTGCTTAATCGCCAAACTTAATTTCCAGGGGAGAATCTGATAGGTTCATATGGAGCCAGATGTCTCCCTCAGTCTGATTTATCATTGCCCAGGATCATCTATTACAAACAAGGTTGCCAGGAGTCCACTTTCATGGAATAGCAGTTCACTGGGAACAGGGTCACTGAGAAATGGCAGATACTCCAATAGATTTCCGTTAAAACAATGTAGCTCAAAATGGTCCTCACTGTTATGCAAAGTTGGGTAAGGGAGCTAATATGGAGTGTAGAATACATCCCAGCTAACCAGAAACCACTGGTTCTTGGTGTGTTTTGAGACATAAAGATATGTCCCTTTAGTGGCATAAAAATATATGAATACTAATTCTTCTGGATGAAATGTTACTCAAAATGAACTACTACAATAGATCTGAAAATAAGAAGACACATTGCTCCTCCCTTTGCTGGAACTTTCTTGATCTTCCTCTAGTCTGGGGATGGCAGGCAGAGGAGAAGGTGGGATAGAAGGGAGGGAACAGGAATAAACAAGAAATAATTTTGTTGCATAAATGAATAAAATTCAGTTTTAAATGGATTCCTATGCCTTTATGTATGGCAAAATTCTAGAAAGTTCCATTTGATGAGTCTTTTACACACTTGGGAAAGCAGTGGGCATTAGGCATCAGCAGGAATTCACTAGCTAAGTTAATCCTATTCACTTTGTGATGATTTACAAAGTTGGAAGATCAAGGCAATGCTGGAGATAGTGTTACTGGATTTCAGCAAAGCAGGTAGAGAACAGTGGTCACTGGGTGTCAGCAAAATCCTTAGTATTAATAGGTACTTTTACATGTGTTATTTTATTTAATCCTAAAAATAACCCAATGAATGAAAGAAAGTTAAATATACACTGAATGTCATTTACAACCCTTGTATAATGTATAATGTATATAGCTGAAGAAACAGAATTGTAGGCAGATATCCCAACACCTCTGAGGTTATATGGCTGGTATATTAGCTAAAGACCTTGCAACTGTAAATGATACCTGAATCCTACTCAGTGTTTTAACTATCTATTGCCATGTAATACACAACTCCATGACTTAGTAGCTTAAAAGAACAACCATTTTATGTATTTTCAATGTGAATAGAGCTCAGTGGGGAAAACTTATCAGCTGGAACTGGACCATCCATTTCTAAGATGGCCCACTCACATAGCTGACAAGTTTGTGCTGGTTTCCAGCTGGGAGCTTCAGTTCTTGCTATCAGCTGCTATGATGGTTAATTTTATGTGTCACCATGACCAGGCTAAGAGATGTCCAGATAACTTATAAAACATTATTTCTGGGTGTATCTGTGAGGTTGTTTCTGGAAGAGATTAGCATTTATTTTATTTATTTTTGGGTTTTGCTGTTGTTGGTTTTTTTAGATGGTGGGGGGGCATAGAGAGGAGAAAGAATCTTGAGCAGGCTCCACGCCCAGCATGGAACCCTACGTAGAACTTGAACTCAAACCATAAGATCATGACTTGAGCCAAAATCAAGAGTTGGACATTCAACTGACTGAGCCACCCAGGTGCCCTGAGATTAGCATTTAATTGGTAGGCTGAGTAAAGAAGATCACTCTCACCAATGTAGTTGGGCATCATCCATCAAAGGCCTAAATAAAACAAAAAAAGCATAGGAAGGGCCAATTTGCTCTCTTTGCCTGAGCTAGGATATTCATCTTTTCCTGCCCTTGGATATCAGCACTCCTGGTTGGACAATCAAACTCAGACAGGGACTTACATATTGGTTCTCTTGGATCTCATGCCTCTGGGTTTAGAATGGAACTACACCACCAGTTTTCCTGCATCACCAGCTTTCCTGGGTCTCCAGCTTACAGACAGCAGATCATGGAAATTCTCAGCCTACATTATGAGCCAATCCCATAGAATATATCTCTTTCTGTATATCTCTATATATGCTATTAGTTCTACATCTCTGACTGATGCAGCTAGGTTCCTCAGTTCTCTTCTATATGCCTCTTCCATATAGTTAGCTTGGGCTTCCTTACAGTACAACAGTCTCAGGGTAGTTGGACTTCTAGAGTGGCTGGTTCTCAAAAGTGCAGTGGCCCAAACCCTAAGGCCTAGGCCCAGCACTTGCACAATGTAATTTTCTTAGTTTGTTGGCTAAAGTAAGGCAGAGGGCCAGTCCAGATTCAAGGAGAGAGACTGCAGAAGGCAAGAATACTGGGAAACATTACTCATTGCAGGTTGTTAAAGTAATATGCTAACCATACTGGGCTAGGGATTTTATTGGCTCACAGTATTGGCAGGTTTAGGCATGTCAATAAAAAGGCACTCCTGTGAGGTCAAATGGAATATACCTCTCTGCCTCTCACCTCTGCTTCTTCTGTGTTAACACCATTTGCAGACAGACTCCTTACTCATGGTGGCAAATTGGCAGAGTATTCTGACTTTCTTTTTTTTTTTTAAATTAAAACATTTTTAATTGATTTAATTATTTTACTTTTGAGAGAGAGACAGAGAGAGTGAGTGGGGAAGGGGCAAAGAGAGAGAGAAGGAGAGAGAAAATCCAAAGCAGGCTCTGCACTGTCAGCGCAGAGCCAGATGCAGGGCTCAAACCCACAAATCATGAGATCAGGACCTGAGCTGAAACCAAGAGTCAGATGCTTAACTGACTGAGCCACCCAGGCACCCCTGTATTTCTGACTTTCAAGGAGCCATGCAGGACCATATATCTATCCATCCATGCACCAATCCTGTGACTGGAAGGATAGAATATGCTAATTGGCTAGTGTGGGTCATTTGCTTACTTATGGCACATGCTATTGATTAGCAGCCTACCCAACAGTGTTTCTCAGCTGTCTTCTCCATTGCCCAAAAGTTAGAAAAAACAAATACTCAGTTTCTCAGCTTCCTTTCTACCTAGGTGTGTCCATGTAATTGAGTCTGGCTGATGAAGTAAAAAAGGGGGTTGATCTTTCAGATTTCTAGGGAAGATTTTTGTTGAGAGTTTAGCTAAGGTTCCTCAGCATCTATTTTGTTTGGCCAAATGAACTACAGAGACTTTAAACTAACATTAGCTTCCTCATGCAAGTTCTTATCCCAGATAGTAGCCTACAGAGTCCTAAGTAAATGTAAATTCCTATTATGACTTATGCAATTGCCTTTGTGATAAACAGTCTCCCTACCTTCCAGGGCCTTCCCTTTTGTCCTCCCTTTTAGGTAAGACCCCTGTGGAACTTACCAAAATCCTGATCTTTTGGTCTGAATTGACTAAATTTGGCCTTAACTTGGGATCCCCAAAGCACTGAACTCATAGACCCTCATAAATGCATGTGCCCCAGGTCCTGCCTCTCTCTCTGCCTGAACCCTGCCTTGACTTTCCTGTGGGTCCCTCAAAGCATGCAGTATACTTCCTTTAGTACCTGTGAGTAATAAATCTTCCTATTTCAATTCTTTTGTGGTCTTTTGTCAAATCCCAGCTCACCATCCAGCATCCTGGGGGATTATTTAATAATTATTGATTTTAATTATTAATTTAACAAAGTCACAATCCATTCTCCCCTGATTAAAAGAGAAGCACTAGTTTTCCTATACTCCACACTCCACCCAGTGACTTCCCGCTCTGACAGTGAAGTGTGAGAATGAAAAGACAAGTGTGGCAATGAGGAAAAGGACAAGAGAATGTCATAGATGCAGAACTAGAGTTGATATTGTTCAACCACTGCTCCAAACCAGAAACC
This sequence comes from Hyaena hyaena, assembly GCF_003009895.1. NCBI lineage: Eukaryota > Metazoa > Chordata > Mammalia > Carnivora > Hyaenidae > Hyaena > Hyaena hyaena. The sequence goes on along the minus strand of NW_024080676.1, from coordinate 2,175,603 downwards.
TACCCGTATACAGTGAACATCTTATAGTTTCAAGTTACTTATAATTGAGTGTTCCCTTGAACTGTTCCCATACAGTGTTCCCTTAAATAGTTCCCATACAGCTGAGCTGTATGGAGTGAGAGCATAGGAGAGGCGCTTCTCCAAGAAACCAGAACTGTTACCAGAAGCAGGGGAGAGAGTAAATGCTCAGCAGGTGAAAGATGTCCCTTGCAGCTGGTAAGTCCTGGATTTAGGAACAAGTCTCAGTTTAGTCTGCCCTCAGAGCCCCCATAAGGTCAACATGATTATACTCAATTTGCATGCGGAGAAACTGAAGCTGAAGGAGATTGGGAGATTTTTCTCATTGTCACTCAACTAGTTAGTAGCAGATCTGGGACCACCACCCAGTTCCATGGATTTTGATGTCATTGTTCCTTCCAAGAAGTAGGACAAAGTAATAGGGATAACTTATTACTTGGAATGAGAATTAAATTCTTAAGGGATCTTGACAGGCTGGGGCGCCTGGGTGGCTTAGTCGGTTAAGCGTCCGACTTTCGCTTAGGTCATGATCTTGCGGTTCGTGGGTTCGAGCCCCGTGTCGGGCTCTGTGTTGACTGCCAGCTCAGAGCCTGGAGCCTGTTTCAGAGTCTGTGTCTCCCTCTCTCTCTGACCCTCCCCTGCTCACGCTGTCTCTCTCTCTCTCCTAGAAATAAATAAAACATTAAAAAAAAAAATTAAAAAAAAAAAAAAGGGATCTTGACAGGCTGGAACAATGAGCTATGTCTTAAATGAATGTGAAAAAAAAAGACTTAAGAATGTTAATTGAGGGGCGCCTGAGTGGCTTAGTCGGTTAAGCGTTCGACTTTCGCTTGGGTCATGATCTCGCGGTTTGTGGGTTCGAGCCCCGCGTCGGGCTCTGTGCTGACTGCCAGCTCAGAGCCTGGAGCCTGTTTCAGGGTCTGTGACTCCCTCTCTCTCTGACCCTCCCCTGCTCATGCTGTCTCTCTCTCTCTCTCTCAGAAATAAATTAAAAAAAAAAAAAAGAATGTTAATTATAAAATCAATATGTATCAACAGGGCAATGTGACAGCTAAAATAGTCAATGTGAAGGATGTGCTAATTTTAAAAATAAAACTGCCAGTTATTTTACCAGCAAAAAATGGGTTTATTCAGGAATTGCTGAGAACTGCGATCTGGGACAATCAAGAGATGGCAAAACCACAGCCAAGTCCAGAGAACAAAAGAAAGAAATGGCTCTTACAGAGGAAAGAAGGGAGTTAGGACAGGGGAGATTTAGGAGGGGCTATTATAAAGTAAATGTCTATTGGAGTAAACTGGGAGCTGGCAGTACAATGGCTTTTCATTGGCTGAGCTGTGACTATCTCTCATTGGCTGGGCTGTTGCCAGGGCAGGAAGAAATCCTCCTTCCTCCTGCTGGGATAGTAAAATAGTATGGATTTTCAAGATCTGTCTCTCCTTGTTGGGACTACAACTGATGAGTGGGAAGGTGCAAGAGCTTCCCTTGCCAGACTTCTGACTCCGCCCTAAAAGATGCATCCATTTATTAATTTTCAGATAGATGTACAATTGTTTTATTTTGGTTACCACATTAATCTTCTATAGCTGCATAACCAATTATTCTCAGAACTTAGCAGCTTAAAATAAACCTTTATTATCTCATATTTTTGTGGGTCAGCAACTAAGGCCCGGTTTCTGGGTATTTCTGGCTCAGGGTCTGATGAGCTTGCAACAGAACTTTGGCCAGGGCTATGGTCATTTGAAGGCTTGTCTGAAGATCCCCTTCCAACATTGTTCACAAGACTGTTGGCTGGAAGCCTCAGTTTCTCACCACATAGGCCTCTTCATAGGGCTTTTGAGTTTCCTCATGACAGAAGCCAGCTTTCCCTTCAGCAGGAGAAAGTGCAAGCACGAAAATGTGCTTTTTATGAGCTAGTCTCTGAAGTGCCATTCTGTCACTTCTGCTCTTTTCCTATTGGTCCGGCTAATCCTCAAGTGGACGGTTGCACCTTTTGAAGGCAGCGTTAAGGAATTTCTGGACATATTTAAACTACCCATAATTACCACTGGCAAGACCATACATGAAGCATTTTACATGATTCTGGGAATCAACACTTAAGGGAGGCATATACCCCTGTAGTTTTTCTTTAGAGTACCTATCATGGTTGCAGTATTTTTGTGTTAATATATAACATTTGTCTCTCCCCCTGGACTGTAAGATCCATTAAGACAGGAATGTAATCTGTTTTTCTCATCTTATTCTCAAGATCCAATTTGCTGTTTGGCGCAAAGCAAGTGTGTAAATAAACATTTGTTGAATGTTGAAAGAATTCACTGGAAAAAGGTCCAAGAGGACTTAATCTATGCTCCATGAGAAGTAGTTGGAGCAAATTGAGACTAGCCTGAGAAAAAAAGACTCACTAGGGAACATGAGAGCCTTCTTCAAACCAGCAAAATGGAAGAGATTCATTATGCCTCCAAGGGAGGCAGTTGCCATTGACTGGTGGAAATTCTAAGTTGGCAAATTTTACCTGACTGTAAGGAATAACTTTGTAGCAACTAGGAACATTTATAAAAGATAGAATGCTTAAGGAGGGAGTAGATTGTTTGAGTGCCTGCTGGGAGATCACTTGTTGGGAATATTATGGAAATAATGGATACATTAGATAGGATGTGGGATCAGATGACTTTTATGGAATTCTGAGATTATGTGATTCTGCAATCTTAGATGTATGCTATTTACCTAAGTTAAATGTTAAAACAACCAATCAACCAACCAACTATCAGCCCATTCCCTGTGGTAGGCATTAGCTGCTTCATTTATCTAGCATGTGTTCCTACTTCTTTTTGAAAATAAATCCTACCTGTGTTTTCAAGGGCTGCTCCAACTGCCAACCTTGTGATTTTAGTGGGTACTACTAATCAGAGTACTCTGCCTTTTCTCTCCAAGTAGATATGTGACCCAAACAGATCGGTGTTCCCCAGGAGTTTTAAAATTGGAACTAAGGAAGCAAAACCTGTCATCTCTAGTGTCAGAATGGGAAGCATGTGAACCTGGGAGATGCTGGGAGAAATATTCCAGTTTCATGAATGAAGTGAACCAAGAGAGAATAAACAGATGCTGATGGTGGGATGAACTTCAAGTTCCTGTGTCAAATACTTTTGAGACTCCATGTTATACCTGCTCTTTCTGCAGTTTGGTTTCATGAGCCAATAAAGTCTCTGTTTTGCTCATAGAAGTTACTTGTGATAAAAATCCTGACCAGCTGCCTCTCCTTTTCCTTGATTTCTCTATTCTGTTAATGATACTCTTAGTTATCAAGCTGTGAAATCTCCAAGACTTCTTTCCCTTGCCTCTGCAAGTGCTGTCAGTACTATGTCCTGCAAATTCATCTTTGACCTTGCCATGAACTAAATATCCAAAAACACTACTTTGGACAATTACCTCTTCCCAAAACTCCTAGAATACATACATTAGTTAAATTCTGCTCAGATTATGGAATAATAAAGTGAAAGTGTTCACAAGATGTCATCAAACTATTTTGCTGGGTTTTTTTCCTAAAGTGTAATTTCCTCTTCCTTGAATGACCTTCTGCTTGCTCCCCACAAGAATCACCCTTCTTTCCAAGTTGAGATTAAGTCCTACCTTCTTTATGAGGTTTTCCTAAGTATCCACCTGCAAGTCAAACTCTCTCCTCCCTCTGCAGTTTTGGAATATTTTGTCTCTTCCAGCCATTTGTTAATTATATATAAATCTTCTGTTATTGTGGTTTATTTGTTTCTCCATTACATTGAGAGCTTCGAATATGATGTGTGTCTTATGTATTCCTTTACCTCTCACAATTGCTCGTACAGCATTGACTTGCTCACAATAAGCTTATTCATTCATTTAGCAAATATTTCTCACATATATGCTATGTGTCAGGAACTATTCTCAGCTCTGGGGATACAACTGTAAATAAAACAGATGGGAAAATTCTACCCTTGGCAAGTTTATACTCCAGTAGAGCAGAAACAAAATAAGTTGTCATGAACAATTATATTTAAAAATATAACTTTATTAAGCTATGATAAGTAATTAACAGACACATAAGTTAATATAATAAATAACTAAAGCAGATAGTGTATTAAATAGTGATGGGGCACCTCGGTAGCTCAGCCGGTTAAGCATCTGACTTCGGCTCAGGTCATGATCTTGTGGTTTGTGAGTTCGAGCTCCGCGTTGGGTTCTGTGCTGACAGCTTAGAGCCTGGAGCCTGCTTCTGATTCTGTGTCTTCCTCTCTCTCTGGCCCCCTCCCCCCCACTAATGCTCAGTCTCTCTCTGTCTCTGAAAAAAATAAATAAACATTTAAAAAAATAAGAAAAAAAACAAATAGTGATAAGTACTGGGGTGAAACAGAGCACAGGTTGGGTTGGGTGTGGTGAGGAGTGTTACAAGTGCCCAATAAATATGTATTGATTGATATTTCCCCCTCAGACATTTCTTTAAATTATTTTACCAATTTTGCAAATTTATTTGATGAAGTCAAACCTCCCTTTCCACAGCACTCATGGAATCTGTTCATTTTCAAATATTTTCTCTATTCATTTCAAAATTAATTTTTAAAACTATGTCTTTGACATTTTATTAGGTGTATCCTCAAAGATGACCCTAAGATCCCAAAGTGTTGCAAACTCAAATGCTCCCAGGGTGTGGCTATAGGGGAACAAGGAATGGGGAGCCTTATTTTCTTCCCAGGCAGGATTGTAGGCCCAGTGTGGCCAGAATTTTCAAGTAAAACCAGAAATCAGATGTTTAAATTTGCTAACGAAACACATCTAAAAATATATCATGCAGCCCAAACAGGACAACTCTCATCTGAATCTGGCCTATAGGCTTCCTCTTTGCTATTCTTGCCACAGAGAATTTGCCTATCCTCACCACTTCTACATTGCTCATTCCTATTTTAACGGGGGATACATGCCTTAATCAGAAGACTAGATGTTATCAATATCATTATGCACAAATCTGGCATTAATGTCAGTAACTCATGTATGGACATAATTCATGTCAAATCTGGCATTAATTGTCAGTAATTCATGTATAGACATGGCTATAATAACTTAGCCAACTTGTGTTTTCTATTAACACATTTCTACTACTCAGTCCAAGTTTCCATTTCACGGAATTGAAGAGTCAGCAGTGAGCCTGCAGGGGTGGGATTCAGGACTGGGGTCAGGAGTGGGAGTGTCCTTTCTCTCAGAATGTCACTCTTTGGCATCCTTGCAGATGATGGTCATTCAGGCCAATCCTGAGCATTGCCACAGGCAGGCAGCTCTGTCTGAAGCAGACCCCCAACAATGGGCCCACCCTGAACATGCATCTCTGTGTAGCACCTGCAACTCACATGCAGTGATTCTGAGCTTATTCTTCAGAACAGTGCAAAGGAGGTCTAGTCTGAGTCAAAATCAAAAAGACAAAAAAATAGAAGGGTGGTTGCCGGGGACTAGAGGAGCAAGGAATGAGGAGTTAGTATTTAATGAGTACACAGTTTCAGTTTGGGAAAATGAAAAAGTTCTGGTGTTGGATGGTGGTGTGCAGAAGGCTTCACAACAGTGTGAATGAACTTAATGCCACAGAACGGTATGCTCAAAAATGGTTTAAATGGTAAATTTTATGTAATGTTTGTTATACTGTAATAAAAACAAATTGTTTTTGTGAATGAACAGAATAGGCTCCTGTCCTGTTTTAGAGTTGCAATTTTAGAGTTGAGTAACATTTATTTTTATATATTTATTTATTTATTTATTTATTTTTAAGTAGACTCCATGCCCAACATGGAGATTAAGAGTCACATGCTCCACCAACTAAGCCAACCAGGAGTTCCAATATTTTATTTTTTATATTTTTTCATCTTTATTTCTATCTAAGGCCTGCCCTATTACAATGCTAATACTCATAAAAATAAAATAAGTGAACTCTCTCTCACATGCTGCAATGGTCTGCCAATGATTTGCAGTGAGATAGTAGACCTGGGAAATGAGGTTTGCCGTGGTGCCATGTTCCAGATGCAAGCCAGGATGAAGGGAAAAGGAGAGAAACATGGGCTAGAGGAAAGAGATAAGCAGTTGAAGTGAAATGGCTAAGAATGGGAAATGCTAAGTGATTTGGGCCCAGACAGAGGAAGAAAGAGGTTTATCAGAGTTACATTAGGCCAAGCTTAGGAACAAAGGATACAAGAAAAAGGGAGAAGACAAAGAAGCTGGACTTCTTGTTAGAAAGACCAGACCAAGGACTAGGACCCAGATTAAGCAGGACAGCCTTGGAGAGATGAAAAATACAACCACAAAAATCAGACTCTATAAAGAAAAGTATGTCAGACTGGATTTGTGAGGGAAGTCATGTAAGTACAATTCTCTCCTGCATACCTTATGGGGCCAAGCCTTCCTTGTTCTACAGGAAAGTTGCTGTACCTATGTTGATAGAGTATGCCATTATGAGAAGCTGAGATACTAGAAAGGTGTGTGGGGGCAAGGCTAGAGGTTGAAATCTCAATAGAATAAAACCTCTTAAGAGAATATACATACAAGGATATTATAGGGCACTATGTAAATGTAAGGTGTTTGTCAGGGTTCTTTCAGGAAACAGATGGTAACCTAATCTGTTGTGTCAGGATTAAGAGAATCAACACGGGGTTATCAATAGTAGAACGCCATTACTACTCCTAGGCCTGAAGAGGCAAGGGAAGGAATGGTACTAGTAGATACCAGTAGCAGAGAAGCTGCCGGCGTGCCGTAGCCTTCAGTAAAGGAGCATACCCTCTGCTAAACCAGAGCCTGACAAAAAGAGAACTGAGGGAGCAAATACCTCTCTCTCCTCCCATCTTCCAATACCATTGGCTGACCCAGATGATAAATCTGAGGGCACAGGGGTCCATATATTACTGTTTTTAGAGAACAGAATTTCAGGACTGCATGAGGACAGAGAATAGGAAGAGTGGATCTGGAGGGGCAAATGGAGACTATCCAGCATAATATTAATATACGATGGGATTTAAGACACAAGAAGCCAGACTGTCTGGGCTTGAATGCTGGCACCACCACTTAGTAGTGATATGGTCTTATCAAGTGATGTATTCTCTCTAAGATGTGGCAGATACAGATGGCTGGTTAATTCAATAGACATTCCCAGTGCCCTTCTCACTTGCTTCCTTCTACAATAGATTCGGAAAAGTTAAATCCTCACTTTCTCACACTCCTTAGCTGGGAGTGAGCAAGGGGGGGCCACAGTTCTGGTCAATGGAACATAAGTAATAGAAGTTAATGGAAGAGTTTCTGGGAAAGTTTTGCTTTTCTAATAAAAGGTGAGATGGAGCCAATACCCTCAGCTTCCTTTTCTATCCCCATTCTTGCTGAACAGACATGATGCCTGGAACCAGACAATCACCTTGTGATACTGAAGGAGAAACCTAAATAATATCCCAAACAACAGCCCTGGCATCACTGAGCCATTAGCCAGTGCTAGCGGGCACTCATCCCTAGACTGGTATTGAGGGGGACCAGAGGGTGGAAGGAGGGGGAGGCAGAAGGAAATTTATTGAGCCATTGTTAATGAAGTTTCCAGTTATTTGAAGTTGAAAGCATTTCTAACTTGTACACAAAGCCTCAGTTCCCTCATTTAAAAAATGTCAGTATTTATTTTAGAGTATCATTGTAAGATGAAGTAAGGTAAGAATATCTAACACTTTTATGGCCCTTGGGATGGACCAGGCATTCTTTTGAGCACTTTACATATACATACTCTTTAAAACTTCACAACAGCTCTATGTGGTAGGCATTATTATTGTCTCCATTTTAGAGATAAGGAAAGAGGGGTTAAGTCATTTGACCAGTCATGTAACTTGTAATTGCCAGAGCCAGTATCGGAACCCAGGTAGCCTAACTCCAGGTTCTGTACACTTAACAAGCACTTAGCATAGTGTCACAGAGTAAGCATCCAAACATCTCAACAATAGTAATGTTGATGATCATTGGGATCATCACAGGCATGCCCAGAAAAGGATACAGGGGTAGTTGTGTTTGGTGGCTCGGAGGGTGGTTCTTTTCCAAAGTCTAGTTTGAAAATGGAACTGTGCACCTGGAATAAAATCGCTTAGAACACACCAAGTGAAAAACTCAAGGAGAGAAAAGGCTTAAGGGAGGCAAACCAGGAGTTCTAGGGCCAACTATTTGATGACATTTCAGAAGCTATCTCATGATTCTTTTCCTTAGGTCTTTTTTCATACTTGTGTCTCCATTTCCCAGTGACCATACTCCTACCTACTTGGAGCCAGGATCCCCTCACTTTCTGTCCAAATTTCCCTCTCCAAGAACCAGAACTTTTCTTTTTCTTGGTCAAAACATGTCAAGCATTTATTATAAAATTTGGCCAGTAGGTGTCAGCATCTGTCTCAAAATCAGCGATCACTTAAATCATCTATATTTAAAGTCAAAGATTCAAAATATGTAAAACAAATTAGTTTCCTACTTTCTCAATGCTTAGAAAACTGCAATTCCATTTTCAAACTTCCATTTTGCTGGGTATCTGCACGGAGATTACAGTTCAAACATTTAAAAACGTAGAGAATAGTAGAAGCTACCTACTTGATGAAAAGATTAAGAAAATAATTTTCATATAAGATTACTTATTCACTGATCCATAATGACTATTTATTGATCACCTTACTTTGTGTATTCAACAATAAAGAAGCCAAGAGTCTTGTAGGAGAGGACCCTGCATGTTATAGGATACTGAAGTTTCAAACAATGTATTTTAAGTTACTGGTACCCTTTCTGGTAGATGTTTGTCTTAATTTTGGTGTCTCTCCCCTCCCTGCCCCCCACCTGTACATATTCTGAACAGTATACAAGTGCCCCCTGTTTTAAGAAAATAGAGCATCTAGAGGTACTGGACATTAGAGTTATTGAACTAAAATCCACTGAGCACCTGTTTTCTGTTTCTTAATGATAGATCCCAAAGCTTTCTGGTTGCACTCATGTTTTAAAATATCTGGTCTAGGGAGGCCTGGGTGACTCAGTCAGTTAAGTGTTTGACTATTGATTTTGGCTCAGGTCATGATCCCAGGGATGTGGAATTGAGCCCTGCTCCTGCTGTATGTGAACATGGAGACTGCTTGAGATTCTCTCTCTCTCTCTCTCTCTCTCTCTCTCCTCTCCTGTCCCTACCCCCTTCCCTGCTCACACTCTCTTGCTCTCTAAAGTTAAAATTTTAAAAAAGTCTACTTGATTTTGGCTCAGGTCATGATCTTATGGTTTATCAGATTGAGCCCCATGTAGGGCTCTGTGCTGTAAGTGCAGGGCCTCCTTGGGATTCTCTCTCTCTGCCTCTCTCTACTCTCTCTCAAAATAAATAAATAAGCATTAAAAAAAAGTCTAGTCTAGTCCAGTGTAATGGGAAGCTTCAATTTCACATCCAACTCAACATTCTTTCTCTCCTCTTCAGCTCGGGTCTGACCAAGGGGACTGCAATGGGGAAAGAGAATCCTCCTCTCCACTTTGCTTCTGTATCCACCAGGTTTGGAGAAGGCAGAGAGGGGACTACAGGGAGAAAACAAAAACCTTTGTAGGGATAGAGGCCCTGCAGGATCTTTGTACTGAACAGATGCTGCACATCTCATCAGCCAGAACTAAGCACATCTAGGTGGAGGAACATGGGAAATGTAATCTTAATTCTGAATGCCCATATACCAAAGGCAAGGCGACCTCTTCCAAAAGAACCCTTTCTGACTATTACCCACAGCCCTGTCTGGGCTAGGATTCCCTCACTAGCAGACAGCTGCCTACCCAGGGTACCAGTGACAAGTCTCAAGTTCTATTTCATGTGAAGTTGGCACAGAAAATGCCAATATCCTTGCCTGAGAAGACCTGGAACTCCTCGAGGGTCATCCTGCTACTCTGGGAATAGTTCTACTCTAGATTAAGGCTGTAGGAAATGATAACAATGGTAGCAGGACCCGTTGGGTTCCTCTCCATCCTTTGGATATTCTTAGCACCTATTTTCTTCAGCTTTAGGGCTTTTCTGTCCATTCTAACAGGGAAAGTTCCATTCAATATCTTGTGACCAAAAGTTTTATATGTAAATACCAGATGTGGCAATAAATCAAGATAAGCTAAATGAGGAAAGCAAAAGCTCTTAATTTAGAGCTTGCTATATGGTCAGAGAATCAACCACTGTCCTTTGTGTTTTGGCAGAAACTCAAAAGCAGATGGAAGAGTGGAATAGCTTTTCAATGGAAAAAAAGAAGTCTTCAGATTTCTCTAACTGAAAGCTGCTAGCCTGAGGAAGTGTAGGCCACCTAACAAGAAATGGAACATCCTATGTGATTGGTTAGGGATGAAGGATGCAAGTTTGTTTTTCTCTGATTGGTCCTGTGGTAGAGCTCTTCCCTAAGGAACATGGTGGAGGCCTTCTCAGAACAAAGGAAGGGAATGTGCAAAGTGGCCCAATCAATTCCTGTACATACATGCATACCTCAGACACAACTCTCTAACTTGGACCATGTCCAATCAGACTATATGTCACCATTTTTGGGAGACAAAGAAGTAGAAATTGCATAAAAGTCTACACCCTGCTGCACTTGGTGCTCAGTTTTTCCAGTATGGACCCCCTGAGCCCATGCCAACAGGATGAATAAAGCTGCTTCCTGAAAAGAAGAGCCTCAGGTCCCATCTCTGTGCGAGAATCCTGCTATATGTCGTGGGGGCCATGCAGAGACCTTGTTTTACCTCCCTTGTTGCCGGATATGAACCTCGGCTCACCAGATGGAGTGACCTCTCTGGCGCCAGCACACTGCTTGATCCATGCAGGACTAGCCCCTCACAGTGCACTGGGATGAGGGCCCTGGATGCACAACAGAACCCGGTGAGCCCTGGGAATCGGCTCAGCGAGTGCTGCCTGTCAGACCGGTAAGAACCTGGGTTCATTTTGGCAGACCTGCCCCAAAGAGGCTGAAGGGGAGCTGATCACCTCCCAGAGTTGCGCGAGTAATTCCAGAAGGAATAAAAAGAAACCGTAACTCTAAGGCACTGGGCACTGCATGGTGTGTTGGAATTTCTGTGTGTGAATGAGACAAACAGCATAAATGTTCCCACCTGACCAATAGGCCAAAGCTAGTGTTGGTTGAGTCCCCATCTGTGGTTCTGAGGCGACATCATACGGCTTAGAGTGGAGTTAGACTTCCTCGGGAGTCTGATCCAGGTCAGGGCTTGATTCTGAATCTGCCAGTGCTAAGAGGCACCTGAAATATCTTCTGGAGGATGAAGAGTGCTGGCTCCCTGAGGGAGGTATTCAGTACAGTACCATCTTACAGTTAGATCTATATTATAGAAGAGAGGGTACATGGTCAGAAGTTCCTTATCTGCAGGTCTTCTTTGCCTTCAGGCGCCAAGAAAGGCAAGTACTTGCAGACCCACCCCTTGAGGCCTCTCCTCAAGGAAAACCACCTGTTAGACCCTCATGCCCTCCTTATCCATGATTGCCAGGGATAAACAAAAATTATCCCCCTAAAATCAATGCATGTTCAATGTATCTATTGACTGAAATGCCTCATGGAGGATTTGGCCCATAAACTTTCCATTTTCCTTGCAATATTCTAAGCAAATGAAAAGGACCTGGGCAAATTTTCAGGCAACCCTGATCAATGTATAGAAGTGTTCCAAAACCTAACCTAGGGTACTGAAAACAAACAAACAAACAACACAGGCCATCCCTAACAAAGGGGACTCTAACACTGTCTCTCCCTGTTTCTCCTAATACACTCCAGGTTACTCTAACTGTATGTAGGTGCTTCTACCTCATTTCTTTCCTGGATCAATGACTATGATCATTAGAGCCACTGTCTCTAGTTAGTCTATTTCAGGATGGAGACTTTAAGAAATATTCCCAAGCAGATGCTGAAACTCCTTTTGTTTTGGGGAGTTCCCTGTCTTCTCTAGTCCACATGGACTGCCCAATTCCACTAGTAGATGGAAAAAATCTGCATCTACTCATTCATCTGAGTGGACAGGCTTTAGGACCAGGAGACCTCTTTCTCTGCCCTCTGGCCTTTTATCTGCCTCCAGGCCGCTTGTCAGCACCTCATCTCTTCTGCCTTCCCCTCCCCATACTGTTTCTGCACCATGTTGGGTGCAGCTGCCAAAAGTGACTCCTATACCATCTGGGTGCCTCCTCCCCTTGCTGTCAAAGAGTGAAGAGCACCCCCGTGGACCACCCACTTCAGATTCCCCCACTGACAATGGGTGTCCCAGGTAAAAACTAACAATGGAGGAAAATTGATTGCCTTTTAAGTGGATGCAGGTGAAACATATTTGGTGTTTAAACTAACCTGAGTTTGTTGGACCTGTCTTTAGAGTTATCAACATTAAATATGAAACTTTTATTCTACCAAGGTTTACTAAAGGTCAAATAAGCTCATGTTATCTCTGTTGCAATTTGTTAGCAAAAAGATGGCTTAAAATGATGGTTAATTTTGTCTGTCTCAAAGTTTTCTTGGGTAATTGTTAAGATAGCTTTCAAAGTGTTTGGTAACCTGAAACTTTAAAATTTTGATTGCATGATAAATCAGATTAAATTCATTGGACAGCTAGGTCTTTTCCAAATAGGATAGAGTGCAAAGCTTTGATTACTGAACATAGGTTTGTGCTTTTAACTTCTTATTGCAGAGAAACTAAGGCTATTTGGGTCTATTGGAAAACATGCTTTATGCTTAATTGATTCATGAATTTGTCATTTTAACAATTTTGGTGTAAAGAATTCTCAGTTGGTTACTAAGTCCTCAATTGCAGACTAGGGTTTCTAAGAGTTAAAATTCTGCAAAGTGTACGTAAGACTGATGGAAATAAGGAAAGCAATTCTGTATGTAGGAAAGTAGGAGATATGTAAGGAAAATATAAGGAATGGGAATACATTTTTTTGTTGAAATAAAAGAAAATAATTTTGTCCTAAATGAGACATTGTTTGGAGAAAAAGGGCTTAGGTCAAAACCTAAAAGTGAAGGTTTGTGAAGAGAAATCTTTGGAAAGAAATTTTACATATGGTCAGGAACGACTAAGATTAAAATAATGGATTTTAAGAGTACACTGGTATAAGATTAAAATTCTGCTTTACTGTCTGTTAAAAAGGCAAAGTTTTCTTGTATTATTGCTATGCTTTTGATTAAAACAAACAAAAAAAGCGCAACACATTAACATAGGGCTGGAGGTCCTATAGAGAACTTCCAGTTTCATACTGGGGCCCAGGTAATTCCATCCCAAGATCCTAACTGGGACTGTGACTGTGCCATTAAGAAATGGTATTGCCACCACTTCCAAGCTTGTAGACAAATTAAACCCCTAAATTATCTAAATTAGCCACTATTTTACAAACACAGATTAAGAGGCCAGTGGCTTTCCTGGAGAGGTTGACAAAGGCTCTCATTAAATATATTGCTGTCTCCCCTGCCACTCCTAAGGTTGAGATGATTTTAAAGGACAAATTTGTCACTCAATCAGCCCTAGATATTCAGAGGAAATGCAAAAATTAGCTGTTGGCCTGGAAGGGACCCTGGAGAAGCTCTTATGAGCTGCTAATGGAGTATATTACTACTGAGATCAAAATTTAAAACAAAAAAACAAAAAAAAAACAAAAAAAGCAGGAAAGGGGGCTTAAGAAAAATCTGAGGCCTTAATCATGACCTTATGCACTGTGTCAGACCAGATTTCCCGAGGTCCTGGAACCAAATGCCACTTATGTGGCCAGTCAGGGCAATGGAAATGAGACTGCCCTCAGGAGGGACAACAGAAGTCAAAACCCCACAAACCATGCACCTTTTGTGGAGACAATCAAGGGAAGTCTGAATGCCCTGGGGGACCTCTAACTGTGAGGGCTCAGAAAGCCAGTGTCCTAGAAAGGGACTGATGGAGCCTGGGGCTCTTAGAGTGGCTCCCCAGGAACCAACCTTCTACTGGAAGCCTGGAGCCTCAGGTAACTCTGGAAAACTCTGGGAACTAAAAAGTGGGTTCATTTCCTTCTTGATATTGGAGTCACCTTTTCTGTCCTCCTTTCCACTCCAGGCCAACTATCCAAATGCAGCATAGTGATTAGAGGCATTTCTGGAAATTTTCAACTAAATTTTTCTTTCAGTCCCTGGGATGCATGTATGGAAAGCTAATTTTTTCTCATTCTTTCTTGATAATATCAGAGAGCCTTACTCCCTTGGTAGGAAGGGACACTATAACTGAATTAGAGACTATAGTGCTACTAACTCCAGGACAGATAAACAATTGTGTGACTTTTGGGGAATTACTGAATATTGTAGGCTATAGATACTGGGGTTCAGGAAAATAGCTTGTAGGCTATATCAGTTATTAAAGGTGACTCAATCCCATCTACTCTTCCAAGGAAATAAACTGGGATCTGACTCATGGACAACGTCAAGGACATTGTCTCTAGCCCTCAGGATGGTTATAAACAGAACAGGGGCAATTACTATGACCTAGCTCACAGAGCGAAAAGATCATTAAAGCATTGCATCAGGCCTTTCATTTAGGGAGGGATAAAACTTATCAAATGGCCCAAAGGGTGTTTACTGGGAAAAATTTGTCAAGGACAGTTCAGTAAGTAGTATCAGCCTGTGAAGTATGTTTTAGAAACAATCCTCTCAACCACAAACTTGCTCTCCCAGGCAATCAAGGAACTGGAGGCTATCCAGAGAAGACCGACAATTAGGTTTCACTCATATGCCAAGGTCAAAGAAATTCTAACATCTATTGGTATGGGTTGATACTTTTACTAATTGGGTAGAGGCCTTCCCATAAATAAATAAATAAATAAATAAATAAATAAATAAATAAATCTCAAAAAGTAATAAAAGCTCCATATTATAAAATAATACCCAATTTCACCTTACTTAAAAATTTGCAAATTATTGATGGTAGCTGGCTGCCTTGACCATTTCTCTGGTAGGATTCCCAGTTCTTGAAAAGTTTTACACTTTGAAATAAAGCAAACTGTCTGCTTGTGCTCAGCAAAACTCAAAATAACACCTTACAAGCATTAGAAGCTTTAATAAAAAATTAAAATTAGGGCTGGACTCTTGGAGAACAGAGCCACCATTGATTAGTTACTGCTTCTCCATTGCCTTGGTTATGAAAAATTCCCTGACCTGTGTTGTTTCAATATAACTGATAATTTTCAGAGTCTTAGAACTGATAGAAAACATTCAGGCATAACTGGACAAAATCAGGGTCTCTTCTGGATTGTTTGACTGGTTTGGGAACTGGGGACATTGTCTCAAGATGCCATCTTGTTGGTCAGGATAATCTTTGTGTTTTTCAGTTTGTGACTGCCAATATTTGTGCCATCTCATGCTTGCCATCCTTCCTGTAAAACCATGCTGTGGGCCACTCTTGTGTAGATTCTAACTGCTGTACCCCCACACCATCCCTTATCAGCTTGAAGAAGCCAGAACAGTCATTGTCGCTGTTCCCTAATGACAGTAAGGGGCCCTGTTCCAAGGGGAGAAAAAAATAGGGAAAGGGTTAACATTTGGCAGGAGAGATAATGAACTTTCAGGGGGCAGACTACAGCTGCAGGTGAGAGGCTAAAGACTCAGACGGGGTTCTCCCTTTATGAAATCCTTTATGGGTGCTCTCCCCCTATATCAAGGGCATACGTGGAGAATCTAAATGAGATAGGCAATCCAACCCTAAGATAACAGATGCTGGCTCTTGGGTCTACCCTAACCACATTACACCACTGAGTTAGGGAGCGATTACCTGTGAGTCTGACCACAGACACCCTTTTTAAGCAGGAGGTGCTATATGGTTGAACAAGTGTAGTGTCTAACCCCTGAAACCCCGCGGGAGGGCCTATTCGCTACCATTCTGTCCACCCCAACTGCAGTAAACTAGCCAAAGTGGGTCCCTGGATTCACTATAGGAGAGTAAAACTGGCATCTCAAAACTGGGAGTGCATTCCTGATCCATCAACAACATGCAAGCTACCATACGGAAGAAGCAATCTACAACTCCAGAGGCTCTGGAAGACTTCAGCCCTGCTTTAGTCACTCTGGAAACTGATTAATCTATGCATGGCAGAAGTTTGAGGAATTGACAGTCCCATGGAACAAGTAAACTGTCCTTATTTTCTACATGTTTCCTTACTGTGATGCACTGTCACCCGTTGTTTCTCACTGTTATTGTGATTCTTGCTCTACTTTTTTTGCCATAGGATTGGCAGAGGCCGCCCTGGCTGGCTGGGAGTATGGTAAGAGGTTTCTGTTAGCATTCACCTTCCTTTTGTGAATAAGATGCTTCGTTGGTATTGGTTGCTACTAATCTGGACTCCTTCCGTAGACTTTGATTCCTCATTGCGTGACCTATGTATTTGCATAACCAGGTCAGGCCAGAGAGTTGCTTGGACATTACTGTATATGGCCCTGCCACCTAGGCAGGCAAAGGATGGGTCCTGGGGCTACCACACTCATACATACATGCTAAACTGCATAATCAGACTGCGAGCAGTTGTAGAAATTATACTCAATAAATAGGGCTCTTAACTTACTAGCCAAGCAGCAACCTGAAATGTGCAATGCTATCTATCAAAATCACATGGCCTTAGATTACTTGCTTGCTTCTGAAGGAGAAGTTTGCAGAAAGTTTAACCTGAGCAACTGCTGCATACAGATAGAAGGAAAAGTGATAGAGGAGATCACAGATCAAATGAGGAAGGTTGCTCATGTCACAGGCCAGACCTGGAAAGGTTGGAACCTCGGGGAGTTATTTGGAGGATGGTCTTCATCTCTCAGGGGATTCAAAACCCTCATAAGGCATTACTCTCTTGATTTTTGGAGCTTGTTTAATTCTACCTTGCCTAGCTCCCCTGGTTATATGGGCTCCAGCCTCATTGAAACAATGGTCAAAAGGAAAACAGCCACACATATACCACACATATAATGATGTTATGGAAATATGAACCTCTAAACCAAGATGATGTTCTTTGACCAAAAATAGGGAGTCCAAGCATCAAAGGGGAGAATGTGGTGGAGGCCTTCTCGGAACAAAGGAAGGCAATGTGCAATGTGGTCCAATCAACTCCTATACACGTATGCGAAGCTCTGACACCACTTTGTAACTAAGTTGCTTCCTGGAAAGAAGAGCCTTGGTGTCCTATCTCTATACACGAGAATCCTGCTATAGTGCTGTTGTAAGTAGAGACACAAATTAGGGAAACTGTTAATTATTAATCAAGTCCCGGCCATTTGCGGCTGATTATTAGAGAAGTTATTGTTTAGCTTCCTGGATTGTCACTAGAGATAGCAATCTGGCTTCTTAGGCTGTTTATTGTAGAAAAGGGTTTGGCTTCCTGGGCAAATTGTTTGGGGTCAAAATTCTGTTTTTATACATGGTTTGGCCACTGTTCATATATTCAGCCTCTCAGCAGCAAGCAGTAAACTTGTCTTTGCTTTATCAGCTATGATAGTATCTCACATTAATATCATGTTTTACAAATTATAAAGTATATTAATGTGTGTCTCCAAGACCAGTAAGTATAAAACTTCTGCAGGACATTGCAGTGGTTCAGTTGGTTAAGGGACTAACCTTGATTTCAGCTCAGGTACACGATCTCACGGTTGTTGGCTCAAGCTCCAAGTTGGGCTTTGCACTGAGCATGGAGCCTGCTTGGGATTCTCTCTCCCCTTCCCCCCTCTGCCCCTCTCCTGCTCACTCTTGTGCATGTTCTCTCTCTCTCTCTCTCAATAAATAAACTTTAAAAAAAAATCCCATGGGACATTGTTATCTTCATCGTAAAGCTGAGAAATAGGCTCAGAAAGGTCAAAGAACTTTCTGCTAAGGACCCAAGTAGTGTGGTGACCACTCATTCTGATTTCCCAAAGAAAATTTCTGTTCTTTAATCCTGGTCTGCCACCTAGTTAGCACCTGCTCTTACTATTAGATGTGCCCTTGTTTGAACAATAAATCATCTAGTCACTTTATCCTACCTAGCTGGGACCTGAACATATGACTTCTGAGTTCCAAGACCTCTGTTGCTTTGTTTACCGGGTTTTATTAACCCCAGCCTCCCTAGTAACGTCTCCCCCACCTCTAGGCCTTTGCCAAGGCCTGCCATATTGTGCATTCCAGTCCAGTGATTTGTTTAAACAAAAGTTCTCTTTGAAACCTGTTCCTTTGTTAATGGGTTGATGAGAATCAATCACCACAGGTTTCTGTTAAGTGATAATTAGGAAAATAAAAATAGAAATGTAATTATAGATCTTGACATTTAATAGCCTAATGTCCCTTAAGGAATCAGCAGCAGCAGCTTGAATGATAATGTGCATTAGTGTCATTGTTCAACATCTCACCCAAGGCAGTTTTTACTAAATTGAAGACTCTGAACTGTAAAAGCTCACTGAATCCTTTAAAACAAAACAACAGAAAAAACAAAAATTGTGTAAATGAACCAGTTACAAACCCATTCAAGATTATTTCCCTTCATCAGTACTTGAAGCAGAATGTCGTTTATTTTCTTCAGTCAATTAATTCAGCTTTTCTTAAGCAGAATGTCTGATTGCCTTAAGCAACCCTACAGAAAGGCTTTTTGTTCTAAAACAAAAAGCTGTCTGCATAGTTTATGTTAATGTAAACCCACAGGTGGCAAATGACTGCTTTTTGGAATGAAGGCAAATGGCTACTTTGAGACTATTGAGATGCAATAGGGAACTTGATTTGAGAAAAAGGAAACTGGCAAGAAGTAAATTGGTCAGTTCAGGTTCCTTTGTGAACCTTGGGGTCTCAGGCCCAACCACTCTCAAAGCCCTCAGCCCACCCCCTATTCTCCTCTCTGCTGTGATCCTTGAATTAATAAACTCTGCTGGGAAGGAGGATCCTTTCATTTGGTGTCAAACCATCCTCACTCCCAAAACTTTCTATAAATCATTTAATGCAGGAATTCTTCACAGCAGGAAGTGAACCTCTTGGAGCTTGGCTTTAATTTTACACTAGTATTAGAACTATAAAAGACAATTGGGTCCATTCTCTTAATTTCTGGCAAAGAAGATATTAAAGGTGGTATGCCCGCTTTATGGATGATTTTTCCTAGTGGCAGAGTTGGGAATAGAACCCCAGCCTCCTAGGGCAGTGTTCATTCCATGGCACCCCCTTTACCACTGGCTAGAGGCTATAGAGACTGGCCACCTAGCTTGCAACTAACATTAGCTTCTGAAACTTCATTTGTATATCACTTGTTTGGAACTTGGCACATATTTTCTCCTAGAAACACACTTGTTTAAATGTTGGCTAGGTTCTCTCCAGCACTAGCATTGCTAGGAATTTACCGAAGGGATCCAGGAGTGCTGATGCATAGGGGCACATGTACCCCAGTGTTCATAGCAGCACTCTCCACAATAGCCAAAACATGGAAAGAGCCTAAGTGTCCATCAACGGACGAATGGATCAAGAAGATGTGGTTTATCTATACGATGGAATACTACATGGCAATGAGAAAGAATGAAATCTGGCCATGTGTATCAACATGGATGGAACTTGAGGGTGTTATGCTGAACGAAATAAGTCAGGTAGAGAAGGACAAATACCATATGTTTGCGCGTATAGGAGGATTAGGAGGAACTTAACGAAGGACCATGGGGGAGAAGAAGGGGGAAAATAGTGGGGGAGAGGAAGGGAGGCAAACCATGAGAGACTCTTGAATGCTGAGAACAAACTGAGGGCAGATGGGGTGGGGGTAGGGGAAGGGGGTGATGCGTATGGAGGAGGGCACTTGTTGGGATGAGCACTGGGTGCTATATGGAAACCAACTTGACAATAAACTATTATAAAAAAATAGAGTAAAAAAAATAAATTAAAAAAAATAAATGTTGGCTAGGTTCTCTAGCCAATTCAAAACTGATTTTAACCTGTATCACTGTTTCAATTCTTGAAGCAGCATGAACCTAAAACTCAAACGTTGGGCCTGACATTGGTCTCTAAGTCTTTCTGAAAGCTAAAGCTTGGGCTTGTGGGGAACTCCCAAATGCACCAGCGTATAGAGAAGGAGAAAAAGGCTGATGCTGATGGAGGAGCCAAGACTGAGGTATGTCTTGGAGGCTTGGGGGAAGACTTGTAGAGAAAGGGTCAGTTTGGAAGCTTTGGCCACTGTAGGTAGGAGATGAGAAGAAAGGGAATTTTCAGGAATGATAACAGTCCAATAATGAGGCCATGGAAGGCCAATGATGAGGAAGGAATGAAGGTTATTTTACAAGCTGTTCCTTCATAAATTGGAACTTCTAATAAGTTAAAAAGCGTCTGTATGAAATTAGGGTACATTTGAGGGGATGGTTCTCTTTTGATAGCAACAGAAATGCCAGGAACTCCCATAATATAGTCCCTTAGAGGGGCAAGTCACTAAAGTAGTGTATCATCTAAGGCAGCCTCACAAGATCATTATGGATCCCCAGAGAGGCCAATGTTAGATCTCTGGCTTCCACCAGGCCAACTTGCCCACAAGAGGTTCTTGGATATGTGAACTGAAAGTGCTAAGCTTCTGCCTTCCTGGGATCTCAGATGTGAAGCATCCTTGGCTGTGCTGGGCTCTGCCCCCAGGATTTCCCACAGTCTGGTTGAGATCTAAAACACAGTGACATCATGGCAGTAGGGGACTGGCATGGCATCTTGGATTTTGTAATATCCATTTTCAATGCTGATGCTCTTGGAAGCCATAGCCTGCTAGACTCATCAGACTCCGGCTTGCTTTTTTTTTTTTTTTTTTTTTTAAATTTTTTAAATGTTTATTTACTTTTGAGAAGCAGAGACACAGAGCACAAAGCAAGAGAGGGGCAGAGAAACAGGGAGACACAGAGTCAGAAGTAGGCTCCAGGCTCTGAGCTGTCAGCACAGAGCTTGACGTGGGGCTCAAACCCACAGACCATGAGATCATGACCTGAGCCAAAGTGGGGCACTCAACCAACTGAGCCACCCAGGCCCCCTGTTTGTTTGTTTTTTAATGTTTATTGATTTATTTTGAGAGAGAGAGACAGAGAGACGGTGGGGCACTTGCTTGCGATGAGTGGGGGAAGGGCAGAGAGAGAAAAGGAGAGAGACAACCCCAAGCAGGCTCTGCGCTGTCAGCCCAGAGCCCCACACAGGGCTGGATATCACAAACCATGAGATAATGACCTGAACTGAAACTAAAAGTTGGATGCTTAACCAGGTGGGCCACCCTGGAGACCCTCTTGTGGGTTTTAAAATGTATGTTTTATTAACATTCAAGAATAATGAGACCAACAAATCAGGAAACAATTGCTAGTGAAAAGACAAGTACTCATAGTTCCCAAGAGAAGGGAACATACACTACCACAGTGGGGGGTGAGGGGAGCCAAAGGGGAAGCACTAGTGTTGGTCAGAGGCATAACAGGAAAAATGTGGGCAAGTGTGTTTATTGTGGTTTCAGTGGGAAGAAACAAGTGAGGCAGTGTAAGGAGACTAAGGATTAGCTTGTTTGAACAATTTCAGTGGGCTCTGGCTCTTTCAGTGTAGGGGCTGTCTCTTAGGTACCTGGTCCTCAGATGATTAGAGCAGGGGAATAATGGCCCTAAGTGGGAAAGACTGATAGAGGAGGTGGTGGTTACGTGGGCTCTGTATTGGTTAGTTTGCATGTGAAAGAACTCCTAGCAAGTCTACTATCTCTAGGCTGACCCTGAGAGGGACAGTCTATCTACAGTTAGCAAGAACCCAAGTTGTCAAAGCATTGGAAATGAAGAAAATTAAAAGGCATGATTAATACAGGTACTTCCTGCTACTACAGCAGGAATGTGGAAACTGGACTGATTTCCTCTTTGGATGAGATGCCCCCATCCCTGCTTACAACTCTCCCCACATGGTTCTTAGACAATTCAGGGAAGAAGATACTGTGATTCCTGCTAGTAAGGCAGATGGGGCCTCAGGCAAATTGTTAGAAAACTGGCAGAGATGTGATCACATTTGATCTGTGAATTTGTGCCCCATTCCACACCAGTTATAATAATGACACTTCGGTTGATTAGGACCCATTGGTGAGGAAATTTTTTCCTTCTGTTCTTTGTGATTCTATGGCTGGTCTAATAAACAAATTATAGATTAACAGGAATAAAACAAGTTTAATTACACACGTATGTGGTGCCCCTGTGACTCTAAGACCCAAGGACAAGTCCAGCAATTGTGGTTAACATGCATTGCATTTTGAACTAAGGAATGGGATAGAGGCCTGGGCTTCACAGGAGAGGGGCATAATTCACAGGACAATAAGAGCAGATGTTTGCTAATTGGATGTTTGCTCTACTGTACAGATAGATCATTCAGGTAAAAGTTACCTCTGGCAATAGCCATCTCTCTCTCTTCAAGTCAGGTCCCCTATCTAAATCTTTCTGTACAGCTTAAGGAGAGGTTGAAGTTTTTCTTGAGTCTGCTGGATTTTTATTGTCTTCAGCTCAAAATAATCCATCTGTTCAAAGAACATATTTTGGGGTTACATATTCAGTTCCCCTACAGCTCAAACACACAGAAAGAATTTTAAATCATTTTCATTTCAAAACTTCTCTGCAACTCTTATTATTTCTATTAAGGTGAAATAAAACAGGAAATGGGTGAATATTTAAGTTAATTTAAAATGAATTAACCTGGGGGGCGCCTGGGGGGCTTAGTCGGTTAAGCGTCCGACTTTCGTTTAGGTCATGATCTCGCGGTTCGTGGGTTCGAGCCCCGCGTCGGGCTCTGTGCTGACTGCCAGCCCAGAGCCTGGAGCCTGTTTCAGAGTCTGTGTCTCCCTCTCTCTCTGACCCTCCCCTGCTCACGCTGTCTCTCTCTCTCTCCTAGAAATAAATAATTAAAAAAATATTTAAAAAAAAAATGAATTAACCTGGGCAAACGTATGGGACTTAAGATAATTTTTCAGATGCTGCAGACTTCCAGACAATTACAATTTGACGAGGATCCAACCCCTCAGTAAACAGGGCACCTGAATATGCTTTCCCCAAATATGTCTCTTTGGTGTATGAGATTATTTTGAGCTAAAAGACCATTCATTGAGAATCAACAGACACAGGAGGAGCTCTTTACCTCCCTTTTAACTACCTAAAAATAGAGTATAAATTTCTTGTTTTATAAATGAAATTTGCAATTATAAAGGAAATTTCCATATAAAGATGTCTCCATATTAGGAAAAGAGCTACTCTCAGACATAATATCTCCTGAGAGACTTACATAGGTGTAACACTACCACCCTTATTTGCCATACAGTTCCTCCTCTCCCCTTCCCATAACCAGGCTTCTTGACCATAAGCCCAGAAACTTTTCCCTTTGTTTGGCCTATGATGGCATATAACCCTCAATCACCTGGCTTCTTCCTTGAGCCACATTTTTCTTTGTCAACTTCCATGCATGGATATGGAATTAAAACTTTTTTTCTCTTATCACTCTTTTGTCAGTTTGATTAATGGACCCCAGACATTAAATCTAGAAAAGCACAGGGAAAAAGATTTTTCTGCTCCTACATACATATGAACAAATACCAAATGCTGAGATATATATATAATATATATGTATTTATATATATATGTGTGTGTGTGTGTATATATATTATATATATGTATGTATGTGTGTGTGTGTATATATGTACATATATATATATATATACACACACACACACACATATAAACTCCTCCTTTATTCTGGGCATGTGAAGCATGAGATTGTCCTTTAACCTAACTCTCATCTTCTTTCCTCAATTTATTGTTGCATAAATAAATTTATGCATTAAATTTAAAGCATAAATGTTGCATTATTGAGTGAGCAGGGATTAGCACAGAGGTCTCAGTGATGGGTAAGGTGCGTGCCTTGTTCCCATGGAGCTCTTGGATTAGGGATGAATGATCCTAAATGTTTTCTGGGTCACAGTTCCCTGATCATCCCTGTAAAAGTCTATGGATTGCAGATTAAGAACTCTGGTTTAGCAGGAAAGGCAGAAAAGTAAATTATACTAGAGGGTATTTGATACCATAGAAGTCTGTATAACAATGGTTCTTAATCTTGGATGCATATAGAAACATCTAGAGACCTTTTTAAAAATACCGGTGCCCTGGTCCCACATCCAGAGGCCATGATTTAGTTGGTCTGAATTACCACCTAGGTATCAGGAGTATTAAAAAGGTCCCCCTGAGGGATTTAAATTCCAACTACTGGCAAGGTTCTGCAGAAGCACAGTGAGAGAATATTAGTTCTGGCTCTCCCCATAGGTAAAGTAGCCTCCCACCTATTCCCTTTAGGACACAGAGACATGTAGCTAAATAGGCAAGAAGCAACATTCATCACAGAAAAACCTACCGAGAATCAAATGTGAAGGGAGAAGCAAGACCAGATTTTGGAGAATAATGTGGGGGTAGGTTGGGGAAACAGTTCAGGACTCCATTTCTGGATGGAGAAGGAGCACTGAAATGGCATTTTCAGGCAGTATTTTGAGACATGCCCTTCGGATGTGTTTGGTGGTTGATAGAGGCTGTGAGAAATAAACCTACTGACCCAATCAAAGGAGGGACACAGATACTCGGAGCACAATGAAACAGCCTTTAATCAACCTTCTTGCAAGAGTGGGTATCTGACAGACAGGCACATTTGGGCAGTTACAGCAGACAGTTTATCTCCTCCCATGCAAGTCCCTCCCCTGGTTCCTCATTGGCTGAGTACTACAGAGGTTACAGCCTTACCTGTTCATCTCCTATGCCCATGTAAGGCAAAAGGTAGTCTGATTGGAGCAAATGTACATTCCCTGAGGTGACGCAGGGAGACTTTTAGTCCCTTCTTTGTTCTTTGGCACATGCTCATTGCAAAGCCTGTGAAAATAAGCCCTCGAAATGGAGAGGGGAAGAACCTGGAAGTGAAGTGTCTAAGAGTTTGGGACTCCATTGTGGGGGGCGGGGGTTGTACATATTTCCAGTAGTTTGTAAACCTACTGTTAACTAGACAGCACAGCTTTTATTTGGTATTTCTGAAAATGAATCATCTCCCTTACTTCCCACAGTGTCTGAGTAGGGCTAGATGTGACTAAACACCTCAAAAACTTCTAGAAAATGCTATCGTTAACAGAAAATGTGTAGTAATGGCAAATTTTAAGTTACTAAGAACATCCATCAGACATTTATCAGCACAGGAAGCCCTAAAGACCAAGGCTTGGTAAGATAGGGCTGGAGGAAATTAACAATAGGAAATAACAATTCTATCAAAATATTTATTGAAAGCTCACTACATTTTACACACATTATTCATTTAACCCTCACAGTTATCTCTAGGAAGTAGTTACAAGGATCTCCTTTTAACAGATAGGGAAATTGAGGCTTAAAAATATCAAAGACCAAATGTACTAGACAATTAAGGGGCTAGTTTTATTCAGGCTTTTGCAATAGGGAGAAGGGTCATTAACTAGGACTGTCTCAATGAAAGGGAAGGGGGCCTGGGGTTTTATAGAAGCAGGTAAATGGAATGAACAGTGCCAAAGGCCAGCTTCAACAGGTCCAGGGGTCCCTGAAGGATGGACGGTGTCGGCGAGGGAGGGATGAGAGAGCTACGAGAATCTTACTGGTCACTAGGCAGGCATCTCTGCTTTGACTGGGGTTCAACTTTATTTTATAGTTAAGTGTTTGGGGGGCTGCACAGAAGTGGCATTTGCCTTAGACATTGATTTCTGATGACAAATTTCTTTGATATGTAAGAATTTCCCAGAACATAGATTTGTAGAAGACTCCTGCCTAACCTTTACCAATAGTGATTGACGTATGTGATTTAGATGATTATCCTATGGGGGGGGGGGAGGCGCCCGGTTGGCTCAGTCGGTTAAGCATCCGACTTAGGTCAGAATCTCAGAGTTCATGGGTTCAAGCCCCATGTCGAGCTCTGTGCTGACAGCTAGCTCAGAGCCTGGCGCCTGCTTCAGATTCTGTATCTCTCTCTTTCTCTGACCCTCCCCTGCTCATGTTCTCTCTCTCTCTCTCAGAAATAAATAAAACATTAAAAAAAAATAGATGATTATTCTATGGGGAAGGAAGGTATCTTTAGCATACAAGACAATGTTTTTAGCATAAAAAAGGTGAAGTTAGTTCTTTGTGAGCAGGGGTCAATAGCTTGTTTGTTTAAGGGGAAGTATTAAAAAAAACAGGTCTTTCAGGAAACACAAATGTTTTCTCCCATAATCACAAAAGAAGTTCCTACAATAGGTTCCTTCATAGGGTGCAATCAGCATATTCAAGGCCAGAATAAGTTACTCCGAATACTGATCAACAAAAATACCTGGGGGGTCAGTGCTCCAAGCAGAAACAGTTGGGTGGGGGTGGATATCGGTCACCCCTGATAGGTAAGAGTCTGTGCAACTCACCTTAACCTCATAGGGAGTTCTTTCTCAACCTACGAGCTCCAAAATGGCTCCCAACAGAACAGGGTAGTTCTGGGAAGGGTGGAGTCAGGTCAAGGTCAGAGTTGTTCTTTGAGATTAGCTGTTCCTGGAATACAAAAAAGCGTGAAAGGATTTTGAAGTACAAAAGGATGGGGGTACTTTTTAACCCTCAATGTTTTCTTCGGGCTCAAAATTCAGTACTGTCAAAAGGTTGAAACACATGTTCCAAGTCAATTAGCCAGTAAGTGGCCCACCTGGATGCAGACCTAGTTTGACTGGTGCAATCTTTTCTGGATTTGTGGCCAGAACATCAGTTTCTGTAAAAAGAGAGATTAAGTGCTATTCAGCCAGGAAAAGCCAGGCCAGGGAAGACTCCAAAGAGCATTTTTCAGATCCAGTTATCCTATGACCATGTATGGAATCACAGAGTTGGTTTCTAATTAAATAGCTTTAGGACCAGCCTTTGAGAATCCAACAAACCAAGGTCCAGGCTGAGGGTTGCAGTCTGGGAAGGTCTCAGGCTCCCTAACAGCCAGGAGAACAACCAGGAACGGTCAAGGACACTGAGGTAGAAGCTGTCTGAGCTCTCCCTCCACTTCAGACACCTCTCTGGGCTTGCACAGCCAGCTGGGCGCATATGCAGGGAGCCAGAGACAGGCCTGTTCCACCTCTAAGAGGCTCTTCAGGTGATCCTAGCAGCCAATTTGGCTGAGCAACTAGCTGCTTCATATTAATTAGCTGTCATTCTCATGGACTCATTAAGCAAGTTCAAGGACCTTTATTGCTTTGTTGACTGAAGGGTGAAATCAAAATGAGTTTTTTACACTTGTGCAGCTTAATAATTAAAAGTCAGAGAAGCAGTTTTGTGCTTTCTAACTTGTGGTGCTTCATAAGCTTTCCCTTGGGCTGCTAATGGCAATATCCTCTCATTTACTGAGTATCAGTTGAACACCCACAATATGCTAACCACGGACACAGGCTATTCAGTGAATAAAACAGATAAATATCCTTCCTCTTCTGAGGCCTGCAAGCTAGCAGAATAAAGAGATAATGAACACAGTAAATAAGTCCATTATGGAGAATGATAAAACATGATATATGCTTTAGAACAAAATAAAGTGCAAAGTAAAGGGAACTTGGAAGTGCTGGGGGCAGGGTTTGCATTTTAGATAGGGTGCTCAGTTGAGAAGTTGACATGTGAGCAAAGACTTGAAGGTGAGAGAGTGAGCCTTGCAGATGTAGAGAGAAGGATACTTTGGACAGAGGTCGGAGCCAGTACAAAGGCCCTGAGGTGGTAGCGTGCCTGGCATGTTCAAGGGGCAGCAAAAGGGGCTGGCTGGAGCAGAAGGAAGGAAGAATATGATAGTGAGGCCAGAGAAATATGGGGGCAGATGATATAGGGCCTTAGATGCCTTTAGAAGGGGTTTTGCTTTTACTCTGAATGAAATAAGAACTTGAACATTTGTTATCATATTATTAGGACTATTGTTCTTATTTGCCTACTCTTGGGGAGAAAGGGTTGGGTCCTTTTGGAGTCACAGGGGATGCAGGAGACCAACCAGAAATAAGAATGCCAAAGTCTGGATGTCAGTCCAGGGTATCAGGAAGAGAATTTGGGGTCAGGGACAAAGACATCAGTGTGATATGAACCCGAGGAAACAAACAGAAGAGGCCAGAATTGTAAGACTTGGTTCAACTATCTCCACCTCTGGGAAGCCTTCACTGATGTGTCTCCAAATGAAAGGTGAGGACTCTTTCTTTGGGTTCCCATGGCACTCTGGGCTTGTCCCATCTTAACATCAGTCCATTCTGTTGTATTTATCGTCTATCTGTGAATCTTCCTTCATAAACTCAGCTTTTAAGGTTAGGGTTCCTGTCTTAATTATTTTTTCCATGGTGTCAAATTCAGTTCTAGCATATGGTAGATACTCAGTGAATGATTGATGAATGAATGTTCCCTGTGAATTATTGAGTGCTCACTCTGTGCTCAGGACCATCCTATGTATTTTATATACATTAACCCATTTCATTCTCCCAGTAACTCTCAGAAATAAAGACTATTACTATACCACTCTATTGATGAGTAAATTGAGTTTCAAAAAAACAAAGGAACTTGTTTAAAGTTACTCAGTAAATGAAGAAACCATAATTCCAACCTAGACTATCAGAGTTCAGAGCTGTGCTATAAACCGTTAGAAGATGGCTGGCTGGAAGATGGGTGGACAAGTGGATGGCTGGATGAATAGGACATGTCAGAATTATGATGAAAAGTTTGAATTAGTGTTCCCAGAAGTTAGCAAGGATGGAGGACATATTAAAAGGTACATTTACTGTTAATACTTCAATAGTGAATAAAACCCCAGGAAGCTGAAATTATCTGCCTACTATTGACAGGAAAAAGGGGACACCTGAGTGGCTCAGTTGTTAAAGTGTCCAACTTCTGCTCAGGTCATGATCTCATGGTTTGTGGGTTTGAGCTCGTGTCCAGCTCTGTGCTGATAGCTCGGAGCCCGGAGCCCACTTTGGATTCTGTGTCTCCCTTTCTCTCTGCTCCTTCCCTGCTCACACTGTCTCTCTCTCTCCTTCAAAAATAAATATTCAAGAAAAATGAAAAAAAAAAAAAGAAAGGAAAAAGGAGGAGGAATGTAAAATGGAGAAAGGGCAGAAAAAGTAATAATCCACCTCGATTGTTACCAGATGCACTGGTAACAATAATCCTCCCTTTGACCCCTTGGCTCTCTAGGAAGTTCACTCCCAGGCTCTGAAACTGGCTTGGTGGCCATCCCTGCTGATGTGGGGGACAGGAAGGCTCTCAGATGAGATGAAGTTTTTTTCTTTTACTTTTTTCTTTTTAGGTATAATTTACCTACAGTGATATGCACCAATCTCAAGTGTTACAATTCAATGGGTTTTGATAGATAAGGTGGAATTTTGAGTTGAGCCTTGGAAGAATAAACAGCAGGCTAAAGGTCAGGAGTACCTAACACGTGCAAAACGCATGGAGACCTAAAAGACCAGTAAGTCCCTCCTTGTGGCAGTAGTTTGTTCCAAGAACAACATGCCTTTTGGATATGACCAGTAGATAGGTGTGGAAGTCCACAGATTTACATGTCAGAGAGAGGAAACTAGTTTATGATGCAGAGTTTTGCCGTGGTTTGTGTGTAAAACCTTAACTCTCAATAGTGAGACAAGTCTCTGTCTTTTGTTTACTCTTTGGAATTCTTTGATTACTTCCATTTCACCTTTTTTACTTACACATAGCGCTATTCCATATCCAAACAGCCTCAGGTGGTGTTATTTACCTATCAACAGTCCAACCTACTGTGTTAATCCTTACATGTCCAGCCAGCTGCCTTTTCAATTTCTGACAGCACAGAGCTATTTATCCTTGAGGATATGGACATATACATCAGCTGCTTTTGGGATTGCTATTTATAGGCTATGGATAAGGACACCATTCAAGAGTTATGAGAAGGGACAAGCCATTTACAGTGTAAACATATCAGCCCCCGAATGGAGGATACATCCCAAACACATTGAGAGCTGAGGAGCCAATTGACTGTGGTTCGGTTATTCAATTCATGAGTGCTTTCTATCTACCTGGCATGTGCCCCTTCCTTCCCACCTTGACTCATCTTTTCTCCTTGAGTCCTTTTCTGGCTATGCCATTTGAAATTCCACGCCACCCCAGACAGATTTCCTATGGACATTTCTCTGCTTAGCTTTTTCCTTAGCACACAATCTACCAGCATACTTATTTCACTTATCTTATTTATTGTCTATCTTCATCACTAAAACACAGACTCCCAGGAGGCAGGTGTCTTTGTTTACTACCGTTTCTGCAGTATCCAGATCATACCAGGCACTTACAAATATTTGTTGAATGAATGAATGATGCTAGGTTCTGCTAGGAACATAGACGCTCTGAACTAGAGGTACATTACCTATGATGGACATTGACCCAGAACTCAAATAACATCAGAAATGAATGAAAAATGAATGAATGAAAGCAGAAGGTTCAAAATCACTAGTAGAAGCCCAAATAGCCTGCTTTAAGCTAATCATCTTATAAATCTGACAACCTTAATCAAATTCCTGAACATTTCTTTAAAAAGCACAGATAATGTAGCTGCCCCCTTTTTAAAAGCAGAGCGTAATTATGGATACTTAGACTTCAGAAGGGTAAAGGATTTACAGGTTCTATTTGCCTATTTTTAGAAACACTGTGCTCTTTGCAGATCTGAAGAAATGAACTTTTATGATATTCAAAACATAGGAAAATTAAACTCAGAGATACAGATAAGTAAAATTTTAATATTATAATCATACATATTGGGAAGTGGTGTGCTGACTTCATTAATATGTGAGAGCTTTTAACATTCTTCCAGTTCTTTCATCCTTGACTGAACTCTGAGTTCTTAGTGATTAATTGAATTTGACTCTTCTCCATCTAAATTTTAACAAATACTTCTTTGGATATGCAGATTGTGACAAGGTTTATTTAATGTTAAAATATATTTTTATTCATTAGAAAGACTCAGTTAAGTCGTTTTTTTTTTTAAAGCTAAAATAAAATTTAAGTGAAACACACCCATCTGTCTAACAGGTTTCTTTTTCATGCTAACGCCTTAAAATGTAATGTTCATGAGTAATTATTACCTTTCATCTCTTGGATTTGTGTTAGATATAGACTGACTTGCTGACTTTCCCTTAAATGTCAAATCAGAAAACCTTGTGCTACAATTTGATAAAGACTCTGCAAATGCTCAACTTTCGTCTTTTTCTTCATTGACCTTGTGAGTGACTTTTCAAATGTTGTTTAGGATTCACAAAATAGTGCACATGGATTCTGAGGACAGTGCAAGGTATCAGCCCCTGGAGCACCAGTGCTTCTATTATTATAGCATTTATACTTATGTTTCTGGTATGGATTAACAAATATAATGTTTATGAAAAATATGTAAATTCACTCATTCGTTCAACACCTATTTTATTGAGTATTCACTAAATACTAGGAATAATGTTAGGCAGGGGGTTGTGGCTGTGAACAAAGCAGATATAGACCTAGTCCCAATGGAATTTACATTCTTGTGAGAGCAAAGATAATAAACAGGAAAACAAGTAAATGAGCAACATAATTTTAAATAGAAGAATAGCAGTCTATACAAAATCAAACAGTGTGATGTGATGGAGTGACAAGGTGGGGCGGGAGTGATTTTAGACACGGTAGGGGGTGCTTAGGGCTGGCCTCTCTGAGAAGGAGACATTTGAATTGAGATTTGACTGTCAAGAATAAAATGAGTCTAGGAAGATGCACTGAGAAGATAACTGTAGTTCTCAGCATTCTATGGCTGGCAAATCACTGTCAATTATCCAATCTGATTTTTATTCTTCCCCAACATGTACCTGTTGCTCTAGCCAGGTGTATGCAGAGAGTTACCTCACCCTTCCATTTAGGTGACATATTCTTCATCAGCCCCAAATCACTTTTCTCAAACTCCAAAGGGATAGATGCCTCTTACCCATGAATCCTATTGTTCCTTAAATGATAAAATAAAGGTGGGAAGAGGAAAAGTTTTATGGCATTGTTTGGCATCTGGGGAGAATCACTCACCCATCCCATGCACCTTCATCCTTACAGGAAGAAAGCAGAGTTTTGTGTGAGGAGGACCCTGCCTTTTGGACCCTGTGTCCAGCCAGTTGAGGCACCAATCTGTGAATTCCTGGCAAATGATCATTTGGTGCTTTGTGTTGACCCATTTGAGATTTGATCAAATCCCATAGGAAGTTTCTTCTGTTTATTTCCAGGGGGGGCTTCTGGCAGCAGAAACTTGAGACTATGTGTTACAGCCAGTTAGGAGGAGGTGCTCCTGAACCTGCCACCCAGATTCTGAAGCAACACTGCCACTGAGTTCCAGGAGCCTTCTAATAATAAGTGTCCTCCCTGCCATGCTTCTCCTGATTCTAATTCTAATTCTATTATTCTAGAATGTTCAAACCTCTTCTATCTGCCCATGCAAATACCATCCATCATTCAAAGCCAGGTTTTCCTTAACGTCTCTCCCAGTAACTCTGGCTTCTCTGAGGCCCTGCTGGGCTCAGCATATCACTCTCAGAGTCTCTGATTTAGTAGATGAGTGGTTTGTTTTTTTTTTTAAAGAATTTTTGGAGTACAGGTCTTTGACCTCATTGGTTAAGTTTGTTCCTACGTATTTTATTATTTTTGGTACAATTATAAATGGGATTTAAAAATTATTTATTTAAATTTAATTTAGTTAATATACAGTGTAGTACTAGTTCCATGAGTAGAACCCAGTGATTCATCAGTTACCTATAGCATTCAGTGCTCATCTCAACAAGTACCCTCCTTAATACCCATCACCCATTTAGCCCATCCCCCCACCTGCCTCACCTCCAGCAATGGGATTGTTCTTTTAAATTTCTCTTTCTGCTACTTCATTATTAGTGTATAGAAATGCAACATATTTCTATATATTAATTTCATGTCTGTGACTTTACTGAATTCATTTATCAGTTCTAGTAGTTTTGGGGTGGAGTCTTTAGGGCTTTCAAAAAATAATATATCAACTACCAATAGTGAAAGTTTTACTTCTTCCTTAACAATTGGATGCCTTTTCTTTCTTTCTTTCTTTCTTTCTTTCTTTCTTTCTTTCTTTCTTTCTTTCTTTCTTTCTTTCTTTCGTCTGATTGCTGTGGCTATGACTTCCAGTACTATGTTGAATGAATACATTGGTATTCTTATAAAACACTTCTCCCAGACTTTATGATCAGCCTGGTCATAGAACTTACTTTCCATCTAAAGGAGACTCAAAGGAAAGGGAAAGAAAGTAGTCAAGTGAGAAAGAAATAGGGCTGGTCCTCTGCTGTCTCCAGTTCTTTGGTAACCACAGGGAGAGACCTTCTCAATTTAGATGAAACTGTTCTTTCTAGCTCAAGGGCACCATTCTCAGTGTAGAAGGTTCTCAAACTTTAGGAGGCAGAAGAATCACCCAGGTAGCTTGCTACAAATGCAGATTTCTAGGGATCAGCCCCAGAGATCCTTATTCAGTTAATCTGGGGAAGCCTGGGAATCTGCATTTATATCTAGCACCCCTGCCCACCCCCAAGTCTTTAGGATCTTGCTTACCTCCTGACATTTTGAGAAACACTTGCATAATGGAAAGTAGGAGACTATTACCTACTTCTACCTTCTTCCTTGTGTGATGGGGTCCTAACATTCTCATTCATCTAACAAACATTTACTTAAGCCAAGTACCATTCTTGAATTTTTTTAATGTTTATTTATTTTCAAGAGAGAAAGACAGAGTACAAGTCGAGGAGGGCAAAGAGAGAGAGAGACACAGGATCCGAAGCAGGCTCAAATTCATAAACCATGAGATCATGACCTGAACTCAAGTTGGACACTTAACCGACTGAGCCATCCAGGTGCCCTTCCCCCACCCTTTTTTAAACATTTTTTTCCCTTCTTGTTATTGATGTGTTCCGTTTTCTGGTTTTTTAAAAAATATCTTCCAATGCCTTGTTTGTTTTTCCTTGAGATAGGCATCAAAGCCTTTTTTTCCTTTACATATATAATTTATTTAAAAACACTGGTTCCCATAGCAACTTCAAAGGTTAACAGTGCATGTAAGCCAGAGGAATTTTCAGAAAACTGTTTATGATAGAATCAGCAGGTCTTCCAAAGAAAAAAAAAAGGATGCTTAAAACATTTGAAAGCTGCTTAATACTGTGAGAGAAACACATACATACACACACACGCACACACAGAATTGGCTGATAGCATAATGTGGGATTTTCTGCATTCTAGCATCTTATTACAGTGTAGGAATTAGACAGAATTCCCTGAGAGAGATGGATACACACCATGTAGGGAATACAAGACTAGAGAAAAAAGGGTATAGACCCTAGAAATAGTGAGAATAGTACTTTTCTGCTGAAAAGTTTCAAGGGAGCCTCTTGGAGAGCAGGAGCTCCTCATCTCTGTCAGATGTTAGGAAAATGCATTATGATTGGTTACCATATCTCTGATTTTATAGAGGAGGAATATAGGCTCAGAGAAAAATGATACTTGGGAGATCAAAGGCCAAGAAGAATAAAAAGTAGAGAAAGAAGATGGCATGGCCATGAAAATGTACCACCTGTATTTTCTATTGTGAAGAAAAAAATTGCCTCGCTGGTCATAACCTCTGCCCCTCTAGATCCACTGCCACCATTATATTGAGTCCTGATTCCCAGGGCCACTCCCTCCAATGATTAAGCATGGCGGAGGGACTAAGGCAAGCCCGTCTATCAAGAGGACCATGACTTTGGCTTAAAAACTCCACATCAGCTTGCCCAACACTCTTTCTTCCCAATCTTCCTTCCTTTCCAGTTTTTAAAGTTAGGCCATCTATCTTCTCATTATTGAGTTATAAGAGTTCTTTATATATGCTGGATATAAGTCCTTGGTCCTATATATGCATGTGAATATTTTGTCACATGACTTATCTATTCCCACCAACAGTGCAGGAGGGTGCCCTTTTCTTCACATCCATGTCAGCATTTGTTATCTCCTGTCATTTTGATGATGGCCATTTTAATAGGCATGAGATGATCTCCAATTGAATGCAACTCTTTCTTGATTATGGTTCATTTTATATTAAGTCTTAAAATCAACTAATGTAAGTCCCTCAACTTTGTTCTTTTTCTTTCATAATGATTTTGGCTTCTCTATGTTTTTGCATTGGTATATGAATTTTAGGAACAGCTTACCAATTCCTACAGTAAAGTTTATTAGGATTTTGATTGGGATTGAGTCTATAGTTCAATTTGGGGAGAACTGATATCTTAACAATACCGAGTCTTGTGAAATAATAGAAAAAATATATATATAAGTTTCTGTCCCTGGTTCCTGGCACAGAGTTCCTAAAACCTTGTAATTTCCTAAGTGTTAAGAGCATAAGTAGCATCTTCTATTGTAATATTTAGTCTTTGATCCGGTTTCTGACAAAGAGCTCCTAAATCCCTTAGGATTCCCTGGGTGATAGGAATGTTTTTTGTCCTAATGAGGTGACTCATGGTGGGTTCCAAGATGGCTTCAGGATGTCTGCTGGTCACCAAAAAGATGTAGCCACAATTACCAGTTTTGAGCTTTCAGCTCCACTTCTAAGAAAAGGGGGAGAAGCTAGAGATTGAGTTAAGATCAATCATGCATACACAATACAACCTCCACAAAAATCCCTAAGTACAGGGTTTGGAGAACTTTCGGGTTGGTGAACATATTCATGTACTGGGAAGGTGGCACATCCCAACTGCATGGGGACAGAAGCTTCTACATTTGGGACACTTTCAGACTTTGTCCCATGTATGTCTTCATCTGGATGTTCATCTTTGTCTTTTATCATACCTTTTATTATATAATAAACTAATAAACATAATAAGTGTTTCTCTGACTTCTGTGACCTGTTCTAGCAAATTATAAAATCTGAGAAGGAAGTCACAGGAACCCTGATATACAGCATGTTGTTGACCAAAAGTATAAGAGACAACGTGGGAATTACAATAGGTATTTGAAGTGGGACGGTCTTGTGGGAATAAGCCCTTAACTTATGGTATCTCATGCTAACTCCAGGCAGACAGTGAAGAACTGAGTTGAACTGTAGGATACCCAGCTTATGTTGGAGAATTGGTGGGTGTAGGTTTGTTACCCACACTTCTACCCAAAACTATCAGAAGACTTGTGAGTGTGAGAGGAATAAGAAACAAGAACTTTTCCTTAGACAAGTCTATAGCTTAGTCTGGGGAGAACTGACATATTAACAATATTGAGTCTTCCAGTACATGAAGATGGCATATCTCTCTATTTTGGATTGTAGGTTTAAATACCAGTTTTATTCCAGTGTTTCATATGTCTTCTTCAGGGGTTCCAATGGACCCTTCATTTTCTTTGTCTTCCATTTCAACCACCTTCTCTCTGAGTCTTTTTACTTCTTTCTTTATTTCATTTTTGTTTTCTTGTTTTTATGCTACTCCTCCATACTCTTTATTAAAACTTCATTTGAGGGGCACCTGGGTGGTGCAGTTGGTTAAGAGTCCGAGACCTTGACTCTCGGCTCAGGTCATGATCTCACAGTTAGTGGGTTTGAGCCCCACATTGGGCTCTGCATTGATGGCATGGAGCCTGCCTGGGATTCTGTCTCTCCTTCTCTCTGCCCCTCCCTTGCTTGTGCTCCCTTTTTCTCTCAAAATAAATAAATAAACTTAAAAAAAAAGAACAACTTCATTTGAGTCTACTTTCCATTGGGTATTTATAATGTAGCTTTCATTCCTAAAATAGTTTTGCCTTTTCTTTCCTGACTTCAGTTAACTTATCTACCTACCTACCTACCTACCTACCTATTACTTTGTCCATTTCTATTCTTGGATTTTGAATTTCTGATTAATGGTCATTTTTCATATTTTCAAATGCTTATTGGAGGATATTAATTCTGTTTGGAATTTTGTGTTTTGTGGCTGCTTTGTGGTTGTTTTTGGTAAAAATTTTCTTCAACTGAGGTGTTTTTATTCTAATTTCTATTTTTTTTCCTCTCTCATGGAGTAGCTTTGTGTGGATTTATGATACTTCATTTCATGGATTTAGAGTAATTTGCCATTCCTAGTTCAAGATCACCCTCTTCTGTCAATGTAGTGAAATACAGTTCCTTTAAGGGCTGCTTTTATTTTTTGTTTGGAGGGTGGAGATATATATATATATATATATATATATAAATGTTTATTTTTGAGAGAGAGAGTGAGAGCACACACAAATGGGGTAGGGGCAGAGAGAGGAGGACAGAGAATCCAAAGCAGGCTCTGCACGGACAGAAGAAAGCCTGATGTGGGGTTTGGACTCATGAACTGTGAGAGCATGATCTGAGCTGTAGTTGGAAGCTTAACTGACTGAGCCACCCAGGCACCCCAAGGGGTGGATAATTTTTTAATGTTCTTTTCATTACTTACTCCAATTTTATAATATTCTATTCTGATTTTATTGATGTTACCTTATTTTATTTCTTGGAAGATTTCAGACAGATTCATTTCAAATTTCTTTTCAGATACTTCTTTCTCTCTCACCTCAGGTTGTAAATCTCTCCTTTATGACTACTTTTCATTGTACTAAGTGTGTTTTTTATTATTTATTTATTTATTTATTTTTTAAATATTTTTATTTATTTCTAGGAGAGAGAGGGAGAGAGAGACAGCGTGAGCAGGGGAGGGTCAGAGAGAGAGAGGGAGACACAGACTCCGAAATAGGCTCCAGGCTCTGAGCTGGCAGTCAGCACAGAGCCCGACGCGGGGCTCGAACCCACGAACTGCGAGATCATGACCTAAGCGAAAGTCGGACGCTTAACCGACTAAGCCACCCAGGCGCCCCAACTAAGTGTGTTTTTTAAAATTAATTAGTTAGTTAATTAATTTTTAAATGTTTATTTATTCTTTGAGGGGGGAGAGAGAGAGAGAGAGAGAGAGAGAGAGAGAGAGAAAGCACAAGCAGGGGAGTGGCAGAGAGAGGGAGACACAGAATCTGAAGCAGACTCCAGGCTCCGGGCTGTCAGTACAGAGCCTGACATGGGGCTGGAACTCACTAACCATAAGATGATGACCTGAGCTGTAGTCAGATGTTTAATCGACTCAGCCACCCAGGCGCCCCATGTGCTAAGTGTGTTTTGAAACGTTTCCTAGAAAGCTCATATTGTGTAGGAATTTTCTCCCATACTTCCCTTGTCTGTGAGGTAGTTTCTTAGCTGCCTTAGTCCTGGTCTCATGGGTTGACCAACTCAACCCAAGTCATTTGTTTGTAGTTCAGTTAAGAGTTCCCCACTTCTGGAGTGATAATTCTCCACAATTCACATGGTACAGAGCAGAAGGAGGCTCTGCTATGGACTCTGGCTCTGAGTACGTAGTGGTGTTTCTGCTACAATTCTAGATGCATGGATGGAGCTATGTCATCCACTGTTCTTGGCTGGGGAGCCCACCTCAGGTTCTTGTTACAGAAGGTACATTCAGGTTTTTCCTAGAAGGTATTTAACTGCTTGGCTCCAGTCCCACCTTTGGTTCCTGTGACTTAACACTTTGCTTATTGTTTAAGTTTTCTCTCTGTTTTGAGCCACTGAGATTTTTCTCTTGTGTTTTGAGAGTAGTGTATGAATATATATCTTAATATCTTAACTCTCATTCTTATGGATTTGGAGTAGAGGAAAGAGGATTTTGAGTATATTTACTTTGAGAACTTTATCCAGAGGTTTATATGCCCTTTCAAAAGTGAGAATGACAATATGTATCTAAACTAAATATAATATAAAACCCACCAAAACCCTTTGATCCAGCAATTCTGCTTCTGAAAATCTTATTTGAGGAGGTTTTCCAAATGGTAAGGGAAAAAAGCTTCATGCATGTACAAGGACATTTGATTATTAAAATCTGGATATATTATAAATATTTCTTAGGAACTGGGAAATATTTCATAAATATATTCATTCAGTGTAATATTTTGCAGATACCAAAATAATAATTTACAAAGATGTGCATTATAAAAATGTTTTTTATAGTGCAAGAGAAAAAATTATCTTCAGCTATCTTTTGTTGTTTTATACAGGTGTACTTAAAAAAAAAAAGAATAGAAAGATAGAAAGGAGAATGGAAAGAAACTACATCAAAATGATAAAAGTGGTTGTCTTTTGGTTATTTTTTTCCTTTTATTTTCTATATTTCCAAAATTTCATGCTATGTGTATAAATCATTTTTATAATAGAAAATGACCTAAATAAATATGTTGTCAAGAAGCTGAATGATAGAAGAATGAAATTTTAATAGGAATGCTTTCATGATTATAAAGAATGGATTGACCATACAATTATTGATTACA
Organism: Hyaena hyaena; assembly: GCF_003009895.1. NCBI lineage: Eukaryota > Metazoa > Chordata > Mammalia > Carnivora > Hyaenidae > Hyaena > Hyaena hyaena. The sequence continues at coordinate 2,136,273 of NW_024080676.1, read as the reverse complement.
AAACATGGTGTTGATGGCCATAACCCAGAGGAAGCTTTGTGGTATGGAATTATTCATTGTGATCAGATTGCTTTTCAGTAGCCCAAGTTGAGGATACAGAGCAAGGAGGTAGGAATAGGAGAGTACAGCAGATGGCAAGAACCTACAGTTTGTAGGCAACTGGTCCGGATCCAGGCTCTGATCAACTAAGAGATGATGACTGTGGGGGCCAGTTGGCAGGAGGCATAGTGGGAAACCAACATTTATTGATGGGTTGCTGAGTTTAGAGCAGGCACTATTTGGACACTGGAAATAGAGATGAACAAGATGAACACAGTGTTTACCCTCATGAAACTGAGGGCATAGATTGTCAAATTTTGTTTGGGTAGTAAACATTTTAGGTTCATGAGGCCACAAAATCTCTGTCACAACTACTTAGCTCTTCCATTGTAGCACATAAACAACCACAGACAATAATCAATGAATGGGCATGGCTGAGTTCCAACAAAACTTAATTTACAAAAATATATGGTGGCTGGATTTGGACAATGGGATGTCATTTTGCCAACTCTGATCTAGGGAGAAGACAGACAGCCAACAAATGAACATAACCATTAGACTGTGATCATTATCAGGAAGGAAATAAAAAGGGTGATATGATAATGAATTACTAGAGGTGACCCACTTAATATGTTATCTTTCACTGGATTGTGACATCCATACAGTAAAGCACACAAATTTCAAGATAATATAGAATGTACTTAGCACCCCAGAACTGAGTTCTGAAGGATCAGAATGATTGTCCAACCAAAGAGCTGGTCAAGGAAAGCATTCCAGGCAGAAGGGAAAGAAAGAGCAAGATCCTGAGGCAAGAAAAACCTGGCATTTTCCAGGAATAGAAAAGGATTCTGTGTGGCTGAATAACGGTGGGTGAGTCATAGATGGAGTGAGACGTGTGGGTAGAGGAAAATCCTGCAGAACTTACAGGTCATGGTGAACATTTTGTGTTTTATTCTCAATGTAACGAGACAGCAGTGGAGGGTTTTAAACCAAATGACATGATCTGATTGAAGTTTTAAGATGATGTGTGAACCAATTTCTTGTCTTCTGCTTGTTTTTTTTATAGCGGTGTTTGGTTAGGGCTGGAGCTGAGGTGTCATGAGTCAGAAACATCCATCAAAGAACGTCATTACCATTGCTGAACCATAGGCATTGGTTTGTTTTTGTAGAACACTTCTTTGACATATTGCTGTGACAGGATTTATTGATACCTGCCAGTTAACTGGTGGAGGCTTTAAAAGTTGTGCATTAATCATACACAAAGGCCTAAGAAAAGTGCCAACAAGGAGTTCAGACATAGGTTCAACTGGTACAGGTACAGATCTGGCAGGAACAAGAAAGATTAGTGAGGTCAGTGTGGAGGCCCCACGTGAGGCTGGAGGAGGTGTCATAATACACAACTAGCACCCGGGAAAAGACAGTCTGAGGTTGTAGGAACCAGAGAGGTTTGATTTGATTGTGTGCGGCTTTGTTCTGATTTGATTGTTTGAAGACTTTGTGTAGGAAATAGAGAATGTTCTATGATGTGAGGAGAGTGAGAAACAACAAAGAATGGAGGGTGGGCTGGTAATTATAGAGAAAGTACCCATTTAGTGTTTTGATCCTCCTTTTTCTCTTTCCTTGCCTCCTTTTTTTTTTTTTTTTTGTTAAAGTTTATTTATTTTAAGAGAGAGAGAGAGAGAACATGCACACATATGCACATAAGTGGGAGAGGGGCAGAGAGAGAGGGAGAGAGAATCCCAAGCAGGCTCCACACTGTCTATGCAGAGCCTAATGTGGGACTCAAACTCATGAACCCTGAGATCATGACCTGCGCTGAAATAGATGCTTGAGGGACTGAGCCACCCAGTTGCCCCTCTCTCCTTTCTTTTTTGAATATATAGGAGATGAGAGAACAAGAAGATGTATAATTAGTGGGTGCCACCTTATTAGGGTTGCCATGGAACACAAACCTAAAATATTATTTGCTTTTTACCTGACATTGAAAATTAACTGGCATCCTGTATTTGTACTTGCTACATGTGGGCATTCTGTCCTTATGGCATTGCTTTTTCCACTTTGGCCTCAGTACAGGAATCTCTGGGAAGACAGCTGCCACCAGGCGGCAGCCGGGTGCTGTGTGGACTCTGGATGACTACAGTCTCCGGCTTTTGGGTAGCTCGAGTGTGCCTTCCTTTCTCTTCCACCCCTCCCCACCCCCACCCCCAGCTCAACCATGATTTTCCACTGCTCACTCCTAATCTTGCTTTGTTAAAATAGCTAAACTCTAGAAACATTTAAAAACCCTTTCTAAATGAGAATCCATACTGTAACATGCATCCTGCCTTCCTAGTTATTTGCAGTTACAAATTAATTCTTTCTTCCTTTAAAAACCTGAATTTAGCTGAAAAGTTCCTGTCACTCACCAACTGACCTGGGTGTCCCCTCCCTTCCCCGCATTCCCTCTTGCCCTCTATCTGTACTGTCTCTTTGCTCCCTCTCTCCCCACCCTTTCCTTCCTCTGCTTGTCACCATGGTTACATGGGGACCTGTTTCTGTGGTGCCCTCTTCCATAGCTTGCTTCTGAGGTAATTTCCCCAGTGAATTCCAGCTCCTCTCAATTATCTCTGTGCTCATCTTCCTCCAATGAAGAAAAAAATCATGGGGAGAGAGAGATTGGAAATCCCAGCTGCTCAGATATCAAAATTCTATCTGCAACCAGGAGATTTTCTCCAGGTAATGTTACCTCTTCTTTTAGCTTTCCTTTTTTAGGAGGAAAAGCCACTCTTGTCCCCATGCCTCTGACTCTGCTGTTATCCTAAATCCACATGTAACATTTAATTAATTAAGTGCATTTTGGCCTTGGGCTATAATAACACCAAGCAATTGCTTTCTTCTTTAAATGCCTCCAATTCTGGAAACTAAAAGTGTCCCTTTAGGACAGAAAAAAGGAATAAACCAAGAACACTGGCTTTGTCATGTGGGGGAGGCATCAATGTATATAGCATCAGCCTGGTTGGTCTAGGTCACAGTGAGAGGCTTTAGAGGACAGCCTTGAGCTGTGTCACTAGATAGTAAAGCTAAACGTCCCCAGAAAAAGGAACTTTCCAAGAGAGATGGAGTGGAAAAGTCTCCAACCGTTTTCAAGCAGCAAAGATGATTCTAAAAAGCTCTAGGTGCAATAACATGGAAGCAAAGATGAGAAACAGCAGAGTTTTGGTTAAGTATCTGGCTTTTGATTTGCTCAGTTTTTGGTACACTGAGATTCTGTGAGTTAGGTAATTTTCCATGCTCCTCATGAGCTACAGGATAACCTACTCAAATTATGCAAATGATCACTGAAAGGAAGAGACAGAATTGTGTTAGTATCTTCTATAATTCTATTGAAACTGTGATTCGTAAGGTCCATTCTCAAAGAAGACTTGCATCAAATGAACTTGTTACAGCAACATGTTTTTTAATGTCATGAAAGGCTGTAACCCATGGAAATACTTCTTAGAATCCCCATGTCCTTGCCCACCCACTCCCCTTCCACAGCTGCTTCTGGGCCTCTCTCTTCTAAAACACAGATTTAAACGTCCTCCTTCCGCCTGATCTGTGAGTTTCTTTGTGTTTTTCTTTCAATTCAGCTTCATGAGAGTCCCCAAAAGAGGACCCTGCTGGGAGAAGCGTGGGAAAGGAAGAAACTGAATAGAAAAAGGCTTCTAGGGCCAGGAGAAGGGTTGGAAATACATTGAAATCAACATTTTTACCTGATTAGATTTATATTTTTGATAACAAAGTTAGCTGTAATTTCCTTTAAGCATCTGAGCATCTACCCACATCCACTGGGACAGTCATCTTAATAGCACTAATTCTTAGTGGTATGCCCTGCTTGACCCTACCTCTACATGTGAAGTTTAAGGAGTCTTGCTGTGTTCAAGGACAGTAAAATTCAACTATACTGAGTCATCTCTGGCTTAATCAAAGAAGAAAAGGGAGGATGAAGCAGGTCCTTTCTTCGTGTGTATTGCCCATCGCTCATACTCACCACCCTCTGAGTTAGAACACTGATCTTCCAGAAAAGAAGATGGAGGGCAAGAAATCTATTGGGAAGATGAGAGCAAAGCATTTATGTTGTCCCTCTTTGTTGTGGAGGTGGTGGACACTGGTGGCATAAGCAATGCAATATTAAATCTGTTAGGGCATAGGGAAGGATAAGTGACTGTTTCAGGCTGAATTTAATGAATTGTTTATATCTTGATTGAGTCATTAGATGTTTATGCTTTAGTCTTCAGCTTTGTGTGATTTAAATTGCTTTCCTGACTGTTCCTCTTGGGATGAGCAGGCTTTGGGAGATTAATCTAATTTTCCAGGAGGCAGGGCAGTGGATTGATTTCAGAGAAAGAATGTCATCAATGGGAAGGAAATCTCTTTCCCCAAACCTCCTTTCCCACTTTAGCTGTACCTTTTCTAGGGACTACACTTTGTGGTTCTGGTCTCCTGGAGCACAGATGTCCACAGTAGTGGCCACAGGGTCACAGGGGCCACCCGCACAAGTAATCTGGTTCTGCTGCCCTCTGCTGGCCACAGTGGTCATGTTCTGCTTGTTAACCATTGGGTCATGTCCCTTTCCCCTAAGAGGCTGCAATTCTTACCCTTCAACTCTTCTTCCTCTGCAATCCACAGTAAGAACCAAACCATCTTATTACTAGGGAAGGTGGAATGGGGCCAGGTTGCAGCTTCCACGTAGAGTTTATCTAACATGCCTGAGTGAATGAACCTGGCACCCATCACAATGGATAATGGGTTATTTCTGGGAAAGGCCCTGAAATATGTGCAGGAAATGTCTGAGCTCATCAAATATGCCCTGACTCATTCAATTTGTTATCGACACTGATATCTCTTGACTTTGCCCTCACATATTATGATAGTTTCTATTAGGGGGATTCTAAACACAGAGCCATGTTCTATAGCATAATAATAATTGTTATTGTTATGATTCATCTCCTATAGCATCCTTGAAGCAGTAGCTGAGCATTGCAGAAATCTCAAATCTCAGCATCAGGCTGATCCTTTAAACTGAAAGTAAAGGGGAGAAGATTTGGAAAGATGCTGATTGAGGTGAAATTGGGTATCCTGGAGATAAAGGAGACTGGGTTTAGATAGCCCATGTGCCGTGTTACCAGTATACATGCCAAAGTTTATTGTATATTGTAAACCTCCTCCTATATTGGGTTGGCACCTGTGGCCCTTCTTAGCACACTAATGCAATACTTCTGGGAGCATCCACTTACTATGTAACCTTTCTTCTTTGTAATAGAAGGGCCTTTTGGCAGATACGTGTGTATAAAAGTAGTCTGCACTTTGCCCCTACACCAGTGTAAATATTGTAAACATGACCATCTGGCTCATATCATTGATGACTTCAGGGCATATTGGACTCAGATTAGGAGGACAAGACAGTAAAATCTCATCAAATCAAAAGTGACATCTCCAAGACATGGCTGAGGTGGGGTGGGGAGAGCTTAGGCCCTTTTAAGCTCCACTTTTGGGAAAACTTCCCTTTAAAAAAGTTATCCAAGTATTAAGTGAAAATAGTTCTTAAGAGTTGGGAATGCGGAGTGGATAGAATTGATTCAATGGGTTCCGGACCAGGCTATGGAGCAGGTAAATAAGCTAAAAGAGAAGGGCAATAGGCTCTGAGTGCTGGCAACATCAATGATGCATTACAGTGCTACTCTAAAGCAATTAAGTTAGATCCCCAGAACTACATGCTCTATAGCAATTGCTCAGTGGCCTATACCGGAAGGCTTATGAGGATGGTTGTAAAACCATTGACTTAAAACCTGACAGAGGTAAGGGCTATTCACGAAAAGCAGCAGTTCTTGAGTTCTTAAACCAATCTGAAGAAGCCAAGTGAACCTACGAAGAAGGTTGAGAACATGAAGCAAGTAGTCTCAGCTCAAAGAGAGCTTACAGAATATGGAGCTCAGCTGGCAGAGAGGAAGTTCCATGAACCCTTTCAACATATCCAATCTGTATCAGAAGTTGGAGAGTAATCCCAGGAAAGGACAATGCTCACTGATCCTATCTACCAGGAACTGATTGAGAACTATGAACCAAGCCATCTGACCTGGGCATGAAACTGCAAGATCTCCAGGCCATGGATACTCTCACTGTTCTCCTAGGAGTCAATCAGGACAGTATGGATGAGGAGGAGGAAGGCGCAACACTTCCACCATTACCTCCTCCCCAAAAGGATACCAAGCCAGAGCCAATGGAAGATTTTCCAGAGAATAAGAAGCAGGCACTGAAAGAGAAAGAGTCGGGAAATGAGGCCTACAAGAAGAAAGACTTTGACACAGCCTCGAAGCACTATGACAGAGCCAAGGATCTGTACCCCACCAACATGACTTACATGACCAATCAAGCATCTGTGTACTTCAAGAAGGGTGACTACAGTAAATGGCTGGAGCTTTGTGAGAAGGCTATCAAAGTGGAGTGAGAAAATCGAGAAGACTATCGACAGATTGCCAAAGCTTATGCTCAAGTTGGTAACGCCTACTTCAAAGAACAAAAGTACAAGGGTGCCATCCATTTCTTTTTATTATTGTTATTATTATTATTATTATTTTAAATTTATTTCTGAGAGAGAGAGAGACAGCATGAGCAGGGGAGGATCAGAGAAAGAGGGAGACACAGAATCTGAAACAGGCTCCAGGCTCTGAGCTAGCTGTCAGCACAGAACCCAATGCGGGGCTCGAACCCACAAATCATGAGATCATGATCTGAGCCAAAGTCGGACACTTAACCGACGGAGCCACCCAGGCACCCTGGATGTCATCCATTTTAATAACAGGTCTTTGGCAGAGCATTGAACCCTAGATATGCTCAAGAAATGCCAACAAGCAGGAGAACCAGGGTGGCTCAGTCAGTTAAGCATCTGACTTTGGCTCAGGTCATGATCTTACGGTTTGTGAGTTCAAGTCCTGTGTTATGTTCTGGGCTGACGGTTTAGAGCCTGGAGCCTGCTTCTGATTCGGTGTCTCCCTCTCTCTCTGCCCTTCCCCTGCTCGAGCTTGGTCTCTTTGTCTCTCTCTCTCCCTCAAAAATAAATAAATATTAAAAAAAAAATAATAAATGCCCACAAGCAGAGAAAATTCTGAAGAGCAAGGGTGACTGGCCTAGAGAAGAACAAAGGCAATGAATGTTTTCAGAAAAGCGAGAATCCCCAGGCAGTGAAGTATTATACAGAAGCCATAAAATGGAACTCAAGGGATTCCAAATTGTACAGCAATCAATCTGCCTGCTACACCAAACTCCTGGAGTTTCAGCCAGTGCTCAAGGACTGTGAAGAATGTGTCCAGCTAGAGCCAACCTTCATCAAGGGTTAGACAGGGAAAGTGGCTGCCCTAGAAGAGATGAAGGACTACAGGAAAGCCATGGATGTCTATCAGAAGGTCTTAGAACTGAATGCCAAATGTAAGGAGGCTGTGGATGGTTCCTACACTGTATGATGGCCCAGTATGACTGACACGACATACCAGAGGTGCAGCAGATAATGAGTGACCCCGCCATGCAGCTGATCTTGGAGCAGATGCAGGAGGACCCCCAGGCACTCAGTGAGCACATAAAGAATCCTGTAGTAGCACAAAAGATCCAGGAGCTGATGAATGTGTGAGTCTGATCACAATTCAGTGATAACTTGATCATCATCCCTTTCCTTTGCCCACATGTGAACAGAGGAGCTGGGACTGCAGCAAGCAGCACAGAGCAGAGGGGAGAGCAGGGGAAAGTGAACAACTTATCTCTATTTATATAGACCTATGTGGAAGATACAGAGACTTGCACTCATGTTAGGCACACCAAGGTTGCCTCTGAGCCATCCCAGCCCATGTATGGTCTCTCCTGCCACCGTCTGGTTCCATGTTCCCTTCCATATCCTCAGTTGCTGTCTTAGCTGCTCTCCCATAGTTGGGCTTTTTTTTTTGGGGGGGGGGGACAGTGGGTATGTATGGGGAGGAGAGGGTGTTCTTCTGGACCTCAGGTCCCAAACTATAATCACATTGTTAACTTCATGTGCCCTTCTCCAATAAAACAATCCAGCTAGGTGTGGTTGTAAAAAAAAAAAAAAAAAAAGAACAAAAATAGTTTTTAAAAAATCAGATAAAGAATTCCAACAAAACCAGTAGTCCAGTAGTAGCAGTCATGCATAGTTTGCATGGCTCTTTTCCCCTCTGATGTTGTTACTTAGTAATATCCCATTTGGTGGCTATTCCATCAATGCATGCATCAGTGTATGCAGATTATGATGACTTGTAACTGTGCTCTCAGTAATATGAACAAGAAATAAGTCTTTACTATTTTAAGCCAGTAATATTTGAGTGCTATCAAAGTATTACCAAATAATCCACCTTATGCTGACTGATAACAATCAGTGCAAGTATATCAATGTAAGTCAATCACTAGGGTTTTCATTACAAAGAGACTTGTTTTGAACCCTAGTTCAAACCCTATTAACAATATTTTTAGCCCAATTTTTTAAAAAGTTTATTTATTTATTTATTTTTTTTGAGAGAGAGACTCAGAGAGCACGTGTGGGAGAGGAAAAGAGAGAGATAGAATCCCAGGCTGACTCTGCATTGTCAGTGCAGAATCTGATAGCCTATTTTCTTAAGTTTATTTATTTATTTTGAGAGAGCGAGAGAGCACACACACATTTGCATGTGAGCAGGGGACAGAGAGAGAGGGAGAGAATCCCAAGCAGTCTTCATGCTCTCAGTGCGTGGAGCCCAGCATCAGACTTGACCCCACTAGCCATGAGATCATGACCTGAGCTGAAACCAAGAGTCTGACACTTAACTGACTGAGCCACTCAAGCACCCTGTAGCCTACTAATCATAAGTATGCAGGCCATGCAAAGACAGGAGGAATGTGTGTGAGCCAGCACAGTTATTAAAGTAGTTATTAAAAGTTATTAAAGATGGAATACTGCCTTTTAGAAGATATAAAAAGGGGTAAGTTCTTCAAGCTCTGTGGTGAAAATATGTACACATATGACTATTTTGTGATGGGGAGGGGGTTATATTTGGTCTTTTAAAATAGTATCTCTGCTTGTTCACACTCCATTCACAGAATAACCCTCTTTGCTAAAACTTAGCGAATTCTGTGCTAAAAATATTCCATTCCCATTTGGTGCAATGAAATGTCATATCTATTAAACACCAACATACCAAATGCTCTTGCAGATTCTCAAGCCAGCAAACCCAAGTCAACAGGAAATTGTGATCAACCTCGGCTTGTTTATACTATGCATATTAACAGATTAATTTGGAGAATTATCTAAGGCTTAATTGTTATCTTACAGCTCTCTTAGAATTATAACTCATGTATTCCAATCAATTTTTAAAGAAAGAAATTGTGATCCAGGGAGTGAAAGTGACTTCTCAAGGTCACAAAACTATAAACGTGGTTATACTGGGCCAAGATCTCCAAACTTACAAGCTATTCCCTACCCTTCATTATAACAGAAAGTTACATATTTTTCAGAGCTGAAAGGACCTTTAGCTTGACCTGACCCAGTTCCAATATCTTATAGAACAAACTGAGGCCAAGGAGACTTGGTATCTTGCTTCAGGAAATCTTTAAAACTAGTACTTTCCACAGCTTTTCGCCAACTTTTGTAACCACAGGCTTGGTGTTCCTGACATGCTATGGTCAGTTCAATGTGGTTATTTAGAGCAGAGACCCAGTTAGTGGACTGATGATGGGCTAGCAACATCACAATCACCTAAGGAATGTTTAAAAATAAAAATTCCTAGGTCCCCTTCTCTGAAGATTCAGTTTCAGTGGCTCTGAGATGGGGCCCCATGAACCTGTGTAGTTAGTTTGCTTTCTGGGGGTGATTCTGGGGGGAAACCAGGTCAGGAAACCAATTTTTTTTCTTAAATAGTTTATTGTCAAGTTGGTTTCCATAAACACCCAGTGCTCATCCCAACAAGTGCCCTCCTCCATGCCCATCACCCCCCTTTTCCCTCTCCCCCACCCCCATCAGCCCTCAAGTTTGTTCTCAGCATTAAAGAGTCTCTCATGGTTTGCCTCCCTCCCTCTCTCCAACTCTTTTTCCCCTTCTTCTCCCTCATGGTCCTCTATTAGCTTCCTCCTAATCTACCTATACGTGCAAACATATGGTATCTGTCCTTCTCTGCCTGACTTATTTCACTCAGTATAACACCCTCTGGTTCCATCCATGTTGCTACACATGGCCAGATTTCATTCTTTCTCATTGCCATGTAGTATTCCATTGTATAAATATACCACATCTTCTTGATCCATTCATCAGTTGATGGACACTGAGGTTCTTTCCATGTTTTGGCTATTGTTGAGGGTGCTGCTATGAACATTGGGGTACATGTGCCCTCAGGGAACCATTTTTAACAAAAATCAGTATTTTATGTTATCTTCTTCTCGGCAGAGATTTATGTATGATAATTTCCAGCGAATGCCTACCTGTGAAAGCTAAGTCAGGAAAAGTCCTGAGCAGTAAGGAGCCTCTAAGATGTTAATCTTCAAGCCAGCCTCAAGGTGATTAGAGTAAGGAGAAAGCTGCCCTTGCCAGGTGAAGATTGATTTGAAACGGAAACACATCCAAGGGAACAAAAAATGATCTAGGAATGCTTGATCTCATCTCCCAGGGATAGGTGGCCACTAAATCAGAATTGGCAGCCTGACCTCACTTGGGAAAACATCATTTTGATGATATCAGTTTAAATATTTTAAAACAATGTTTGCGAGAACACCATTTAAAAATGTATATAGAAATTGTTACAGTGAATCATCATGAATAATAGACAAAGATGGGGAGATTATATTTTGTCCAGTTTTGCAAAATAAGAGCTGGAAGGACTCTTTGAAACCTTTTAGCAAAGGGATTCTAGACACATCAAAGGGTGTAGCCTCTTCCCTGGGAACTCTGGCTCTCTAAACTGAGATTCTCCATAGAGACCACACCTCTTGCTGATGACTTTGTTGTTTTGCCTGTTCAGCCTCTTTTCTTTCTTTTTAATCGCATTACAATTTTACTTTAGGGAATCACCCTTACCTCACTCTCATTGCACATGGTTCTCACCCATAGGTTCCAAGGGTGGGCATATTATCCAAGCTTGACCAATCAGAGCCTTCTATCCTTAGCCAAAACAATTGCTTCAGGGGTGGGCACTGGGCCAATGAGCACCAGCCCCAAACTTTTGCTACAACTACTGGAAAAGGAGCATTGTCTTTCTACTGGGCATGGCTACTGGCAAGATGTCACGTTGGAGCTGCTAATGGGTATCTCTCCACCATGAAAGGAGATACTGGCTTAGAAAGAAGTCCACAATAGAGTCAGAGAAAAACAGATTTATGAAAATATCATCTGAGTAACTGGTCCAGGTATTTCTGAAGCTATATGTATTTTTATATTTAAACTAGTTGAGTTGGATTTCAGCAATTTACAACCAAAAGAATCCTGACCATTATTTCTCCTCAGGGATCAGAACCTGGGTGGAGAAATGATGATTAATTAATTTGTCTAAGGTCATAGAACTAGTAAGTAGCCACTAGTGAGATGCAAATGCAGGTCAGCCTGAGTCTAAAACACGTGTTGTTAATCGCTATGTCCATGGCTCTAAAGAGAGAAGTATTCTGGTCAGCAACAGGTAGATTTACAGGCAAAAAGCCGGAAAACATGGGTCATGTTTCACTTCTCCTTTAGATCTTGTAGAACTTACTTATGCCTCTTTTATTGTTTTTACATGCTGCCTTTTAGAAATAAACCCCAGAGGGATGTACATTGTTTGAAAGGAGGGACAACTTCTTGCCCATTTTGTTTCCTTCATATCATTTCTCATAGCCCTTTGCATTTTGTCGATGTTCAATAAACATTTTCGATAAAATTGAGCTTGTTGTGTCCATGGGTATAAATAACAATTAGTAGTCCTAGGTTACTAGGAACATTCCAGGTTCTTCATTGGGGTGTCTATCTGCAGTTTACACAGTCCTGAACTTTTTATTTTTTATTTTATTTTTCTTTTTTTAATGTTTTATTTATTTCTTTTTTTAAGTGTAAATGCTTTTTTATTTTTTTATTTTTTTAATTATTATTAGTTTTTTTTTTACAAATAGTTCATTATCATTTATTTTTAATATATATTTTGTCTTTAAGCACTTCGTAGCATGCTATGGTGTCATTGATGGGTACTATCCAAAATGAAGCTTGACTTTCCTTCTTAAATGGCTATATGGGCAAGTTACTTAGCTTTCTAAGACTAAGCTGTCTCATTTGAAAACAATGCTATTAATACAGAATCCTAGAGGATGGAATGACAGTACAGAAAAAGCATTTAATATAGTACCTGGTTCATAGTAAGTACTCAGTAAATACCACCTATTATTATAATGAAATTAAAATATAAATTATAATATTGAATTAAAATGTTAAAATTCCCAAAGTTTTTTAAAGAATTGTTAAATATGTGCATGTAGACAGAGTTAAGGGAATGAAGGACAAAGGACAGTTGTCCTGGGATCTGGCACTGTTGGAAGGACTCATTTCTGGGACAGTTTTGCTGAAAATTATTGTTAGAAGTTTCAGCTGGGGAAGATGCTCCCCCTTAGGCATCTCTGAATAGTGCTGACCATGGATGTGGATCCCTCTTGGGGAAAAAATTTCAAAAGGCATAGACTTTCTGAAAGTGTTAGTGTTAAGCTTCATGCTCTTTGGGTCTCCATGGCTTAATTAAATTAGTTCCAGTCCTTCATTTTTGTGGATCAGGTTTTAGGTAGATTTGCCTAAGGATTTACTCAGGAAATAAATTGTGTTTCTCTTACCTTTCAGATCACCCCAGTTATCCCTGGGAAGTAGGTGAGACTGTGTAGGTCTGTTCTTTTGGGGTAATCTATGGCCAGGATTTATTTATGTATTTATGTATTTATTTATTTAAATTTACATCCAACTTAGTTAGCATATAGTGTAATACTGATCTCAGGAGTAGAATACAGTGATTCATCCCCTACTTATAACACCCAATGCTCATCCCAACGAGTGTCTTCTTTAATGCCCCATTTAGCCTATCCCTCCCTCCCCCACAATCTCTCCAGCAACCCTCAGTTTGCTCTCTATATTTTAGAGTCTCTTATGTTTTCTATGGCCAGGATTCTTTGGGAGGCTGGGAGTTTGCTGTAGAGGATGAGGTCACTTCACAGATATGCAAAACAGGAAGGCTGAAGCTGGTGGGCTTAAAGCTATTTCGTTTCTACCAGTTTTATGGATTTTTTATAAAGCAGGACTATTCCAGGGGATAGAAGGCAGGATGGTATAGAAGAATCACAGACGCCTAAGAGGCAGTCCTGACCCACAAGGATGTGTAACCTGTGGAGAGATAGATAAATCAACAACCAACGATAATGTAAAGCAGAATGAATTATGAGCCTTGCTCATGGTAAAAGCCATGGGCTGAGAAAGGAGAATCCACAGCTTACTGGCTGGATGAGGACTAAGAGGTCAGAAGGTAGAAGAGATGGGAAATGCCATTGTTGGTGGCTGGGGTAGCATGGGAACAGAAGCAGCTATGTGCTCAGATAAACAGGGACTGGCAAATTGTGAGCATAAAGGGAGTGTGGGTGAAACACAGGATGCAGGAATAGAAGGAGAAGGTGGCCATATTTTGAACTCCACCTTTAGGACTTTATAGGAGCCACTGTAGGCCTTCCTAGGCCTGTGGTGGTCCTGGGTGCCCTATGCCCTCAAGAGCAATCATGTTAAAATGCATCTATATCCGGGACGCCTGGGTGGCTCAGTCAGTTTAGCTTCTGACTATTGATTTTGGCTCAGGACAAGTTCTCATGATGGTGAGATCAGCCCTGCATTGGGCTCTGAGCTGGGCCTGGAGCCTGCTTAAGATTCTCTCTCTCTCTCTCTCTCTCTCTCTCTCTCTCTCTGTCTGTCTCTGTCTCTGTCTCTCTCTCCCCCCACCTCTCTCTACCCCTCCCCAACTCTTCAGGGCACACTCTCTTTCAAAAAATAAAAAATAAAAATAAATGCATCTATATCCCACGCTAAGATCAACAAAGAACTGAACTGAGAGTTTAGCTGTCACTGACTAGTTCAGCATACCTACAGATGTGGTCACAGGACCACATCTAGTGCCAGGCCGGGAAGAGTTTGGAATCAGTTTGGGATGGATTGAATACAAGACTTGAGAGGAAATGTTGAGAATCTCTTATAGCAATGTGACCACAATAATAAAACATTTGATCATTTTTCTGCTAATTCATTTTTATTCTAATTTCCAAAAATGTTGGTCCACAACACAATGGAAAGACATTGGCCTAAAATACACTGGAGATTTTTAAAATTTCCATGGTTCAGATTTTTTTAAACACTAGAATATTTTTAAAAGTTCAACGGCTCTGATCTAGTTGAAGTAATACTGCCTTTTAAAGAAATTTGAGGTCAGAGATGACAGAGAAGAGAGTCAGTGAACTTGAAGATAGATCAATAGAAATCACACAGTTTGAACAGCAGAGGAAAAAGAGATGGAAATATCTAGTACTCAGTCTTTTATCTACATTGTAGTAACCGTGCCTAAACATTCCGACTTAGGTGAAGATAATCGTGTGGCAAGTATAGAAACCCACTCAAACTAATCTGGAACTAAGCCAACTGTGTGTGTGTGTGGGGGTGATGATGGGGGTGGGGGTGTTACTAGAAATATGGCAAGGAATTCAGGGGCAGGGAGTGCCACTGGATGTAATGAGGTATTTGTGGGAAATGGACAATCCCTAGGAATTGGGCCGCTTCCGTCTCCCACCCTTCTCTCTCCCACTTTCCTCTTATGGCAGATGCTGTGTTGCACTGCCCAGATCTTCATTCGGGAAGAAAAGATTTACTTCCCACCTGCTGAGAGGATTCCCAGAGACAGCCTCTGCTACCTGCCGCCTTTGGGGATTGCTGTGGCTAAAACATAGCCTCACCTCAGGCCACTCTTTCTTTCAGCCCATATCAATGACTAATCAATATGGAGGTGTAAAAAGCTGGTGGGTCCCCTCCCTCCAACTTGGGACACCTGAGAAGGAGCATCTCGGCTCCCTACAGCTGCTCTCTGCCAAAATATTTCTTCTCCTCCCTCCCAGGTGTCCTCTGACGGGTACTATCTGATAAATGTGTGTACGTTTGTGTACGTTAGCTTCTCAGAGTTTGGTTCTCAGGTGACCTTACTTGGGACACCAGATCTCCCTCCCTCTTCCTTTTCTTACCTTTTTTCCCTTTCCTTTCCTTTCTTTCTTAGCTCTTCCTCCTTCTCCCCCTCAGACTCCTCAGACTTCTCATCTCTGCTCCTCTCTGACCTTCTATGTCATTCTCTTCTCACTTTTCAGACCAGCTTCCAGATTGCTCTTTTGTTGCCCTTCTGGCTGCTCCAAAATGGTGTCTTTAGCACCTCAGTAACTATCCCTGTAGGACCTTCCACGGGTTCCCACCCAACCCCTTTTTACCAGGTTGAAGTATCCGTCCAGCAGCAGCCGTGGGTGTCAGTTTATATCAGCTTAAATTAGCATACTTTCCTGAGGATTGTCCTTAGCCAGTTCAGACTTCTCATTGCTGGAGATGTCTGAGATGTTATGCCGCATACTTTTTGGTCAATAACTATCAGATGAGGGGTATGAACATCCATCCTCCTTGCCTCAAGACAGGACATACTGTGCACTACAATTCACATTCTGGAGTTCCCTTTGGAGTCAGGCTGAAGCTAACTTCTCCTGAAAGGACATCTCTTTGTAGCATCTTCCCCTGCCCTAGTCTACACCCTTATAGGTGTAGCATGAGAGCACTCCCCCGATAAATCCCTCTGCTTTGAGGGTACCTGATTTAAGATTATTTTATGATTCCATTGCCTGTGGCTAATTGACCCAGCCTCTACTGTACTAATTCCAAATATCCAGGAGAGATAACTGGATCAGTTCAGGCTGAGCCCAGCCCAGCTTCTGAGTTGCACCCTGGATGAGGAGTTCACTCCAGGTCCAATTATCTAGGGCTGGAGAGGGGGCAAACTTAGACAGTATAGGTTAGATGAAGGGTACAGGCAGACAGAGCAGCTCTGAGAAAGGACTGGCCAATTGCTGTGAAAGTGGACCCTACTATGTGTCCTCCTCAGTCTTTCTTGAATTTCTGTCAGCCTTCTCTCTCCTCACCTCTTCCCTGTCTGCAATCCCAGGTTTAGACTGGAGGGTGAGGTGTTGAAAGGTAGCACCATGTGATGAAGAAAGATCTGAATTGAGTGTCCAGATGCTGGGATTGTAGCCTACCTCACTCGGCTCTCTTCACATCTCTGGGTCTCAGGTTTCAGGTAAATCAGAGAGTCAGTTTGCTAATAGTCAATGCTTCTATGAAAACAGAGAAGAATCTAGGTCTTTCATCTCTGCATCCCTGAACTCAGCAGAAGCCCTGGCACAGTTAGAACACTGGCAATGTATTGAAAACAGGAACTAGCCTTTGAAAACGAAACGGCCATGAGTTACATTAAGGTAATAAGGTAGAGCATGACCCTGAATCATGCAATATTCTGGGTGTGGAGCCCATTAATGAGCACTTGCTAAGTGCTGACTTGTGCCAGTTCTGTGTTAAGTACTTCGTGTGCTGTTCTGATCACTGCTGCAGTATAACAAATCACCCCAAAACTTCTTAGATGTTCAATTTAACCATTTTATTATGCTCACAGATTCTGTGGGTGAGGAAGTTGGATCCAATACCATGGGGATGGCTTGTCTCTTGTCTCTGCTGCATAGTGTCCAGGGCCTCAGTTGGAAAGATTGGATGGCTGGTGGTGACTTGACAGCTTGGGGCTGGAGTCACCCAGAGGCATCTTCACTCCTAGGACTGGTGGTTGATGTGGCTGTTCGAAGGGACCTCAGCCAGAGCTGTTGACCAAGGCCTGGGCTTCCTCAGAATGGTGGCCTCAGCCTAGTAGGACATTGTAGGTGGCAGCTCAGGGCTCCAGAAATGATTGTCCCAGTTCACAAGACAGAAGCTTCCTGTTTTTTATGATCTACGTTCAAAATTAACCGCATCATTTTCACCACATTCTATTGATTACAAGCCTGACCAGATTTAATGATAAGGGAATTACGTACCACCTCTTGATGCGGTGAGGGCAAGGTTCTCAGAACCAAGGTTCTACAGAACACGTAGGATGGGAAGTTTTGTTGCCATATTTGGAAAATTCAGTCCACCGAGTGCACATTATCTCATTTAATCCTTCCACTATCCTTGTGGTAAGCATTATTGTCCCTTTACAGATGAAGAAACTGAGGCTCAGAGAATTTAAGTAATTTGCCTGTGGACAAAGCCAAAGGCTGGACTTAAATACAGTCTATACAAAGTAGGTGCTCTTCAACAGCATATAGGAAACAGCTGCTTATAGGAAAAGGAAACTGAAAAAAAATAAGACATTTAAAGGCCAGTCTCCCTGTGCGCAAGATGGGGAGTAGGTAAGTTTATTGTCTCCCATAACTCTAATGTCAGTTAATATCTTCCCCATGTGGTAAAGGAAACTGGTTCCTGCGCATAACACCCCAAGATGTCTTCCTGGAAACTGTGTAACTATTGTGTGCACCTTAGGTCCATCAAGTTTGCCAGATATGTGCTGGCAGTGGTGTTGATGTCTAGCCCTCTCCACTCCCCATTTATTTGGAAAAAGAGTGCAGGGAGCAATAGTTGGGGGAAGCTCTTTCACACAGAATCAATTCATGCCAGGAATAGCTCCTCTGCCATGATCCCCTTTTGAAATCATATCTTCCCTTTAAGTTCAAACTAGGATCACTTCCTCTAGAAACTCATCTTTGATACTCCCATGATCTTTATAATTAGAATATCCAGATGATGATTGGTGCTCAGGGCTTACTTACTCTGTAGGTTTCTGTGTCCTAACCTTCCAATTAGTCTAAGGCCCCAAAGGGCAAGGACCATGCCCTATTCCTCCTCAATTCTGCTCCCCAGCAACACAGGAACAACACCCTGTTCTTAATAGGTAGTCATTTAATAGGACTGATTAGATCAAAGAGGCTTATGAAGTTTATTATTGTATTATAACAGGAGGACACACATGCAGAAAAAGAAAAATCTTCAAAAGCAGTTTTTGAGAGCCTACCCCATAACAGGCACTGTGCTAGGTGCTAACAAACTATGTGATCCAGGAGCAGGGATTTAGAAAATCAAATATGAGCCTCCTGGAGACACTGCAGCATGTCAGTAACATCCAAACTGATGTTTAGAAGTGAAGCATCCTTGATTAGATTAAGAAGCCATCATGTCAGGTAAATTTGAGGCAAGTACTGTAAGTTTACAATGTATATCAGCTCTCAGATAATTTTACGGTCAGACATTTAGAAAGTCCCTAAATAGGGTTTTTAAAATTCAAATTCTTGAGTTTTATTTCTTCTATAAGTTCTTTGAATATTTTTTTTTTTTTTAGCTAGAGCTCTCAGATAGGAAAAGATGGGTCTTATGATTCTTTATTTCAAATTAGTCTTCCTGTAATAAGCAAGTTTCTGTACCTTGCTTTTAATTCATCACCATTTGTCCACAAAGTGTTCTTAAAAGCCACGACCTTTGGAAACACCCTTGAATGTTCCAAACCAGCTGGTAAACCTGTTGATATATCTTGGGTAATCAATATTAGTGTTTCATCTTCACTTATTATTCACACCCTAAGTTCTTGATGTAAATATAACCCTACTGTATAAAACTATTTCCTCAGCATCCATCACCAAGAATAAAATAATTTGTAAATAATTACCTTTGGGATATGAAAGAAAATGTAAACATTTTATTTGGCAGTTGTTTCAGAACACATGAATAAATAAATGGAAAAGTACATATTAATATTTCTTTTTGGAGTAACAGATACCATTAAACACTTATTTACACATCTTCACTGCAAAGAACAGTTACACAATTCAATTTTGTCTTATAAAAGGTAACTTCCCACACCACTGGACTGGACAGTTAAGGATGGAGATACTGGTAGTGCTTGGTTCTAGCAGTCTCAATGTTTGAAAGGCATTCATTTGCAAGTGTGATAAGAAGAGTCATCATGCATTGAGTTCGTCCGGATCATGTACTGTAGAAAGTTTCTGATGGCAGCCACAGAATTTGGTGTGTCATGCGCTTAAGTCAACTATGACATGTTTGTAAATCTGTGTATTTCCCTTAAAACTGGAAGCAAAAAGAAAATTACGCTTATTAATGGATACATGCGTGAATGATCTCGGTGCCTGAACATTTAATTCCTGAAATTTCACAAATTTGGCTTTTTCTGCATCCCAGTTATACACTTGAGTAAAGGAATAATCACTTCCAAGAATTGCATATTGATAGTTATTTATCTGAAGAGGCTGGAACACCATGGATCCTCGTGATGGCATCCTCTGAATATCCTGAAATGAGGATCCTCCCCATTTCATTACTTTGGAATCACCAATGAATCTTGTCAAGCAAATGTACACGTCACCTTTCACTGAGAAGTGCTTAACAGCATATACATCCTCCATGTTAGGGATGTCAGTTTGGTTAGTGAATAATTGTGTTGCTTTGTTCCACTGATAAATTACAGGACGCTGGGAACTACTAGACAGAATTAAATGAGGCGTTCTGAGTGTCTGAGGTGTTCTGGCTATTTCTAGATATTCCACATCAGTGTCCCTGTACCACGCATGTAAGGATTGATGGGAGTAGAATCCATTTCCATTCCATTTATAAATGGTAGTAAAACCAGCTTTTGAACTGTCAGCAACAACAAAGTACCAGTTGTTTTCAATCTTGAATGTTTCAATGTCATTGGGTTTTCGGATTTTGAGAATTTCAATATCCTGGATTTTTATAAATTTATTTGCAAAACTGTCTCGCTTATAGATGTGAGAGCCGCCAAACAGCTGGGCCACAATAACATAGAGCTGAGTTTCAATGACTATAGGCTTGCACACTACAGTGGACGTGCCTGGGAAAAGACAAATGAGAGATTAGTTGGATGGCCATCCTCAATTTGCAGCATGTAAACATGCAGGCTGAGGCCATACAACTTCCACCAAAATCAGCCTGAAATAAGAGATTTCCTTTATTGAACAGGCAAGGCCAATCTCTAAGGCCCAATGGCAGCAGGACCTGCCATTCTGTGCCTTTGTGCCTCATGAGGCCTTGTTACCAACACCTGAGTTGTCATGTCACATCCAACCTGCACTAGACATTCAGGGATATATGGCTACAGCCTGTGTTTCCTTTTTTCACTTCTTACAGAAAGAAAGCATTGCTTTCCCTGACACATCATGAGTTATAGAAATTCTAGTGAAAACTGCCATTTATTGAGCACCAACTATGTGCCTTGCCAAATCATCTTATTAAAAATTCCCAACAATCTTAAGAGATAAATATTGTTATTCTCCCTTTAGCAAATGAGCAGATTGAAGCTCAGAGAGGTTCAGTGCTGCTAAGAGAAGGCAAAGTCAGGATTCAAACCCAGGTCTACCAGAGTCTCTATGCTTTTAACCTAACCTGGGGGAAGGTGGGCCATTCAAGGGCTTCCAGCTTGGGCTAGGATCCCACAAGTTTCTAGACCACCCTGCAGTCTTGAGCAGTGATCTGGGTAGCCCATAGTTCTAATTGTAATTGGTTTGTTCTAATTATGAATGCCATCTTGCTCTAAAAATACCTAATTTTCCCCTAAGAAAGGAAATAGATGCCACTTGTCATTTTTCTTAAGTTTTGGTGGCAGGAGAAATGATAAGGAAGAAGAATCTTTGTGAAAAATGAAAGAGGGGTAAAGTCACGGGTGACACTCCTAAAAGTTATTTTGAGAAATCTCAGAAAACAATATGGCATCAGTGAACCAGCTCAGTATCTTTTTGGTAAGAGTTTGATCAGTAAATTCTGATTGATTAGAAGGAGCTTGCCTCTAAAAATTCCAAAGAGAGCAGGAAATATCTGGACCCATGCCTTTTCTAACTGCAACTTTAGGGGCTCTGAGGCAATATATTCTGCATCAATTCTTTGTACTAATAGGTGAAATTATTCTATTTGTGATTCTTTTAAGGGCTCAACTGATTGTATGACTTTGGGGAAATCACTTTACTTCTCTAAAATTCAGTTTTCTCTTCTATACAATGAGAGTTTGGACTAGATAAGGGATGTCCACTAGATTTCAACCACGTACCAATATTGATCAACTGATTGATTGGAAAACTTCCTGTAAAATTATATTGAGAAGGATTCTGTTGCCCTGTTTGCACTCTGTAAGCAAGAGCACCATGATTGATTAGCAATATCTGTCTGGGGTAACAAGGTCATAGTGACTGCATATTTGGCATATATTCATCTTTCTAGATGAGATCATGGCCTCTGAATGTCTGCAAATGTGTGATTCAATTCTCTTTCAAGTGTTCATCTTAAGATTCATCTAGAATAATTGATGGACTATACACAGTTAAGAAGAACCTGATCTCATTTGCACAAAGTCCACTGGAAAACTGAGGGGTGTTTGGGAGAAAGGGAAGCATGACCTTCCACCTTGAGAAAGAAGGTTTCTGGGATGACTTCAGTTTGGAGAAGATCCCTTCATCTTGGCACTGCAGTCTCAAGCAAGCCCCAGATCTGTCTTGATCCTCTGAGCAATGGGGCTGGTGGCCACCCACAGAATCTAATTATGACCCTTTCCACCTAAAAAGGCTAATCCTTTATGGACAGGTTTAAGAGCTTTTAGGAGCAGATTTAAATATGTTAGAAGCTAAAGCTAATGGAAAAAGTTAAGAGGAGACCCCATAGTCTAAACTATATTTAAAACTATTATTTAAAAACTATAAAGTTGTTGAAATGAGAACAAAACTTAAGAGGTCACCTAAGTACAAGTTTTCATGGAAAAAAAGGTGGTTTCCAAGGTCAAATTAAATGCATAAAACACTGGGAAGAGGCTTCCTCCCTGCCAGACTCCTCAGGGCCTTTATTTTGTATTATGAATCTCCAAGAGGGAGATAAGGTTCACAAATTTATTGGACCAAAAACCCTTTCTGTCACTAGGAGTACATTTACATTTTGTAGGAGTCACGTTTGTGCAACAAACCTTGAGACTCCTTGATCTAAAATAACATCCTTATTTTATAGTTAAGAAAAAGAGAGGGCCCAGTGAAGGTGAGTGGCTCACCGAGCTAGTTTGTGGCAGAACCTGGATTAAACCTCATGATTCCTAGTCCAATACTTTTCTTGGAAAAATAATCCACCTTTTATTGTGTATTTACTAGGCTAGGGTCTATGCTAAGTTTCTTGAATATGTGATCACATTATCTTATGATTGCATTATTTTACAACAACCCTGTGAGTCGGGTATTATTATTCCCATTTCCAAGTCAAAATATTAAGATTTAGGGAACAACCACAAGTCACTTAGTAAATGGTACAGTTGGGATTTAAATGACTCTAAGCCTGCCCAAAGCATCCACCTATACCACTTGTCTTTTTCTGCTCCCCTTTGCTTAACCTGCTTAACTTTCTATTCAAAATACAATCAGGCTTTTCATACCTGTAATGTTGTCATAATTCCGGAAGGTCTTTTCTACATGGTCCCATTCGAGGAAAATGCACTTTCCAGTAAAAGGCTGAGCAATGACTACATACTCATCGTTCATATAAGAAAAAGTATCTATGGACAGTGATTGATAAGGCAGGTCTTGAGACTTTGCAAATTCTGCAAAAACAGTAAATGATGATGAATAACTGTGCTAATGCCTTGTTCCTTGGCTAGGTCTCAAATGTCCATAAGAAATACATTTATTTAAGAGAAATAGTAAAATTATAATTTTACATTGCTTTTAAACACACAGAGTTTTAATGCTTTACAATATTTTTAAAATTAAATCAGTCAGTTGGTTTTTAAAGATATAAAAAATATCAATTCCTGCACATACATAAAATGTAGCCCTTATTTTAACTTTATGAGATGAAATCATTTGGAATACATTACCTGTAATGATGCAATCAAAATCCTTGGGGGAGAGACTATTGATTTTGCGTTTCTTGTATTCTGGGGGGCCTTCACAGTAGATGTCTTCGACAGTTGCATTGGTGTGCCCTAGCCATTCCACCAGCCACTTCAGTTTACAGTCACAATTAAATGAATTCCCTCTCAGGTCCCTGAAAGACAAACTTCAGCTGATTTTGCTGTATGAGAGTCCTACCTACAAAGGCATGACTTATACTTCAGTAATTAACACATGCAGAATGCCTTTACCTGGCTTTATATCATGTCCCATAATCTACCTTGAACCTGACTGACAATTCACTTTGAGTTCAGAGAGTTCCCACAGTGCACCTTTGAATGCTACCCAGTCAATGGAACATCAAAAGTTATTCCCTCCTGGATCAAAGGCAGCTCTGTCTAGAGCTGTGTGTTCATAGAAATATAGTGTGAACTATATATGTAATTTAAAATTTTCTTTAAACCCATTAAAAAGGTAACAAGACAGTTGAAATTAATTTTAATAATATGGTTTATTTATTTTAAAATATTTTATTTAATATTTCACACAAAATATTATTATTTAGATGTATAGTTAATACAAACATTATTAATGAGATAGTTTACATTTTAAAAAAATAGTAAGTCTTTGGAGTCTTGTGTGTTTTATACTTAGAGTATATTTCAATTTGGATACTAAATTTTCATCAGAAGTATGTGATCTGGATTTAGATTTCATAACATTTATAGCTGGAAACAATAGTTTCACACATCCAGTTTGTTCCAAACATAATTGAGTTTTCCAATAATCAAACTCATTTAAATTTAGTGTTTTGCTTAATTTTTAAAAAATTAAGTAAACTTTAGGGGTGCCTGGGTGGCAAAGTTGGGTAAACATCTGACTTCGGCTCAGGTCATGATCTTGCAGGTTCGTGAGTTAGAGCCCTGCATCAGGCTCTGTGCTGACAGCTCAGAGCCTGGATCCTGCTTCAGATTCTGTGTCTCCTCTCTCTTCTCCTTCCCCACTAACATGTGTCTCTCTCTCCTTCAAAAATAAGCATTAAAAGAATTTTTTTTTAATTAAGTAAAATTTGGAAGTTTTGTTCCTCAGTTACACTATGAATGCTGTTTGGTGACCACATGTGTGGCTATCATATTGGACAATATAGGTCTAGAGGATAGAATACAGTGCTTATTATATCATATTTAATTAAATCAAGGGAGCTATTTGCTTTTCTTCTTCCTCACAGATGTAATTCATTCTGATCCTATTCCATGGGTCTACAAATTCAATTTTAAGAGGAAATGACTTTGACACAGCAGAGTTAACTCAGACATACAACAACTCATGTCTGTAATAAACTATACAGCATGGATAGTTTAAATTTCCACATATGATCCCACGTCACCAAATTTTGTGTTTATTTGCATTGCTTTTGTTCAGAAATTCCAGGTCCTTCCTAAAACCCTTCTTGGTCACATGGAATTCCTAAGATAGGTATTGCTTAGTGTTCACACAGTACATGAATAATTTTTAAATGTTGAAACACTTAAAAATGGTTTTGGAGGGATACATTCAAGAAAACCAAGAAATCCACTAAAAGACAACTTGGCAAAGATCCTTGTACTTCTTAGATAATTCTTGATTTGGGCATATCAGAGTGGGCTCAAGAGGCCAAACCCATTATGGGATTTCCATAGAGACTGAGGCAATTTCTACTGGGGTTTTTTGGTTTGGTTTTGTTTCTAGTGTGTGGTACTGGCTGACACCAGGATGGGCCTGAGGATGGTGCCCAAATAAGCTGTATCCCCAACTCTGTCATAGCATATCATCTAACTTCCAAGACATTCCCAAGACTAACTCCATCTCCCAAGAATACTCTGGCCCAAAATAATGAGTATCAATTTTTC
Organism: Hyaena hyaena; assembly: GCF_003009895.1. Classification (NCBI taxonomy): domain Eukaryota; kingdom Metazoa; phylum Chordata; class Mammalia; order Carnivora; family Hyaenidae; genus Hyaena; species Hyaena hyaena. The sequence continues at coordinate 2,111,329 of NW_024080676.1, read as the reverse complement.
TGAGTGATTGTCAACCAGAACGGATAACTGTGCTCTGTCTGAGACTCTCTTGGAAGTGTCCTGATTCTGGCACTCTCTTGGAAATAAACCATCACTCAGGAATTGAGGTAATAGGCATTGAGGAGGGGCTGGGGAAATACCACAAGGAACAAAGAAAGTTTTTCATTTAGCTTACTGATTTGAAGTTAAATACTAGGTTTAGGAGAAAATACTTGACTTAGATCTTTTGTTATTGGAGAAAATTTGTTTTGAATATATATTTTATAGCCAAGTAACTGAATTGATAAGAAGAAAACTTTTGGTTTCATATATTCTTTCATTTGTTCTTCTATCTTATCACATTTAAATATCCTTCTAGTGTCTGGAAAGCACTTAATGAAGCTAAATTGCTTTTGAGAGGATTAGGCATATATTACTTGCTTTGCTTACAGCAAAATATACAAATTCCTTACAAAGATCTTTCACTCTGAGGCTTAAAAGTCAAAGTTTGAAAGCTCTTTTGTTTGAAAAAGGGTCAAAAATAATTAAGTTCATTCCCTTCCTGGGGCTTAAGCCAAATTCCTGGGGATTAAGCCTAGAGTTGTTGTTCAGTCTAACTGGAGAAAAGGCAAACTTGTCTCCCTTCCCCCACTTCCTGTTCCATTTCTCTGTTGATTGACCAACCCATGGGTGTAACCTTTCATCTGTACTCAGTCAGTTTCCCAGACTCCTTTATGTTTTTCCTCTGTAGCCCCATTTCCTGGACCTCATGTGAAAAAAGGCATCTTGAAACTTCACTCTGGGCCTCCTCTTCCCACCCCCCCTCAAAGTCCCTTATCAGCACTACCTCCCAAAGGACACACACTTTGTCAAAGGAATGCCTGGGCACCATATACTCAGAATTTCCAGTAGGAAATACCATAAAAGACTCCAACATTAGTTCAAGTAAATTTAAAATTTAAGCCAATTTAAAATTTAAATTTTAAAATTCTAATTTAATTTTAAAGCCAGTTACGAATTCTAATCCTCAATATCAGACTTCTTCGTTAACTACCGCAAATTAATTAATCAGTGATTTCTTAGGTCCTCTTACACATTCGTTAAAGAATCCAGGCCTTTGAAAATATCTTTTGGGAGTGTCTGAAGATTGTTGTTTGCGAGGCTCCTGGAAAAAAGAAAAAAAAGCGATGTAAACTATAGTCATTAAACAAATGCATTTTATGATAAAACTTAATTATGAGTCCCTTTTATTCTTTCCCAACTACACTAAATTTCTTGCAGCACCTTTTTCTTCTTCCAAGATACTACTCCGATTCCTACTATTGTATTCTCAATTCCTGGTCTCTTTGCTTCAACACTCGCTTAGTATTTATGGCACTTTATGTGTCATGGTAAAAAAAGAAACTAACAACCTATCTGCAAAATACCAGCAATAAAATAATACTGGGAATCAATCTTTCTATGTAGAATGGAATATGAGATTCCTACTCTTGGACATTCAGTCTAGGGGATGTGTCCCAAATGATGACTAAATGAATGGTCGACAGTGCCCTTTTTACCTTACACTCAGGCTGCCCCTGCTCCTCCCTCTCTGTTCCTTACTTGCTCCAGACTGCAGCTGAATCCACAACTGATAGTGCCAATAGCTCTAGAATTTGGGGACCTAACTTATCCCTCTGCCAGCACATCCTTTCTTCTTTCCAGAGTATATACTCTCTTTTTATATACTTCTTTTCTTTTAGTTCCATTCATTCGACCTCAGAAAACAGCTTTCTCACAAATATCCATCTATCTATATCCATCCTCTTTTTAATCATCTCCCTTCCTTTTCTTCCAATTCTTATTGTTGCAGGAATTGTTTTTCTCTATTTGTTCTTTCATGAATCACTAGAATGGTTTTAATCAAAGCTGAGTCTCTGATAGTATCAAGAAAAGAGAAATGTGTCTATACTACAGAAGTGAGGACATAAGAAGGAGTGGGCCTTGCAAGATAGGAAGGGATGTAGATACTGGTAATTTTATATTTTTAATCAGCATTGAATATATATACGTGTTATATGCTTTTCTTATGAGTGTTTTTATCCCACAAAAAATTACAAACAATTTAAAAAAATTTTTTTAAATTAAATGAAATAAAAAGAGATTATGTGGTTGGCCTCCAAAGTCCTTGAAAATTCAAAGTCCATTTAAAACACACTCAAAACTCTTCTTGTCTTCCACCTGCTCTAATTACTATGAGATTTCTCAAGTGCAAACATTCAAGACTTTTAAAACCTATTTTTAAGTTAATTATGTTGTTTTCCTGAGTTTTAGAAATTACTACTAGATTGGAAACCTCTTTTCAATGGACCTTGGAACGTAAGAATGGGAACTGAATCAGAATGTTCCGGTCTCAATGACAGTCCATTATGTAAAGAAGAGCACAGCTTTGAAGTCATTCTGCGTTTGGTTTGAATCCTGACTCTCCTCTTTCTTGCCTGACTGTGCGACTTTATAAATCTTCTTTGAGACTCAGTTTTTTCATTTTTAGGGGGAGGTAATAATACATCTTGTCATAAGATTGTTAGAAAAAGTAAATGAGATTACTCAGGAAGGTACCTGGCATCTGGTCTCCTCTAAATAAAGGGCAGCAGGAAGGATGGGGAGAGGAAAGGAAGGAGAAGGACTTCTGTGTGTAGATTGCTTAAGAAGCAACATTTAGAAAACTGAACACATGAAAGAACCACCACGACTATCCACCTATGTAGTGTTAATAAAATGTTGTTAAGGAAGACTTTTCAAGAGAATGTCTCCATAATTCACCTTTCCGCCTAGTGGTCGAATGAAGAGATTTTCTGGTATCTTGGACGAGTCTAGAGTTACTCCCAAGTTATGTGTCTCAATTTATTTTCTGTCACGATGTGTCTTAAAGTTCTCATGCTAACTTCTACGTGGATGACCAGTACAAACTGCACCTGGCTGCAGGGCACAGGGTTGGAGGAGGCTGGATCATAGGACAGTGGTCATGAAATGAAGAAGCAGTTAAGTCCTGAATTACTACTGCCACTAGGGTTGCCCAGGAAGAGATACCATGTTTGCATTGCTGTCCAAAGCAATCATTTCATTTCATTTCCAAGGCAGTTCTTTTAAACAATGAACAAATCTGGGAGATCCACTTCCTGACCAAAGGATGCATAGAGCTCTAGGCCTCACATACCCAAGGTGAAGGCAACCACAGAAGCAGCTGGTAAGACACAGACTTGGAGCTACAGGCTTCTAGGGTAGAGACACATCATTTTTCCATAACAAGGTGGAGGACTTTTAATTCAACAGGCTGGGGAATGGGGCTGATGAAGGCATGTTAGCCTGATGGGCTATAGAAGGAGGCTTTGTGCCTCTTGAGGACTTCTTGTTACACAGAGGCTCTCATTCTCAGGACCAGAGGGTGGGACAGCATGAGAGGTGCCAGAGGCACCAGTGGTGGATGGATTTACTGCACTCAATGTGACCCTTTCCCTGATCCACTGCCAAAATTCAGTGAAATACTAGCTCACAGTGGACCATTCCTGAAGGAGATAGGATGGAGATTCATGCTTAGGTTTGGTAACCGGGAGGCATGAAAAGTCTGCCTGGACTCATACAAAAGGCAGAAACAAGAGGAAGTAAGACTCAGAAATGAGAGGAAGGCTTCCAGATGCCAGAGGCCCAGGAATTAGAGTTCAGACAGCTTCCCTGAAGCCTTTGGGAGGCCTCAGTGACAGGGTTAACATTTGCATAAAAAGAAAGCAGCAAGTGGGAATGGAGCAGAGAATGTCTTAGGATAGCAATGCTGACAAAGCCTGGGAATTATTCTGCAAAACAAATATAACAGGGCCCTGATATAAAGCAGCCAGTGCAGGCTGTTGGGTACATGGTGAAGGATGCACAGGGCACATAGGAGATCAGCAGAGTCTGCAAAGTGAAGAAGAGAAATATGCAATGCCTCCACACATTTCTTAGGTGGCCAGTTAAGAGTATTTTCCAATTTGCCAAGTAAAGAGAATTGGGATTATGTTGAGAGCCACTGCACAATTGGGGAAAGATATTTAATCTAGAATAGTAGAATAATCTAGAATAGTAGAAAAGAAATGGAAACAACCTACATGTCCATCAGAAAGGGATAGTGTATAGTTAAAATGGAATATTTTGCAGGAGATTTTAAAACATGAGGTAGATCTCTATGATTTGACATGAGATGATGCCTAAAGGAAAACAAGAAGCTGGGAAATTGGAGACTTCCAATTAGACTACACTAGTGTGTAGAAGGCAATCCCACTTGAGGAGGGACGATATATGTCTAATGATCCATAAAGAAAAGTCTGGAAAAAGATATAATCGCTTACACTTAGAATCTTTTACTTTTCCTATATAAACATCTGGATTGTAAGAGTTTTTATCATCAAGCATGTATTGTTATTCTAAATTCAGAAGAAACAAAGAATACAGTCGAGGTTTTAAAAAGATTCCATTGCTTAGTATTTGTGTATGTAATAGTTCTGTCTGGTGAGGATTTAGTCATTTTAAACCAATTATTTTACTTCATCCATAAGGTTCTGAAGTTACTGGGTTGGAGTGTGAATAACTGTCATGGTCAGATGATGTCAACTATTTCATGAGATGGGTTTCAAGATGGAGCTCCCATTTTTCTCACAGGATTCCCTCATGGCTTCAGGCCCTCATCCTCTGGGGAAATTTAGGACTGCAGTCAGTCCAGATTTGGAGCCATCCCTCTGGGTTCCTTGCACCAGCTGAAACTCAGCTTTGAGGAGGGCCTGGAGCTTCTAAAACTATCATGGGCATCTGGGGCTTATGGGCAATTCTCTGAGGGGCTTGGGAGGTGGATGGGTGGGGTTGGGAGTTCCTGAGGGCTCTGGACCAGGGCTGCTAAGATGAAAAAGTAGCAAGTCCCTGTTGCTTCCTGAAGCCTGCTCAGCATTTGGTCCTTAGGTGAAAAGGATGAAGGTTTCGTGCCTACTAGTTTCCTGAAACAGCTAGAGATATTGAGATAGCACGTCATAGGTTAGAGCTAGAGTTTTTAGGCTTGATGTTAGGATCATTTGATTCTTCAGATTCCACCTCTGCATTGAGTCTTGCTACTGGAGAGCAGAATGGAAAATCCAGTCCATTAAATGTTCTCAGTTTCTCCTTTCCCTCCATCTTCCCTCTCCTTCACAGAGTAGCAGCTTCATATTATTATTCCCTTTTCTCTAATAGATGCTCTGGTTGAAACATAACCTGTGTCTTTTGTAAAACTGGCTGTCAGACTCATCCTTGCATCAGTGTAGTAGTTTGGGTGCTGACTTTGTTTCAAGTGGACAAGGGCTTCCATTTGAGCATCCTCCCTGTCATGAGTGTGCCTTTTACCAACTTAACTTCACCTCTCTTGGTTTCGGTCTCTACATCTGCAAAACTGAGTAAAGAATACCAATTTCATTTACTGTGAAAATTAACACACAAAACTATTCTTATAAACACACTTTTGAAATGGATTCCAGGGAAAATTTCTGCATCTGCCTGTGAATAATTAAGCCTTATGTCAGATAATCAGGGCACAAAACTAATCTGTTTCTGCTGTTGTCAAAACCAGTGATACTTAATACCTAAGCACTTTTATTATTTAAAAAAATTTTAAGTTTATTTATTTATTTGAGAGAGAGAGAGAGAGAGAGAGAGAGAGGCAGGGAGGGACAGAGAGAGACGGAGAGAGACAGAGAATCCTAAGCAGGCTCTGAACTGTCAGTACAGAGCCTGACATTGAGTTCGATCTCACTGTGAAGTTATGACCTGAGCCAAAATCAAGGGTCAGACACTAAACCAGCTGAGCCACGCAGGTGCCCCAGCACTTTTAAATTCTCAATTCAGGGGGTTGAGATCACCTATTTTCTTTGCCTCTCTGAGTAGACAGAAATTTATGCCTTGGTATTTTTAAGTGTCCCATCTTTTACTGATGTATGTAAAACATATGCAGTTCTTAGTGATAGATATATCACTGGCATATATATATTTTTTCTGATATACATATACACACATGCATATGCATATACGCATGCATATATGTATACATATATGTAATAATTATTATTTCTACAAGAAAATTTGGAAAGTATAAAAATTCTATTTTTAAAGTATAAAACAATAATCATCCTGCCAGAGGTAACCACTGCTAAGATTTTGTCACATTTTGGGGTGCCTAAGTGGGCTCAGTCAGTTAAGCATATGACTTTGGCTCAGGTCATGATCTCACAGTTCATGAGTTTGAGCCCTGCATCAGGCTCTGTGCTGAGCCTGTTTCAGATTCTCTCTCTCTCTCTCTCTCTCTCTCTGCCCCTCTCCCACTTGTACTCTGTGTCTCTTTCTCAAAAATAAGTGAAAACATGTAAAAAAATTTAAAGAAAGATTTTGTCATCTTTTCTTTTGGTCATTAATACAGAGTTCATCTCATGGGGATATTCACGTGGAAAGCAGGTGATTCCAGAGAGACATACTACTGCTGCTAAAGGTCTAGAGACCTTCAACTGTCTCCTTCTCCTTTCTGGTCCAGCATGAGATGGCATGAAAGAACATCAGCTTGAACCGACATGGGGGGCCTCCGTCCTCTTCAAAAATCTGTTAGGTGGGTAAGGGTCAAATCATTGCTAGATAAAACTAAATATGAGTATTATTAGGAATAAAAAGAGGAAAACACATTATAGGGGTGATGGAGAGAGAGGAAAGGAATCAGAGGTGGCCACCAGAGTTGTCAGGAAAAGACATTCTGCACAGTAATATGACTGAAGGAAATCTGGGCAACTGACCACACCAACACTTTGCCTGGCTGCCCTCTTCCGGGCTCCCTGGATTGGGCAGCAGAGTGGGCTGGAAATGACATGGGCCAGGAATGGCTTATCTGGGTTTGGGCTCTGACTGTTTCCTTTTCTGCAAAGTGAACGATCACTTGGTCAGAATAATCTGTAAGTTCTGCTCTAGGTCTTAAATCACATCTTTATATTTTATACCCGTGAAAGGCTATGGCTTCATCTTTAATAATTATGAAATGATATGAGGAGGGGCAATACTTTAAGCCACGTAGATAGAATCAGTGAGTTTGGCCACAGGTTATATGGAGAAGGAGTGTACTGGAATGTCTGAGGTGGGGAGGGGAGGTGGTGGGGATAGCACTGATCAGGAGAGCCATGAAGACAAGGCAAGGACAGGTTTGGGGATATATGTCATCGATGTTAATTTTTTCTAGATTGGTTCTATAGAGAGTACTAGAAGGATGGTTTTCTTATCACTGTATTCCTAGTGCCTGGCACAAAGTAAGTCCTCAGTAGATACTTTGATATGAATGAGGCAGGCGGGAGTGAAGGAGCGGAAGGGCACCAATCTAGACAAAGAAAAGAGTAGAGGATGCTTCTCTTAGGCCCCTCGTACCAAGACACTGAGTTAGGGAGAAAGTACAAAGGCCTGTGAACTGCTGTTGCCATGCACCCTCATATCACACAGACGCACTGCTCACGAAGAGCCCTCCCTCCTCTTAGCCTTGCTCTCACGTAGCCTCACTCATTCCAAAGCAACATGGAGGCTTTTTAAAGTGTTACTTCAACTAAGCACCATTCCCAGTATTGATTCAGAGTCTGCCTAACAAACATTCTTTAAGACACCAGAAACTGCCCAACTGAATGTCTAGTTGCCTTGAAACTAGCTGAGTAGGGTCAAGCATTCCCAGTGGCAGACAGTCTTTCTCAACAGAGGGATGACCACTTCCTTCACTTTGGTATCTTCCTGGTTTACCTGAGAAAACCTCTGATTATGGAATCTACTGGAAAGTCTTCTCTCTAAGGCAGACCTGACTGGCTTAGACAGCATGTTTGTTTCAGTGCCACTGGGCTCTGCTGCTAGGAAACATCACCCACAGCTATCTGGGGTGCTCCCAGCCTCCCTGCAGTGCAGATTCTCAGCTTGAGTCGGTCTCATTGAACTTGCAGTGCTTCAAGTGCAGTTATTTTAATTTCATACAGAATGTTTAAAGGGGATAAATATGCTGCAACATTTGGAATCTTGATCCAGGATGAATAGAGGTAAGGCAGTGAGTTTTAGTTTATTCCTACATAATGGTGCTGACTGCATACCTGGCTCTGTGCTAAGCACTTTGCATAGATTAACTCATTTGATCTCATGACAACCTTAGGAGCTAGGTACTCCTAAGTATCTTATTATTTCCTCTCCCTATTTTTACAGATTATTGTTATCACTCCCGTTTTACATATGAGAAATCTGAGGCACACTAAAGCTAAGTGACCTCCTGATATCCCACAGTTGTTCTGGCTTTGAACGCAGGCAGTCTGGTGGCAGAGATCACCCGCAGCCACTGAATCGCACTGCCTCTTTACATGTATGTCATTGTGAAGGCTGAAATGAAGGCATCTTGCCTGACTGACTGGGGACACATAGGCATCTTGAGTTTGGGGACTGCTACATACATCCTTTGCATCCCCACGATCTTGAGCAACCAGCAGGTGTCCCACAACACATACAGATCGATGACAATTTTTCCCAAGTATTTTTATACATACATGCAAACAGTACTGCCTCTATTGGGCCTTAGTTACAATCACATATGTGATTTCACATATGTGATACCCAAGGAAATCATTATGAAAAAGCCTCATGGGTATAAACAGAAATACATAATGTTTAGAGATTTTGTCATCATTGGTCATAAACTATTTTTAATGCATTTTCCCGCTGATTTCAAGAGTAATACACAGTCATCAAAAAAATTCAAACCTTGTTGAAATATATAAACTATTCAAGCATTCAAGTTAAACATGTATAACACTGGGACAGTAACTCAAAATGAAGCAATAGATAGTGTCCCAGGATTTGACTGGCTTTGTAAGGACTGAAATGTAAGGTATCCTCCTTTCTCTGAAAGCTAGCTTGAGGAGGAATGGGTACATATAGTAACTTTTAAGTTGTCTACAAATCTCTCTTTTGAAAGTTAAGCTCCCTGAGATAGATGTATAAGAAGGTGAGATAAGCATGTTGCTTCCTTGGGAACTGACTGAATTTGTAACTATGCTCAGGTAGGCCCCTTGGGGCAGAGTGGGAGCCAATTGTATCTAAAAGTATATTTCTCATCCCAACTATTTGCATTTGAAGACAAAGAGCGAGGCTAGGGCCCCTGTCTTCAGGATCTTTTCCTTCTTCCCTAGTCATATTTGCTCCTCAGACCATGTCCTGTGGGAGGATCCAGGCAGCTCAATCAAAGTTTTCTGGTCCTGCTATAACTGACATAATGTAGAGAGCACAAGACATCTTATGGAAGATGCCAGGAAACTTCTGCCTTTACTACTACTAGCTGGGGAGTAGCTTAAATGCAGGTGCACCTCCACGTTCTTATCCATCACCATTGGTAGTGCCACCACCCTGTCTTTTTTGTAAGAAAACTATAAAGAGGTCAAGAACCTGAAAAAACTTTGTAAACTTCTCCTCCAGTGTATGCAATTTAGAGGGTCAGGTGATCATTCCTCACTGATTCAGTGCTTGCCTTTGATTGGGAAGAGTTGGTCTGAGGTGGAGGAAAGTGCACTTTGAAGCCTAAAGTCTCAAGAAGGACACTAATGGCTTCAACAAATGCCAGATTTATTTATAAGTGGTAAAAAATGGAAAATTAGCTTGATGTACTCAGCAGTCAGAGGGACATTTGGGCTTCGAATCTTCCCTACCCCATCTCTCCTTGAATGGAAAAAAGGAAAGGAGAAAAGAAAAAGAGATGAAAGGAAGGAGGGGAGGGAGGAGGGGAGGGAGGAGGGGAGGGAGTAAGGAAGGGAGAAAGGAGTACATCTTGAAGAACAGCATAACTAGAACGGAGAATATAACTTGGGAACAAAGGCATTCAGTGAGAAAATGTTTGTTTGTCTAATTCCTCTTGCCAGACTGAGCTCGTCCAGTTTGGAACTGGATCTTATTCATCTTTGTGTGGCACTTCCTAGAGATTATTTAGGATGAACTATATGGCACTGCATTTTTGTGGATCAAAAACAGTCTAATATTGGCAATACCATATGAGTCAATCTAAGTATGAAAGATGCAAGAGACCTAAGGGTCATATTCATTCAGTCAACTTTAACCTGTTCCCTCATAACACCTTCATCCCACCTCTAGCACCTGGTCAGAGATGTTGGTCTTTCCTTTCACTGTCTGACCCTTAAGATTCAAGCCTCTTTGAATACTGACTTTAGTGCTCCCTTGAGCTTGAAAATGTCTAGATGTTAAGCACATGCTATACCAGTATCCTCTTCTTATATTATGACCCAAATTTCAATTCCCATTTCATTTGATGGACCTAACAGTCTGTAGTCAAACAAAATAAATGTTCTTCATTAAGGTATTGTATATATATTTTTTTCTTTTTCCCTTTGCCCCTCATCTCTCCCCTCTTTCCTTATGTTTTCTCTTGCCATTCTTTCCTTCCTTTCTCTCCCTCTCTCCCTTCATTAACACTTCCATCCTTCCTTCTTTCTCCCCTCCCTCCCTTCCTTCCTTCCACCTTTCTTTCCAGGCCGGGTAGTCCTTTAGGCTGGAGAGAAGATACACTTGAGTGAACCAAGGGGGATGGTAAGGCTTATACTGCAAGTTCCCAGAGACAACACCTGGATCTTACATCCTTCCTTTAGCCCTTCATGATACTGATCATCACACAGAAGCTATGTTGAATGGGATTTATGTGAATTAAGCAGCTCTCAAGTTGAGGTCAAGACTTCCATTTCTTCTTCCATATATTTGTTTCTGTTGTTTATTATTTTCTAAACAATGAGGTTTGGTGTTTGGCTCTGTGATAAAATGGCATAACACTTATACCACACACAACTATTTTTGCATCACATTATATCATTGACATGAAGAGCAGCCTAGCAAACACTATTTATTATAATTGCTTTTTACAGGAGACTTGAAAGGTATAATGATCTGTGCATAATACATCTGACTATCAGTTTCCCCTTGCTGCAAATCCAAACAGGAGTTGAAACATGGCTTGGTGACAAGTGTTAGGACCATGTGGACACACTAGAATGTGCCTCAAAAGACAAGTCTTTTTGTCTGCCTTTTTTCCTGCTATATCTTAAGGCTTAGAACAGAGCTGACAGTGAGGTATTATGAGGGAACAGGTTAAAGTTGACGGAGTGACATTTAGATCTCCTGCATTTTTGTTAACACTAATGAGACACATATTAGGCACTTGAAAAATAATCTTGAATGGATGAATAATCATTGCAATTCAAGTACTGATGCTATAATCCCATAACTATTCAGTTCACTAGTCACACATCACCTCCAGGTCTCTGTTTCCTCATTTCTAAAATGGGGATTATTTTACTTATCTGGTAGGATTGTTAAGAGGATTAAATGAAAATCCATGTGAAACAAATTGACCAACATAATAGTGGGCACTTAATAAATGTTAGTGCCTTTTTTCCCATGCCATCTAGCTTTCTTAAGAATACGTGTGTGTGTGTGTGTGTGTGTGTGTGTGTGTGTGTGTGTGTAGGGGATGGGGGAGGCTGCGAGAAATAAGTTATTTTGCTCATGTTTTTCAGGGCTTCCCAACCTCAGCACTGTGCCATTTTAGACTGGATATTTCTTTGTTGTGGGGGCTGTCCTGTATATTATAGTGTGTTTAAGAGCATTGCTTCCTCTACCCACTAGATGTCAGTTACAGCCCCCAGCTGTTACAATCAAATTTGTCTCTAGATATTGATGAATGTTCCCTAGCATGCAAAATTGCCTCCTGTTAAGAACAACTGTTGTAGCTCTAGTTATCCATTGAATAATTAAACATTTCATTTATAAACAAGTTGTTCAGGGTGCTGTGTAGACATTGCTGGTGGGTACAGTACATATTTAAATGTATATAAATGTACACAGAAAATGAAAAACAGCACATATCAAATTAACCTGTATAGTCAATCCATAATTATCCATGAAGTGATTAATGAAGTAGATAATGAAAAAGTTATTTCAGTCACACGACTTCCCTGCAGTAGATTATTTACCTAATTATGGTTGGATTAGGCTAATCCTATTAATAGTAATCAAATTTCTTGGACACACACTGGCTGACAACAGGGAGATATGGGAAGTGTGCATAGAGAGAAATATTTTGGGTTTCTTAAATTTTCATGGACTACCCATTAAGTGGGTGCTTTAGCCTCAGATTATCAAACTGCGTTGTCTATTAGTAAGCTTAAAAAGTAACAGCAACATTCATACTTACAGGTGAATTAAAGACTTTAGTCCCCGGAAAGTATGTCTTGAAATGGACTTGATGTTGTTGTTTTCTATGAATCTGTAATAGGTTATAATATTTGTTGTCAGACAGCTGTAGGAACCCAAGAGGACTTGTCCTGAATCATTATGTCAAAAAACAAAGTTTTTTTTACTTACAAATACTCTAGATGTGGAAGACCAATAAAAGCATCATCACTGATCACATCAAAGGAGTTCGATGTGAATAATCTGCCCAGAAAAAGTATACAATGAAAATAGTTAACCTGACAGATTGACAATGTTTGCTGCTATTATGTCTTAAAGTAATGAGTGGGAGTTGTGTATGGAAAAGTGTCTGGGTATCTGTCTTCCACAGTGTTGTTTATTTAGGTAATCTTTGAAGCTGTTTTTTTTTTTAACTCCCTATTATCTCCTCATCAAATACTCATAGAGAGAGTCTTCATGTCCCACTTCTCACAGTGATGGATATCACATGCCCTGGGTAACATTTTGAGATACAACTGGACAAGAATGACAGTCAAAGCAGCCAAAGCAACATTTTGCACATTTTCATGACAAAGACACTAACAGAATCTTTTCCTCCTGCTCTAGAAACTCCTGGAACATTCTGATCAGCTCATATAATGGTGCCTCAGGGTGTTAAGCTTGGAGGGCCTGGAAAAGTAGCTCCATCGAAGCCTAGTTTTGCTTTGATATATCACAGTAGATAGGTTTCTGACACTGGCTCAATGAACATCAACTAGCATCCTTCTTAGATAATAGAACAGGCTGAAGATGGGACACAGTGAGGCTTAGGAAAAGTTTTGACCCATTTTATTACTAAATAGTTGAAAAAAACCAGTTTCACTTGGGCACATTTATTTGCAATTTCAAAATTCACAAGAATTTGTTTTCGAAATTACTGATAAAAAGGAACATCAACTAGCAGTCCCAACATCCTGGTGAACAGTTTGGAAAAGTTGCCAATTTCTGAATGGCAGACTTAAAAGAGGTGATTATAGACCAAATAATATAAAGGTGGGTTTTTTTTTGAGTGAGTATTAATTTATGGAATTCATTAGATAAAGGGTTGATACAAGCTAAAAATAAAGTTTTAAATGTACGGATGACAAATTTGTAATGGCTTTAAGTCCTTTTCAATCTACACATTAAGGCTCTTGTGTGGGAGAACCTCTTATTCCACTTGTAACTATTATCCAAAATGTGATCATGGTCATGGACCAGACCAGGTATTCAACGTAATTTGACAATTCATAAATATAAGTAAATATAATATTTGTTAAACAAAAGGAATTCATATCTCATACATACCATTTAACTGCACTATATAAAGTCCTATATTCTCTGTTAGGAACCTTTTTTACTTACTTTTGAAGTCTAAGGATTAAAAATAATTGGCACTAACTAGCTTGGTGATTTCACCTCTCTGTGCCTGTTAACTAAGGAGATTAATACTAAGAGATCTCACTTCCTAAACATTTTTGAAAGACTTATTTGACATCTGGGATCGCTTCAGAATAATCAGGGGAGGGGAAAGCAGTGGGCTGGAGACGAATTGAGCATGATGGAGAATCTTTGAAGGTAAAACATGGATACATGGAGGTGAATTTTATTATTATCTTTACTTTTATATGTGCTTGACATTTTCCATAAATGGGGGAAAATATGAACCAAATAAATAAAACTTGATACTCTGTCCATTTCTTCTTAAGCTATCAATCTTGGAGTGATGTTGGATTCTCTTTCTTTCCTCTTCCAACATCATAGCTTTGTACTTAAGTCATTCACTAGGCTCTGAAAAGTCAACACTAATGAATAATAATACTTATTAGATGCTTATAGTTATTAAAACAAATTCAAAGTTTTATGATTTCAGTCATAACTCTGGCACTTGTCTTTTCTTACTTCACAGTTCTGGAAAACAAGATTGCTTAAGCTTTACTCCAAGGTAAGCTAACATCCAAAGCCTTCCTTTGGTTCCAGATTTTTGTTTCATTCTAAATAGGCAGTGTCAGGGATGGAGAGAATAGAATAAGGGAAAAATAAATACTGAGAAATACCTCCCATGCTTGCTGCTTTACAAACTGCCCCATGGTTTGGGGCCCTGCTTTAAAACTCTACACTCCAAGTTGTTAGAAGAAATAGCTTTCAGACTAGTTCCCCTTATGATGAAATCAGATACAAAACAGAGCAGGAAATGGATATTAGTGGGCAGAACTTGCCCACACATGTCATATAAATAAAACAGAGGATTTCCAGTAGAATTTGTATCTGCTTGTCCATTGCTTATCTCTACCACCTGTAATACTGCCTGTCCCATAGTGGACACTGAATAAATATTTGTTAAACAAAAGGAATTCACTTCACGTTAAATTCTTGTCATTACTACAGTACTAGATTGAATGTTCCTTATAGCAGGGGCTTACCCTTATTTGCTTTTGTGTCCCCAGCCCTGAGCACAGTTCCTGGTTAAATAATGCTTGTTGAACTAGATTTCAAGGATTAAACTCTCTGGCTAAAACTGAAACTACATGTAAAAATATGAATGAATCTCACAAACCTAAGTTGAGGGAAAGAAGCCAGAACATAATTATAAAAAAACCCAGCAAAACTCACTATACTGGCAGAAATTAAGATAGTGGTTACCCTTGGAGATGGGTAGTAACTGGAAAGGGGCTCAAGGGAAGTCTTTGGGGTTATGATAGTGCTTAGTTTCTTGACCTGGATGCTGATTACAAAGATATTCACTTTTTAAAAAATCATGGAGGTGTGGAGGGAGGAATGAATAGGTAGAGCAAAGAGGAATTTTAAGGCCATGAAAATACTCTGTATGGTATTATAATGATGGGTACATATTATCATATATTTGTCCAAACCCTTGAGTCTACAACATCAAGAGTGAACTACAATGTAAACTAGGGACCCTGGATATTACTGTAGGTTCATCAATTGTAACAAATGTCCCACTGTAGTGGGGGATGTTGGTAATGGGGGGGGAGTATGCATGTGTGAGGGTAGGTGATATATGGGAACTCTCTGTTCCTTCTCAGTTTTGCTGTGAACCTAAAACTGCTCTGAAAAAACATTCTTAAAAAGTCATCTAGATAAACACTTAGACTATGTATGCTTTTCATTATGTATATTACATTTCAATAAAAAGTTTCTTACTAAAAACTAAAATATCACTCTGGTTAAGATAATAATGAGTATCTTAGTCTTTTAATTCTAGATTCAGTTGTGGTTTTCTATGGACAAGGATTCTGTAGACAAAGATGTATAAAATTATACATACATTGTAAATATAGTTGAGCAGGCTATCCATTTTATTTTCCTACATATATTTAAAAAGACTACAAATCATGTTCTGTATAGAGAGGGTGAAACTCTGATCCTTAATTGTTATGAATTTCCTGAAATATGTTTGACTTCAATATTAGATTTGTCACTGGGCCAGATATTAAGGAATCTTGCAGTCCCTGTTAAAAGGAAACTCTGATACTCCATACCATCCTCACACATGACAGACCTAGAGCAGACCAAGGTGGCATGTTTTATACTGCACAAACTCTGTCTCTTTCCACAGATTACTAGGGCTAGAAGGACTCAGGTCTTTATCCAGAGTAGCTTATCCTGGGGTCAGTTGGCCTCCCAAGGGCCAAATACCCTGGTTCAAAAAGGCAAGCTGGGCTAAAGATGAGTCCCTTTCTCGGTATTTGGAATCAGCAAAGAGAGATGGAGCCAGCCAGCAGAGGAGCTGAAGGAGAAAGGATGCCTCAGGATTGAGTTAGCTCCTTGTCAGGCAAAGTATGTGCCAGGCACATTTATGAGAGAGCAGAATGTGGAGGAGGCCCACAAAGGGAAGGTTGTGTGAATGTTGAACCAGGGGAGATGCTTAGCTCTGTGTTAGATTCTAAGCCACAGCTTCTTAATCTTGGGTGCACTTGGAAAGACCTGAGAAGCTTTAAAAATATGGTGGTAGCTGGTTCTTGCCATGAGGGACTCTAGTTAAATTCTACACTTGGGGTGTGGCCTGGTCATGAGGATGTTTAAAAGTTCCTTAGGTGGCTCTTTTGGGGTGCCTGGGTGGCTCAGTCTGTTAAGCGTCCGACTTCGGCTCAGGTCATGATCTCACGGTCTGTGAGTTCGAGCCCTGCGTCAGGCTCTGTGCTGACAGCTCAGAGCCTGGAGCCTGCTTCAGATTCTGTGTCTCCCCCTCTTTCTGCCCTTCTCCCACTCGCACTTTGTCTCTCTCAAAAATAAACAAACATTTAAAAAAATTTTTAAAAAGCTCCTTAGGTGGCTCTTTTATGCAACCTGGGCTGCATATGGTAAGCTTCCCTTCCAGGTCGGTTACCTACTCCCTCTTTACCTGTGGCCACTGAGAGAGCAGTTCACTCTTTGTAGCAAGTCTAGTTGGAGCAGTAGCTCTGGGACAAAGAGGTGCTGTGGATTGTCCTGTCTTCATAACTACAGGTAGTAAGAGTCTACAATAATATGACTCAGATTTGACAACCATGCTCACAATAGCAGCATCATAGAAAGGTTGGTGGGGACCATTGTATTATCTAAATGAACTTGATACTCTGAGCCACAAATCAGAGACCTAGATCTCATAGTCTTGCCAAGCAGCCACCCTGTGGATTGGCGTAGAATTTGCTCTTCACTCCTGTTCCTATGGGAACCTGGGAGGTCTCTGCCACTTCTATTCATAGGGAAGGAAAACACCAGGCATTTCCCTCTTGAATTTTGGTAGAGGTGGAGACAGGGATGTGTGTTGACCTATCTGATCTCACCCCCAAAGGTAATGCCCTTATATCTCTTAGTCATCACCCTCATGAATTTAGTAAGAAAAGGGACTGTAGGAGGACTTTTTTCCCCCTCTCTGCAACCAAGGGAGTATATGTTTCCTTACAAGAAGGAGATTTAGGAAGACTGTACATACCAACTGTTAATTCCAGGCAGGCAATAGCTCATTCTTTAAATGATGGTTGTTGCCTTCATAATAGCCTATATTTCATAGACTCTTGCTGGATTATCTTATTTGGTCTTTGGAAAAACTCTGTGAAAGTGGTAGAGGAGATATTAATATCTGTTTGACAAGAGGAAATTGAGGCTCAAAGGGCTGCGAAAAGCTTTGCTTAAGGTCATGAGACCCAAGACTCCTTGTTCAGTGCCCTGTGGACACACCTGGTAGCCTGTCAGTATAGGATCACATGACTTAATATCTACATTCTGGCAGACAACCATAAGAACACTGTTCAGCTTATAAGGATTTAAGGAATATAATTAAACAATAATCCCTTTTTAAAAGGAACTAATTACTCTAAGTAGTCTTAAAGTGATATAAAGATCATTTTTTTTCAAGTAAAGACTAAAATTTTTGAATGCAGTTTGGTGTATTCTGCTTATGAACGCTTGATGCTCATTGTAGAAATTCTGCAAAACACAGAAATGCTTAAAGGAAAAACTAAAGATTATATATTCATACTACCCAAAGATTTTGATATGCACATATATGATACATATTCTTTCTTTGCTTTTATTCTTAAAATGTTCTTTCCTACATAAAGATCAATGAACTATTACCTACATCTACCCTCTTAATTCTTTTTTTAAACATTTGACTCCTTGATCCATTTGGGACTTTCTTTTCTCAAGGCCGTGAGCTACTGCCTCGATTCTTTCCTAAATACTTACCCAAATTTACTCAAAACGTTTTACAGAATGATTAATGCTTTCTCCATTTGTGAGTGTTGCTTCCTTCAAATGTCTGCTATTTTATTGGTTTTCCAAGAATCAAATCTTGAATTTATTTATTATTCCAATTGCTTTCTAATTTATTATTTTGTCTGATTATTATTTACTTTTGATTTCCTTAGGATATTTAGTTTAGTGCTCAATTTATATGTTTATTCTGACTTAAAATGAAAGTATCTAGAAATATGACTTCACTTCTGAGTAAAGCATCCAGTGAGTTTTGATAGGTAATAATCTTTTCAAATTGCAGATTTGATTTCCACAAGTATTTAGAATAATATTCTTAAAATTCTCTATCAATGATAGGTTTTTTGAAAAAGCCTTCATGATTTTATTGTTAATATTGCAGTGGGATCAGAGGATGGTATCTGAAAAGTATCTGCTAGCCTCCAGCTCTGGTTTCTCCTTCTGGTGCCTACATTCAACTGCTTAGATGGGGCGGCGGGGGGGGGGGGGGGGGGGTCACATCTCTTCACAAGCAATAAATTAATACCAAGGCCATAAAATTTTTAGGGGGTCCCTGGTTGATTTGAAAAGCTAGGACAGAGCATTTAATCCAAAAGGAACAAAAAAGTGGGTGACAGGGTTAGCGTGGAGCTCAGAATTCTGAGGGAAACTGAGGTAGCAACCGAGAAGTAAAGAAATGAGCAGAAGATCAGAGGATGAGAATCTAGCTATATTGGAAGAAGAGTCAAGTTTCAGGCTGCCCAATGTCCAGCCAAGAGGCTGGAGATGGAAGTCCACAAGAGCAAAAGGAGTGGGTAGGCACATGTGTTGATGCCAAGGCTAATGGGTTGCTGAAGTGGTTTCCTGCCCTGGTTCCTCACGTCTCCAGGGACCGGGGGAGGAGCACACTGAAGAGGGAATCAGGAAGCCTGGGTCTTAATTCTTGGAATTGGCTGTAAATAGTCAGTGTGGCCTTGAGATTTCTCCTCTCTATGTTGCCCAATGAGGTGGTTAGACAAGATATTTTAGGTTGTTTCTAGCTTCAAATATATATGACTCTATGCTTGTAGCATTGTAGGCTTCATTCATGGAAGAGTAGGCATGGGCTCTGCATGGGGAGCAGGAAGTGGTGTGGAGGCAGGTCTGCAGATAACTGAATGGGAAGAGTAATCCTGCCGAGAAAATCTCCCCTTGTCTCCAACCAGACTGCTGATCTGGTCATGTGCCAGGCTGATACCTACTGCTTCAAATTCCCTCTAGTCACTTGGGACATCTTGATTGTCATTAGAATTGTCATTGACCCATGAGTGGCCTGCATTGTGTCTTCTAGCCCAGAGAAGATTCTCCTGGTTACCGGGGGGGTGGGGGGGGAGGGATTGTGTAGGGAGGGGGTCTCCCATTTAATCTCCCCTCAGTGAGTACTACTGTGCATGAAGAAAAAAAGAGTGAGCAACCAGTACTTTCACTTGGAGATGGCATTGATAAGGTATAGAATAGAGAATCTAGTTTCTAAACTTGTAACTGCCACGTATTATGGATACATAAAGTAGGTGAATCTGTTTCATCATCTGTCAAGATAGGAATTATGACAACAAAAAGACTTCCTGGAAGAATCTAAGAATTACATGAGAGAATGTATGTGAGCATGTCTCCAGGGCTTCTGCCAAAGAAGATCTAATCAAAGATCATAGACATAAAACATCAGAGCTGAAAGAGCCGTTAGATATAGTGAAGAACCTTAGTTTTCCTGCTAGGGAAATTAAGGTCTAGGGAGATTGTTACCTGTTCAAGAGAACTATAATGGGCATCGTCCAGGAAATTAACCAGCCATGGGTAGTGTGCATGGACACAAAAATGCACAATTCCAGGCACATATGTGACTTGTGTTTATATATGCATATATAGGTAAATGAGAGATGAAGCCACACAGGCTACATACTGCTAGAGGACTTAGGGACATAGCTGGGTTGCTTGCCAACTTGTTTAGAGCTCACTATGCTTAAATGATTCAACCCCTTCAGTTACTAATATTCTCTTTTATCCAAAAGAAGAGGGCTGGTTGAAAGACAATTAATGATAGGCTGATGATTCACTTTAGTTAAATGCACATATTCTAAGTGCATGTGCCATGTGAATAATTTACATTTGAATATTTAAAAATACGCTTTTAAGACAGGAAAGCATTAAAATGGGAAGCATCACACATGAGCACATTATGTTTTTTGGTTTTGGTTCTTTTTTGGGGGGTCTCTCATCCTTGCAAAACATTTTCAGTGCAATTCAGCTGATACTTAATTCACCACCTCTTCATCTGGATTGATGGGAAATACCCCTACTTTAGCTTCATGTAAATCTGGTAGGAGGTGAGAGGCATTCCAGAGAGATATGTAGTTCACTTTCTCTCTCTCTTTTTTTTAATGTTTATTTAATTTTGAGAGGGGCGAGAGGCAGAGAGTGGGAGACAGAGGATCCAAAGTGGGTACTGTGTTGACAGCAGAGTCTGATGTGGGGCTTGAACTCAGGAACTGTGAGATCATGACCTGAGCAAAAGTCAGACACTTAACTAACTGAGCTGCCCAGGTGCCCCCAGTTGCTCTTTTTACAGGTGAGAAAATAGGTCTCCAGAAGTTAAATGATTTACCTAAGGTCACATAACATCTCTTATCAGTGGCAGGGCCAGGATTAGAATGTAGGTGTTAGATGTGCAAGGATTCCCTCGGGAATATTCTTGGCATGCATAGCAGCAAAGATTGGAGCATGGATCTACCTCTTTGCTTTTTATAGTCTATTACCTCTCATCCCAGGACAGTCAAATTTTTCCTTTCTAGGAATTGACGTAACTAGTCAACAGCCCACCCCCCTGATGTTCGTAAATTCAGCATGTATCTCCCTGGTCCTGAAGCACCAAGGAGAAGGGACTTAAATTTTATGTAAAGCCTATTCTGTGCCAAGCTTCATCTTTAGCAGCTTGCCATCTATGAACTCATTTTAATCTTAAAATGAACACTATAATTTAGGTTCTATATTCTCCTCTTAAAATATAAAGGAAGCTGAGGTGAGAGAGGTAAAGTAATTTGAAGCCTGGAACTGGCAGAGCTGGGATTCTGTGCTCAGACTGGTAATGGTCATAGGCAAGGCCATGCTTCTTCTTTATAATCCCATCAGATCTGCCAACTTATCTGCTACGAATCTAGAACAGCATTGCCCAGTAGTTCCCAAAGTATATTCCCTGAAATATGAGGACTTCATAGGGCTGAGAGGTTGTACATCAACAACAACAACAACAAAATCCAAATAAGTCTGGGAAAAGTGGGTAAGTGAAGATAATTGGGGTTCTTAATTACACTAATCTTTCTACCCTTAAATAAACAGAGACTCTTCAAGAGGGAATGAAATATGCAGTTTCCAAATTTTATTGATCATGGGACCCTTTTATCACCGAGCTTTACATAAGATGACTATTCCACTGAACATACCCACAGAAATGCTGGATTAGCCATTTGGGAAATAGCTGTGATGGAACTTGCTCCAGACAAAAACTGTGAGAATGTAAGCTCAAGGGCAGTTTTCCTTTGAATACGCTGCAAGTGGTTAATCTACTTCCTCAGGAAGATGCGGCATCTACTGGGAGGCCCCCAAAGAAGCTGTGTGTGCCAAGCTGGTTGACCAAGTGGACAGTGTGGCAGGGAGGCATCCTCCCAGATCTTACACTCGATGAATCCACACTAACGAGATGGTCTGAGTTATGTCTTATATGGAGATAGATGGTTAGTGTATCCTTCAAGATGGAATTCTTTGTACCTGCCTAAGCACTGCTAGGAAGCCTTTCTAGAACAAGGTGGGTACAAATAATTGAACTAATAAATAATATGAATCCCAAAGGCATAGGTTCCCAATATCCTATGAGATTTTAAGAAAAGCGAAATGACATAAAATAATTCCAGCAGCTTTTCTAAGCCCAAGTGTCTTGTGAATAGACAAGGTGGGGATAAAATGTGCAGTTTCCCAAATTTATTTGAGCACAGACCCATTTCTTTCAGGACAATTGTACCACAGGAACAAGTTTAGAAAACGCTGATCTAAGGCCTAACTTCAAAGTATATAGGTCCTTTTTCATTTGCTATTTTTTTCTCTCTCTCTTTTTGTCAAGCAAGGAGACCAGAGCTTACACATACAAATGAGAATTGAATCCTAGGGAAACGAGATGTTCTTGCCAGTAATGCTGCCACTCTTTCAAAGGGCTTTTGAAACTCCTCATTAATTGTCTCCAGGAATCAGGACACATTCCCCTGAATACCCTCATTAATGGCAAAGGCTGACCCTTTGAGAGGGGGTTGGATTTTGAGAACAGAACTATGCAAAGTCAAGCCCGGTGATTCATGTTCAAGAGGAAGTAGACGAAAGTAATTAAAATTGAGGACGTGGGTTTAAGCCCCAGATGTGCCACTTAGGAAGGGTGTGACATTGAGGAGATTACCTAAAACCCTGCTAGGACTCAGTGCTTCATCTGTGGAATGGAGGTAATCATACCCCCTCATAGGGTTATTGTGATGATGAAGTTAAAAAAAAAAAAAGAGAGAGATCTATAAAGCGCTTAGCATAATGCACAAAAATGACAAACACCCCCTAAAAAGACTGCCTGATTTTATTGCATGGCTTATAAACTGGCAGTGAAGATAATTCTCGCAGAAGGATCTAGAAATGTTTAGCCATGGAAGCATGGAAGGGAGGAATCTATGACCTCCCACAGGAATTCGCTGCAACTCCAGGGTTACTTGTACATACAAATTCTAGTCTGTTTATTTTTTTTAAAGGTTCATTCCTTTTTAATCACACCTGACACCGGCAAACACGTGACATCTTGCCTTGTAAATGGGCACAATTCCTTTCTAGCCCCTGCCTATGGAAGGGGTAGTGAAATACTGTTTTGTCATCAGCCACCATGGGAAATTGAGAACTACATTATTTTAATAATGACTCTATAATAGTCAATTCCATATTATGAGGCTCTTTCATTTAATCTAATTTACTGGTTTGTTAGAATTGATATAATAAATTTTGTCCATTTCTTTAACAAGACCACTTTCTATGTTATAATTTAAAGTAACTCTAATTGTAGAATAGAACAGAATACAATAAAATTTTTTTAAGCCAGGAAGACACCTTAGTTAATTGAAATGTAAAGGTCTCAAAATGTCAACTTACATTGTATTTGGTGTTTATCCTTTTAAAAAATCTGCTTCCAGATTTTTGCCTTCCCCTGAAAATTAGAAAAATATGACCCCATGTTCATGTACCATACTCTCATCAGCAATAATCAGTTGGAGCTGAGGATGTCATTTTTAGGCAAGGCATGCCTTCTCCGATTTACCCTAGACTCTACCAGGCCCCACGGTCTTATACCCATCTGTTTCCTTTATTTACCCTACCACCCAACCCCCACTGGCATTTGAGTTTGAGAACCATAATTCATCACTCTCTGGTATTCTCTACATATAAAATCTGAGGCCCATGGATATATTGTGACCAACCCAAGTTCAGAAAGCCCATCAGTGGCTGAAACTCATGTCTTTTAGTGCAGACTTCTTTCTATCCTACCACAGAACCACTCATCTGAACACTGATCAGTGTTAATTATTTTAAACAAAATCACATTTTACAAAATGTGGTGCCAGTTGTTTTTTTCATGAGGAGAAAGTGAGAGCATTTGGTTTTCTCTCTGTCTCCCACTCCAAGAAAGTTAAATAGTTCATGTTTTCTGTGAGAACTGTTTGAAGGAAAGATTTCTTAGGAGGTGCTGACGGAAACCTATGGGTAGAACAACAAAATTTTGAATCTAGGATCATAAGCAAACCCTGACCATACAATCAGATGCTAATCTGATGTTGTGGTTGGTCAAATTAAAGTGATTTTCAGTGTTCATTTTGGCAGCACATATACTAAAATGATTTTCAAAAACTACAATGAAAACTTAACATTTATTATTGAGTTACAGGCACAGTGCCAAGCACTTTACATGTGTTGCTTCATTTAACCTTTACTGTAATCCTGTGCAATCTATGGTTAGTTCCCTTTTTACAGATGCAGATAACGAGGCTTGATTAAATTTGCTCCAAATCATAGAACTACTACTAAGCAACAGAGTGGAGATTGAACCTGTGTTTATTTCATCATAAAACCTGTGTTCTTTGCTACTTGCCACATTGCCAGCTCTCCAGGGTTAGCCATTTGGATATCACAGCTGTCACCACAAAGCCCCTGCAATCATTTTGTAGCCTATATCTCAACAGTTGGCACAAGTCACCATCATCACCAATCAACTGAATATCATTTTGAACAAAATGAGACAGTCTGTCAAGACTGGCTTACAATAGGGGCACCTGGGTGGATCCATCAATTGAACACCTGACTTCAGCTCAGGTCATGATCTCATGGTTCGGGTCATGATCTCATGGTTCGGGTCATGATCTCATGGTTCATGAGTTCAGGCCCTGCGTCAGGCTCTGTGCTGACAGCTCAGAGCCTGGAGCCTGCTTTGGATTCTGTGTCTCCCTGTCTCTCCCTGCCCCTCCTCTGCTCACATACTGTCTTTCTCTCTCTCTCTCTCTCTCTCTCAAAAATAAATAAACATTAAAATTTTTTTAAAAGACTAGCTTATGACAAAATTATTTTAAAAAGAGACTACATTATGATACATTCAAAAACAGGCAATTATAATTTACCTTACTAGGGATCACCATTAACTGAGAGCCGCTGTATCAGGGCGGGGAGGGAGATGACACTCATCTCTGTGTCCCTTACAAAGCACAATGCTATGCCTGTTGCCCAGCAGAATCCCAAAATGTGTTTTGGAATCTGAATGGGAAGTTTTTGCTTTCATTTTGTTACTGCTTGCCACGATGCAATGAATAAATACTTTTAGCTAAGCAAATATAAGTAAGTCAAAAAGGGGGACTGGGTGGCTCAGTTGGTTAAGCGGCCGACTTCAGCTCAGTTCATGATCTCCGGTTCGTGAGTTCGAGCGCTGAGTTGGGCTCTGTGCTGACAGCTCAGAACCTGGAGCCCACTTCAGATCCTGTGTCTCCTTCTCTCTCTCCCATTCCCCAGTTCACGCTCTCTCTGTCTCTCAAAAATAAATAAACACTAAAAAAATAATAAAAAATAAGTCAAAAAGTAAATTACCCTTGTGTTAATGAATTTTTTTTTTCATCTTCATACTCCTTAAGCTTAAGCAACATTTCCCTTTGGACGTCTTTGTCGGACAGGATAAGGGGGAATTTTATCCTTCACAAGAGAGAAGCTAGGTGACCTCCAGAATCAACAGAGAACCTGGGAGACAAATTTGATTTCTTACACATCAAAGGCCTAGAGGAAATCCAAGTGGGACAGAAGAAACTCAGGCAGTGCGTCTCAGGAAAGGCTTTGGAAACTTTGCCTTTTAAGTTCTGATACACTGGAAATCTCTGGTGAAGAAGTTTAACATCATAACACCATGTTTTTTCCTTTCCTTTTTTTTTTAAAGTATAATTTATATGTATAACCAACACATCTGACACAGAAGAGGGGATTGGGACAGCTCAGGAGTGGGTGTGAAGAGACAGGGGAAAAGGCAGCAAGAAAGTGAAGAGGCAGAGAATGGTGGGGGGCGGGGGGAGGGAGGGAAGTTCACTAGGCAAACTTCTACTTGCCCTGGCCTCTCCTGGGAAAGAGGGATGTGGCTGCACCTCCCAGTCTGCCCTCCACTATTTTGTTCCAGTCCCAAAGGCAAGGTAGTTTCTTGATTAGACTCTCTGCCTGATCCACTCAAATTTAGTCTGTATCCAGGCCTTTAGGAGGGAGTTAGTTCATGTGAAATCTGATAGAGTACACAAAACATGAAAAAGAATGCAACTATCTACTGATAGGAAAACAAGAGTCTTAAGCATAAAATCTGTGAAAATATGGATTGAAGTCAACAAATAACATGCTTAGTCCAGACTTAACAACATCTGGGCTTATTTCTAGGACCTTGGCTATTGATAACCCTCTGTGATGTCCAGAGACATGGGGCAGATACAAGCCAGTAAATGATAGGAAGAACTAGAGAATCTGTAAAGTCTATAGAGCTTGAGAAAATAGAGGTCAGGGAATGAGGTACTTCAGTCTCGTATAAATGTTGCTGAGATAGAGAGAGAGAGGTCAGTATTATGAGAGATGACCCTGGACCAATAGCCAAATTATATTAATACCAACTCAGATGTTCAGTCTGTCTCTGTTTCTAGGGAAACATTAAACATTTCCAAGCACAAGGGTGACATGATGAGATCTATGTTCCCGGAAGGTAACACTAATGGAGGAGGGTTAAACAGGCATCCAGTGCACAAGTTCCTGCAGCGGCCTGTGGGTCACTGACTGCAGCCTCCATTAGGGCCATGGCCCTCGGGTGAAGAGGTGGCAGGTTCTCATCCTGTTTGATAGAGGTCTTGTCTGGTTGGAAGTGGACAGTAAGGGAGAAGGGGCCGGTAACTCCTAAGTGTCTTGCTTGAATAATTGAGAGGATGAAATACAGTTTCAGAGAAAACATTGGTTGTATAGGGTTGGCTTGTAGACATGACAATCAATTAATTAAAAAGTTAAAAATCAGACCTATAGGTCCTTAGGCAAGTTGTCGACAGAACAACCTAGCTAGCTCACTGAAATTTTTACTTCTTGGTCTATCGTGGGGTCAGGGTGAGGGGCTGGAGAGGGGGAGCATCAGCTGAGCACAAATCAAAACAGGCTCATCCATAGACAGAAAATAATTCCATCATTATTTCTTCAGACCTCAGCTTTAGGTCTGGCTTGAGTACTCATTAAGGAGTGCTATGTATAGGGTGCCAGGATGGCTCAGTCAGTTAAGCATCTGACCTGGGCTCAGTTCATGATCTCATGGTTTGTGAGTTCGAGCCCTGTGTCAGGTTCTGTGCTAACAACTCAGAGTCTGGAGCCTACTTCAGATTCTGTGTCTCTCTCTTTCTCTGCCCTTCCCCTGCTTGTGCTTTGTCTCTATCTCTCAAAAATAAATAACAATTTTAAAAAAAGAGCGCTAAATTTTTCATACCCTTGTAATGTAAGGATGAATGGGGGCTGATCACTGCAAAGATGAGATAGGCCATGGATATATTTTCCCAGACAAAGAATATTTTGAAGGACTAAATGATAAAACCTTAATAAGGATGAACTTATTTACCTTGTTCTTGGTATTTGCTTTTTCCTTTTTTAGTTTTTTACTTCTTATGGACTATGTACTTGTGCGCTGATTATGGATTAAGAAAAGAAATAATGATGTCTTTTTCCCCCAGAGGGATCAATTCTGTTGCTTCAAACAAGATCAAATCTCACTGGAATAAATAGAATTTTTTTCTGACCACACTGAATTCTTCTACATGTGGATTTTTTTTTAGCATGATACTAAAATCAACCCTGTAATTTATCCCCTGCATATAGCACTCTCATAAGAATTGGAGGGATTTAGTTTATTAAAAATTTTATAAATGAGTGAAAATGTGGTCACATTTTATACTCTTCAGTTAGAATTTTACTTCTGGAATGAGCCTTTATCATTGGGGATTTCAGTCTGTAGTTGAGAAGAACAGGGCTTTAATGTGTGAAAACACATTTCTGTAAATTGCATTCACTACCAGCACTGTTCCCCATCACTAAAAGCAAACCCAAATGAATAATCATTCTCCTCGGTTATGCTTCATGACTGGCCCTATGGAAAACATGAATGAAATTGCATTTGCTTGGGCCAAGTTTTGTTATTGTTGCTGTTTCAAATCATAAATAAGATATTTTTAAAACATTTTGTACAACTAACTTGATGATTTTTGTTGTTGTTGTTGCTGCTGTTGTTGTTAATTCTATTCTTTCTCTCCTTTCTACAGAGTCTGGGCTTTTGTTGTTCTCGCTTTCCAATGCACATCACCAGCTACAGCCTACCAGGATCTTTTCCCCCAAAACACGGTACATAACTTAAGGAGGCACTGTGTCTGTTTCCCTCACTACCCAGAGCTGACATTTCAAAAAGTACTTCTCATCATGCCTCTGCAGAAGGTCTGAAAAAGCAGTTGAGGCCATCACAAAATTATCAGATTGTTAGCGTGGATGACAGGAGTGGGTCATTTCTTCTCCCTTTTCAACAACAGAGCAAGAAACCAACTGCCTTTGTATGTCAATCAAGCAGAACGGAGTCTGAACTTTATATCTTCCCAGGATATGACAGGACAGTCCATAGTCACAAATGCTTTAGAATTCATTGTAAAACACAAGGAATGGCTGGTGTGATCCAGGCCTCGTCTGATGGCAAAAGTCGTGCAAAGGCAAATTCAGGCCCCTTTGTCTTCATGTTCCGGGGGGAACTGGCAGCCCACATGGGGTTTTCAGGGCACTGAATGGCCCTACCTCACAGGAGAACTCTTTCTGTCTGTGAACCATCTATTCCCATCAAGTTATGATTATGGCACAATTCATATTTGGAACCTTATAATTTATTTCATCCTCAGTGAAAATGAGCATATTAGACCCTTTCCTGAGGAGAGGAGGAAGCCAAGAACATTGGGCAGGAAGAATGGGGAGAAAAATCTTTAGGAAACAGGGTGCTGAGATCAGAGACAAACTTTGACACCTGACATTTTTGCATAAGCTCTACCCTGGCACAAATCTGCCATGTTAAGGTTAGCCAATGTTAGTTCAGAAAGGACATACAGGGCAAGAATTACTCGCCCTTTGGTTATTTCTGAAACCTGAACTGCTTTTAGAAATAAGGGCTGGAATGTTCCA
The DNA here is from genome assembly GCF_003009895.1 of Hyaena hyaena. Classification (NCBI taxonomy): domain Eukaryota; kingdom Metazoa; phylum Chordata; class Mammalia; order Carnivora; family Hyaenidae; genus Hyaena; species Hyaena hyaena. The sequence goes on along the minus strand of NW_024080676.1, from coordinate 2,082,556 downwards.
TAGGAACTCAGAGCATGGGACACAGGGGCATGGCACACACTCAGTGTGGGCTATTTAAAAACCAGTTCCTTGGCTTCCCTCTGTGATTCTAAATACGTGGAATCACATTACCCCGCAGCAGCCGGTAACTATTCCTATAACACTGTCCAGCATCTGTGCCTGGGAGGCTGGTCCACCAGCAAAAACAAAGTAGAGGCATTCTGACTGATGGGGTTGCTCTATCCAGGGCTTCTGTCACAGCTAATGTCTACTTCGTGTTGACTGACACTTCCTCAATTTTAAGGACTGATCTATTTAACTGTCCTGGGGGGAAGGAGGTGCCTCAGCTCATCAAAAGGATGCTTTTTAAATGAGCCATTTATTTATTTAACAAGTAGACAACAGAAGCACAATGTATCGCTTTTTCAGATACAACCAATTCTTTTGCTATGGAAGGATTCCAGCATTGGAGACTGCCTCTTCCTGTGCTCTTTGCCTCTTCATCTGCTGAAGACCCTTTTTTGGATCTGTTTGATGTGCAGACACTTCCCCTAATCACCCCACTAGCCATCAATCAGATAAATCCCTTAAGAATATTCTCCTCAATTGTATATCACTCAAAGACATTAGCTGGTAGAAAGACATTAGCCAACATTGTTACATAATGTCAGAACACCTGATCCGGTTTGTGAATTCAATGAATTAGGCAAACAAGTTTTGGGATTTCATACAGATAAAACAATATACTAATAGATTTAAGTATTTTTTTAGCGTTATGTAAAAATTTAAACCTCCACCTTTCGTAAAATGTGTAAGCAATTGTTCATACCTGATGCCAAGCATTTTATCTACTTATCTCATAGTTATCTCTGGTAAGAACCTTTCAATGTATTATCACCTCCATTTTACAGATGAGGAGACTGAGGCTCAGAGAGATTTAGTCCTTTGCACAAGATTCCATGTCTAGTTTTTAGTGAGTAGTGGGGTTAGATTTACACAGGTCTCTCCAATTTCTAATCATGCTGTTTGTCTCTGTGTATATAACTTAAAACAGCCAAAATGGCCAATTAAGGCAAGAAAACAAAAAAACAAGCAAGCAAAAAACTTGGGTCCTGAATCGTGCAGTTCAGATAACCAATACTCAGTTGATCGACAATTGGCTAATTTCTTCTTGGACCAATGTCACTACCACTCTAATCTGTCGCCTGACACCTGAGTACCGGGGGACCCCTTGACCCTCACGTGGTCCTGCTCTAAGGACTAGCACGCCAATGGCTAAACATTACACCTCAGAACAAATTATACATGTGACAGTGTGCCTGTGGAGAAATCTGATTTCTTAGTCAAATATTGTTTTTTGACTATTTTGAGACATAGACTGAAAATGTGGTTCCCTCGTGGCTAACTCCAAACATATAGCCAAGACTAATCCTTTGCACTCTCCTATATTAATATTTTCCTTCCCTCCTTGTAAGTTATAAATTACAGGAGATTAGAAAACAACCTCACAAGAGTTAATATATGAAGGAGTTACCTCGAAGGAACCCGGATTTGTTTTTCCCCACACGGTAAATCATACAAGGTAGCAGCCCGGCCCAGATCCCCGGGAGGTAACATCTTGAGCGCATATGTTATGCAGGGTTCTGTATGGACTAATTCAAAAACTCTAGGGCAGAATAAGCAAAGTTCCCAAGCCAAAAATGAAAGTAAAACAGTGGCATGGAATTGGGATCTTTGTTGCAAACATTCCCACAACTTCATAAAAAGCCATTAAAGTAGACAGCATTCATTACAGGTTAGCAAATCCACCCTAGCAAGAATCAACCTGCACTGCCCGTGTCAAGTCACAAACAAACCCAGCTACCTCTTACTTTACTGATATTCTTTTTCTTTCCAGAAACACAGTCACATTTGACAAAATTAATATTGAGATCGTTTTACTAGAGGGCTTATCCAAATATATGCCATATTAAAAATAGTCATGATATAAATATTTCTCACAAGAGCTGCAGCGATGGTGTGAATAAAAAACTCCCTTCTGAGATTTCAGTAAAACCAGATCTCACAAAGGATCTGAAAGAAAACAAACAAAAAACAAACGGACAGACAGACACAAAGAGACACACACAGAACAAACCTTATGTTAATCCGGTTTAGCAAAACAGTCACTATTTTGACACTATTTTATGAAGTACGATACTGTTCCTTCCCAGATGAAGTAGGATAGATGAATTGGCTACAGGTTTCCCATAATAATGTTCAGGGGTTGGGGGTTCCATAGCAGCTAATAAAAATCAAAATTTCTAAATGCAGCAAAATGTTAGCACTGTCAAATGGCCAAGCACGCAAGAGGAATTTCTCTCTCCATGCCCTCCTACCAATACATACAAAGCCCCAAATACATCAGCTGGAATTTTTAAATCGTAAATTAGATATCAAAATGCTTACGGGCCTTACAATGAGATAACATCAGGAGGAACGGTGCGTGGAATAGATCTGGCATTCTCACATAAAGCATTATCTTTGGTACAAGTACACACGGCAGGGCATTTTGGCTTCGCTGGTTTCTTCCCCTCAGTCAGCAAAAGCGCAGATAAGAGACATAGGAAATAAGCAATTCTTTTCAGGGGGATGCAGGCATTTCCCATCCTTTGGCTTCTCTCTGATTCCATGCAGTCGAAAAAATATCCCCAAACATGAACAGGGCTTCTGGAATTCAGCTGGTGATTGTCTTGCTCTGAGACCAGGTCACATAGGAGTCCACCGTTTTCCTTTGCCTCTCTGTATCTCTGCTTTTCAAAACGGGGACCTGCAGCTGATTCGTGAGCTGCTCTTCGCTCCAGCAACGCACTGCTCCGGGAAGAGACCTGTGAGGTGCTGTGTGATGGGAGGGACCCAACGGCTGGAGGAGAGAGCCGACTTGCATCACCACGAGAACACTGAGCACAGACCAGCCTTCGAAGGCAAAGTGAAGTGATGTAACAGAAAATAAACAGCGTTCTGCTTGCACCGGGAGGCCCTTTAATTGTTACCAAAAATAGGATGGCTTTCTGTCTTATTAGTGGGTGGGTGGGCGGGTGGGTGGGAGCAGTCATCTTGTATCAGATCTCAGCAGTCTCAGAAACCTCTGGGAATTTGCTTTGCATGTAGCAAACCAAAAACTCGCTTTGGAGCCAGCCCTGGCTGGAAAAATGAAGTTAAATGAAACTCTCTCCCTTGGCAGCATTTGGCTAAAACCTTGGTAGTTCTTGCTGAATCCACCTGACTGATGCCATCGTTGAAAGACAAATGAGAACACATGGAGAATATGACTTTCAGGGAATGAATGTGAGTAAATACTTTTCTGACACTTATCAACTGTTATGAATTATCGGTTTTCATAATACCTCCCTTCCCCCCATGTGTAAGCCATCTCCTCCTTCCCCAGTGAGGTGTGGTGATGGCAATGTGGACTGCCTCTGTGCATAATCCACTCTGCTCATTTCTCACTCCCCCTGCGTTAGCAGTGGAACCAGAAGCCTGAAAGAGCTCCCTGCCAGCAGGAGGCAGCCAACGTTGGCTTCTCAGGGCCCTGAAAAGATCCTGGTGTAGCACAGGAGGCTCAGACGGGTGGGGGAAGCACTGGATTAAGAGCCTGACATCTGACTTTGAGGTCCCAGTTTTGCCACAAACTAGCTGATGTTATCTCTGCATCTAGTCCCCTGCCTGTGAAATGGGGATGGTCGCAAAGGTGTTCCGTAAATACTACAAACATTAAATCAAAATGGTAGGCTACGTTACTGTCACATTTCATGGAAAAGAGAAGGTGCCCTTAGAATAGGAAATTTATTTAAAGAAGAAAAAGAAAACAACAAGCCTTGACATTGAGATAGGGTGGTATAGTCCAAGAGGGTTAAAAGACCCTTTGCTTAGAGGACAGGTGGAATAATAGACTGTGGGGGGCGCCTGGGTGGCTTAGTCGGTTAAGCATCTGACTTTCGCTTAGGTCATGATCTCGCAGTTCGTGGGTTCGAGCCCTGCGTCAGGCTCTGTGCTGACTGCCAGCTCAGAGCCTGGAGCCTGTTTCAGAGTCTGTGACTCCCTCTCTCTCTGACCCTCCCCTGCTCACGCTGTCTCTCTCTCTCTTAGAAATAAATAAAAACATTAAAAAATTTTAAAAAAATAGACCGTGGGTCCTCTTACCATGCCAAAGTCAGCCATCCCTCAAGCTGGCATAGCTGGCCAGGGGATGTCAGTCTGCAATTCTTTCTCCCACTCAGCTTCTTAGCCTGAAAGCAATAAAAGGAATATCTGAGCAAATACATGTTATGACATAAACTCAACCTCTGTGGGAGCTTGATGCATTGTCAGTCTACCCCCACTTCCCTCGAAGATGTCCCATGCTCCATTTAATCTCTATAAGCTCTGGAGGCGGGGGGTGGGGGGGGGTTGGAGGTAGCAGTGGCAAAGGCATGTTCATTCTTGTAGCTGATTTCTGTCTGTTTACCCAGAAGACTGTAAGCTTCATCAGGACAGGCACTCTGCAGTGAACCCAGTGCTTGGACAGCATTGTGCATGCAGTGTGCAAACAGTAAGCCTTCTAGAACAACAACGGAGCACAGAGGCTATTCATGGTCAGGACATTCTCATCCAAAGAAACGTCACATCCCATCTCAGAGTTACAAAAGAGGGATCTGATCTCATCAAGGAAGTCCAGGGACAGTTCCCTGAAGAAGTAATGATAAACTGAGTTCCCAGGTAAGAGGGATTGAAAGAGAGAGTGGGAGCATTCCAGGTGGGGCAAATAGACACAAGGGGCTAGCCTCCACCTGAGGAGCAGCAGACTCCCCTGCAATGTTTTAGGAGTGATAAGATCTGGTTTGTGTTTCAAAAGGACCAGTAGATTATCATTAGGTCAGTTTTGGGGGGTATATAAATATGTTGTATTATTACAGAAAAGAAAAATCCAAGAGAAGTAATGATTTTAGAATAGATTTTACTAATGTTTCACTGTTGACATCTCTGTGGAGGGAAGGAGTATATGATAGTGTTTTTAGACCGTGACCCAGGGGCAAGCCCCGCTTGAAATGGTAAAAGTGTTACTTAAAAAAGTTGGCTGCAAGCCAGATTTTTGTAAATTGCATCCTGCTTCTAGTGCACAGTGGAAACTTGCTCCATAAAATAATTATGTGGTAAAAGTTTTATCGAGGATTGTTTTTATTCTTACCACCTATCTCCTAACTTACCTGACTTGTAAATTATACATTTTGTAATTATAAAATAAAGACCCTGAGAACTTTCAGGGGACCTTAGAGTTCTCAGATTGAGTCTCCAAAATGTTATAGATGAGGAAACTGAGTTACTGAGAGGTCATTTGGAGGGTTAGGAGCAGAGCTACCACTCTGTGTGAGGTGACACCGTCCATGTGGTTAAACAGGGTCATTCACTCCCTTTGTTTCACTTTCAAATGTATCAAATTATCAAGATTGTTTGATCAGAACTTGGCTTTGTACTCTTTAGACACAGTCAAAGAAAGTATGAGCAGTCTTTTATTTTTTACTTGATTAAGCCAGAAGGGCAAATGGATGAGGGAAAGAAATCATATCCATAACTTCACTTTGCAGCTGTATTTATCTGGTGGGCTAAGTTTGTCAGCTCAAGTGGAAAAAGGACCATGGGGAGGGGAGTGGAGACTCTAAGGACAAATTACAATGGGCATTCTGAAAAGACAGTAACTTTTTCTTTTTCTATGGCATTTAAAGCCCAGACTTGAATTCCCTATTCAATGAAAACACCCACTAACCCACTAAGATCAAGCAAAATGTTAACCCTGTCATGTAGATTGCTAATGGCCTTTTAGGGAAGAGAAAGTGCCTGACTCCAGGATTGGATTTGAGGAGGGGGTTAGGGAGCGCAGTTGGCCATATTGAAGTTTTGGGGCCCTGGCAAAGGAGCTCGTATTGCTGGTGACACTTCCCCCTCCTCCAGGAAGCCCTGGTAGGGAACAGAGAGGTTGTGGGAATCCAGAGGATGGAAGCTTAGGGGTTTCCACCAACTTGGACACCTTCAGATAAAGTTTGATAAGCCACCTATGGATTACGGTGGGGACCCTTGGGAGAGTGACCTAGAAAGGATGAAAGCAGAGCTGGAAGGAGGCCCGGGGGGCTGGGAGGCCTGGCTGAGGAAGGCCCAATGCCCAGCCCAGCTGTAGAGGAATAGCTGAGTGGGTCCAGGGCTGGCTCTGCATTTTGCCAGCCGTGTGACTACAGGCAACAATTTAACCTTTCTAAGCCATAGTTTTCTCCTCTGTAAAATGAGGATAATAATAATATATCACATAAAATTGTTGGCAGAATTAAATCCAGTAATGTATCTAAAGTGTTTACTGTTGGATACAGAGGAAAGATTTGTAATCATCATCATCATCATCATCGTTGCTGCAACAGGACTTGAACTCTGAACATGTGATTCCTGATACCTGGGAAGCAAAGCTCTCAAAAAAAAAAAAGAGTTTCTCTTAAGTCTGTATTCACTCTAGGAAGCAGGCAGTTCTGGGCAGGATGACAGACTGTGGCCTTGCCAAGAGTCTATTTGCATAAAGCAACCAAGCATCCTCCTGGGAAAGAAAGAACTCCCCAGTTTGGGTGAGACTAAGACATCAAAACTCAGTCCAAGGACAAGGTCCAGAGCTGGAGAAGAAGAAGGCGGTTATAAACACAGGACGGAGATGTTTTTTGGTACTGCCCTTGACGGTATGTCAGTTAGGAGGGATAAGAGGAATCTACTTGGGATCCCTGTCACAGAGGGGGTTCTCTCTAGTTTAGTGGGCATCGTGGCATTGCACGTGGGTGCTGTGAGGAACTGCACACGGCGCTGTGGCACCGGAAATACAAGACTAACAGCATCCCCTTCCAACTGCGTGACTCAGATTATCACCAAAGCCACCGGGCTTTCCACCAGGAGCAGCTCAACACTAGTGGCCCAGCAGCAGTGGCAGCCCTCCTGAGGAGTTGGCAGATGATCACAGCAGGGAGCCAGAGTTCAGGAGAAGGGAAATAAGGATCTGGTGTGTGCTCGGAAGCACATGTGCCATGTTCCCAGGGCATCCTCAGAAACTGGACAGGGGCTTTGTGGAGGAGCTGGAGATTCTGGGAGAGCTGATGAAAGCAGAGTGAGAGAGGAACAGCCTGTGCTGGTTCTGATTCCAGCTCTCCCACCCGGCTGGGGCTGGTGTGGCCTAGGAAACACACATTATGCAAGTAAACAAATCATTATTATGAGCCTTAAAGATCCAGCTTGGCCCTGCCTCCTTTTACAAACACTCACACATGAAAATGGGTGTCAGTTCCAGTGTGTGTGTGTGTGTGTGTATGTGTGTGTGTGTGTGGTTGTGATGTAAAATGTTTCTTACAGTCTACGACCAAAAAAAAAAGAAAAAGAAAGAAAGAAAAAAAGAAAATGAAAATACTTCATTAGAGAGAGTGAAAGATCTTCACTTCACCCACCCCAAGAATTTGTGAAATGGCAAAGCAAAGTTTATCTCAATTCCAATAAGTTTCACTTACTGATTGAGGGCAGTAAATAGACCAGTTGGAATACCACTTCTGTTATTCACTAGCTGTGTGACCTTGGGTAAGTTGCTTAGCCTCTCTGTGCCTCATTTTCTACATTGATAAAATAGCAAGAATACCATTTTTGCATTGTTGATATTAGGATTGGTGATAATGCACGTGGAAGACAAGTCCCAAAGAAGGCATTCAGCTACTGATAGTTCTGCCAGAAAGCAGATGAGAAGTGGGCGAGGGCAGTAAGCAGAGGACCAGATGTTAAAGATTGCTTAGAAGGAGTGTGTCACTTAGGACTCTTTGGAGAAAGTGTCAGACATTGACTCTGCCAACCTCAGTGTAAAAGGCCCTTATTGCCATGGTGATAGAGTGACTCACAGAATCCAAGGAAGGGCCATCCAAGCAGGCTTCAGAATGGAGAAACTTGGGGGAGCTTGGGGGTCTAGGCTGCAGGAGGTAAGGGACAGGTCCTCAGGTGAATCCACTGTAACGTTCTTATCCCCATGTTCCTCCCCAAAGGAGAGAGCCTGGTGGGCTAATCTGGGGTCAGGTACCCACCCACTTGCCACGGGAAAGCAGGACACATTGGCAGCAATCCCACCCCCACCAAGAGTGGACGCAGTGGGAGGGTGTGGCACCCTAAAGGAAACTTTGGTACTACTACCAAGAGCAGAGAGGATGGCTTCTGGGAAGGCAAAACCCAGGAATACTCACTACAGGATGGGATGTGTGCCAGCATCTGTCAGCTTGTATCATTTCCCTTGGCCCCAGCTTGTCACCCTAACCAAACTCATGATTTTTAAGAGCATGACCAGAGGACAATGCAAACAAACAGATATGGATAATTTTTCAAAAGACAGCTAAACACTTGTGTCCTGACTCTGGAATTGGGGTTTTTTTGATTTTTGCAGTCCAACTTTGGCCAAGAGGGGAGACGGAAGGCAAGAATAATGAAAGCTGACACTTAACAGAATGCATATTGTGTGCCATCTGCTGTTCAAAGCCCTTTATGTATATTAATTAATTTAATCCTCATAACAATCTAATGGGTTAGATATTCATTGTTGTTGTTGCTGTTGTTATTTCCTCTCTACTTACAGAAAAGGAAACTTAGGGCCAGGAGGTGAAGCAGCTTGCCCTGGGTCCTGCAGTTGGTGAGGAGTGGCACTGGGATCTGACTCTGATGCCTGCGGTGTTAGCCACTACTGGGTGCTGCATCCTCAAAGGATCAGTGTGATGTGAGACACTGGGTGCTGCTTTGGAGGCCCATAGTGCCTCACTGGCTAGGCGCTGTTATTGCACTACAGTTCCCAGCATGCATCTGGGTTATCAGATTAACCCCTTCTTCACCAAAAGTTCCTCACTGTCTTAGGTAAAAAAAAAAATTTAATACCAAATGTGGCAAAATCTGGTCTCCCTAAAGGATAATTATGCAATTGAGGCATAAATCAGATATAAGTGAGAGTGATAGAGGAGAGGGCAAAATTCTAGTTTAAAATATACTCTGCATTCTTTTAATGTTCAAAGGAAAACATTGAAAACTACTGTGGGAAAGACTGTTTTTTAACTGAGAAATGTGTACTGTGACAATAAGTACACATTTAAAATAAGAGTATTTTAAAGTACCCATTCTCAAAATTTGTTGCACTTTGCAATCACTTGGAGAATTTTTTTTAATGTTTATTTATTTATTTTCAGAGAGAGACAGAGAACATAAGCAGGGAAGGGGCAGAGAGAGAGGGAGAGAGAATGCCAAGCAGGCTCTGCACGGTCAGTGCAGAGCCCAACATGGGGCTCAATCTCCTGGATCACGAGATCATGACCTGAGCCAAAATCAAGAGTCAGATGCTCAACTAAATGAGCCACACAGGTGGCCCCACTTTGAGAATTTTTAAAAATACTAATGCTGGGGCCACATCCCTAGAAGGTCTTATTTAATTGGTCTGGAGTATGACCTGGACATTGAGACTTTTAAAGGTCGCATGAAATTCTAAAGTGCAGCAAAATTTGAGAATCCTGGTTTTGAAGAAGGGAAATATTCAGGTGGGGTCATAAAGATAAATCAACATGTGACTAGCTCAAGGAAACTTGTAAAAGCAAAGAGAAGGAGACAGAACAGACTCTCAAGTAATGGTTTTCAATCCTGACTGCACATTAGGATCATCTGAGAAATGTCTTAAAAAAAATACGGATACCTGGGTCTTACCGCAGACCAACTGATTTAAAATCTCTGGGGATGTCTTCTGGTCCCTGGAACCGTGGTTCTCAAAGTGTTCCCAGACCAGCAGCATTGGTATCACTTGAGAACTTGTGAGAGATACAAATTCTCAGGCCCCAGCCCAGACAAATGGAAGCAGAAACTCTGGGGTGGGACCCAGCAATTTGTGTTTTCACAAAGCTTCCAACTGATTCCAATTCACACTTAAGTTTTGGAACCTGCCCTGGGATGCAGGCCTATGGAGACAAGAGTCTGGTCTGACATTTTCACCAATGATCCTAACAAAATGTTAGGCACAGAGAATGTGCTTTTCATAGTCTGTTACATTAATGGCCTTCAATGAACCAGGCCTCCCAGTATCCATGCCCTTGTGACCTCTCCTCTGGGAGCTGGACTGGCCAACAAAATGTGCAGAAGTGATACAATCGATGCCAGTTCCTGGCCAGAGTCTTAAGAACTGGAAGCTTCTGCTTTTGCACTTTTAGGAGTCCTGAGGTGCTATGTAAGTCAGGCTCCTTGTGAAGAGACCACAGAGAGTTAGAAACCCTGAGTCTCCATAGAGGAGACCCAGCCACCCCAGCATCCAGGCTGAATTCAGCTCCAAACGGATCAGCCAGATGAACGCAGCCACAAGAGTGACCACTGGCAAGGCCAACAGAAGAAACTCCCAGCTGAGCCTACACCAGATCAAAGAGCTGTGAGCAAGTCAAATGATTTTAAGCCAGTAAATTTTGCGTGGTTTGTTAATGTAGCAACAGGAACAATGAAACAATGCTCAAGAAATACCTGTTGAGTTAAAGGTGAAAGTGCTATAGGGACAACCTCTTGCTTTTGTCAAAGGAGGAAGAAACAGGAGTTAGAAAGCAGGGTCATAACTAGCCAGTTGGTGTAAAGGATGGCTAAGGAGGGAACTCTGAGCAGAAATCCTTAACACTGCACCCATAGCCCAGACAGTAAAGGCCCACAGGGCCTAGCCAAGACAGAAGAATCAAAGGTACTGGGGTGACTGGGTGACTCAGTTGGTTAAGTGTCCAACTCTTGATAATGGCCCAGGTCGTAATCTCATGGTGGGGAGATGGAGCCCTCCGTCAGGCTCCTCGCTGGACACAGAGCCTGCTTGAGATTCTCTCTCTCCCTCTCTCTGTGTCCCTCCTCTGCTAGCATGTGCTCTCTCTCAAAATAAGTAAATAAACTTTAAAAAAAAAAAAGGTGGTAACTCTTGCTACCACACACTGAAAACTGATTATACAGTATAATGTATGTATGCCACCCACTGGCTGTGAGATCATGGTTAAGTCATGCAACCTCTCTCTGTCTCAGTATCTTTGTGTGAAATGAGATTAATATTGACGTCACAGGCTTTTGCCAATGATCAAGTGTGAGGGGTTATTATGCTGTTTTAGTCATGTTTACTACCCTTCCTCCCCAATTGGCTCTTATCTCTGAATCTTTCCCCATTTTATTACCCTTTATTGTAAGGGTAGCCAAGATTTGTTTGAGTCAGGTATGGTAAGACAGCAAGCATGGAAATGACTATCATGAAGGATGGAGTTACTATACTCACAGAAGTTGCTGTACTCAACCCTGGAGTACAAAATAGGAGGTGTGGCACACCATGTAGGGAGGCCACGTGGGGAAGCACTTGGGTCAGTCAGGAGGCAGAAGGAGTGAAGGGAAAATGTAGACAAGAGCCTTTATTGTGCTAGTTTGAATCATCTCAGTGGGATTTGGGACATAGGAGCTGTTCCTAATCATCTGGTACCTGTTTCTGGGATGATTAGGGCAGGTGGATAGTGGCTCAGAGAAAGAGATCCCAATAGAGCAGATGGTTGGGGAGATGGATTCCACATTAGTTGGTTTGCAGAACCAGCTGCAATATGAAAGATATTCTTACAGATGAGTAGTTTACTGTCTCTAGGAATTGGGTAACTCTGCCAGGGGCTGTCCTTTCAAGATCAGGAAGGCCACAGATGTCAAACCATCAGAATATAGAATATAGTGGGGATAAGCACTGGGTATTATATGGAAACCAACTTGACAATAAACTATTTGTAAAAAAATAAAGACAATTTATTGAAAAGCAAAAAAAAAAAAAGAATATAGAATATAAAAAAACATACTTACTGCACCCTTCCAACTGATCCTCAATAGGAAGTGACTGACTGGACTCTAAAGGCACTGAGAACAGTGTGGAAGCCTGGGGAAGCTATTAGGAGTGGTAGACTGCAAGGAAGGGAGTAGGAGACTCGTGAATCCAGTAGAGTTTTCGCCCTGGCGCAATTTAGTTTACCAGGATTCCAAGCCCATCACAGAGTGAAGCCCAGATAAATGGGATGAAAGGCAGCAAGTTGTACTGCTGGAAAAAAGAATCCTCCTCCTTGAAGCCACGATCTGCAATTTTATTTATCTTTCTATTCCCTTGATGGAATGATCATTACCTAGGAGAAATAGCTAAAATAGTCCTTGCAAAGGAGAAAAATGTACTTTAGATGTGTGGGCTGGTATTTACTTTTGTTCTTAAAAAATAAACTCAGCTTTGTTTAGTTTTTTTTTAATTTTTAATTTTTAATTTATTTTTGAGACAGAGACAGAGCATGAGTGGGGGAGGGACAGAGAGAGAGAGGGAGACACAGAATCTGAAGCAGGCTCCAGGCTTTGAGCTGTCAGCACAGAACCCAATGCAGGGCTCGAACCCACAAACCGTGTGATCATGACCTGAACCTAAGTTGGATGCTTAACTGACTGAGCCACCCCGGGCCCCAGTTTTGTTTAGTTTTTATTACTACAGTTAAGTATGCTGAATTTATACATTTTCATAACTGTCTTCAATGTTGAGTAGAAATTGATTTAGGCATGGACTGGAGACCATTGCTTACAGCTCCAAAGAAAGAGACCCTCTGGCTCATGCTGGTGGTAGAAATTGAACCAGCCCTGCTTTCTTTCCTTGGTTAAATTTTCAGGGGAGGAAAGTTGATGTAATTGATGAAGAAGAAGAAAATGATGGTGGTGATGATGTTGCTGACGAATAACACTTGGCATGTGTTTATAATGTGCTTTGGGACCACTACCCCATTTAAACATAACATAGTTCAGCTCCTATCGACTCCTGATTTGTAAGTGAGGAAGCTGAAGCACAGAGGCTAGGCAGCTCATCCATATATGATAAGAAGTCCATCTGGCTTAAAACTGAGACATTCCACACTCTTGATCACCCCACAGCACTGTCTCCTCGCTTCAACCTGGAACAAAGGTGATCTCACTGTACTCCCAAGAGCAGGCAGGGACTGTGGGAGTGCAGAACCCCTGTGAGGTGATGGGTATTCAGCCCCTGTGCTCCTCTGGGTGTGTAATGGGGGCTAATCCTGGTAAAAGCTGTGGCGTATGGGAAGTTTGTCTCTGAGCTGTGGTAGAAAGAGAAGAAGCCAGGATCTGGTTCTGTCTGGGATGAGCAGTATGATCTTGTGCATAGCTCTTGACATCCAGGCTCTGGTTTTCAAAGGAACCGCTTGGGCTGGATATCTCTAGGGATCTCTCTACCTCTGTCAGAAACCCTCCTAGAGGGAAGATTATCTGAAATGCAGGGAGAGAGTTGAGCAGGCTCTTGAGTATACAGTAGTAAGTTCCTCCTAGCTATTTGGGTGCCCTGAGGACTTGTGAAAACATTGGCCTAGTTGCCTCCCACTTCACCCTGGCTGCAACCATTGAACGGGAGATGCCAACCTCCTGAAACTCTTGGAACCTCCACACACAACGAAGAATTGTCCTGCCCCAAAGCTCCTAGCGTTCCCACTGAGAAGGAATAAAAGGAGTTCTCATAGTGGGAACATAAAAAACTTCTTTGTGCATTTTTCTGAACATTAATCAATAATCCATTAACTCAGGGAAGCTGAATGCTCTACATACAGAATCCAAAACAAACTGACATATACACTTTGGCAAGAACTGAGGAGAGGCTGTGTGGCCTTGGACTGGCATTTCATTTCCTCATTTCTGCAGGCCTCAGTTTCTCCACATTTCTAGCACTAGCATTCTGTAACTTCCAAATTTCTCTCCTTGTCACAGGAGAGGCAGGAGCAATACCTTGTCAAAACAGAGTCTTGAAAAGACTTTGTTTTCCTCACTATATTTCTGGCAGATGCATATCCTTCAGTTAACCAAAATGCACATGGTGAAGTTTAAATCAAAATACAAAAGCATTCTTTATTGACTATATTGACTGCAGCTAACAATACCATATTGCATATTTGAAAATTGCTAGGGAAGTAGATCTTAAGAGTCCTCATCACAAAAAACAAAAAAAATTTTTTTGTAGCTCTATATGGTGATGGATGTTAACTAGATTTATCGTGGTGATCATTTTGCAAAGCTACCTACAAATATCTCATCATTATGTTGAACACCAGACATTAATGTAATATTATAGGTCAACTGTATCTCAATTTTTAAAAAAGTATACAGAAGCTAATGATCCAATAATATTTTTGATGAACTAGGATTTTAGCTATTTAGCATTTTCTCTAGAAATATATTGGAATTTTTCAGAGCCAAACACCAAAAATGCAGGAAAGGCCATGGTAGGCTGCCCTAACTACCAGCTGGACTTGAATAGAGAAGAAACAGAAGGTTGTTAGTGAATAAAATAAGCATGATTCTAAGTCATGGGCAAGGTGAATGTAACTGAGCCAGAAATATGATTTGGGGTGGTACTAAGGGAAAACACTGCCTCTAGGGAGGACTTGTTTATTGAAATGTAAAGTTGAAAATATGATTATCCTCCCTTCTTCTTCTACTTTATGCATGAATCACTGCCACAGAAGTTATTAGCAGTCATTTTTTTTCTTAAAAGAGACACTGCTCCACCTTTTCAAGGAGACCATTAAGTGCTTTTTTGTTTGATGATTTTGGTTTAAGATTCTGAAATTAAAGGAGAAACATACAACCAGACTGCTTGGGCTTTGGAAACTTGAACTTTATGATGTTGGATTTCAAGCTTGTTGCTTTTCCCTTATTCATTTAGAAAGGTCCTGTTTTATTTTGTTTGGCTTTGAATTCTCATTCTGGAAGAACTAAGAGCTTTCCATTGCTGCCCGTGACTTATGGCCTGTATTACACCCGTTATGTTTGCATAGGAATGATGATCCAAGAAGCTTGGAATTTAACCCCAGAAAATGGCAAGGGAATGGTTATGACCATAGGATTTAGTACCCTGCTGGTCTGGGGCAGGAAGGAGCATAAACAGCAGGGAACCATCAGGCACCTGCACCAGCCCCTTTCCTGCCCACATGTGTGGCACTGTCTGTACTGTTCCTGAGGTAGAGCAAGGAAGATGAAAGAGTCAATACTTGCTGGGCCAATTGGTCATCTTACCTGCTCTGCATACAAGGCATTACCATCCTCACCCTGCAGAAGAGGAAGCATGGCCCACAGAGATTACATGACTTGCCCAGGGTCATATAGTTTGACTTCAAACTGACTTCTGTCTATATCCAAAATGTTTATCATGTGGTTCCTTATTTTTGTTGTATATGAAATTATGGGCAGCTCTGGAGACCTTGTCTATGTGAGACAAGTGTTATGTTAGATGTCTGTAGAGTATGTGGCATTAGAGGCCTGGAAATGACTGAGGCTGATCCAGCCCTGGCTCTGGAGGCTCTCTGAGGAAACCTGGGGGAACACTTGGGTCATCCCAAACCAGTAGGATGTGATCTAGCATGGTAGTTAGAGCTTCACTCCTGGCTCGGCCATTTACCAGCTGAGTGACCTTGGGAAAACTTTTGAACTTTCTTATCCTCATTTTTCTCACTGTAAAATGGAGATATCAGACTCCTGTCACAGGATTGCGATGAGGAGGAAATGAGATACTGTAAGAAAGTGGTTAGCACACATAGCAAACTATTAGTACTCTGATGTCTTCCCATGTCTCAGGTACCCTTAAGAAAGCATCCCTCCTGAACATGTCAGAACGACTGAAGGGAGAAACCAGGCCTGACCTAGGGAGGAGAACAGACTGGAAAGGCTGCCTTCCCAACCCAGACTATCCTCTCAAGCCCAGGCCTCTGTTACAGGTGTCCTCATTCTAGTCTGACAGTAAATCACAGGACCCTGAAGAAACACAGTCCAGAGGTGGCATTCCCTTCCATCCTCAGCCTGAAGAGCAGCCAGATTTCAGAAGGGCTCTCAAATGACAGCCTCAACACCCTGAGATGATTGTTAAGGTTTTTCCAGGAAAACAGCACTTTCCCTTCTTTCACTTTTCTGGACCAACTCTGAAGTAAGTTGTGATGGACACAGGCCTTGCTTAAGTGGAGTGTCCATCAGCCGACAACTGACTGTAATCATGCCACTCAGATTAGATAGCTGGACTGTTTTGTTGTTGCTTGTTTGTTTTTGGTTTTGGTTTTGGTTTTACTTCGAACAAATGAATCTTATTTCTTACTCAGCATAGCTGTGTAAGTTCACTCATTCAACAGATGTTTGCTAAGTGTGTTTTCCATGTGAGGCACAGCACAGCACTGGACATTCAGTACAGGGAAATCCCCACAGAGCTGCTGCCTTCAAGCATCATGCAGTCTAGAGGAGGACACGAGAATTAAATAAGAGGAAGAACAGTGTGGAAGAAGGCTGTGTTAGGGGATGATCAGGTTGGTGGAGCAGCGATAGCAGCACCGAGTCCTAAGGTGTCAGGAAAGTTTAAACTAAACCTAAAGGGCCTCATCTCTTTTTTAGTCCATGCTGGCAGCTTCCTCAAGGTTCCCAGATTCCCTATAGATGTCAGATGTATACTCTCAGTAGTAGAGAGTGTCCCACTTTAGTCCTTCTGCTCTCAAAGATCTAGAAACATCCTCACTCCTTTGCCTCTGAATCCTCCCCAAAATGGCCAAGGCTTCAGAGAAATGGTTACTAAGGTAAACCAGGGAATGTTGAATATAATGGGAAATGGGAAAAAAAAAGTACAAGAAGAAAAAGGTTTCATGCCTCTGTAGGGACGGAAAAACTTTTTCTCTTCTACTTTCTTATGTTCTGTACCTGAGTCCTACATATTAAACTGATGAAAGGCAGATTAACAAGAGTTTCTTTGAAAACAGGATTTAATTATATACTTGTGACAAGAGTTCACCAAGAAATGTGATTTAAGGAGGTGTTAGAATTTGGGACTTGTACATCATCTTAACAAAGGGTAATACTGTTGGGGGACAAGGGGAGACAAAGGAAGAGGGGCTTCTGGAATGTGGGTAAATTATGAAAAGGGACTAGGAAATGTATGGTAATAAGATTTGTTTTAATAAGTTTTCTTATGCAGATAAGTTTCTCTAAGGTGATTGTCTCAGAGTAGTTCTTCTCCTGGTACTGGAGTGAAATGCATGTTCACAAATGAAAATTTACATTACATTTACAAAGGGAAATGTGCGTACTGCTTTTTTTTTTCTTTTATAGTTTATTGTCAATTTGGTTTCCATATAACACCCAGTGGTCATCCCAACAAGTGCCTTCCTCCATGAGGGAAAGAGACAGTCGCTTTCAGCTCAAAACAAACCTTATTCCAAAGTGGCATTTTTTGGGTGACATAGTCTCATCCCTTTCACTGGGCCCTGAATGGGTATTGAACATTGTGCTCAAAACTGTTTATGTATATTTTGTTATATGATTTATTTCTGATTACAACTCTATGAGGTAGGTGTTATTGTGCCCATTTTCCAAGTAAGGAAACTGAGGCTAGAGAGGTCAAATGAATAGGTCATAGAGCCAGCCAACAGCAGAACTAGGATTTGAGTCCAGGGAAATAATAAAATTAGTTGATCCTTTTTTAGTAAAGGCAAATTTTTGCAGGAGTGAAGGTGGGAAACACCATTGTTCGTTAAAAGGGGCATTTAAAAAGAATCAAGAAATGGATCCTTGGTAGGAATTGTAAATCCTCCAGCACCTGGTGGTGCTGGCCAAGAAGGTACTCAATAAACATGAACTGAGTAAGGCATGAAGATGAGAGTAAGAGAATGAGGGAAACCCCTCAGTTAGTTTCTCCCAACACATCAGGAGCCACCCAGGTTCTTCTGTCACCAATCCCAGTCATAGGCCAGCTGCCACACCCTCTTCTCTTACATTGTCCTGCTCCCAGGAATTTGGAGAGCATGGTGGCTGGTTCCATCACTCTCTCTGGCCCCTAAAACCCTGATTCTCACAGCACTCGATAAATACAGTACTTTAAAGCATTAACTTTAAACATCAATGTTCAAGAAGCACAATGATCTATTATCAGCAGCAGAATCCGATTCCCTCCACAGGCAGAGTAAACCTGAATTGGGTTTTCCTTCTTTATTGTTTGCCTTCTCTCCTTCCCTCCTTCCCTCCTTCCCTCCTTCCCATACACTGACAGGTCCCTTCATCCTGGGATTGCTGTTTTATCTCCTTGTCTCAACTAGTAGGAAATTATCTGATGGAATACAGTGTATGAATGACACTAAGTGGTTCCTCCAAGGCCATTTGTATCAAAATAGGGCACAAATGCTTTAACCTAGTGGCTTTTAGACTATACTTCTTGGGCTTTGCATCTATTTCCCTGAGCTTTCCCTCTCCCTGTCTCTCTTCCCCATAAATATACTTTGACCAGAACCACTCCACTTAAACACTAAGATTCAGGTGAGATTTCATTTGAATGATCAGTTCCTTAGGAGATGCACTGAACCCAAAGAAGCGAATCTTTAATAACAGCAGAGGCAGCATGGTGGGCTCGAAAGAACTCTGAAGCCACTGAACATGTGAAAAGTCCCCATTCTGCCCTTTACCAGCTGTGTGATCTTGTGCAAATTGCTTGATTTCATGGAGCCTTGGGGTCCATTCTTATACCCCTAACTTGCAGGAGAATTGGGAGCATTAAAGAGATCATGCAAAGGGACATGTATTTGTGAAAGGTTGTTATGTCACGCATTGCTGACACACAATGGAGGAGAAGTTTGAGGGGGCACAGGAGGAAACCCTAGATGTCCCTAAATCATGCTAAGTGACCACCTAGTCACACAACTATTGATTTAATACCCTAAATTCCTTGACGTTGTCAGAATTCCTTTTGTCACCCATCTGGTTCTCCAGTTTCTAATTACAATCTGGAAGTTTTTTGAAAACTCAGCAGGAACAGTTTTTATGGACTGTTTTCTCCAGGCAAGCAAATTGTGCTGCTCCTCCAGGTTAGTCCTCAAACTAATTGAACTTTCAGCCCTGTAGCCTTCATACGGAAAGGCAGGGAAAGCAGAACAGAGTGGAGATGAACGGTGCCAATTGGACTGCCTCATGCCTCTGACTCATTTCAGAACTCTTATGTGAACAGAAGCATCTCCTCTATCCCCATAGTTTTTTCAAGAAAATTCTATTAGTAAAGCAAGGTCCAGAAAGAAGCACTGCATTGACATTTTGATGGGACTTAAAGACAGGGCAGAAAAAGACATCCAGATATGCCTTGGTCACTGGCTCAAAGGGAAGGAATAGTATTAGAAAACTGGAAGGGAAAGTCTATGTAACTAAAGCAGGGTAAATATCCCATAATAATAAATAGCTGTTGCTTACTAAACATTCGCTATGTTTTTACATTATACTTGTAAATAAGTTAACTTGTTTGATCTATGATTGCTGTATAAGTCAGGGCAGGCTATCTATAACAAATGTTCCCCGAAGTTCAGGAACTTAGCATATATAGGCTGATTGCTTACTCATATCTCACCCACACCAGGACCTTGGAATCCTCCACTGGACTCTGCCTCCCACCAGAAGATGAGGGGAATGGGAGAGAGTGCACATGGGGAGGTTCTCAGGTAAGGTTTTTTCAGGGCTAGGCCTGGATGTGACATGTAGCCCTTCTGCCCACATTCCATTTGTTGGAATTCAATCACATGATCCTTTACCAGGAGATGAAGGAGATAAGATTTGATGAATACATAATGTCTGCCAGAATGACAATTGTACCCTTTCTCAAAGATTTTTTTAAGATTCCCTTGTTTAATAGCTTCCACTGTGATATCTACCACATTTTAGACTTGGGGACAGGGAATTAAACTGTACACCACTACCTACATGTCCCACTGAACAGTGGTGGCCCCAGTATGTCACTTGATGCTTCATTTCTCTATTCAGTGTTCTAGGCATGTAGAAATGTAATTATCCCCATAAATGTACCCTGTTCTCCAGGCCTTCCTAGTCATTGTTCTAGACCCATCTAGAATCACTGGTGTGGGCCTAGACATTGGGAATTTTTTTTGAGCTCCCTAGGTGGTTCTATTTTACGACAGCAAGAGGACCAATGAAAGTATTGGTTTCAGTCAATCATAGTTAATCACACTCTTTTTGGCCAGATCAACAAATGAATATACTCCCTACTGATCAAAATTGGTAGGACTTTGAGGAGTCCACTCTCATGACCAGGATTATTTCTCTGACTGTCCTAGATTGACTTGGATATCTGTTCAAGAGCCTTCAACACGTTTAACCTATGTCTATCTTAGGGCTAATTGGTCCATGTTATGTGATAGATCGACATGGAAAATGTTGCCCCAAATCTTGGGAAGACTGTCTAATCCCAATATGCTGTTGTATCTCTTTATAGCTTCCCTGGAGCTACCACTGATTTTCAGGATGCTGGGTTCTAGTTTTTGCCTCAAGTCTAAAATGTGGTACAAATAGCACCTCTCAAGGTATCTTTATATTCCAAGGAAAGAATGAATGCTTCTTTAAATCTTGACACTTCTTTATTCCACCCATCCTTGCAACTATAGAGCCTAAAAATGACCCTGTCTTTCTATGACATCTCCTACCTCCCTACCCTTGTATGAATTCTGTATCCAGACAAGTGAAGGTTGCTTGAGGCTAAGACAACCCAGCTCCTCACCAAGGGGAAGCTCCAGACTCCTGGTGGGCAGCCCCTGTGAGGTGCAGGTGCCCAGGCAGCCCTCTGCCACAGCACCATCATGTACATAGGACTCAAAAGACTTCAAACCTAACTACCAGACTGGCACCCACTATGATGAGCAACTAGGGTAAAGTGATGACGGTGTGAATGAAAAATGCTACTGTGAATTCTGGCCAGGTACAGCGCCTTCATCAAGCCATCAGTTGTGACAGTGGAGGGACTTCCCTGAGGAAGACTATGGGCTGGATGAAATGTGATGCCCATAAAAGCTGCCCTGCTCCAGCTCCTAACTTGTCCATTTCTTGCCCCTCCCTGTGTGTGCCCATGGCCCTCTTCCCTGACTCCATTTTTATTTTATTCACCTTGCACTTGCCATTGCATTTTGAGAGCTGTGCAGTAAATATGCTAGAAACCTGAAGAAAACAAAAAAACAAAGTAATCTCTTTGGAGATACTGTTTGCTTTCCTAGTATGCCTGTCTTCTCCTCCCCTTTTCATCCTTGCTGGTCTGCTCAAATGTTACCTTTTTGAACTCAAACTCAGGGTTTCTAGGCTCTCCAGGGAAGAGACGAGTCAAGACAGGGGTTCTCAGCATGGTTTAAGGCTGATGATGTCGGACCTGCTGATCCCGCCACCCAGGTACCATAGACATGCCTTAGAGACAAACTGGCTCTGTGTGTGTGTATGTGTAAACAAGCAAGTGATATCACATTGGTATCACTGACTTGTTTGGTGCATAGGTTCTAAGGGTGGGCGTTGACCCAGAGAGAGAGGGAGACACCATTTCCCCACAGTCCCTAAGAATCTCTCAGGATTGTCAATGACTACCTGTCTTGGTACTGTAGACCACTATACCTTAAAAAAAAAAAAATAAAGGCTCATTCTATACAACTTCCTTTCTTCCGCACCAATGTAAATCTGTACCAACAGCAGATGGCAGAGCCCTTTAGTAGGCTGACCAGACTTTCTGTTTTTTTCTCCAGTGAGGCAGTATTAGCTAATTAACAATTAACAGGTTGACCACTTTGGACTATGTATTCCTGGAGCTCTTGCTCTTAGTGGTGAGATGAGCACACTAGTAAGAATAGGATGGACCCTCAATCAAGACTGAAACTTTGGAATCATTATGTTTTTCTTTTATTAAAGTGTAATTGACATATGACATTGTATTAGTTTCAGGTGCACAATATAATGATTCAATATTTGTACACATCGGAAAATGAACACCATAGTCAGACTAATTCCATCTGTCACCACGTGGAGCTACAGAATTGTTATGGTGTGAGCCCTAACACAAATGTGGCCTCATTCTGAACCAAAAGCAGAGGAAGAGTACCAATTAAATTGTTGAAACAAAGCAACCTTTGATTTGATACCTCATTTTCTTCCTTATATCTCTGATGTGCTGAACTGATTCAGTGCCTGTGCCCCGAGGGCTTGTTATGTGCTGGGTACTCCTGCAAGCTCTGGGTCCTGGCAGGTTCCTGCCCTCAAGGACCTGCTTCTTTCTAGCTGGAAGTTCTTGTTCTGTTCTCAGAATCTCTCTTTTGCAGGGGTCTGGCTATGTTCGAGGGACTTCAAAAGCAGCTTTAACATTTCTGCCCTGGAGAGCAGAGCACTAGTAATAAGTATGGGAAGAAAGGAATGGTTGCTACTTTGGTACCCACAAACTGAAGTGTTAATGTCTTGGTTTCTCCATGTGAAAAGTAGTCAGCTTCACTGATCCCATACTATTGAAAGTGACCTTTTTTCTCTCGGGAACGATTTAATATGAAGCGTCTATTGGTAGGCTGCAAGTATGAAGAATTCTCAGGAAAATGTGTTTAATTTCCCCTTTGAAATCAGTTCACATTTACTAAGTGTTTTTTATATACAAGGCACGGAGCAAGGTGCTTCACATACATTATCTCATTTAGTCTTGTGTAAGCCTCCCAATCTCCTATGAGTGAGACATCATTAGCCAGCTTTTACAGAGAAGATAAAAGGGGAAAGAGGAAATGGTAGCTCAGGGCTCTGAAAAGTGCTAATTCACTTCCAAGGGATGAATATGCTTACTGTCTAGTTTCTATTTGGTAGATTTCAGTAAGCATATTTAATATTAATACCTGCCTCTCATTTGCATAATCTTTTCAACTTTTCAAAGCACTGTCATCTCTTTCATATGTTGTTTGATGCTCATGCTAGCACTGCCCTGATAACAGCCTAGAACTACTTGATGGCGTCTCTTTTCAAGCCTGAATCTCTGCAGAGAAACTTGCTTTTTAAGCCAATAGAAACCTTGCTTCCAGAAATCAAATCTACATCTTCATTTGCAGGGTGTCCCTGGGGTGGCGTAGTGTATTGCTTCGTACAGCGGCATACATGAGCACTCATACTGGAGCTGATTGCTATGGTTACATCTGCCCCCAACATTCTCAACAACTCTAGACTTTAGAAATTTAAGTGCCTTTACTACCCTGCCTTTGTCTGGATCTTCCTGCCACTCAGTTTGCCCCAGTTAATGATAGCCAAAGCAAAGAGAAAGAAAGAAAGAAAGGGAAAAGCACATTTGTGTGCTTGTGCACTGAGGTGCATTTATTCTCAAAAATAACAAAACAAAACAAAACAAAACACCCAGAAACCAGCCTAAATGAAGCCAGGAGGGGATGACAGGAGATGAAACACAAGGCAGGTGCTTGCTTAATTGCTGCAGCTGGTGTCAAGCATGTGGCATAATTTTTCTCCTCATTTTGTTGGTATTGGTGCTCATTTAACTTTTTAGCTGAAGCGGTGAAGAGTCTAGGAACCCACTATGTTCTTAGTTTTACAGGAAAGCAAGCAAAGCAGTCTTCTTAAAATATTGTAAGTAAACACAATCTTGAGGATTTTTTTTTTTGGCTTTAAAACAACTCATTGATTATAGGAAGGGAAATTGGCTTCAATGCAGTTTGACATCTTATTTGATTCTGCCCAAATTGCTGTGGGTCAAATTATTCATTTGTGTCCAAAGACTTGATTCAACTGTTCAGACCCATCTGTATGATGTGGATTTCAGAACTATATATGAGCCCAATGCTTCCTGAGGTGTTTTCTTTGGAAAAACAAGTTGTTAAATTGTCCAGTTGATGTGGCATATTCACTTTGCTATTTGACTTTTCTTTCTTTACATGGTGAAGGAACAAGTTGCAAAAATATTGGCTGCAAGTTATTTTATGCACTTTTATTCCAGAAATGTTTATAAAGCATAAACACCATGCCAAAAATCTTTGAAGAATAAACAATGTGCCAAAAACCATACAAAGAATCATGAGGCATGCAAAGATAAGATCTTTTCCTTTCAGCAGATTGGGTCACAGAAGGAAAGGGAAATAAGTACAAGGAATAACATAATGCAGTTCTGAGGGACGTAACAGTCATGTGCCTAAAAAAAGCACATGTAGACCAGTTACTTCTTTTTTTTTTTTAATGTTTATTTATTTATTTTGAGAGAGAGAGCATGAGGGGGAAAGGGGGAGAGAGGGAGAGAGAGAGAATCTGCACCAGCATCGAGCCCCACTCAGGGCTCCAAGCCACAAACTGTGAGATCATGACCTGAGCAGAAACCAAGAGTTGGACCCCTACCCATCAGTGCCACTCAGGCACCCCTGGACCAGTTACTTCTGATGGTAGGTCTAACTTAAAGGAGAAAATTCTTCATTTTCCCCTTCTTTAAAGCAATTCAACTTAAAGAACGCTATTCATTTACTGCATTTAAGGTGATATTTGGGTTTCTACATATTTACCATAACTTTATCTGCCTTCTATTGACTTTCATCTGTATATATACAATGTTTATTTGTATATTTCATGTATAAATACATAATTACATTTACATAAATATATTTCTATTACATATCTTCCCTATATATAACTAGTACACTTTTGAACTGAAATTTTTTTTTTTTTATTTTGGAACTGTATTTCTGGTTGCATTTCAGGGATAAGGAAAGACAGGTTGCCATTTAGAGAGGGCTTTAAGATACCTGGGTTCGGTCTTGTTTTCTCCTTCACCACTCGAGTTCTGGGTCCCTGACGGCTTAGCCTGAAAGCTTGACTGGTCAGTCCTAAGTTAATGGGATGCCTCCTACGGTCCTGGATGAAGCCAGCAGCTGTGCCAGCTGAGCTAAGGAAACCGGAAATGCGAGGGAGCCACAGCGGTGCAGGAAGCGGGAAAGGAAGTGCTGGATTTGAGGGAGACATTCTACGGCCCCTCTGCTCTGTCAGCTTCCGCTTTAAATACCACAGTATTTGTGGAAGGCCACGAGGTTAGGGCCACTTGCAGTTTGTGGTGTGTGTGATTCCTTTTAATAACCAGTGGGTATAGCCCTGGCTCTGCAAAGTGTGGAGCATGGCCCAGCAAAAAATACAGAAAGATCTACGGGGTAGCTAACGTCTGTGCTGAGTTGGGTCCACAAAGCCTTGAAGATAAATGAAATGAATTCTAAGGAACAGACAGAAGGAAATTGGGGAAAGTGTGGAGGGAGGAATGCCATGGTTCTCCGTGGTTCTTTCCTAATTTGACAGCCAGCAATCCGTCCAGGCCCTCACTAACCACATGTCTAGGTTATTACTGGTCCTCCAGTGATTCCCCGTCCTTCAGACGCTTCCTGCCCAGGTCACACGTCACTGCCCTTCCTCAGATGCTCCACTCCCCATGTGGCTTCCTAGGGCATGATTTAGCATGGATCCCTGTTACCTGTCACATCTCATGTCAACTTGTTAGCTCAGGGTTTAGTATTTTAGCTCAGGAAGCATGATATTAAAATAGGAGACCTAGCTTTTGCCTCAGCCTTTGCAGCACTCAAGCTGTGTGATTCTGCACATAATGTTCAACTTCCCTTACCATCATTTACCTTATCTATAAAATGACTGGGGACTGAAGTCTCCAAATGTAAATGATTTCCTAGAACTGCTCATCCAACATGACCGCCCTGGTCTCACACATTTACATCACAAGTGCCCAGATTCAGATATGCTGGCCCTCACTCCCAATAGCATCTTTACTCAGCCAGGCCTTGGGTCCCAAGTTTGGGTTTTAAAAATGTCATCCCCCTCCTGTTATTCTCTGTAACACTCTTCTACTACAGACACGTGTGTGGCCTCAAGAACTCTGAACCAACCTAAATGATTCCATCCTATCCGCTCTGGCTCTGAGTCACCACTGCTGCTGGAAAGCAGCTCCTGGTCCCTGCACCACCCCATGCAGCCCTTGCTGACTAGTCCTACCAACAGCCCAGCTTCTAGGGTGCTAAGTTTAATAGCCCTGTTTTGGCTCCAGTGGCCTTTGGCAATCTGTTTTAAAATTCCAATAATCCTCCCAAAAGTGCTTTTTTAAAAAAATGTAATTGTCATTGTATATATGAACACTATTGTAGGCTCCCCGCCCCCCCCCCGCGCTGCATTGTATTGTAGAGGTTTTCTCTCATTGTCTCATAATCTGCACAAGGTGTTAATAAATGACTTGGGACTCTGTTAACGCTTTGCCTAATGTTGGGCAATTAAGTGTTTAGGTTTTCAATATTATAAATATGTTGCTTTTGAATATTTTGAATTAGTTTTTACTCACCTCAGATGTGTTGTTACTGTAGGACAGAAATGTTCTTACCTGCTTACGGCATCTTGTAGTTTGGAAATCCTTGCATATATCTTATCAAATCTTTAGTACCCTCCTAGTACAGTTGACCCAGCCTCCTTCTCTGCTCCTGCAGCCTCCACTTGTGCCCTCTGCCACCCCCACATTCAGCAGATGGCTTGCGCAGGACACTACATAGCTTTCTTTGTCTCAAAGACCCCTGCCTCTTCACCTCTTGCCTAATCTAGCGGTTCTCAATCGCCTGGAGGGCTTGTTAAAGCAAAAATTGCCCCATCTTCCAGAGTTTCTGATGTAGTAGTTCTGTGATGGAGCAGGAAAACTGCATTTCTTTTTTTTTTTTTTAATTTTTAATGTTTTATTTATTTCTGAAAGAGAGACAGCGTGAGCAGGGGAGGGTCAGAGAGAAAGACACAGAATCTGAAGTAGACTCCAGGCTCTGAGCTAGCTGTCAGCACAGAGCCCGACGCGGGGCTCAAACCCACGAACCATGAGATCATGACCTGAGCCGAAGTCAGATGCCTAACCGACTGAGCCACTCAGGTGCCCCAGGAAAACTGCATTTCTAACCAGTTCCTAGAGGTACTGATGCTGCGGGACCAGGATTCACACTTGCCAAACTCCTGCTATAATTCTTCTGATGTCAGAGGAAATGATTTAGCTTCTCTAACTAGTACCCACCCAACTACAAATCCTCTGAACCTCCTTCTAATCTTTTCTGAGACTGGGCTTTTATTCTTGTTTTCCTCTAGTGTCTCCTATATCTGTGCCATTGAACTGTCCTTACCCCATCTTTCAAGCACCCTCCCATCACTGCTTTTCCAATAGTAACCTTTCTTTCACCAACATTACTCAGTTCTAACTACCAAGCCAACTGTCTTTCCTTCTACTGCACATTTATCTGAACTTGAACTTGATCTTCACTTGCTACTTCTATTTCTTACCCATGTATTTGCTTTCTAAGTACTAGAAATTTCCCTGGGCACACAGGTGACTCAGTTGGTTAAGCATTTGACTTCAGCTCAGGTCATGATCTCACAGTTTGTGAGTTCAACCCCTGGTGGCTCTGTGCTGACAGCTCAGAGCCTGGAACCTGCTTCAGATTCTGTGTCTCCTTCTCTCTCTGCCCCTCCTACACCCACACTATGTCTCTCTCTGTCTCTCAAAAATAAATAAATGTTAAAAAATAAAATAAATTAAAAGTACCAGAAATTTCTCAACCTGCTCTATTGAGACTATCTGGAAAATTGAAAATCACCATTCTTCCCAAATCCAGTGGCCTTTCTTTACTAGGTAACAATAACAGTTGATATTCATTGACTTCCAACTATGTTCCAGGCATTTTGCTAAGCACTGAATATGTAGCTTATGTATATAAATACAATCTCATTGTGAAGATTATCCTCAGATCCACCCTATGTAGCCAGTATTATTTTACAGATTAAAAATACTAGGCTCTGAGAAGATAAACAACTTGCCCAACAGCTTAAGGGAAAGAACCAGAATCCGACCCATTTATGATTCCACATCCCATGTATTACATATTACCCAGAACATGTATCAGAATCCCCATGCACCTGTTAAAATGACAGTTCCTGGTTCCAGTGCCAGAGGTTCCAAACAAGGTGTGGCTGAGGCCTAGGAATATGAATTCTTAATCATTCCCCAAATGATTCTGATGTGGGTGTTCCCAGAACCACACACATTTTGAGAAACAGTCCCTCTGTATTGACATAATTGGCTACTTCCTTTCTTTAAACATTTCCTTTGGTTGCTATGATACAACATTTTTTTCTGGTTCTGTGAGCTCTCTGAGTCTGTTATTCTCCATCGCCTTCTTCCCTCTCCTGCCCGGATCAGTGGCCCCAGATTCTGCCCTCCGCCTTCTCCTCCCTCTGCTCTCTGTCCCCATGAGCCCATCCACCTGCAGCACTCCAACTCAGGCAGATGGTTCCCCACCCAGCCATTCTGGTGCCAGCCTCCTGGCGAGAGTCATGGAGCAGCATGAAATGATTTTGGAACAGCAATGAACTATTTCCCAGGCTCTGGACAGAACTGTGAGGCAGATGATACGTCAAATTGGGTGCCCCATCACCCCACATCACTCTTGGGTCTTTCCTCTTGCCCCTAAGAGCCCTGTATTTTGCAGCTTATCCAATCAGTTTGGCAAAAAGCTGATCATGTTACACAGTCACACTAACGTGTTAATTCTGCCACTCATTTGCATTTTTAAAATCTTTTATCTTTTTATGTGGGTTCAACCATTGTTCACAAGTTGAAGACATTTCAGGCTTCACTTAGCAGATGAGGGTAGTTCAGAGAGAAACTGGGTCAGAAGCGGAAAGAGGGCAAGCTGGTTTGGAAGGGAACCTTCTCTTCTCTTTGAAATTTTTTGAAGCTTAGACTCAAGGGCAGCTAGTAACACCATTGGGGTGGGGGCCGGACTTGGCCTTTCTTGCCTCCCGAACACCCGGGCAGACATAAGCAATAATTGAGCTGCTTGCAGGCCCATCCCTAGAAGCACAGAGGGTGAGGACAGACTGTAACGTTGGTTGCTCTGCTGGCTTCCTGCCACCGTCCACACTCAGAGTAGCTGGCTCCTCTTCATCTGTCAGATCTCTGCTTAAATGTTCTCTTCAGAGCGGCTGCCCTGACTGCCCTATTCACCCAGGCCCCTCTTGGTGATTCTCTGTGTTGGCAGCTATTTTCCTTCATTGCATTCAACAGTTTGTAATTATTTTATTTGTTTATTTACTATTCTCCCTGTCCCCATTTGGACAGTAAGGCTCAAGAGGACAGAGATCAGTCTGCTTGATTCCCACTGTGCTCATAGCAGAGTGGATATTCAGTATCTGTAGCAGGAATGACTGGATAGCTGCACCTCCCCACCCCCCCGGCACCCAGTGATTAAGTCCCTGAGCTCCAGTAACAGTCCCCAGTAGCCATCCAAGGGCTGAAAGACTTGAGGCAACCTGAGAACAGCTGGTTCAACATATTGGTGAGATAGTGGTGATAAGGGGGCTCTGAGAGTAGCATCAGAAAAAATTATGAAAGACTTTGAAATAGGCATAAAAAAGTTACAAGGCATCCTGTCTAGCACTGTTTTGAGTTACTGGGACTTTCATCATCTTTGAACTATTTTACAACTTTTTAGGTTGTATAAAACAGATAGCAATACAAATGATTTTTGTCACTAGAGATGCAAATGAATTTTGTCTGGTGGAAGTGCACTGATTATTGCCTTGGATATTGACCAGTTTTACACCTATTTGCAAATTCATTTTAGCTTTCCTGATTGCCTTTATGCATGGATGTTTTGAATTCTTTGAACTGCAAGTAAATACTTGCTGGTGCCTCATGAATCAGGTAAATAAAATCTCTGATGTGTGTTTGATATTTGTATAAGAGTCATGATTTTGGTTTTTTAAAAATTATCTTTTTAAATTGGACTTGATCAAAATCAAGACCTTTTGTGGATTAAAGTACACTATCAAGAAAGCAAGAAGACAGTGTATAGAATGGGAGAAAATAGATGTGAATCATATACCTGATAAGAAATTAATATCTGGGGGTGTCTGGGTGGCTCAGTTGGTTAAGCATCCGACTCTTGATTTCAGCTCAGGTCATGATCTCACAGTTTGTGGGATTGAATTCTGTGTCAAGCTCTGCACTGACAGTATAGAGGCTACTTGGGATTCTTGCTCCCTCTCACTTTGCCCCTCCGCATCTTGCACACATGTGTACACTGCTTCTCTCTCTCTCTCTCTCTCTCTCAAAATAAATAAACATTTGAAAAAAGAAATTAATATCTGTAATCTATAAAAAACTAAAACTCAACAACAGAAAAAAAACAAAGAACCCAATTCAAAAATAGGCAAAAGACTTGAATAGACAGTTCTCCAAAGAAGATATAAAAATGCACAATATGCACATGAAAAGATGCTCAATATCATTAGTCATTAGGTAAATAAAATCAAAACTACAATGAGCTACCACTTTATGCCTACTAAGATGGCCATAATAATAATAATTTTCTAAAATAACAAGTATTGATGAGGATGTGGAGAAGGTAGAATTGTAAAATAGTAGCTGCTATGGGAAACAGTTTGGTGGTTTTTCAGAAGATTAAACAGAGAACTCCCATATGACCCAGCAATTCTACTTCTCCATGTATATAAAAAGAATTGAAAGCAGAGACTCAAATAGATATTCCTACACCAATATTGATACCATCATAATTCACAATAGCCAAAAGGTCTATACAACCCAAATATTGGTTGACAGATGAATGAATGAAGAAAATGTGATATATATGCAATGAGTATTATGCAGCCATTAAAAGGATATAAAGTGGGGCACATCAGCAAGTAGATGGACCTCTGAGCCATGACAGTGACCCATAGTGCAGGTAGTGAAGAACACCCAGACCTAGCCCTGCAGAACACCAGGAGCCTGAGAAGGCATAGACTCTGGGGAAGAGGAAAAACTGAGTGTGGGGTTACAGAAGCCAAGACAGACTAGCGACCTTACTCCTGATATCTAGCAACTCGCTGTCCAGTGACTGGGGGCCACATCAGCCATGGTCTAATTTTTCTTGTCATGTAAGAAAGCATCATCACCCAACAGAGTAATACTTCTCATCATAAAGAGAACCTTGTCAGTCACACACTTTATTGTCAGACATTGTGCTAAATAGTATAGCCTGCATAAGGATGTTGTCTAATAGAAAACAAATCAGGACATAGGAGAGACTTTTTACTTCAAAGATTATTACAAAGGAAGAAAGGGACTATTGCAACAGAGAGAACCTGCAAGTGTGTCAGAGGTCAGGGCAAATAAATGTCTTTTGTAGAAAGGTGTAAGCAAGGCTGGAAAGAACTGAGTGTGGGGAAATGGAATGAAAGGCTGGCATGATCAGATGGTAGATCAGAAGGATTTTATGCTAAGGCCAGTCCATTCTCAGGAGGGGCTCAATGCTGGCTCATGCTGTGACAAGCCAAAGTTCAGGGACTTGGAAGAAGGAATGAAGCTCAACCAAAGTTTGGTTAACAAGCATTGTGTTCCAATTGATCCGTGGAGTAAGCAGTCCAGCTCATTATTTATGAGGCAAAGAATAGGAATTTGGAAGGTCTGTGTGTGGCTTTGTTATAGGTTAAACAGGAGTCATCAGAGTCTTATCTAAGTCATATGGGGATTTGCAGTAAGCTGTTTTCTAGAACACAAAAATGAGGGGATTCCTGGGGCACCTGGATGGCTCAGTCAATTAAGAATCCAACTCTTGATTTCTGTTCAGAGCATGATTGCAGGTAATGAAATATATCTCAGTGTGGAGCCTGCTTAAGACTCTCCTTCTCCCTCTCTCTCTGGCCCTCCCTGACTCTCTCTCTCTCAAAAAAAAAAAAAAAAAAAAAAAAACCCAAAAAATAAAATTGAAAGGATTCCTTTAATCATCAGCATTTTCTAGGAGCAAAGAGTTCAGGTAAAATTCAATACTGTCAGCATTCTCTGGGAGGTGAGTTCCATCTCCCCAATCTGGGAGTCACCCTGGTCCTCTCAGCCAGCATAGATAATCCTGCCCAGGAATTTAGGGACCACCCTTTGCTGTGGCCCAGGCTGGAACCCTGTCAAGCCCCCTTTCCTGAGTGTTTTTTTAAGGTTTTTGATTCCTCCTTTGAAAGAGTCCTTCTGTTTGGCTTACCAGGAGCTTGTCTTATCCCTAAGACATATATCCAAGATAGCCCCATAACATTTTCTTCCAAACCACCACCTCCAAAATGCAAGTCTGAGGATAATGGACCACCCCTTGGAAATTTACATCCTATGGGCTGAATGCAACTCAAAAAAAAAAAATGTTTTGTTCCAAGGATTGTTTTGCTTTGATTTTCAAACTTGAATTTGACACCAATATTAAAAATCTGAATATTGAATCTAAAAATCCAGATTTCCAACTCCTCAGGAAAAATGGATTGCTCTAGCAATTGTGGCCTGCATTTCTATTGTATGCTTCCTACAGCGTTTCACAGAATTCCTGATAATAAGGTGTGTCATTGAAAAAGTTCTACTTATGAATCCAAATATTACTTTGGGTGCTGTTGCTTTTTTAAAGCCCTAGTCAGGAGAGGCATGACTTTCCATCTCCTGTTTACTGCTGCTCCTCTGAATCTATTCAGTCGTTTATATTGTTGTGCATGTTTAAGTATTTCCACTTCCTACCACCAATGATCACTTTCAGTACTAGGACAACTAGTCAAAGAGGCTTTACTTTCAGAGAATATGTTAATTAAGGCATCATTTTGGAAAATTGCTTACTACTTACATATAATTGCCTGCCCACATAATGATGCTGACATGATCCTTAACCATCCAGTAGACCTACTTCACTGGACATTTTATTTGATATACCAACATGCTTTCTACATGGTCAACTTGTGTCCATACACTGTGAAATCATATGATTTGATCAACTCCTACTTGGTTCTTGCTTACACCTTATAAAGAGAGAGAGGCTGTTGGTCACTGGTGAATATGGGAGGTCTAGGAGGACATACTTCCCTTTCTTTTGAATGCAAAGTCAGTCCAATTTGTAGCATAGAGTTAACTCTGTGGTCTAAACATTTGGAACATAGACATAAAGTCCTCTGTCTCCTAAGCATTTCCAGTCTTCCTATTCTTAGGACTAGAGGCCCCTCCCTGGCGCTTCCACAGCCTTTTGGGTCTATTCCTATCACTGCCCACAGTGCTATACTCTAATGACCTGTTTCTGTGTGTCTCATGTAGAGCTTGAGCCTTGACAGGGGAATTATGTATTTTCCATGATTATAGGTCCAGGCCTAGCCAGCTCCTGAGGCAGTATCCAGAGGTACAACACACATCAACCTTCATTATTTTAGTGAGTTTCTCCACTTTGCACGTTCCTGAGTGAGGCACGACATCTTTATACCCATAGATATT
This sequence comes from Hyaena hyaena, assembly GCF_003009895.1. Classification (NCBI taxonomy): domain Eukaryota; kingdom Metazoa; phylum Chordata; class Mammalia; order Carnivora; family Hyaenidae; genus Hyaena; species Hyaena hyaena. The sequence goes on along the minus strand of NW_024080676.1, from coordinate 2,049,366 downwards.
ATATGACAAGAAATAAGTGCACCAGTTCTCCGGTGACATTTAGTGTTCCTGGTGTCTGCTTCTCATCTTGTCTGATCTGGTGTCTCCTTATCTCTTAATCACAAGGCTCCTTATCCACGACTGCCTCAGAGAGGGATTTTATAGACATCCTGTCTCTGTTCTTGCCTCCTGGGACCAGGCCTCAAAATGACAATCAATTCATTTGGTAATTGATATATGTTGCTCAGTTTCTCCGCTTAACTTCCATCCAACCACAGTGTTCTTGCTCTGGCAGTTTCCTTTGGGCATTTACACAAGCAAGTGACTGACCTTTGACCAGCTTGCAAAAGATAGCCATTGGACTTTGTCTCTGTTCATGGACTGAGCTCTACTAGGGAGGCTATACAGCTGCCTTCTGCCAGATCTTGACTTAGAAATGTATGGTAAGTACAGGCTGACCTTGCAAAAGGGTCTTTCAGTCTTTTGGGTGCTGACTAAAGTCTTTCTCAGCACTAAGAGAGCTCCCCCTCCACTATCCACCCCTCCCTCCAGTTGCTCCTATCTTGGTGCCTAGGAAATCTGTCTTTGACTATTCAGCATTTATATGGTATGATTTCCGGGACCCCAGGAAATCCCACCTATCTACTCCCCAACCTGTTCTATTGTGCCTAACATTGCTTTAATCACCAATACTTCCATTTATCCATTAGAGTCAAAGTTTTAAAAACCCTCTAGGAGTAGTTAAATTTTTTAAATGTAAACTTTTTACTGGAGCATAACATTCATAAATAAAAGAACACAAACCATAGGTATAAATGAACCACTCAGGTAATTAATGCAAGGATCAAGAAACAGAATATTGCCGTCTCCCCAAAAGCTCTGCCCACCATGGCCTTGAGCCCCCTTCACCTCCCCTTCACCCACCAGGGAAACCATTATCCTGACTCATAACAGATTACTTTTGCTTTTGTTCTTTATATAAATGGGATTGTGTTAAATGTATTCTTTTGCAGAGATTGATGAAGGAAACAAAGGCAAGAGAAATGTGCCTTAAATTAAATCTCCTTGCAGCTTGTAGCCCACTGATACACACCTGAAACATACAGAGAGTGACCTTGCTCAAGGAACTCATGGTTAGCTTACTTAGCCTTAATGTTTATGTTTTGTTAAAAACTAAAAGTAGCCTTACCTGAACAGCAGCTAACCCCTCAAGGTCCTGAAAGCCTTGCTTCCAAAATTCCTTAGAAACTGACTTTATCTCTATCTCCCTTCCCTCCACAAACTTAAATATATAATCAGTCACTCTTCACAATTCCAGTGCAATGCTTTCTGCCCACAGGTCCTTTCCCCATGCTTTAATAAAATCACCTTTTTGAACCAAAAACATCTCAAGAATTCTTTCTTAGCCATTTTCTCAGAAACCCCACTTCAAATTTCATCATATACAGTATTTCTTTTGCTCAGCATTATATTTATGAGATTCACCTATGCTGTTGCATATAGTTGTGGTTTATTCATTTTTATTGTTCTATAGTCTTCCATTGTGGGAATAAACTATAATTTATTGAACTGTTCCAATGCTGAGGGATATTTGGGTTGCTTCCAGTTTTTTACTTATAAATAGTGCTGTTATTTTTAACTAGTGTTTTCTAGTTCAGGTCTTTCAATGAACATATGTACACTTTTCTGTTGAAAATACACTGAGGAATGGGATATATGAGACATAGGATATATTCATCAGCACTAGATCTGTCTTTTCCATTTAGCCATTCTGGTGGGTGTGTAATGGTGTGCCTTCTGTTCTTCATTCCCATTTCTCTGTAACTAGTAAAGATGAGCACTTTCTTTGACATGCACTGGCCATTTGAATATCTTATTTTGTTAATTGTTCAAGTCTTTTTGCTAAATGTTCTATTAGCTTTCTGCCTTTTACTTTTGATTTTTTAAGTTCTTCATATAATCTGAAAATTTGTTGACTGTGCATACTGCAATATTTTTTTCCCACTCTGTGAATTAATTTTTCAACAGAAGTCTTTATTTATTTATTTAAAGTTTATTTGTTTTGAGAGAGAGAAAGCATGGGCATGTGTGCATGGAAGGGGCAGAGAGAAAGAAAGAAAAAGAATCCCATGCAGGCCCTGTGCTAAGTGCAGAGCCCCATATGGGGATTCGATGTCTGTTTCTGTGTGTCTCATGTAGAGCTTGAGCCTTGACAGGGAAATTATGTATTTTTATGTATTATTCTCCTTGTCTCCCAGGACAAGGAGATCATGACCTGAGTTGATATCAAGAGTCAGACACTTAACCAACTGAGCCAACCAGGTGCCCCTATTTATTTATTTAATTTTAATAAGTAATCTCTACCCTCAATGTGGAGCCCAAACCCACAACCCTGAAATCAAGAGTTGCTCACTCCACTGACTAAGCCAGCCAGGCACCCCTGAACAGAAGTCTTTAATTTATTTTTTTTCCTTTATGGTTAGCCCCTTGTGTGTCCTGTCGAGAAAAATTTTTTCTGCCTTAAGGAAGATATGAAATATCATGAAGATAATTTCCCATTTACTCTGAAACTGATTTTTTAAAAACATATTATTCAATTGACCCATTACTACTTATTGAAGAGTCCGTACTTAAAACTATGCCATTAATCATGGGATTATATAGGTGTGGGTTTGTTTCTGGGCCATATTCCAGAAGCAGTTAATTATTAAACTTATTCTCAAGAAAGAATGCTTGTAATCTGCTTCTTTCCTCAAGTAGCATTTATTACATACTCATTGTGAACTAGGCATCATGCTAAGCGTTTTAGCTGCATCATTTCATTTTAAACCTCATTAACCCCTTATGAGATAGCTGCTATTTTAATCTCCATTTTGTAGATGAAGAAATTAAGACTCAGAGAATTAAATAATTTTCCCAAGATCTCCCAGCTAGTAAGTGGAAGAAAATCTGACTGTCTGTGAAATATGACACTTTACTATACTGTTTCCCAGAGCAGCTTAGAGTGGGGAGGGTAGGCAATAAGAGTATGTATCTTGAGAGTGAAGGGTAATGGTAACAGAGAGGCATGAGACCTATTTCCCTCACCCCAACACTTACCATAGTGTTTTGTTGCTTTTATTTCTAAGAGAGAGAGAGAGGGAGAGAGAGACAGCGTGAGCAGGGGAGGGTCAGAGAGAGGGGGAAACACGAATCTGAAACAGGCTCCAGGCTCTGAGCTAGCTGTCAGCACAGAGCCTGACGTTGGGCTCGAACACAGGAATCCCGAGATCATGACCTGAGCCGAAGTTGGCCGCCTAACCGACTGAGCCACCCAGGCGCCCCTAAAAATTTTCACATTGATTGAAATAATACATTTTATAGATTAGGAACTATAGGTTTATGCTATTTACTATGAACTAGGCATATGATAGAATATATTGTTCTTTTAAAAAAGATTTTATTTTTTAAGTAGTCTTTACATCCAATGTGGGACTCAAACTTACAACTGTGAGATCAAGAGTTACATGCTCTACTGACTGAGCCAGCCAGGTGCCCCCATAGAATATACTGTTGTCATTATACTGTACATTCTTTCTTGATTAGTCGTCAACCTTTGAGAGGAAGGAGTGGCTTTTACATATGTATAACTAGAATAGTGCTCTGCCCAGAGCAAGCATTTAATAAATATTTGTATTTTTAGAGTTGAGCTGTAATTGCTAACTTGAGATTTTCTGTTCAGGTAGGTTTTCTATCCTATATAAACTGTCTTTAGTACAGATCACGTGTTCTATCCTTAACATGTATTTCCTATTTTCTCTTTTTCAATAACTGCTGCCTCAAAGGGGAAAATGCAAATCTTTGACGGAATGGTCTGGTAGCAACAGATCTGAAATTCTTAAAATGTTAGAACCAGGAGCTACTTCCTACACAATGAATGAGTTAAAAAAAGAGAGAGAAATTGACAGAGAGAGACACAGGGACAGAAAATTGAGTCTTGTAAAGAGGCAAGCACTCCCAGTTCTAGACCTTCACCAGGTCTATGACTTTAAGTTCTGTGCTTTTATTTCTCAGGTGCAAAATGGGGCTTGTTTTAAGAGTAAAATGAAGCAACAGACAAAATGGACAAAAACATACAAAGAAAAGTAGAAAAATGCTATTAAATGTCAAATATGGGCTGGGGGAGGGGTGGTGGAGGCACCTGGGTGGCTCAGTCAGCTAAGCCGCTCACTTTTGATTTTGCCTCAGGTCATGATCTCATGGTTCATTAGCTTGAGCCCTACATGGGGCTCTGCACTGAGAGCACAAAGCCAGCTTGGGATCTCTCTCCCCCTCTCTCTGCTCCTCCTCTGGTCTCTCTCTGTCTCTCTTTCAAAATAAACATTAAAAAATTAAAATAAATGTCAAATATTGATAGAAAATAAATTGAATACAAGGTACAGGTGTGCTTGGTATTAATAATAATAAAAGGACTAAATATAGGTTTTAGATATTTACTAAAAAAGGAACTGCTTGACAAAGTAACTCAATATAGTATAATGGTAAATTGTGAGGCTACCTATTGCTTTACATTTTCTGAATAAATGTTTTTAATAAAATATAATCTTAAAAAATTTCTATGTTTATTTATTATTGAGACAGAAACAGAGCATGAGTGTGGGAGGGGCAGAGAGAGAGGGAGACACAGAATCCAAAGCAGGCTCCAGGCTCTGAGCTATGAGCACAGAACCCTACGTGGGGCTTGAACCCACAAACCGTGAAATCTTGACCTAACCCAAAGTTGGTCGCCCATCCGACAGAGCTACCCAGGCGCCCCTATTAAAATATAATCTTATTGCATTTTGAAATAATCAAATTTACAATGATTTAACTTACAGATTTTTGAGATCACATTCACTGCATTGAGTAAAAAAAAGATCTACAATTTACTCTCAGGAATAGAAGGGGGCCTTGAATATCATTATCTTCTGGTTAGCGCAAAAGATGTAAAAATGATATGTATGTTAAGTGCCAAGGTTTTCTCTAAAATGGGCCCGCTGTAAAAGTCAGTGGCGTGCCAGTTCGATTCAACAAATATTTAATTAGCGCTTGTGATTTCCAAGGAAGTGTGTTGGGTGTTGAGAGGAAGCAAAGATGAAAAGCATCAGATCGCTGGAAGACAAGACATGAACCCACTAACTAGTCTGCAAAGCAGAATGGGGCATCATAACGTAGAGAAGGTAAAACACAGGGAGAACCTGGTGGAGTTCAAATCATTTAAATTTTCCTGCCTACGTTTTTGTCTTTTTCTTCCTTTTAAAAGGAAATATTTTGGATCCTTTTTCACATGTGCCAGGTGATTGTCTGCAGAGAATCTGCGACCCTGTGAAATCTCCCCTATTCCCTGTTCTTCCTTTGCTCCCATATTCCATGAGCTCCTCTGCCATCAGCACTGCATTTGGAATGGTATCTATTGTGTGGGTGGTGAAACGATGGAAAGTTATTTTTGTTCTAATTATGAGAACTGTTTTCTGGAAGGGAGAGGAGAGGCAAATCGGAGACAGACGCTCAGCGGTGATGCTCCGAGGAGGCGTTACTAAGGTTACTAGAAAGAGGACGGCAGGTGATGTACAGGCAGGGCTTTTTTCTAAAACAAAACATTTTCAAACGAGGGGCGTGGGCGTAGTGCGAGCAGTACCACACGAAATTAAAAGCTGGGCTCGCGAAGGAAAGGAGGCCGAGGAAAAAACTGAGGGCTGCGACTGGAGAACGTAGAAAGCCTCTGCCTCTCCTCCGGGCCCTGGTTGCCACTGCCTTTGTTTCCCGGGGCTGTTCTGGCTGTAGCACGAGGTCGGCGCGCCCGAGGACGGTGTCATTTAAATGTGACACGCGGCCGAGCCGGACCGGAAGCGGAGCCCAATCGGGACCCGTAGAAAGAGGCGGGGAGCGGGCGGTGGCTGCCCTCTTTGCCTGGAGGCTGAGCTGCCCGGGCGAACCGGATAGGTCCTGCAGCGGCTCGCTCAGGCCGTGCGTCGTCGCCGCAGCCACCGGGAGAGGGGAAGCGACTCCCGCGGGCGTCCTTGGCAGATCAGGGAGAAGGGAAGGGGTGTGTGATAAGGCCTTCAGTGTGTTTGGGGTTGGGTAGAAGGACCTCCCAACTTGTTCCTCATATGCTACTAGTTGACTTTTTGTTGTTGTTTTTGGTTCTAGAGACACCGGCGTCTGCCGTCTCTAATTTCTCTCGGTCCTTGTCAGTTGATTCCTAGCCAGAAGTGAGTGAGGGCTTTTCAGTGCAACCGCTAATTTGAGATGGGCATGGGATGGATGAAACTGCCAGAGGGGGAAAATGGGAGAGGGGGAGCAAGGGTAGGAGGTGGTGTCGCGGGGCTGTGAGGCCAGGATGGCATTAATAATAGTCAACATTTACAGGATTTTACCATAGTAGACTCTCTTCGAAAACTCTTTCTATGCTGTACTACATTTAATGTCCAGTTCTATCGAACCGGTATTCTTAATAGCCTCATTTTATAGAACGAGAAAAGGGGGAACTGAGGCTCAGAGGGGTAAAGGAACATGCACAACAAAAGACAAATGAAAAGTTCAGAGCCAGGATTTGCACTCTGGTAGGCTGATGCCAGAAATACATCTCTAAGCTACACGCAGTGGTTGATCCCCATCGAGATATTTGGAAGATGAGGACATAAAGGGTGAGAAGCTGGTACGGCTTGAACAGATGCATTAAGACAGCTGGAGTAAGAAGTTGACATGATAAAGGGTGGGAGATCCAGGTGATGACAGATGTAAGGGAGGATAGAGTTGGAACTGTGGCCTAGAACCTTTACCGCCAACCTTCAGTGGGGCCTTCCTCTAGAATTCTGTGGGGCCTTCCTCTAGAATTCTGTGGGACAGGTAAGAGAGGTGTTCACTCACACACTTAAGTTTGAAAATGGAATCCTAAGAATTCACAAATATATGACTTAAGATTTATTTGATGTAGCCATCTTATTTAGCAGATGAAGCCCAAAGAGATAAAGTAATTTATTCAAGGTAGCCAGGACTAGAAAGGTATCTTATCTTAGGTCCAGTGCAATAAAGTTTAGGGAGTTCCTTCCTTTCGGCGCTGCTGCACTTGTAATAGTGAATATTAAAGTTGAAAATTTTCGATATATCATTTGATCTGGACTAGTTCCTTGTAGCCATATGAATTGGGTATTGGTGACCTCAAAAGTCAAATAATCCACTGATTCCCCATTAACATGTGTTCCAAATTCAATGTAATGCTGAAACCAGTTGCTTCCTCCAATACAACTCAGTGACAATTGAGATCTTTCTATATTTCTAAGAATTTCAGTTAAAAAATGAATTGGAACAAGATAAAATTTACTAGACCAAAGGGCAAAGTTGTTTGCCTTGAAGAAACTAGGTTTAAAAGAAAAAGGAAATTTCAACATATATTGAAAAAAGATAGTTAAGTTTTAATGAATTGATAGTGTACTGTTCACAAATAGAGTAAGTCTAATGGAATAAAATAATCAGTGGTAGCATATTCCAGAAAGGCAAATTGGAGTACTAGAAATCATGGGCTTAAGAATCAAGTAGATCAGCTTAGCCACTTATTTGCTCTATGACTGATTTACTTTGTCTTTGATTTCTTCATCTGTAAAGTGTAGCGCATGGTTCCTAACTTGTGGAATTAAAAGCAGTGTTTGTTAAGGACCTACCATAATGTCTGGAACAAAGTTGATGATAAATACACTGAGTCAAAAGTGAAGCATTGCTGAATCTTGTGTGCGGTCACATGGTAGGTTCTCTGAAAAGAACCTCATTTTCAACGAAGAGGTCAAAGAGTAGCTTCCCTGGTTGGTCTAATAGTAATTAAGGTGAAAAATGTTAATGGATTCATTTTCTGAAGGGTAAGTCTGTTATTTAAAAGTGAATGAAAGTTTAGATGGCTGGATAACCCCTGAACAGTGATATACCCACCATGATCCTTTACAATTATTACAGCTTTTAAAGATAACTTATTTTTTTTAACTATTTTGTTTCCTGAACTATGAGATATTTATAAGTAACTGACTTTATACGTCTTTACAGATGCATGGTCATGGAGGCTATGACTCTGATTTTAGTGATGACGAACACTGTGGCGAATCTAACAAAAGGAAAAAAAGGTAAGTAATTTTTTACTAATCTGTGTTTCAGATCCTTTCTAGATTGAGAAGAGGTATAAATAAATAATACTGAAAGTTTTTGGATTATGTTTGCATGTGAAAACAATGACTCTACTGAATGAATTTTTGTTCCTTAAATTATAATGAATTGACTCGAGAATTTGAGAACAGTTATGTGACAAATAAGGAAATAGTTTATGGAGATTTATGGAAGAGGAGGTGGGGGCAAAAGGAAACCAAGTAAAACTTAGATTTCTCTGTTGCATCTGATTTTCATTGACCTGTTAAGGACTTATGACTTGTGAATGTCATAGCTAAGAAGGGGCTCAGTTGGAGGTCCCTTTGCAAGTACTTGACCTCAAAATGAAGTTCATGTGGAGGGTGAGATTATGCAGTTTTATGGTTTTGTGAATGAGCAGATTGAGTGTCTAAAGGAAGAAGCTCATAAAGATACTGGGCTTTATAAGGACACTGACTCTTGGTTATATTGCTGTTTTTAGGGGCATTGTTTTCAGCTTTTAGTGCTTAGAAATTTGATTTTATCTGTTAATTTAGGAGTGATTGACTGATTTATATTAACCAAACCTATAAAAATTGTTTTGTTATTTCATACTGAGAGCAATATGTTAGCCATACTAAATGAACCTGAACATTTTTGTTGGGTACTCAGTCTTCATGGATAACCAAAAGAATAGAAATGATTATAACAAATTATGTTGTATGGTTCTTTATGTTTTTAAGATTTTTCACTGAAAAATATAGCTTTGTAAAAATAGAATTTGAACAAATATAGCTGAATAGTCTATACTTTTCAGTTATATCTATCTTTATAACTAGGGCTGATCATATACAGCCTATATCATTTATAATCAGCCCTTATTCTTTCTTATGTTATCAGTTACCAAAAGCATCAATATCTCTACAAACAGGAAAATTGTGGCACAAAGAGATTAAATAACTTAATCTCATATAAGTTTAAGACAGTAGAAAAAAAAAAAGATAGTGAATGACAGAACCCAAATTTGGATCCAGGAACCTAGGTGGTCTAACATCAGAACCCATGCATTTGTTTATTTCACCTTCTTCATTTTCAAAGTATTAAGTAAAGTTAAGATATTAATTTTAGGTCTAAAATGCTTCATTAAAGATCAGTGAGTCATTTTTAAGTTAAGACTTGAAATTTTTAGAACATGTTCCCATTAGAAAAATAAAAAGAAATAAGAAATACCCTTTAGGAAAAATGAACTCTTTTAATAATTTTTCTTCTTCACAAACCAGGACAGTTGAAGATGATTTACTGCTCAAAAAGCCATTTCAGAAAGAAAAGCATGGAAAAGTGGCCCATAAACAAGTTGCCGCAGAATTGCTCGATAGGTGTGTACTTCAGTGTAAATGTCCTTTTTTGGTTTAAGATGTTTTTGTAAACTTAGGGACTTGGGAGATTTGATTATATTAATTAGAATATAGACATTTGAATTTGCTTAAAATTTGTCTTAACAGGGAAGAAGCAAGAAATAGAAGGTTTCATCTCATAGCTATGGATGCTGTATCCTTTTTATATAGTTCTAGATACTAATAGAGTATTTTTAAATCTACTGTATTTCATAAAATCTTGTGAAGGCAGATAGACTTATATTTTTAAAGGTAAATGTTTATTGATGTGCAATCTTGTCATTTCTACTTTTCAGTACAGTTCTCTATTAAAACATAAGAAAGATTTAGCGACAAAAGTAATAAAACATATTAGTAATCTATAAATAAGTTTACAAAATCCATGAACTTGCAAATATTTTTCCAACCTGTTTTTGCCTGACTTTCAAAATTTCTCATTTTAAAGTATTAAAATCTTATCTTTAGTCTCATTTTAACTCTTATTCTTTTGCTATCTGGTTCTTGGTTATGGAAGTTCTTTATTTATCTAAAGGTAGATCTGTCTGTGGACTGTCCTCAGGCCTGTTGTGGCTTCAACTCTCAGACATGACTTGGGTCTGTCTTTAAGATGTTTCTTGCTACCCTATTATAGCCATATCTCACCTCAACTTTTTGGTAAGACTGGCTCACTATACTAACTGCTACCACTGTCCATCCATACTACTGTTGGGAACATTGGGAGAATGAAAGAGAGGTCAAGCAAGACCTGAAGTATTTCTGGATATTTATTACTATGGGCAGGATTAAGAGACAATGGCAGTTAGATACATCCCCTATCTATCGACATCTGTTTCACCTTGTTATCATTCCTAATCCATCTCTATAAGTTGTAGAAATTCTTATTTCCAATTTATTTATTCCTCTTATGTTCTAATAAGCTGATAGCTCAGTTTTCCCATGGATTTATTCTCCTCCGTCACATGTTCCTTTAGCATTTCCACATCAATTGTGCCTTGTGTGACACCACTCATTTGGGGGTGTTTGGGCATCTAGTTACAGCCTGGTGAGAGTGAAAGTGTAGGTCCCATTTTCTGGTATGGGTGGAGGCAGGGCCACAGTTATTTCTAGAATTTTTGGCTGCAGTAGAGTAGGCATTGTCTAAAAGTTACCTGTCTTGTCAGGTTGCCTCTCTTTTGGTTATTCAGTTAGAGCAGGCTTTTGTTGGGACTTTCCTTGTCTGTGCTTGTTGGCATTTCCAAGTTGCCAGCTTCTTCACTCCCAGTCTGAGTTATTGAGGCAAAAAGAAAACCTGGGGAACTTACATCATGTCATGCCATGGGTCTTGAGCTCCCTGGCTACTAATGCCTTCTTCTCCTCACTTTTGGAGTCTTCTTATATTTGTTGAAAAAATTTTTTTAAATGTTTTATTTATTTCTAGGAGAGAGAGAGAGAGACAGCATGAGCATGGGAGGGTCAGAGAGAGAGAGAGTCACAGACTCTGAAACAGGCTCCAGGATCTGAGCTGGCAGTCAGCACAGAGCCCGACGTGGGGCTCGAACCCACGAACCGCGAGATCATGACCTAAGCGAAAGTCGGACGCTTAACTGACTAAGCCACCCAGGAGCCCTATTCTTATATTTGTTTTAGATAGAACTTCCAAGGTTATTAGTGTTCTTAATGAGAAGAATAGGGAGAAGTACATCTTTGCTCCATCTTCCTGGAAGCAAAGTCTTACTCAGCACCCACTTTTATAAGTAAAGTTTTATTGGCACATACCTGTGTTCCTTCATTGAGGCATTATCTGTGCCTATTTTCATGCTAAAATAGCAGAGCCAAACAGTTGTGACAAAGACACATTTACAGGTGACAAGACCGCATTTACAAAAAAAATTTGCTGACCCTGACTTGCCATGGTCATATGACCAGTTAGAAATAGACCAAGAGCTGGAAAAAACCCAAATCTCTGGATGTCTGGCTTTTCTCTTTTTTCTTTTCTTAAGGTTAGCTGCTTTATGGCCAGTTTTGAAAGTATCATATTCTGATTCAGTATTCTGCCAGAACACATTGTAATGAATTAAGTCATTATTTATCTTTGATATAATAGGATGTAGTCAGACAGTTTTGTTATTTGCATATTCAGCTCTGGAAAAAATACCATTGAGCTTTTTAAAACAAAAAGTAAAATGGTCATATATCTTGTTATATTGTATTAAAAATAAGCATGACTGAATTCTTCAAATACTAAAAGAAAGTATAAAAAATAATATATCTTATATTGTTTTTGAAAGCTTAATGTTAGGATTTAATATTATAAAAGTTGTATCTTTTAGAGGCTTTGTCATTACTGGAATAACTATATTTTATAGTAATAAGAGCTAAATTGTACTCAATGCTTTTAATTTTGGAAACTATAATTTATTTTTTTATATTATGATTAAAATGAATATTGATGTGAGGCTGTTTGTATTTCAGCAATAGAAACAGGAGACTTTCTTTCTTCTCAGTTGGAGATAATATATATATTTTTTTAATGTTTTATTTATTTCTAGGAGAGAGAGAGAGACAGCGTGAGCAGGGGAGGGTCAGAGAGAGAGGGATATACAGACTCTGAAATTGGCTCCAGGCTCTGAGCTGGCAGTCAGCACAGAGCCCGACACAGGGCTCGAACCTACGAACCGCGAGATCATGACCTAAGCGAAAGTCGGACGCTTAACCGACTGAGCCACCCAGGCGCCCCTGGAGATAATATTTTATCACAAGAATAGTATATGCTTGAAAACTGTTCAAAACAATATAAACAGTATTCAATAGAAGGTAAAAGTCCTTCTACTCTGTAGTGTTGACTCTTAACAGTTTAATATTTATTTACCCTTTTAGATATTTTTTAATTCATGAGCATATATAGTATGTGTTTGCATAAAGAACTAAGTAGATTCTTACTGTTTTTCTCTACTTACTCGTACATCATGGGCACAGAACAACCCCTGAACAAATAAAATCCTTAATTTTTTGCATTTCAGTATCAAAGGCATACAAAGTTTGTAAATGACTATATTTTATACTATGGTGGCAAAAAAGAAGACTTCAGGCGATCAAGGTAAGTGTCATGAAGCCTATATAGAATGGGAGGAAGGTATGGATGTCTTTAAAAACCCACAGCTACTGTGTCTTCTGATTCTGTCATTCTTTCCTGCTTTCCATTCCAGTTTCCTTATAATATCCTGAAATGGAGAGGCTATCCATAACTTTTGGCTAAAGTAACTCCTCATGAACCCCATAGTCTGGCAAAGGTCTCAGGGAGTCTGCGGAGCCTGATCTGCCTCTAGCAATAACAGGATATGTAAGGAATACTCATGTGCCTGATTATGCAGCAAATATTTATTTATTTATTTTTTATTATTTTTTTTGGTAAAGATCTTTGAGATAATTAACTTTTTAAAAAAGACCTCAATGTTTGGTATTACTTTTTAAAAGGTAGGGAAAACAAGAAAAAACACACAAAAAAAAAACCCCAAAAATAAAAAATAAAAAACAACTTCTTCCTGTAGTTGAGGCTCTTCTATCAGAGCCTCTTCATTGTGTGTGTGTTTTTTTCCTGACCTAATAATTTTCTGAGTTTGGTAGAACCCTAAAAACACTTTATATTATCTACCTCAAATTTATCTCCCCTCTCAATTTAACCTGTATTCCCCAACAATGCCTTGTTCTATCCCCAGAATTGTTTAACACCTTTTTTTTAAGTTTATTTAATTATTTTGAGAGAGAGAGTAGGGGAGGAGCAAAGAGAGAAAGGAAAGAATCCCAAGCAGGCTCTGCACTGTCAGCACAGAGCCTGACGTGGTGCTCAGGCTCATGAACCGTGAGACCATGACCTGAGCCAAAATCAAGAGTTGGCTGCTTAACTGACTGAACCACCCAGGTACCCCCAAACTCTTAGCATCTTAAAATGTCATCTCCTCTTTTCTCTTCCATCCTACTCAGTCTTTCTAGGAAGCTGTAGTAAAATGAGGTATGGAAAACTCTTCATACGGTTTTTAAAGTTGATCTCTGTGGCATGGTGTTACTGACTTTTTTTAGATTCTAAAAGTTACTTTCATTCATTTTTCCTTATCCACTTAGTGTTTATTTGGATTTCTCATCCTAGCTTTGGTAATTTAGCACCATTTGTATAATTGAAACCAGTACTAGAGATGGATGGACACCTTATCCATTTAACTTGCTTGTGTAGCAGCCCTCTTTATCAATGTCTTTTGAAAATATTGAAATCATTTTTATACGTTTATGAACATATATACATATTCACACATAAAACTATCTTTATCTTCACGTATTTTTACTCAGGTGTTAAAAATTTCACAGAACTGTTTAACCTCCTAAATTTGACACATTTTGTGTGTATGTTAAATTGAAATAGTTTTATTTTCCAGGGAAAATGACAAGACAGACATGGATGTTATACGAGAAAATCATAGGTTCCTATGGAATGAGGAGGATGAAATGGACATGAATTGGTAATTTTTGCCATCCAACACATAATGCATAAAATGCTTTAGTCCTGTCTCTCCTACTTGCTCCCTGTTTTCTTACCCTATCACCTGTCCAGGTCATTCAGCCCCTGCATGGAGGAGTTCTGAATGGAGGACATCAGAACATGCCTTGGAGTAGTATTAAGTCTAGTTTGGTTCTTTTGGTAGTTTTTAGAAGTTTTAACTGACTTGCCGTTGCTTGACTTTGTCTTGAAAAGATAGTTTATTACACTTTTACTATATTGTTTGTTGTTCTGTAATATGCTTCTTTTTAAATTTTTAAAATATTTTTAGGAAGTATTACTTGAAAGTAATACCTGAAATGCAAATATGACAAAAGATACAAAGCGAGGAGTAAGGTTCCTCTTCTCTGACTGTCAATCTTGCAATTTCCCTCCCGAGAGAGCCAGTATTAATAGTTAATATTCAGGTATTCTGTGCACATGTAAGTAATAGGCCTCTTTTAAAACATTAATATTTATATCATATGTGTTATTTATTTGATGTTGCTTCCAAGTAGCAAACTGTGGTTGAATTTATAAATGTAAAAGATTGATATATTTTTTATGGCTCTAGGGAGAAGAAACTTGCAAAGAAATACTATGATAAATTATTCAAGGAATACTGCATAGCAGATCTCAGTAGATACAAAGAAAATAAGGTATGCCTTCCAAATATTTATAGAAGGTTCTTATTTAAGCACAGTATTATTATTATTGTCATGCCTCACATTTTTCTTTTAAAGGTGCTAATTGAAGTCTAGGTTGAATTAGCCCTGCATCTATGAAGAGTCATTTGGACCATTGAACTTCTAGAGCTATGAAATTTACAAAGGGTCTCTTAGTCAAGGGTGCTTTGTGAGCTGAGGCATGAATAGTCTAAAATTAAGCACAAGTGGCTACTGGATCTTGTTTCATCCTGACTCTGGCCTAGAGCCTCTACTGATTATAATGAATGATTTGACACTGCAGAATGATGTCTTGTCTCACAGATGATGTTTGAAATCGATAAACTTTTTTTTTCAAATAAATTACCATCTGTAAAGAGGCAGATGCACATCTTCTTTTATATAAATGTCTATTCTAGTATAATTAAATCTTAACTAGTGCTAATTAGTAATGACGGATTTCCGTTCCCACTTTACATGTTACTCTAGTTGATATTAAAGTGATTTTTATTCCCATCTCAAATTTCACATTTGTAGCTAGAGAAGGTGACCTAGGAACAGATGATCTTAGTTTGAAATGGGGGGGGGAAGGGAGGGAGTGTTGCATAAATCTGTATGTTTTGGCTAGTGTACATTTGTTTAAAAAGATAAGCTATTTAAAAATTTGTTTTAGATTTATGTATTATAAGAAGTTATTTTTCAGTTAAATCTCAGAATCATGATTGGTTTAATTTTTTTTTTCAGTAGTGTCTTGCTTCACAGAATCTTATAGGTAATAGTATCTATTTTTACAACCCTGCTTACAAACCAATGCATGTCATATATCCGAAAGACTTCCTCAGTTTCTTAGGAACTAGCTCTCCTCTGTAGTAGTTATTGATCACATCAGATCCAAAAGGCATCACAACAATTGGAGTTACTCAACTGCAAGTTGAATGTGAAATATAAATCTTTCTAAGACCACATAATAAAGCAGCTTTTTCAGCGCTGACTCATTTGTTGTTTTTCAGTATTTATTAAGGAATAGGCAAGTTATAGTGGATTAAAACAGTCACTGTAGTGACTGCCCTTCAAAAAAAAAAAAAAAACCACCTATAGTAATAGTTGAGGGAAGAAAGTGTACATAAATCAATATTAAATATTTGTATTCTCCATTTAAAAAGCACAATATATTACTGGAAATCATGCTTGAAAGAGGATAATCTTGAAACAAATTATATTTTCCTATTAGAACATGATGACTAGTTAGATATGAGGTAAATCCAAGTAAGAAATCAGAAATAGGAAATTTGGAGGGAGACAGATGTGTTGTTTTTTTTAAAGACTTCATTTTTTAGGGGCAGTTTTAAGTTCACAGCAAAATAAAGGGGAAAGGTACAGAGATTTCCTATATACCCCTCTCCCCATACACATGACGGGGATCTTTTCTACGGGGAAAGATGACTTTTTTTGGCATACCACATTTGAAGTGCTCAAAAAAGTTGAGTACTGCCTTTGATTTTCTTGCCAGGATGCATTTTCTCATAGTTTTATTTATACAAAGACAGTGTTGTATTCATTTTTTAAAAATCAGCTCCTAGCTCAGTGCCTAATATATACAGTAGATGGGGCAGTTTTAGTGAACTCCAGCCTTTGTCCCACACACCGATTCCCTTCCTTTTACTTCTTCCCTTTCATCATTGAGAATTTGGTTGGATTGTTGCATCAGTTAGGATTAGATTCAGCTGGAAGGACTGACGCACTCCTAAATAACACTGTCTTAAATGAGATAGAATTTTATTTTTCTTCTACATAGAAGTCCAGGTAGATGTCATGGAACTTTGTGTTCTCAGGAAGTTAGGGTGTGTCTGTCTTATTGCTTGTATGTGTGATATCTTTGTGCTAGAAGGTAGAGTAAGAGGAGGCGGCTCAGCACCAAATCCTTAGTAACTAACTAGTAGGACTGTATTTGTGACATTTTTTTATCCCTCTATAAGATTATAACCTTCCTGATGACAGGCACAATTTTAATAATCATTTTATATCTTCAGCAGAGTGCCAGGCCCAGTAAGTAGTTGCTTAATAATTATTTGTTGAATAGATTAATGAATGGGAGAAAAAGTTGGGAAACTATTGTACACATTTGTGCTTCAGTGGACATCCTAACATAGATGTTGGATGACAAGCAATCCTCACATACATGTATGGACTTAAAAATAGAATTAAACAGACTTATTTTGAATGCTTTATTTTTTTTTCCTAGACTGGAGAGATTTTATTTTTATTAGATTTT
The DNA here is from genome assembly GCF_003009895.1 of Hyaena hyaena. Classification (NCBI taxonomy): domain Eukaryota; kingdom Metazoa; phylum Chordata; class Mammalia; order Carnivora; family Hyaenidae; genus Hyaena; species Hyaena hyaena. Next base: position 2,032,422 of record NW_024080676.1, on the reverse strand, counting down.
AATGAGAATATTTTCAAATATTTTGAGCCCTCATTTGCATTTAAAATACAAAATTGCCTAATTCAAATAATAGGTGATAAAAAACAAAATAGGCAAAGTTAACCAGGCATTGAACACTTAATCTGGATTATCTCTTTTAATACAACAACCTATAATATTGGGGTTTTAATACATACAAAGGATATAGACTGAGAAGAAAGATCACAGAGCTAGTTAGTGAATGGTAGAGCTTACATTGGGTCTGTATGATTCTAGAGCTGAGCTTTTAACCATTATAGTAAACCTAATAGAAAACTAAGTAATTTACTATAATTTCAGAAAATTAGTATGTGAATATGAAAGATCTTAAAAAGACAGTGGAAAAAATTATTTTTAGCTAAAATACAAAGTTATGTTTAGGAATCTGGAAGGAAGTTTAACACCTTTCCACTTTAGGGATCCAGATGGTCCCATTTCTCTTTCTTGTTCATTACTTTGCCATTGCAGTGGGGAAAGAGCCTTTCATGAATAAATGGTTGTGGTTGTATTCTAATAAAACTTTATTTGTAAAATAGGCAGCAGGTCTGTCAGCCATAGTTTGCTAACCCCTGGGGTACTATGTACCATGTACTATTCTAAGCACTTTATGTGTACTATCCTATTTAAACCTTTTAAACCAAAGAAGTAAGAACTGTATTATCTCTACATTACATATGAGGAAATTGAGGCACAAGAATATTTAATACCTTGTCCAATATTATAATCTATTAAGCGGTGGGGCTAATACCTGAAATGTAGATAAATCCAACTCTTTTGCATTGTAGTATATTGCCTATTCACTGTACCATAACCTCTTTTTTTTCCCATCAGTGGCATAAAACAATATATATTTTTTATTAAGGTAGGTATCTTGTGGCCTACCACCTGTACCTATTAATAGGTAGTTTAAAAGTAAAGATTGCTCTTTAACATTGTTCAAATGTATTTTTAAAGACCTGGAATTCTCTATAAGAAAAAAAAGGTATCATGTTGAAAATTAAGTTTGCTTTTTTTTTTTCAACTTTTTATTTTAATCACCTGGTGCCCATCACAAGTGTACTCCCCATCACATATTTCATCTATCCCCCTCCCCATCTCCCTCCTGGTACCATCAGTTCTCTGTAGTTAGGAGTCTCTTGGTTTCTCTCTCTCTCTCTCTCTCTCTCTCCCTCCCCCCCCCCACCCTCCCTCTCTTTCCCCCTCCTCCTCCCCCTCCCTCTCCCTCTCCGCTTCCCTCTCTCTTTCTTTCTCTTCCTTTTGTTCATCTGTTTTGTTTAAATTCCACATGAATGAAATCGTATGCTATTTGTCTTTCTCTAACTGACTTATTTCACTTAGCCTAATACTCTCTAACTCCATCCATGGCATTGCAAATGGCAAGATTCCATTCTTTTTTATGGCTGAATTATATTCCATTGTAGTGTGTGTGTGTGTGTATTTATATATACCACATCTTCTTTATCCATTCATCAATTGATGAACACTTGGGCTGCTTCCATATCTTGACTATTGTAAATAATGCTGCATGTAAATACATGCACATAGGGGTGCATGTATCCTTTGAATTAGTTTTTGTATTCTTTGGGTAAATACCCAGTAGTGTTATTGCTGGATATTAAGGCATTTCTATCTTTAACTTTTTGAGGAACCACCATACTGTTTTCCAGAGTGGCTGTACCAGTTTGCATTCCCACCAGCAGTGCAAGATGGTTCCTTCTTCTCTACATCCTTGCCAACACTTGTTGTTTCTTGTGTTTTTGATTTTAGCCATATTGACAGGTGCGAGGTAATAGCTCATTGTAGTTTTGATTTGCATTTCCCTGATGATAAGTGATGATGAGCATCTTTTCATATGTCTGTTGGCCATCTGTGTGTCTTGTTTAGAGAAATACCTGTTCATGTCTTCTGCCCATTTTTAATTGAATTATTTGGTTTTGGGGAGTTGAGTTGTGTATGTTCTTTATTTTTTGGATAATAACCCTTTATCACATCTGTCATTTACAGATATCTTCCCCATTCCATAGATTGCCTTTTAGTTTTTTGATTCTTTCTGTCATGATGCAGAAGCTTTTTATTTTGATATAGTCTCAATAGTTTTTTGCTTTTGTTTCCCTTGCCTCAAGGGACCTATCCAGAAAAAGAGTTGCTATAGCCAATGCCAGAGAAATTATTGCCAGTGCTATTTTCTAGGATTTGTATGGTTTCAGGTCTCACATTTAGGTCTTTAATCCATTTTGAATTTATTTTTCTGTGTGGTATAAAAAAGTGGTCCAGTTTCATTCTTTTGCTTGTTGCTGTCCAGTTTTCCCAGTACCATTTGTTGAAGAGATTGTCTTTTTCCCATTGGGTATTCTTTCCTGCTTTGTCAGAGATTAATTGACCTTAAAATTGTGAGTTTATTTCTGGATTTTCTATTATGTTCCATTGATCTATGTGTCTGTTTTTGTGTGGGTACCATACTGTTTTGATAACTACAGCTTTGTAATATAACCAGAGTTGTGATGCCTCGAGCTTTGCTTTTATTTTCTTTTTCAAGATTGCTTTGGCTACTCAGGGTCTTTTGTGGTTCCATACAAATTTTAGGATTGTTTGTTCTAGTTCTGTGAAAAATATAGTTGGTGTTTTGATAAAGATTACATTCCATGTGTAGATTGCTTTGGGTAGTACAGACATTTTAACAATATTTGTTCTTCCAGTCCAGGAGTGTGGGATGTCTATTTCTTTGTGTCTTCTTCTTCAATTTCTTTCATCAGTGTCTTGTAGTTTTGGAATGCAAGTCTTTCATCTGTATCTATTTGGTTAGGTTTATTCCTAGGTATCTTACTATTTTTGGTGCAATTGTAAATAAGATTATGTCTTAATTTCTCTTTCTACTGCTTTATTATTGATGTACAGAAATGCAGCACATTTGTGGACATTGATTTTGTATTCTGTAACTTTAGTGAATTCGTTTATCAGTTCTGGCAGTTCACTGGTGGAGTCTTTCAGGTTTTCTATATGTAGTATTATGTCATCTGAAATAGTGAAAATTTTAAATTCTTTCTTACTGATTTGGGTGCCTTTTATTTCTTTTTGTTGTCTGTAGTACTATGTTAAATAAAGGTGGTGAGAGTGAACACTCTTGTTCATGACCTTAGTTAGGGGAAAGGCTCTCAGGTTTCCCCACCAAGATTGATGTTAGCTGTGGGTTTTTCATATATGGCCTTTATTATGTTGAGATCTGTTCCCTCTAAACCTACTTTTTTTGAGGGTTTTTATCATGAATGGATGTTATACTTTGTCAAATGCTTTTTCTGCATCTATTGAAATGATCATATAGTTCTTACCCTTTCTCTTATTGATGTGATATATCATGTTGATTGATTTGTGAATATTGAACCAACATTGATACCCAGGAATAAATCCCACTTGATTGTAGTGAATGATTTTTTTTAATGGATTGTTGGATTTAGTTTGCTAGTATTTTTGTTGAGTATTTTTGTATCAATGTTCATGAGAGATGTTGGCCTATAATTCTGTTTCTTTGTAGTGTCTTTATCTGGTTTTGGTATCAGGGTAATGCTGGCTTCATAGAATGTATTTGGAAGTTTTCCTTCTTTTTCTATTTTTTGGAATAGTTTGAGAAGAGTAGGTATTAACTCTTCTTTAAATGTTTGGTAAAATTCACCTGTGAAGCCATCTGGTCCTGGACTTTTGTTCGTTTGTAGTTTTTTTTTTTATTACTGAATCAGTTTCTATGCTGGTTATCAGTCTGTTCAAATTTTCTATTTCTTTTGACTTCAGTTTTGGTAGTTGATACGTTTCTAGGAATTTATTCATTTTTGCTAGGTTGTCTAGTTTGTTGGCATATGTTTTTTTTATAATATTCTTGTATAATTGTATTTCTGTGGTATTGGTTGTTACTTCTCTTCTCTCATTTGTGATTTCATTGATTTGGTTCCTTTCTCTTCTGTTCTTGATAAGTTTGACTAGAGATTTATTAATTTTATTGATTTTTTTTCAAAGAACCATCTCCTGGTTTCATTGATCTGTTCTATTGTTTTTTCAAGTTTCTATATCATTTCTGCTCTAATCTTATTATTTTCTTCTGCTGGTCTTGGGTTTTATTTGTTATTTTTCTAGCTCCTTTAAGTGTAAGTTTAAGTTATTTATTTGAGATTTTTCTTGCTTCTTGAGGTAGACCTATATTGCTATAATCTTCCCCCTTCAGACTCCTTTTGCTGCATCACAAAGGTTTTATTTATTTATTTTTGTATTTATTTTTAAATGTTTATTTATCATGAGAAAGAGAGCAGACAAGTAGGGGAGGTGCAGAGAGAGGGAGAGAGAGACAGAATCCCAAGCGGGTTCCACACTGTCAGTGCAGAGCCTGATGTGGGGCTTGAACCCACCAACGGTGAGATCATGACCTGAGCTGAAACTACAAGTCAGACACTTAGCCTACTGAGCCACCCAGGCACTCCCTTTTTTTTTTTTTTTTTTTAAACAAAGGTTTTAAACCATTGTGTTTTTATTTCATTTGTTTCCATATACTTTTTCAGTTCTTTTATTTCCTGGTTGGCTCATTCATTGTTTAGTAGCATGTTATTTAACCTCTGTATATTTGTGGTCTTTCCAGATTTTTTCTGGTGGTTGACATCTAGTTTTATAGCATTATGGTCAGAAAAGATGCATGGTATGACTTTGATCTTTATGACTTTATTGAAGGTTGTTTTGTGGCCTAATATATGATCTGTCCTGGAGAATGTTCCACCAGCACTTGAATAGAATGCGTAATTCTGCTGTTTTAGGATGCAGTGTTCTGAATATATCTGTTAAATCCATCTGTGTCATTCAAAGCCATTGTTTCCTTACTGATTGAGATGATCTGTCCATTGATGTAAGTGGGGTATTAAAGTCCCCTACTCTTACTGTATTATTATTGATTAGTTCCTTTATGTTTGTTAATAACTGTTTTATGTATTTGAGTGCTTTCATGTTGGGTGCATAAATATTTACAATTGTTACATCTTCTTGTTGGGTTGTCTTCTTTATTAATATATACTGTCCTTCTTTGTCTCTTGTTACAGTCTTTGTTTTAAAGTCTGTTTTTTCTGATACAAGTATTGCTACTCTGGCTTTCTTTGACATCCGTTTGCATGATAAATGTTTCTCCGTCTTCTCACCTCGCACATCCTCAAAACATGTGTCTTTAGTTCTAAAATAGTCTCTTATGGGGCGCCTGGGTGGCTTAGTCGGTTAAGCGTCCGACTTTCACTTAGGTCATGATCTTGCGGTTTGTGGGTTCGAGCCCCGCGTCGGACTCTGTGCTGACTGCCAGCTCGGAGCCTGGAGCCTGCTTCAGAGTCTGTGACTCCCTCTCTCTCTGACCCTCCCCTGCTCACGCTGTCTCTCTCTCTCTCTCCTAGAAATAAATAAAAATATTAAAAAAATAAAATAAAATAGTCTCTTATAGGCAATGTATAGATGGGTCTTGATTTTCTATCCATTCTTTCACCCTATGTCTTTTGATTGAAGTATTCAGTTCATTTACATTCAGTGAAATTATTGATAGATATGTATTTATTGCTATTTTATTACTCATTTTGTGGTTGTTTCTTTTGTCTGATCCTTTCTTGTCTTTCTCTCATAAATGGTTTGCTGGTTTTCTTTAGTGGGATAGTTGGAATTATTTCTCTTTATTCTTTGCATATTTATTGGTAGTTTTTCTTTTCGTGGTTACCATTAGATTTAGATATAACATCTTTTATATATTACAGTCTCTATTAAGTTGATGGTTTAAGTTTGAATCTATTGTTCACTCCTCTTCTCCCTATGTTTTAGGTATATAGTATCATATTTTACATAGTTTGTCTGTCAGCCTTCAGGTTGATATCTCCGGTATTTAGGATAATTTGATAGTTATCTACTAGTATTCATGGGACAAGGGGAGCCTAAGGTCCTCCTACTCCCCTGCCATATTCCCCTGCTGTTGAATTAGATTTGCTTTTCAGGTTGGTAAGTATCATTATGTTATTTGTTGGCTCTGTGTTTAGATGTATATACAGTTTAAATAATGTTTAAATTTATCCTATCATAAATGTAATCTTTTTCTCATTAGTTTGGATTTAGGTGGCGAGTAGAAAAAGAAGTAATTTCAGGAAAAGGTAATTCATTTTTTGAAATTTTACTTTTTAATAGGATAAAGTTATTTTGTTATATTATTGAATTGAAGTCATTTGGTAAGATTATTCCTAATTTATACAATAAATGCTTATCTATAAAAATAAAATTACAGTCAACATATTTGTGATGTATGAGCAAAGGTCAAAATATAATGGTTTACTGATTTTTACTTCTAGAATTTTTGGTTTTAGAACATTTGATAGAGTATAAGTAGAAAAATTTTAAAAAAAAAACACTTTTTTTAAGTTTGTTTATTTATTTTGAGAGAGAGTGTATGAGTGAGAAGAGGCAGAGAGACAGAGAGAGAATCCCAAGCAGACTCCACACTATTAGCGCTGAGCCCAATGTGGGGCTTGAGCCCATGGACGATGAGATCTTGACCTGAGCTGAAATCAAGAGTTGGATGCTTAACTGATTGAGCCACCCAGGCACTCCAAAAATGTTTAAAGAATTAAACTAGTAAAGGATGAATACTTGAGGATTTTTTAAGTTAATTTTTGGAAGAATGATTTGGTATTACTGTATTTCAGTCTAATCACATTTTGAAAGTAGAGATTATCACTTTGAACCTAATGGGATTTTTGGATAGGCTATTTCTTATTTTGGGATGACATTGAGATTGAGACCAAATATTTAGTCTTACAGCAAAAGATCAAACATTTGGGAGGTAATTATTAAATGCTTTTTTAATGCATTGTTGTAATCTCATAAGTCTCTGAAAAATTAATCTTTATCATCTTTCATGCTGTAAAGTTAGCTCTTTATTGATAATTGCATTTTGAGGTGTTAATGCTTCTGAAAGCTACAAAGGAGCATTTAGGAAATTATTTTAAACTAATAACTTTAAAAAAACCTTTAAACTAAAAATAAAGGTTGCACTTTAGGATGATTAAACATCGACGCCATCACTGTGGATCATTTCCATCTTCCATAAATTCGATGTCTATGTGGAGTATAAAACTGGATATGCAATAAAACAAAATGAAAGAGTAGGACACTTTTTTCTTTAGATAAAGGATCAGCCCTGAAGATACTCTAAAGAAGAAGGAAAAAGAATAAATTTAAAGCTATTTTTTAACTTTTCTTAGTATTGCATTTTAGTTTATGTTTTTATGTAAACAATGAAAAATTTTGAAATGTTTCAGTTTTAAAATTTTGTACTTTTATTAACTGGAATTTTCAGGTGATGGTAAGTAATGCTGCCTTTAAAAAATTGATAGGCATTCTCTGAACTAATATAAGTGAAAAAAGGACTAGTTGGTGAGAGAAAGCTTTTGCTATGATTTTGAATTATAATTTTGTTGCTGTTTTAACAATAGAGCCATTACTAAACATACATTTCATGAAGTATTCATTTAGAATGAGTAAAAAATGCCAGTTTAGAAAAGTTACAGGTTCTTTGGACTGATAATTTTCAAAATTCATTTCAGTAATTTCTTTTTAATGAAAAGTTGAGATTTGTTCCTGTTGGTACAAATTATTGAGATATAAATTATTTTTTTACTGTACAAGTAGAAGGTTCATCTTCTGTAAAAGTAAATAGTAGTTGCGTAGTTTCTTTCATTTTTTTCTCTTGAATCGTCATTATCAGTCCTGTTTTACAGAATGTTTTCATATACAGCAGACATGATAATGTGTTGATTTTAGTGTCAAATAACTCTAAATGTAGAGCATTATTATTTCTACTTATTCTGCTTCATCTCAGAGTACTACCATTTTAAAACGTGCTTTAAATGCCATTTTATGCTGGTACTTAATATAGATGGTATAATGTTAATACTTAAAATAAGAATTTTAATCAATTTAAAAATTATTATTAAATATTAAAAGGAATTCACCAAGGTATAAATACATGTATTATGGAAAATATATTTATTCTTTTAGGGTATTATTATTGAGTATACTTTTTTAGTACTTCCATTTTCCAAAGTATAAGATTCCCTAACAGGGAGTTAGTAAAACTCTGATCTAAACAGTTTATCTGTTGAGCAAGAATTCTGCGACTGATTTTTTTTTTAAACGCTTTCTTCAGCTCTTTGATTTAATACTTCTTTACACATTTGTTGAGCATTCTATAGTTATTACACTCAGTTATTTTTTAATGCTGACTTGCTAGAATTAGAATTTATGTATGGTAAATTTCAGGAGTAATTCCAGATTAATATTAATATTCTATATCAATATTGTCACCAACTATCATAGCTAATATTCCTTTCTTTTTTGCAGGCCAGTTTTTCTGTGGAAATAAATGTTGTGATGAAAAAGAAGATTTGAAGAGTTGGGAAGTTAATTTTGGTTACGTTGAGCATGGTGAAAAGAGAAATGCACTTGTTAAATTAAGTAAGTTGACTTTAGCGGGGATATAACCACTTTCTTCAAAGTTTATCGAATTGCTTAGATTTAAAAATATATAAGCTAATTTAAGGTTTAATTAAAAATTTTTGATGTATCATTGTGGAAGTGCTCATTTTTCTGAGAGCTTACCAAAGTGATAGATAACTTTTGAAAATAAAATTTTTATATTGCTAGCATTATGGTGACATTTTAGGTGAAACAGTTCTAGTGCCAGATAGAAACTGATAATTTGTAAAGTTAAGACCTCTTCCCATTAATGTGAGAATGTCACCAATGCACAATGAGATGTGGTGTATCAGAAAAGGGAGCATAGAATCTCATTACCTAGTAGCCGTATTGTTATGGTGTGGACAATAAATACATTCTCTTTGTGTCAATAAAGAAAAGGTTTTAGGAGGGTAACGGTTCAGTCTTAAAAGCTTAAGGTTATAGCCCAGAATGCAGCAGCCTCTCGTAATATGCATGTTTTAGAATCTGTCATTCCTCCTTTTCTTCTCTTTCCCCTTTTCTTTTCTCTTCTCTTCCCTCTTTATTTCCTTTCTCTTCTCTTCTCTTCTCTTCTCTTCTCTTCTCTTCTCTTCTCTTCTCTTCTCTTCTCTCTCAGCTAGTCTTCTGTGTCAGCTTCTTCTCCTGTCATGTCATCTACCGTACCTGGGTCCTAAATAAATGTGCTTCAGAGTTTTCTGCTCACTCCATACAGAAGTCAAAAATTTCCTCATGTGCTACTTAATGCTCACCAGAGCAGAAGTCCCTCCTGGAAGTGCTCATGGGGATAAGACAGCTGGTGTGAGCTGAAATTAAGTTTATACAAGGCAAAAGAAGAGCCCACAACTGTGGAACTTTTTGAAATGCTATTTGTTATTTGAAAACTTTTAGAAGACTTCAGAGGAAGTGACTATACCCACACTGTTGTTATTAGATATCTTTTTTATGAGGCACTCATTAATGCTATGTATAAAACAGTTTGCTTTTAAAATAAATTGACAGTACTTTTTTCTAAAGTAATGTTAGAATATTTTCGATGTCTCAAGCATTCTAATACCCTTTTTACTGTGCAGAGCCATTTAAAAAAAATTTTTTTAATGATTTATTTTTGAGACAGAGGGAGACAGGACGTGAGTGGGAGAGGGGCAGAGAGAGAGGGAGACACAGAATCTGAAGCAGGTTCCAGGTTCTGAGCTGTCAGCACAGAGCCTGATGTGGGGCTCGAACCCACAAACTATGAGATCATGACCTGAGCTGAAGTTGGACGCTCAACCGGCTGAGCCACCCAGGCGCCCCCAGAGCCATTTTTTGAGGTAGAGAGAATCAAATTGTTTTTTTCAGAGTCTTTATTTCCCCTCTTATAGTAAAGGGATATAAGGAAGAATGAGAATGTATGATATTAAAAGTAGAGTAGCAGTACAGTTATTCTAATTCAGCCTTTCAGTGGTGTCACTTTTTTTTTTTTTTTTTTAGGATTATGCCAAGAATGTTCCTTTAAATTAAATTTTCATTACAGGTAATATTATCTTTTAAAATGCTGTTGTTATTGTTTTCTAGTCTTGAATAGTCACTTAACTTACACTGAATGTCTAAATGTAGACTTGAGTGGTTGATGGTTTAATTAATTGACTGTGTAGAATATGTGGCATTACTGTGTGATACACCATACACATATACCAGGGAACTGGAAGGTTGCCTTGCCGTACTGTAGCCAAGCAGTTTTAAATGTGAGGGCCCATACACGGTGGTAGATAGATGTTAGAATGTTTAGTTTGGAGTCAGTGTTCAGATGCCATAATATTCTTGTAAACTGTATTATAAAGCAGATCTTCATAAAGTGATACTTCTGTCTCATTTAAATAGTGTTTTATTTGGAGTTTGTCATTCTTAAAAGGAATTATATTCCTCTGTTCTCATTTCAAATGTCAAAATCAGGCTCCTGTTGAGTGAGCTAGAATGTGGCTGTCATGTTCAGTGGGGGAGGAGTATCCATGTTCTGCAGTCTGCAGTACATATCAAGAAGGTCATGGGCTTGGAAATCAGCCCCCTGTGTATTCCTCTCAGCTTCTCCACTTACTAGTTATCTGTGTTGGGCAAGGAACTTAAGCTCTAGGGGGCACAGTGGTGCCTCAGTTAAACGTTGAGCCTCCGGACTTGATATGACTCATGTGGTGATCTCACGGTTTGTGAGACAACCCTACCTCGAGCTCTACCCTGACAGTGCAGAGCCTGCTTGGGATTCTCTCTCTCCCTCTCATGCTGCCCCTCCCTCTCTCTCCCCACCCTTCTCTCTTTCAAAATAAGTAAATAGGCATTAAAAAAAGGTATGGAAACCAACTTGACAATAAACTATTTAAGAAAAAAAATTAAAAAAATAAAGTAAAATGCAGCATTATAAAATAATAAACTTGTCTTTAACAGAAAAAAAACATTAAAAAAAATATTTAACCTCTGTAAAACTCAATTTTATCACCTCTAAAAATGAGGATGCTAAGGATACACTGGTAAAAGTGCCTATAAAGTGCTTGACATAGTGTCTGGCATATGCTAAGTCAAGCATAGAGAGGTCCCTGGCATTGAGGATGTTCAGACAAAATCTGTGACCTGCCATTATTGTGAATTTGTCAAGCCCTGAATAAGTTGAAAGTCTAACAATGAGATTCTGCAGCTTTATAAAATATGCATGTTAGTATGGTAAAAAGATTTTTTTTTAACATTTATTTATTTTTGAAAAACAGGGAGACAGAGCACAAGCAGGGGAGGGGCAGAGAGAGGGGTAGACACAGAATCCAAAGCAGGCTTCAGGCTCTGAGCTGTCAGCACAGAGCCCAATGTGGGGCTCGAACTCACAAACTGCGAGATCATGACCCAAGTTGAAGTCGGACGCTTAAGCAACTGAGCCACCCAGACATCCCAGTATATTAATTTTTAAATCAGCTATGCTATGAATGTGCTGTACCTAGTATTTTAGTTATTAAAAAATATTAATAATTTTTAAATTCTTGAAATTAGCAGAATTTTTAGATTATTTGAATAGCCTAACCTTTATTTCCCCTCTCCATCAGTGATACCAGAGGGGTTTTTTTTACCTTGACTTTCGAGCTTCATTTCAAAATTGAAATGATTCTTAGGAAAGGCAGAAAGTTGTGACTGCCTTAAAAAGTATTATGGCATTTGGTCTAAGTAACTTAATTTGGAAGGTCTCATGAGTAAATTTCTTGAAACTAATCCCCTGTTGTCTCTTCCTTCTCTTTCCCGGTCCCAATTTTAGCATTATCACCTTTTCCTATCTAGTATTTCCTTTCTTAATGAGTTAAAATCAATTATTTGCCAGCCATGGTACCAACAGCCTTGTACACATGGCCTAGAAGAGATGAAGCTATAGCTATAAAAGGACAAATGGTCTAAAGTAGACATTTGAGTTAAAGTAAGCACCTGCATCCTCATTCCTTTATGCCTTTACCGTATTCCTTTTTTCTTAACAGGTAGTTTAGAACTGTTATAGTGTTTCGTCTTTTGTGTGTTTTTTCAAAGTATAGGTAGATATGAATTATGTGGAGGGAAATGACATTTGTTTTTGTAATTAAAAAATGATTAAATGATAGAAAACAAAAAGGAGGAAATGAGTAAAACTATGATTTATACTTACTAAAATTTGTATACAGAACTTATAAAAAATAATTTGTCTTAGAATTTTAGGCTCCATTCAAAATTGTCTTAATTAATATACTAACCTAAAATATTTATGGACTCATTTAAGTGTTCCTTATGTAAATTACATTATAAAAATAAGTAGTTTAACTGATTTGACTGTTTTGCTCATTGGTTCTTATTTTTCATAAAGGTCAGTTGAAAAAGTTAACTTTAGTTTTATATTCTTCAACATAAAGGAGGAAAGAAGTCAAGTCAAAAAAAAGAAAGGACAAAACCAAAAAAGATCGTGAAGAGTCATCACATAAAAAATCCAGATTATCTTCTGTAGAAGAGACTTCTCAGAAAAAAGAAAAAGGTAAAAGGGAATTCAAATATAATACCTTCTCACATTTTTTAACATGAAATATAATCTATATGTGTCAAATGTAGAATTTAATTGGTGAACATATTTAGATTTCTGTTTTATAGTAGTTACTAGTTGGGAAATTAGATAGGAATTTATAGTAATTTACAGGGGTTTCGAAAGCAAGTTGGCTTTTAATTCATTTTGGGCAGATGGTAATAATATTGTAAACAGCATTCTTCTTCCTGACTTTGTCTCATACACCTGTTACCTTGGGCAAGTCCATGAACTTTTTGAGTTTTACTTTCCTCATGTATGTAGGGACGATACGAATAAAGGGCTTCTTTGCTCTTTGAGCTTATTGTTGAGAATCAAGTAAGAATGTGAAAGGCACTTTGAACACTGCAAAACAGTACATAATCCATAAGTCAGTATAAAATTATAACACTGTGATTTCAATTACCTTGGCCTTTGTGATTTTCTTACTAGCTTATGAGCTTCTTGAAATCATAGAGCTTGATACATATGTGTCTCCAGACCTAGCATCGTGCTGTTCACATACTCTTAGTAAATAATTGTTAAATTCAAATCCATCCATCACTTACTTCTTCCTCAGTAGTCCTTAAGCTCTGTTAGCCTTAATTTCTTCATGTGTAAAATGGTCATGATGGTAGTACCTGGATCATAGGGTTGTTCAGAAGTTGAAATGAGATAATGAAGATAAGCTGTTTGCACAATGCGTGGTACACAGTTAGCTATTATGAAGGTTACTGCTAGTTTATTTTTTAGTCCATCTTAGAGTCAAATTGGCTATAACTTAGAGTGAATTGAATTTAAATTATGTAGTTAATGGAAGATTGTATTAGTTTCAGCCAAATGTTAACACAATACTTGGACAGGAGAGGGCTCCCTTGCTCCAGCTCTGAAGATTATTAAATAGGTTTCATTCTTACATGTAGTTTTTTTTCTAGTGAATCATAACATATTCAAGCATATAGTATCACCAACTAATAGAGTTGGTGAAATTGATAGATGGTGAGAAGAAAATACTCTTCCGGGTTTATTGAGAAATGGTATTTGAAGCAGAATTCCTTTTTGTGTCTATCTTAATCATTTCCAAACTCCAAAATAGATGTTAGTAAATGTGAAAATTCTGTTTCTGTTTTTAAAAAATTTTTGTTTTAGAAATATTTAATGTATCATACTTGAGGGTTTTGTTGATTTCATTATTATATAATACTGTATTCATATCATAGTATGATACCATGTTACTCACTATGTATCCCAAATTAAAGAAGAACTACTCCTTACCTTGTAAAAGCTTAGTACCTTCAAAGCAGACAGGTAGCTGGATACTCAGGGTCAGGTATGGGGTTGGAACACTCAGATTACACACAGAACTTCCTTACAGATGTTTTTCCTGTAGTGCTCCATATTTTAATAGATGACACCTCTGTCAGCCTAAAATCATACCTGGAAGTTGCCTTCTTTGTTCTCATTATTTATGTTTAATTAGTCACCAAATCATGTCAGTTTTACCCCCAGAGTATATATTTCTCAAGTTCTCTCTACCCTAGTTCAAACTACCATGTTTTCTCATCTAGACCACTGACGTATTACTGTTCTTCACGAGTTCTGCCACTGTCTTGTTATCCCGCATGCCCTCCCCTTAATCCGTTCTCCATAAAGCAGTGATTTACTATTGTTCTTAGGACATAACCAAAATCTGCACAAAACCCAGAGGCTCTGTATGACCCAGCATACAAAACTTGTGGTTCTCATCATGCTTCATCTCACTTTCACACTCCACTCCACAGCCTTTCAGTTTCTAGACAATGCCAAACTTCTTTCCTCCTAGGGACTGTGGAGATGCTCCTTCCTCTCTTTCTAACCCCTCCCTCTACCACCCAGTGCCATCCTAACTCATCCTCCAGGTCTAAGCTTAAACGTCACTTCCTTAGGGATCCTTTCCTCCTTCCATCCCTGACCATGAATTTAAATTAATACCTCCAATTATAATGCCATCAACATTATAGAACTGGAACTTTTCCTCATTACATATGTGACAGTTATATAAAAGCCCAAGTCTGGGCTGTGTATCTGTCTGCTGTGTTCATTGCTGTATCCCAGCACCTTTAAGGTGAAAGTAAGAAAGAATGAGAAAATGAAAGACTTTAAAGATTGTTTCAGGACAACTTCAGGGATAGAGAATGAAAGCAGAGTAGATTTGAGAGATCTTTTTCTGATTTATTCTTTATTCAGAGCACCTGATAGCAGAGAGCACAAAATATAGTTAGTTTTTTTCAACTTCTGTGGCATAAAGCAAAAAATGACAGGATTTTAGCAAACTTAGGAAAACCATGTTGAACTCTGTAATATCTTTGTATCTGGGATCATCTGGAGCTAGCTTGACTTTGATGTGAAACTTTATAGCTAGACAACCGTAATTTGGCCCAAACTTGAATAATAATAAATGCTAATATCTCAGCCTCATTTGTTTTTTTGTTTTTTTTTTATTTTTTATTTAAAAAAAATTTTTTTTTAATGTTTTATTTATTTCTAGGAGAGAGAGAGAGAGAGAAACAGCGTGAGCAGAGGAGGGTCAGAGAGAGAGGGAGTCACAGAACGAAACAGGCTCCAGGCTCTGAGCTGGCAGTCAGCACAGAGCCCAACGCAGAGCTCAAACCCACGAACCACGAGATCATGACCTAAGCGAAAGTCGGATGCTTAACCGACTAAGCCACCCAGGCGCCCCTATCTCAGCCTCATTTGAACTGTTGACAAAACTTGTCAAAACAGTCTCCTTTGTTGATTTTCTTCCTGTCTTTCTGGTCTCTTCTACACCTCTTGATTATAGGTCCTCCTCAGTCTTACTCTTAGGTGTTGGGAATTGCCTATGGCTCTCACATCATTTCTCTTCTTTCTGTGTTCTCCTTTTGTGGTCCCATTGGCTCCCATAGTGTCAGGTTTCTATCATACAAAATGTTAAGTAAGTGGATGGATGGATGGATAATTGGATAGCTAGATTGCTGAGTCAGTGGATAGAGAAAAAAATATAAAAAAGATCAATAGCTTGACTTTGAGGACCAGTCTGCTTTGACAGGTCTGAGCAGAACACAGTACTTAGGTAGAATATCTTGGCAGAAAGTTGAAGATCTTACTCCTCCCACCACTACCAGTCAATCCCCAAGCTCACTTTCCTGGGAAGACCTTTCCCGGCACCCTTCATTCCACACCTCCAGGCAAGATTAGGTCCCTGTTAAACACTTTAGTAGCACCTTGTACTTCTCCTTTGGAAATACATATCACCCTTGAACTAATGTGTTTTCTGTTAAGAAATGTAACTTATTTAATTCTTTATTCAATTTCTTAAACTTTTTTTTTAATTTTTAAAAATTTACTTCTGAGGAAGAGAGAGCATGAGCAGAAGAGGGTCAGAGAGAGAGGGAGACACAGAATCTGAGGCAGGCTCCAGGCTCTGAGCTACCTGTAAGCACAGAGCCCGACATGGGGCTTGAACCCGTGAACCATGAGATCATGACCTGAGCCGAAGTCAGATGCTTAACCAACTGAGCCACCCGGGCGCCCCTTCTTTATCCAATTTCTAAGCACAGTGCTTTCTCCACATAGTAGGTGTTCAACAAATGTTAGGTGAGTGAGTGAATCAGTGAAACAGTTCTCAACATTGAAAGGAACATCAGAGATCAGCCCTGGGATCATGATCAAAAAGATACTGTGTGGTTTTCTTTTTAAAATATGGTCCTCTGGTATTGTCATCATTTGGGAGCATGTTAGAAATGCACAGTCTTGGACCTTTCCTGATCTCCTGAATTATTATAAGTACAGGTTAAGTTCAGGGGTGATTCATAGGCATCATAAAATTTGAGCTGCACTGCTCTATATCAGTACTTACTCTGCTTTCACTTTGACACCTCCAGGGAAGAGGAACTTACTACCATCCAAAATATTATTTTATGTTTTGGTTAGTTGTAATTGTTAGCAGGTTTCTCCTTAACTAATTTAGCCCAGACCTACAATTTCTTCCCTTTGGTTCCAAATATGTCTTTAGGCCTCCAAAATGAGCTAACCTCTTTTTTTTTTACACACCTATAGACATTTGGAACCCGGTACTGTGTTCCTCATATGACAGAGAAGAATCCTTTCATTTGTTGCCCACTTAGCTATGTTTTTATTTGCTTTCTGATAAGTAGGAAATAGGAGTGAAGAAACAACCTAAAAAAGAAAAGAAAAGAAACAATAACCTAAAGTGGTTGCTACAGTCCAGGCCTTGGCTTCCTGTGGAGTTGTTACTCTGTGGTTGTGACACCCTCTTCATTGGGCCTGAAAGGGGCCATTTATGTATCTCCTTTGCTTTATGAGATCTCCTATCCAAGGAGGTTGGCGGACTTGTTACTTTCCACCTGTTATCTGCCATTTTCTGATTTATCAGTCTTCATTCAGAATTATTTCCCTTCTGGTCTTATTGCAGAAGATTCTGTAGAGTTATGATTTTTAAAAATTATGCTAGATTTTTAGTACTTTTTTCTTTCTGTTTCCCTCACTGGATGACTATTGTAGGACTAAAAATGTTTGTTTTATGAAGTAATATTTGGTGTGGATTTTAGTTACTAAGAATTCTCATCTGTATATGAAAAAGCATTGTGAAAAATGAGTATTTATTTGTAAACTGCTTTCCGATGTTGAACATCATACTATAGATAAAATATGATTATATTGCAGTTAATCTGTGAGAGTTTTTTTTTAAACAATACGAGTTAATATTTTCGTGGTTTTTTTGAGGTGTTTATTATTTGTTTAAGCTTTGTGCTGTATATTTCAAGCATAAAATACCTCTGCCTAAAAGACTCTAACACTTTAATTAGAAACATAAGTCTGCGAAACATGAAAGATTCAAATGCAGTAAGGTGCTTTTCTGTAAGAATATAAAGTAAACTAGACTCTTGGGAAGAATTCTGGTCACAACTATAACTGTTATGCTGTTGCAAAATGATTTTTAACAAAACAGTGCTGTTTTCTTTTCAGGGCATTCATCCTCAAAGGAATCAGAAAATTCTGTGAACAGTAAGTATTAAGTATTTTTTTATTTAATACACATATATAGATTCAGATTATTTACAGTTTGGGTTTCCCATCAATTGTGACTTGCTCTGATATATTATTTTTTATTTTTGTACTGTGTGAGAAGAATCAAAGAAAAAGTGCTAGGAGTCTATGATTTCTTCCCCAATTTAAAACATTTTAAAGTTTCTTAAAATGGAAGAGCATAAAATTTTTTTTCAGTAAATATTATGGATACACACTTTAATTTCACATTATGGAATATAAAGGAAGAAAAAGAGATGAGAGTGGAATGGAAAAATTGGGGAAGTGGATTACAATTTAAGAAATGTTGCTTATATTGTATGAGACTGAATTATCTCTGTTATTTCATGGTTTCGAGTGATCAAATGAAATGTGTGGTTTGTGTATGAAAAGTAGAATGTTGGCATCTGGCTACTACTGGTTAGTTTTTAAATAAGTACTGTGGTTTTCACCTGACTGTATCAAACCAGCTTGGATTCATTGACTATTTGCCACAAATTTTATTGTTTTTCCCTGTGACATTCCAGAAAACATTCAAATAACTTACAATAAAATAAGATTTTTAAAAGTGAAATCAAAATAAGGGATAAGTAAGATAGAATAGGAAAATAAAGCTAGACAAATATTTACCAAAAAGTCCTACATAATTACAAAGGTAGATCACACATTTGTCACTCTTCTTCTACACAATCAAACCAAAGAAGGAAACCACCAGCAGAATGATTAATTGTACCCATATAATCGTATGTAGTGTGTTCATCTTTTTCCAGGCAGTGTTCTGAGAGCAGACTCTCCTGTGAATTCATATGGGGCATCCATCTGTGATATAACAAACAGTAGCCTTGGCATCTCAGTAGTAATACAGTGTCAAATTTCTTAAAGACATTGCAGTAGTATAAATAAAGTATAGTTCAAATAGCATATCTAATTTATTTAAACCTATTTTATAGAAATTCAGAAATTTGAGACTTCTACGCTTAGAAATTTATAAACTTAAGAATTAAGTTTTTCTGATTTTTTAAAATATATTGTCAAATTGGCTTACATACAACATCCAGTGCTCATCCCAACAAGTGCCCTCCTCAGTGCCCATCACCTACTTTCCCTTCTCCCCTATCCCACCCCCCATCAACCCTCAGTTTGATCTTTGTATTTAAGAGTCTCTTATGGTTTGCCTCCCTCCCTCTCTGTTTGTTAACTATTTTTTCCCCTTCCCTTCCCCTGTGGTAAGTTTTTATCTGATTTAAAGTAATACATATTTACTGTGACAAAATCAGTAAAAAAAATTTGTAATTACTCCAAATCCCACTATTCAAATAGAAATATTATGAGCATTTTAATTCTTCTTTTTTAAGTTTATTTATTTATTTTTGAGAGAGAAAGAGAGAACAGTGGAGGGGCAGAGAGAGAAGGAGAGAGAAAACACCAGGTGGAGCACCCTGCTCTCAATGCAGAGCCTGACATGGGGCTCAGACTCACGAACCATAAGATCATGACCTGAGCAGAAATCAGGAGTCAGATGCTTAGCTGGCTGAGCCACCCAGGTGCCCCTTAATATAATTCTGAAGGAGAATTTTTAAGTGGTCAGTAATCAGAAATTTTGCACCTGGGAAAAATAGAAAAAGAGGTTTTAAGATATTTGCTGTGTAAAGATTTAATGGAGAAGGAAGTGTCAGTGGAAGCATTCCTCTAGTTTAGGAATACAACATACTTATTATAAATTATTTTGCTGATACCTGTTTTGTTTTCAGCATATTTAAAATGTTCTAAAGCACTGATCTTTGTTTTTCCCCAAGTAGATCCTCATTGATGTGTAGCCCCTTTTCCTAAATTAGAGAAAGTATAGTAACAGTTTCCAGAGCATAGCCAGGCATGATGCTGAAAGACTTTTGCTATATGGGGCGGAAGTAGTGTGTGTGTGTGTGTGTGTGTGTGTGTGTGCAGAATAATAAATAGTATAAATAGATATATATAAAATATGTATATAATATATATAAAATATATAAATAAATAGTAGAACTATTTTTCACTTCTACTTGGATAATGTTCAGTTACCATTTTACTGCCATTTAACATATGGATTATTAAAACCAAATCCATGAAGAAAATCCCAATTTCTATAGGGAAAAATAATTTTAACTTGCATTTGTTGATTATCTACTCTATCGGCCACAATGGCAAGTGGTTTAGTTATGTTACCTCATTTAATCTTAATAATGGACATATAATGTCTCATTTTGCAGACAGGAGAACCAAGACCAGAGATTTTACATAAATTGCCTAAGATTTAGTCATTGGTTAATAGCAGAGCTGGGATTAAACACAGACTTATAACTCTACAAAGTCTGTGCCCTTTTACTTGTATTATCAGTAACTGTTCATCAGTGAATCAAATGTAAGTCTACTCTTTATACCCAAATTTTGGCAGATACATTCTGTAAATCTATTAAATGATTAAATCTATTAAATGATTTGACCTGTGTCTCAGTTCTATCTGTAAAATGAGTATAAAGAGACTTAACTTGGTTTTTTTTATTATCAAAGCCAAATGAGACAATACACATATAAAGCATGTGTCCAACACAAAGCAAGTTCTTGATAACCTATAGCTATTATTGTTGTTTGGGAAGAGAAAGAAAACCAGACATTAAACAGATTCTGGGTTTTGTTCTTTAGAATTGGTCAAATCAAAAGTTAAGTCTATAAAAGTTTGACCTGTCTGTTTGTTATCATAATTGGAGACTTGCCACTTCTTCAGTAAGCCCAAGTTATTTAGGCATCATATAATATCTAGAAAAACCAAGATGACAGATCTGTTTTCATTATTCAAAATATAGGGAAAATTGTATGCAGTTTGTAATACATTCTAAAACAAACATTGAAAACTTAAAGTAGGTCAAAAATGGATTATTAACCAAGGCATTGACAGAACTTGAAAATGTCATAGGAAGAAGGTTGAAGGCAATACAGATGTTTAGTTTGGAGAAAAGTGAAGGGTTGGGAGAGAAGGGATAAGGAGTTAGACACAGAAAATGTAGATGTTTGTAAAACTGTTTTTGTGTAGACTTATTTTTGGTGACTATCTGGCAGAACTAGAATCTATGGAAGAAAATTGCCCAGAGACAGATTTTTGCCTTAATTTAAGGAAAAACTTGTCAATTAGAATTATCTGAAGAAAGGAATGGGGGAATGGGCTGCTTCAGGCAGTAGTGAAGTGTTTAAGCATAGATTGGACTGCACTTGTGGAGATACTACAGTAAGAGACTGAATCATTGGATAAGAGCTAGATTAAAGACCTCCAAGATCTCATACAGAGAGTCAGTGATTTTGATCTTCACTTGCTAAGAACTGCTGCTTACCTTTGACACTGATACAAGAGTACCATTTTGTATTGCCTTTTCTCATTGTTATTTCCTTAGCAGTGCCCCTCCCACCTCTGGCAGGCTGTAGCAGTTACCATAGGATGGTTTCTAGTTACTGCCACTGTCAGGGAACTAGAATATTATAGATTCGTAGGGTTGCTAAAGGTCATGTAGTAAAGTCGTCTGGATTTGATTCTCTAACAGTATTGGGTCACTTTTTTAGCATGTTATCTTTCAAAGTAAATTTTTTTATAATACTCTAAACTGATTTGCTCTTTTAGTAAAACTGGACTGTCTGGTGTCAGAAAACTGGTGTAGGAAAGCTGGCCTCTGGGAAGTACCCTTGACTGGGAGATGAGCTGCCCATTTTCAAATACCTTGTAGGTTTTGTTCTCTGATGACATTAACAGGGTAACACCGTAGTGTTAACTATTAGGCCTGATTAGTTTTTCTGTGCTTTTTTTATCTCGTGTTAGTGAGTTTTCATAAAAAATAAAAATAATAGTAGAAGACTTTTGTTCTTTTTTCTCTCATATTTGGCTTGGGACCCTGACAGTTTCAGTGCTAGTTGTTACTGAGTGGGAATCTTGTTCCCAAGGCTTTATAATTTTATCATCTTTTATTGTCTTTGTATGTAGATCATTAAAAGTACAACCTCTCTCCTTTTTTTTTCTTTTTTGCCATTTTTGTCAGAATTTGTGCTAGAATAGACTCAGTTAGAACCAAAGTTTAGATATGCATATTGATTCAAGGATCAAAGTCCAACACGTAAAAGGCTGAAACCACTGTGGCAAATCAATGCTGTTTTATTTTTGTGTGTGTTTAACTAAGGGACATTCTGTATTGACAGGCCAAATTTGTGTCAGTTCTTTAAGACTAACTTATTGGAGAGGAACTATTTGCTATTAAAATTACTATATGACATATACTTTTATTGTGTTTTTCAGTATTTGATAATTTTTGGTTCACCCCATAGGGTGATTTATATGAAACATGTCTATTTTGTTGTATTTTTAAAAATAGAAGTATCTTCATTGTTTTGATTTTTAAGGCAATACATGATCATTGTTTAAAATATAAAATATTTGGAAATGCTTAAAGTAGAAATTATCCCAGGCCCACAGATAATATAATGACTGTTAAAGTTTGTTTGGACCTTACAGACTTATAGTATATGTAACCACAAATTGTATTATACCATGCAGGCTTTCTGTAACTTTTAAGAAATTTGATATAGGACAGATATTTTTCCATGGTAATACATATAGATATGCTAAGGTTTTTTTGTTGTTTTTTTTTTAACAGCTGTATGGTATTAATTTAACCAACCCTTAATCCCTAACTGGAGAGGATATAGGTTGTTTTCTTTTCTTCTTGTTACTATAGAATGAATATGTTTGTACATGTATCTCAGGTGCTTATTTTATTCTAAGTAAATAATTAAATTCTTAAAAGCAGTGTTGTTGGTCAGAGTGTATGTACATTTTACACCAATCTATATTGCTAAATTTTCCTCAAGAAAAAAGTTTATAGAATTTTTACTCCTAACAGTGTATGAGTATGCTTGTTTCTTTGAAACTGGCTTCTTCTAATTAATTTAATCAGTGTTAATTTTTTTTAATTTTATTTTTTTTTAATTTTTATTATTATTTTTTTTTACAAATAGTTTATTGTCAAATTAGTTTCCACATAACACCCAGTGCTCATCCCCACGAGTGTCCTCCTCCATGCCCATCCCCCCCTCCCCCCCACGTCCATCAGTTCTCAGTTTTTGTCAGCATTCAAGAGTCTCTCATGGTTTGCCTCTCTCCCTTTCCCCCACCATTTCCACCCTTCTTCCCCCCCTTGTTTCTCAGTTAAGTTCCTCCTAATCCTCCTATACGTGCAAACATATATTTGTCCTTCTCTGCCTGACTTATTTCACTCAGCATAACACCCTCAAGGTCCATCCATGTTGCTACACATGGCCAGATTTCATTCTTTCTCATTGCCATGTAGTATTCCTTGGTATACATAAACCACATCTTCTTGATCCATTCGTCTGTTGATGGACACTTAGGCTCTTTCCATGTTTTAGCTATTGTGGAGAGTGCTGCTATGAACATTGGGGTACATGTGCTCCTATGCCTCAGCATTTCTATATCCCTTGGGTAAATTCCTAGCAGTGCTATTGCTGGGTCATAGGGGAGTTCTATTGTTAATTTTTTGAGAAACCTCCACACTGTTTTCCAGAGGGGCTGCACCAGTTTACATTCCCACCAACAGTGTAAGAGGGTGCCTGATTCTCCACATCCTCGCCAGCATCTTGTGTTCTCTGATTTGCTCATTTTAGCCACTCTGACTGGTGTGAGGTGGTATCTCAGTGTGGTTTTGATTTGTATTTCCCTGATGAGTAGGGATGCTGAGCATCGTTTCATGTGTTTGTTGGCCATCTGGATGTCCTCTTTGGAGAAGTGTCTGTTCATATCTCCTGCCCATTTCTTTACTGGGTTGTTTGTTTTTCGGGTGTGGAGTTTGGTGAGTTCCTTATAGATTCTGGATATCAACCCTTTATCTGATATGTCGTTTGCAACTATCTTTTCCCATTCCGTTGGTTGCCTATTAGTTTTGTGGGTTGTTTCCTTTGCGGTGCAGAAGCTTTTAATCTTGATGAGGTCCCAATCGTTTATCAGTGTTAAATTTTAAAAGCATCCGACAATATTTTTTTGTAATTTAACTAGCTGTCCTACACACTAGTTCAATTCTTGAGGTTGTAATCCTAAGGTAAATATACTCTCTATGAAATTCTTCTTTTTTTATTTTTAGTTTTTTTTAATGTTAATTTTGAGAGAGAGACAGAGACAGAGTGTGAGCGGGGGAGGGGCAGAGAGAGAGGGAGACACAGAATCTGAGGCAGGCTTCAGGCTCTGAGCTCTCGGTACGGAGCCCTACGCGGGCCCAAACCCATGAACCGCGAGATCATAACCTGAGCCGAAGTTGGTGTTTAACCCACTGAGCCACCCAGGTGCCCCATCTCTCTATAAAATTCTTAACCTGTGTGTCCTTTATATGTTGATAGAAAGAAGAAACTAAAGGGAAGACCATTATATTGCAAGAGATCATTCCTTTATAAGTGTTAATATTGTAATCATTACTTTAACTCAGTGTAACTTAGGAAGTTTCCCTTGAGACTTTCCTTGGTCTTTTTGCTGAGACTCTGGTATATCTCAGCTTATTTATTTATTTTTGAAAAGAATTATATTTGCCCGGAAGAATGAATTATGTATTCAGAGACATAAAAGCTGAAGCTAAATTGTAGTTAACTCTGAAGTTAATTAACTGCATTGATGGGTAGTTCAAAACATGTTTTAAATAGAACACATTTTAAAAGTCTCTTTTAAATGAACAGGAAACTCTGATGAAGATGAAGGTACTTCAGAATCTGAACTTTGGAAGGGTCCCGTACCAGAGACAGATGAAAAATCACAGTGAGTCCTGATATTAATAGATAATGCATACCCTTTACGTCAGTTAGGAAGCTGCAACCACAGCTGTTCTTGATAACAGTTGATGAAAAAGCTTAGCATCATGAATGTCTGTTTAATTCCAAGGACTCTCTAGTCTGATAACATCAGAGTTTAATTCTAGTCATTGTTTGTGGCCATAGACAGCTAACTTGTCCAGCTTCCTCTCTGTGGGTAAATCTTTCTTCAGCTCACCTTGACAGATGGCCCTCTCTGGTCTTTGCTTAGAATCCATCAGAGAAGGGCTGTTTACTAGTTCGTGCAGCCTCTTCATGATATTCTGATTATCATAAATCTGTACAGGAGAGCCCCTTGAAGATATGCTTGGGTAAATTGCTAACAACCACCTTAGTCCCTAAAGATAGCTTTTGTCATATACTGGGAAGTTCAGCACTAGAGCTTTATCTCCTAAAAGAGGATAAAATAATACCTACTGCAAAGAATTTATTGTGAAGATTTAATGAAATAAAGAATGGAAAGCACTTTGTGCCATATCTACAAATCTAAGTGCTCAATAAATTTTAGTCCCGTTTTTAGGCATTTTGGCTCATAATGGAAAGATACCTATTGAATCCATCATTATTCACTAATTTAAGCTGATTACAAAACATCTTTCTAATTATGATATGTTCCCAGTGTAATAGAATTCAAGTGTGTTGGAAAGAGGTGGTTTTTTTTTTAAATATTCTTTTATTTTTATTCTGTGACCTTAACTTTTTTCTTCAGCCAAATAATTTCTCATGTAAAAGTTATTACTATGAATAAAATATTGCTATCCTAGTCAAGCTATTGACTAAACTTTCAACTGTAAAACTTCCCATTGAAGAGCTTTATAGCTGAAAATGACAGAATAGGTCTTATGATCAGCTCATCTTTTCAGGCAGTGAAGATACTTGAGTAAATCCTAAGAAGGCCCTCATAATCCAGAATTCTTTGTAACCTTAATAAATACTTGACATTGATCAAGTACTCAACATCTCAGTCTAACAGAGATTCAGCTAATTTTCTATATTTAAGCTCTTACTACAATTTTTAAAATGTTAATGCATTTTGCTGTCATGCTGGGGAACAAGGGACAGCAGCATGAGGAATGCCAAATTGCAGATAATTCTTAACTCAACTTTAGCTGATTGTGTACTTACTTTTTTTTATTTGAACATGGGTGTAATGGCTTTATGCATTTGCAAGTATTTAAAATCAAATGATGGAGGCCCATTGTGAATCCCTGAAGTAGAAGAACTTTTTCTGAAGAGACTGGTAAACTGGATTTGACTTTACAGCTTGGTTGCCTTCTGAGAAGGAAGAAAAGCAGATGTGTGTACCTTTAATCCTCATAGTGCCTCTGTGAGGAAATATGTTCTCCATTGCACAGATAAGGAGACTGAGCCCAGAGAAGTTAAGTAACCCGCTCATATTAGTTAGTAAGTGACAGAGCTGGAACTTAAACACTGTCTGACTTGAAAACCTGTGGTATTTTCCTTCATCACTCTGGTTCCAAACACAAATACTTGTTTAGTACTTGACAGTTTTCATAGTATTTTAACACATTTATAATACAATTTAATATCTCTTTTCAGAGTTTGATTCTTTGTTTTAGACATGATTTGTACAGCTACAAATATATATTTACTATTCTCAGAGCAATAAAAACCTATAGCCTAAACAGGTTTTTCCCATTATTAGGAGTAAGACTTATATTTTTCCTGAAAATAGTTTTCTTTTTCATTATTTCTTGATGAGACTATAATTTGAAATGAGAATGAACAGGGAAGCTATAAAGTCAACCAAAAAAGTAAAGAGAAGCAATAACATTTTATAAAGTATGCACTTTAAAGTAAAATCTTAGGTAATAAGTATATTTAGGGGAAGGTGACAACATATAGAACATTTTAATCAGTCTGGGTATAGTTATGATTGAAGTTAAGAATTATTTGATGGCTGAATCATGAAATGTATTGATATATAGAAGAATCAGCAAATTACATTGAGTGAAAATATTTTCATTAATCTCATATAATGTGTCACCTAGTAATTTTTTTTCTGTAATTATTTATTTTAATCAATATTTGTACTTTTTTCTTTTAAATAGAGAAGAAGAATTTGATGACTATTTTCAAGATTTATTTCTGTGAGATGCAAGAAAGAAGCCCACGTTCCTTAATATGAAAGTGCATTTTGAAACTCTTCACAACAATGTCATCTACAAGTTGCAGCTTGAGTGGTTTATCTTTGGAAATAAAAATCCAACTACTGTCAGGATGTCAGCTACTTTGGAAGTTTTTCAGTTCCATTGGAGACATGTTTCGCCCTCCCTTCTGTATCTTTTCAGTTGCTTATCTTACAGGCCATTCTGCCTGTGGCTCCTCGAGGATGAAGCTAGTACACTGTACAGAGAGAGTCTGTGGTTCCTGTAATTTGTAGTTTTTGTTGTTGTTTTTACTCATTCATATTTATCTTGCCTTGCCTCAGTTAGCTTAAATTATTAGAATTATTGATACCTCACAAAAATTATGAAATAGAGTAAGTATGTCTTCAGCTTCTTTTTACTTTCCTGTCAGTGGCACCCCTCTGTTTAAGCACCTGCTTTCCCATCACAACCTATTTCTAGCTACCTTTTTTTTTTTAAGGCAGCTATAATCAAATTTGACTTCTCAGTGTGTGAACAGTTTATTAAATTAATACTATTGAGGGCAGGGGAGCCAATGAGGTCCCAGAAGTCTAAACCAGTAGATTAGGTTCACAAAAGCTAACTCTCCAACAGAGAGAGTCTCCAGTAAGAAAATTGAGCTGAGTAATAGTATGTGCTAGAGCTTGTCCCAGATACAGTCATGCAAATATGGATGTACTTCTGTGCCAAGATGTATTATAAAATGTGATTCTTAATTTGAGAGTCATACCCCTTATAGTCACTGGATGTGCTAAGCACTCCTAGAATCTGTGTGCAAACTTCTGTGATTATGTGTGTTTTGGGGGGGCTGTGTGTGGAAAGTCTACAGTTTTCATTAAATTTTCAAATGCATATATTTGATTTTTTTTTTTTAAAAAGGTTTTAACCAATTTTTATAAAGAGCAAGAGCCAAGAGGTAGAGAAGATGCATGATTTGGTGAAGAGAGAGGACCAATAGAAAGTGATCATAATAGCATTTTGATTATTTTGTTGAAGATATACTATTTTTTTAAGTTTATTCATTTATTTCAAGAGAGTGCGAACTGGGGAGGGACGGAGAGAGAGGAAGAGAAGGAATCCAAGCAGGCTCTGCGCTATCAGCACAGAGCCTGACATGGGGCTTGGAGCTCCGTCCCATGAACCTTGAGATCATGACCTGAGCGAGATCAAGAGTCAGACACTGAATGGACTGAGCCACCCAGGTGCCCTGAAGATATACTATTTTAAATGACATTTAAGCATGGAATGATTGGTATTCAATTGCAGAGTAAGTAGTTTAGTCTTTTTTTTTTTAAGGTTAATTTATTTTTTGAGAGACAGAGAGACAGAGCATAAGTGAGGGAAGGGCAGAGAGAGAGGAAGACACAGAATCCAAAGCAGGCTTCAGGCTTTGAGCTGTCAGCACAGAGCCCAATGTGGGGCTTGAACCCACAAACCATGAGATCATGACCTAAACCAAAGTTGGATGCTGAACCGACTGAGCAACTAGTGCCTTATTTTTAAATGGTTAGCATCAGAGATTTTCCTTTTATTAAATACTTGTTATTCATTTTATTTTATCAGAGTTCTATTATATGTGAGGCACTATGCTGGATATTGCTACAAAGGAACTGTCTAGGAAATAATTACGCAGTCATTTCTAACCTATCAAAAAACAATGAATCAGTATTGGCTTATTAATATTGTTTTAATATCCCCTCATTTCTTAAAGAAATTGTGTTTTTTTTAATATTTCACTACTTATAGTAACTAAAAAGGAACCTTGATTTGTGAGGAAAAAGTCTTGAAATGTCCAGCAGCAAACTGAAATTAGTATACATGTAGCTAAAACAGTTTTATGATAAAAGTATATTCATAGTTTAGTGGTTATCAGAAAATAAAATTCCTGTAAAATTAAATGATGACTAGAAAAACTAAAGACTTTTTAAAAATAGATCCATATATTTGGTATTGCAAGTATAGTTTATGGAGATGAGGTTCATTTATGAATTCAGATCATTATATATAATAACAACACTTAATCCATTCATACATAATGGAAGTCATATTTGTAAAGAGTCTTTGAAAAGGCCTCAGGATGATGAGTTTAAAGATTAATTCTCCAGCAGACCTGTCTCACATTTGGCTGTAGTACAGTCTGCAGTCAGCAGTGTCCAGTGGACCACTGGTTTGCGACATGAAGTTATGCTTTCTTCTACTTGCTCTTAAGCAAAATTCTTATTTTTACAGACCTTCAATGGTGGCACATCTCTGCTCCTCAATTTGCTTTCTAGTGAATAAGGAGGGGAAGTTGTTTGAGCTGATACTTTGGTGTCAAAAATTACATAAAGCTAAAGGAAGAGTTTCTTAGGCAGTTTCTAAAATAATCCTAAAAGTGGAGTTTCAAAATTATTTTAAGTAATGGAAATCAGGTATACATGTATTACTTACTCAAGGTGATGACTTTAATAGATAACACTCATTTGAGTGTATCTATTGAATAATTTTTTTCCCCCTAAAAATATTTTAACTTTTGGGCACTCCTCGTTTGAACCTGTTTGTTATGACATTCATTCAAAATATTATCCATATTTACTTAGCACCTACCGTGTAACAGGCACTACTCTAGGTGCCAGGATAGACTTAGGAACAAAATAGACAAAAATAGACAAAAGTCTTTCCTCTTACAGACCGTACATTCTAGTGTAAGAGTAGCAGCAATCCTAGGATTCTAAATCTTAAAATTTTTACTTGTAAACATAAACAAATGGTGATTTTTTTCTTCTTGTCTCCTTAAAGTTGAACAATATCTTCTGTATAACAAAATATTTGAAGTTCATACATTTTTAATTTGATTGATGTACACCATATAGTAGAAGTAGTTGATTGTCCTTAGTTTCTCTTGACAAATCAATAATTTAGAATGCCTAGTACATAGTTATAGTAATCATTTTCTTAAAATAATCTCTGTTGAAGACTGTTATAGATTGTTATAGCTATCTCTGTTATAGATTGCCAAAAGTGGGTGTGGTCTTCACCATTCCATGGTCAAGGATAAAAAGAGGAAATAGATGATAGCATTTCAGATAGAATAACATTTGGTATTTTATTTTCCATATACTACTTACAGGCATTATAATTTCTGTACTGTATTTACTTTTAAGACATGTTGTTGAGAGATTTTTGATTTAGGAAGGAATTTGAGGTGTGAATTACAATTATTAATGTTATGGGCTGAATTGTGTCCACCCCAAAAAAATTCATGTTGAAATTCAACCTACCAGTACCTCAGAATGTGATTATATTTGGAGATAGGGTATTTAAAGAGGTTATTGGAGTAACTGAGATTATAAGAATGGGCCCTAATCCAATATGACTGTGTCCTTATAAGAAGAGATTAGGACACAGACACACAAGACGGGAGACTTTGTGAGGATACAGGGAGAAGATGACTGTCTACAAGCTAAGAGGAAGGAGGCCTCACAAGAAACCAATCCTGCCGACAACTTGATCTTGGACTTGGAGGCTCCAGAACTGTAAGAAAATAAATTCCTGGTGTTCAAGCCACCCAGTCTGATATTTTGTTATGGTATCCCTAGCAAATGAATACTGTTAATAAGAAACTTTAAAAAAAGAATTTGTGACTGGTTACAGGATTGTATATTTTTAATTTAAAACAAATTGGCACCAAAAATGCACTTATTTTCATCTTGTATTTTCCACTTTTGTTGAACTTTATTTTGCCCTCAGGGTTTTCATGCTAGCGATAGATTTTCTTTTGGTGGTCACAAGGGTGGCTTATCTGTAGATCCGTTTACTCTGTTAGTTTGTGGTTTGCTGAATGAAATTTGCTGAAGTATTTTTTCATGTTTTCTGTTTTTCTTCAAAAGTAGAAAAAGTAATTGAAGTTTAGACCAGTTGGATTATATTACAACATTAGACATGTTTTGGACTTTTTGTCATCACTGCCACCTCCTGAATCTTCTGTGGCTAGTAGAAACAAGAAAAACAGTAGTTTTGGGAATCAGTGGACCCAGAGTATTTTTATTCTGACACTCTCATGACATTAGTATCAACTTTATAGCCTAATTAATAGTTTTAACTTATAACAAGTACCAGGGGTTTGATAATTTAAAAACGTGAACTCATGTTCAGGATTGGTGCTTTTAAAAAACAAAATCTAATAAATGATTAACCAATTAACAGCTGGTTCTCAAGGAAACCACTGATCTGCACTATCTGGGAATCTTGAGTTGTTGCTCTGTGCAAGGCACAAATGTTGTTGCCTGAGGGTACAAAATTATGTTCTTAGGTCACAGACTTTTCAGGGTAGCAGGAAAGTTCAGAAGTAATTTTTATACAAATAAAGTATAGAAGATCCATATCCAGTATACTGAATACTAAAAGAAAATGTCAGGTGCCACTTAACCTGATATCCTGTTCATAAAATTGAGTTAATTATTTTTTTTTTTAATTTTTTTTTTTTTTTTACAAATAGTTTATTGTCAAATTAGTTTCTACATAACACTCAGTGCAAAATTGAGTTAATTATTAAATTTACTTGTACTAAGAAATATCTTTGCTTTTCACTCGCATAGTAAAATTTACCATTTTTGTTATCTTTTTGAAGTGCAAATCAGATCTTATTGTTTTCCCATTTAAAGCTCTTTAGTGAGTCCCCTTAGGTCCTGTAGTGGCCGGATCCTCAAGCAAGGCCCTTAAGGCCACACTTCCCTGCAGAACTGTCTTACCAGTTTCCCAGACTCCCGTTACACCAGTGTTGAGTTCTACAATTGCACTAGGCTTATTTCCACTTCAAGGCCTCTGTGCATATTCTGTTCTTTCACTTCCTCCCCAACCCCACCTCCTTTCTTTGCTTAGCCAAAGCCTACCGTCTTCAGAGTTTAGCTTAAGCATCCTTCTTCAGGAAAGCCTTCCCCTGTGCAGCCTCTGCTGGTTATAGATAGATAATCAATTGTTCACTTATTGGTTTAATGTCTAGCTCCCCTACCAGGTGGTATGCTCTGTGAGATAAGGACCCTAACCTTCCCCAGGCCCTGCCTAGCACAGGGCCTTGTACAGAGTAGACACCCAATAAATACATTGCTGAATGAATATCAAAAAGTCATAAACTCCTTTTATTCCGTTGAAGGACATCCTTAACCTTGTAAGCAAAATAGTTTCTCCCTCCATGAATTTTAAAAAATACCACTAAAAACAATAGAACCATCTAAAAGGCATGTCATATCTTTTGCTTTACAAGGCTCTTCCGGAAAGAGATGATTTTTTTGCTAAACAGTAAGAATTTCTTACAAAATCTTTTGTGTGCTGTCAAGACAAAATACAAAATCATGGCATTAACATCCCAATTTCAAGATGACATTTGATTTGAGTCATCTGATAAACTCATAGTTGATCCTAAGCATTTTAACAGTGGCTTTCTGAAGATAATGTTAAATCTAACAGTGACTTTAGAAGTAGGAATTTCATCGGGAAAAACAGCACTATATGGGGACAGTTGAGGCACAGCCTCAAGTCACCCAATTCAGTTGTCCAGCTTTACTTTCATGTAGGGCTTCCTTAAGACTGGGAGGGAGGCTGGAGATCTGTAAAATCTTCTCATATAGAGAATAATTTTGAGCTAAGAGAGGTTAAGCAAATTGTCCAAAGCCTTCTAGCGAATGCATAATGTTAGGACTAAAATTGTTTTTCTCTCCTAACCCTGGTCCCACTGGTCCCATGACTTTTGTATTTCTAAAAACTCAGTAGTCCGTGGAGGGACTCAGGAGCCACCTACTAGAGTAGATAAAGAACACTAGCCCCAACCCATACTTCAGCTGGACTCATCAATTGCTCCCGGAATTATTCATAAGGTCTTATTCTGGGGGAAGAAAAATCTCTGAAAAGCATTAATCAATTTATTATTACTGGGAAAGCAAGTCCCCTGTTTGCATTTACATTTTATGGTTTTGTCTCTTGAGATTAAGCTCAGCCTGACTTTTGCCTACTTTACAATGAGCAAAAACAGATTCCATCTAACCTTTTGCAGTCGTGTTTCCTTCTTCTTGCTTTTTCATCTCTTCAACTACCTTCATCTTTGCATCGTACTCATCAGCTAGGGATTTCCATTCTATTCTGTTATTCTGAAGACCGTTCAGCATTGGTGTAATTTCTTTATGAAACCGTGAGAACTCCTAAAGAGAATTTTAGGTCAGAAACTATTAAATCATAGTTGATTTTCAGTACTTAGGATCATATGCAGAAAAGGAACTGTAAGGAAGTATTACAATGCTCAGAGCTGCTAGGATGAGCCTAACTCAGGGCCTTGGAAACAAGAAAGACAGGTGCCGTTTTCTAAGTATGTCTGGGTCTGTTCAATGTGCTCACTTCTGAGTTCTCTTAATTTTTATTCCACCCCTGAATGAGAGATTAGGATAATTCCTCAAGCCACTTTGGAGAAACAAGGACACCCCTAATGGTTTTCCATGTGGGAGACTTGATTTTGGTAACAGTTTGAAAGAAACACCCTTGTCCAGATTATTATATATTTTACTCAGTTTGTTTACTTACCTTATATACAAAAGTACAAACAAAATCAATAAATCCAACTTGAAGTTTGGGTAGTTCATCTTTTTTGTTTCTGTCCATCATCGGCTAGAAAGAGAAATACATTCTTTAAGGATAGTTCTCTAAGATTCAGTGAACAAAAGAGACTGATTTGTATCAATTTGTAATAAGCAGTGCATTTTTATGTCAGAGTCTTTACAATAGGCTGTTGCTGCAGCACAGTCCTCTCCAGATCTCCTTGTTCCCAAAATTCATTTGCAACCAGAAGTGCCACCTGCAAGTAAGAATAAGACTCAGTTCATGAAAGTGACTTATTAGTAGAGAATCTACATTTTATCAGTATGAGTGACATTTAAGGATAGTGTATATATTAATGTTTGAGGTATTGTCACATCTTTGGTATTGAAACGATGTCATCTACAGATTATATTGAAATGGGAAAGGGGAGTTCCTCTTCGGACTTCAGTGTCGTAGGCCCATTCTTTGAGCACCTGTCTCCTATTTGCTATCGCCACCACCTCTCAACAATAGAAAGGGGGGATGGGAGAATGTTTAGTTCCATTACATTTTGCTTCAAGCTCTAAATCATCCCATGTCCTCCTCTTGTCCTGCTGTCTCTTAGCATCTAGCATGCGTCTGCATGTACACGCACATGCACACAGATTGGAACACAGCTTTACTTGATTATGATATGAGGACATTGAGGGAAAATTTATATAGCTTTTTTAAAACCCTAATATGTATCTCGTTTTATGATTATCTGCTAGCTCCCTTTCATTGGCGTGAACCCAACTCAGGTGTGACCTTTTTCTCTAAGATGTTCACAGTCTAGTAGAGACAGTTACATGAGGAAGTGCTGTGGATCAAGAAGGGAGTAAAGAGGAGTTTCATAAGGAGCTTGCATTTCTGTTGTATCATCAAGGATGAATAGTAGTTTTAGGTCAAGAGGAGAAGCAGACTATCTGCTGAGTTAAAATTGAACATACAGAGCTTAGAGTGTGAGGTAGTAAAGGGGAGAGAATTACAGGAAATAATCTGGTAATTACAGGAAAAATGGTGGGGACAGGCCATGTGAGCTTTATTAGGAAGTTTGATTCTCTAGACCACTGATGCTTATTCTTGGAGCCGTAGAGTTCCTCCAGGATGCACTAGATGCCCGGGCAGGTGGGGGCCAAGAGAGATTTAAGCAAAAGTAACTTTGTTTTTTTCTTTTCTATAAAGTGATCTTTGTACAACTTTTTGTGGGACGTGGGGGAGCAGGAAATGGACTGCTTTTTTTTTTTTTTTTTTTTTTTTTAAGAAAGCTTGAAAACCTCTGGCAATGGGGAATTTAATTTAGAAGGCTTTGAAGCACAGGAGTGGCTGAGCAGAACTCTTTATAAATAAACCCAGCAGCAGCTCAGAGGAAGGCTGGGCAGTTCAGGATGAGGGAGGATAACTCAGGAGGATCCTGCCACCACAGAGCTGATGGAAGACAGAGGGTATCTGACCTGAGGCTGTGGCAAGGGTGACGGGCCGGAATGGGGGAGATGAACTTCAAGCAAGGCCCAGGTTGCTGGCCAGGGTGACTGTGCAGATAAAGAATAAAGGAGGAAGAGCAGGCACATCAGGGTGGGGGAGCACCAGTGTATGGTTTGGGATTTTATGGTTCCAATTATTCTGTCTTTACTAATACAACGCACATTTATAGTTGAACCCAGTGAATTCTGGCCTTTCTTCTTAGGGTTTTTCCTAAATGTCACTGAGAGAAAATGAGAAGTTTCTTTCATCCAGTTCGTAAGAAACAAGTAGTAAACTAGTGGCTCCTCACTCCCACTACCCAAGGTTGGCAAAGAACTTCCTGGGAAGGCATCCTGAAGCATGAACTTACTACAGATGGTGCCTTGTAATAACTGATAGCACAGTGAAGAAGAGGCTGTCGGAGCAAAACCACCCCAGACAGAGAAGGCACTGAGATTCATCTTGTCCTGTGCTGATTTATCTCTACTTAAAACTCAGGCATTCCCTGAATAATTTTATATAATTCTTGCAGCCTGTTCAATGATGAGGAATTCTTTGCAGAAAGTATTTCTTTCCAAGGTCCCTTCTCTTTGCCTTGTTCTGGGGCCTAACCAAATGACCTATTGTGTTATTGACATTTGTGAGCTCTTGAAAGCTATTTGCTTTTCTTCATTAACAGAGGTCCAACAGGGAACATTTTATTTTTGTTTTAACTTCTCAAGGTTTTTTCTTTTTAAATTATAAACTGATTGTTTGTTCCAGGGTAATGAAATATAATTGTGTACAAAATATATAGTCATATAAATTGCTACCTATAATACAGTTTTGAGATTGCCAGAATCTTCACATTCACTCTTACATGGGACCTAGACCATACCTAAGAATGTGACAGAAAAGTAAATGTAACCATACTCGCCTGACTTTGTACCTCCCAGGGTTTGGTTATAGCTGACAAGTCACATGCAGTCATCATCATTGCCCTTAGAAGAAAACAGAAGTTGTTAAAATAGAAAGACATAAAACATAAGTTTTTTGTTTGTTTTTTGTTTTGTTTTTGTGTTGTTGTTGTTTTGTTTTTGGCCAAAAGAGGAATAAAATTCTGACTACTCACATTATAACCTCTTTTTTGGTTGGATCAGTGGTTACATATTTAATGGCCTCTTCCTCAGTTTCCATTTTTTCACAGGCATCAACAATTTTTTGAAACATGGTTCTCTTCCTAAAAAAGATACAGCTGTGCAAGAATTTTAACATATAAACCAGAGATTTAAAAAAGTGCCTTTAATATGTGCTTTTCAGAGTTAAAGTTCCTACTTTGCATCAGATGTGTACATAGTGGATCTAAGTGGTCAAGGGGTAAGAAAACAGGGAATAGCTGTTAACCCTTGGCACAGAAAGGGACAGAAAAACTACAAGCCACAGAAAGGGAAAAAAAAATTAGTAAACTTGAATACATTAAAGCTACAGAGATTATAACATAAACATAAAGGCCACAGTCTGTGATGAGATGTAATGCATAAAAGAAACAAAAAATTAGAACCTAAAATACATGAAAAGATACTCAACCTCACTGGTAAACAAGAAAATACAAATTTGAACATCAATAAGAAGCCACCTCACTCTCAAATTAACAAGATAAACAAGTAAACGGATGTAAGCATGCCCAGATCAAAGGTAATCCATAAGAGGGGTAACAGGAATTGTTGCACACTGCTGGTGGGAGTTTAAATTGGGAAGACTACTCAGGAGTACAACTTTGCAATGGCGCATAAAACTAAAGATTTGCAAATCTTGTCGCAATCCCGTTTCTAGGTGCATACTTCAGAGAAACTCTCATGTGCGTGCAAGGACATACGATGTGGTATTGCCAACAATATCGAAAAGTTGGAAATCTAAATGTCCATGAATAGAAGAACGGCTAAATTAATTATGGCATGTTCACAAAGCTGAATATACAGTTAAAACAAATGAACTGGATCTTCGTTTACCACCAAGGTAAATCTTTAAAACATGTTGCATGAAAAAGCAAGTTGCAGAAAAGTATGTAGGAGATGAAGCCATTTATGGAAAATTTTAGAACACACATAACAATACCATATGAAAACGTGGATAGAAAGGATGAATACACATCAGCATCAGGATGATGATGTCTGTGAGGGAGAAGGGAGGAGTTTTTGTGGTGGAGTGGGGTGGGATGGCTCAATTGCATTACTTTTTTTCCTTTAAAAAAAAAAATCTCAGGTGTGACAACATCTTAGCATTTGTTGAATCTGGGTCATGGATATTTGGTTATCAATTATATTATTCCAAGTATCTTCATCTTCAAACTATTAAATAATTTTTTAATTAAGAAGGATCAGAGAGGCACAATTTGATACTACCCATTTAAGTTATTAAATAGTTGGATATTATAACTAGTTCACCTAGTTCTAATCCATTTTCACCAAGTAACTCTATATTTCGCTGACAAGAAAATGGGCAGAGGCTTGGAGTACCTGGTCTCCTTGGTCATTATGATGATTACCATTATAGCATTCTGCTGTACATAACTCAGAATTATGTGAGTTTGGTTTATGTGCACCAGTATTGCCAAGGTTTTTTTTTTTAGCTCCGAGTCTCAGCAGAATCAGATGTCTGAGCCTGCAACTCTAATACCAGACTCTGGACCATGAGGACCCCACTGGGACAAAATCCTCACAGGCTTTGGGGCATCACTCTTCAGGCAGGTGCATCAACCTTGCTGTGCATTCCTCAGACTTCTTCAGATAACACACTAATGGACATCAGGACTTAGTTTTTTAAAAATGTGTTTTAAGATATCTAGTAAACTCACTATCAGTACCTTGAGGGTGTTCTACTGATGATCCAAAAGGAAAATGAATAACCAGTGTGTGAATAAATGCCTTTTGACTTGAATGCAGCGGATCATTTATGTGAGGCAGAAACACATAGATTAGGGGACTTCTGTACTTACTTGAAATATAAGGCCAGGTCAGTTGCTATTATTGCAACTTCAAACAAATGAATAACTGTTTCAAATTGGCGTTTATTTAGATTCTGGAAGATGTTTAAACTCTGTAAGATACAAATTCACAATAAAGTGCAATAATTAATTTGCCTTGGCTCAACAAATAAACCAAACTATGTTTAACAAAATAAGGATTATTAGCATAGAGAGATGAAAAACTAGGTCTTTCTCTCACTTTTTGTTTTGTTTTGTTTTCAGCTTTTCTCTTGGATTAAGTTACCAGTCTACTTTGAGTAAAGTAATTTAAACTATAAAAGTAGATACTATTAGCAAATATTCATATTATCAGTATATATAAGTTTTGGGACTAAATAAAAGTGTTTTCTTCCAGGATCACTTAAAAATGTAACAGTAGACTTAAATTTTGCTTGAATTAACTGAGGAGATTTAATAAAGACTATCTGGTACATCCAGATATTAGACATGCTGAATTATCCACCAGATAATTTTTGAGTAATCAAAGAAGTTGCTGTAAAACTTTCAGAAACTATAAATTATATTAGTACTCATATATATGGGAAAAATAATGAAATCTCTCAAGTTGTTCTTAAAATGTTTTCTTGCCATTGTATTTTACAAACAACTAGACTTCCTTCGAAGAGTTTCTCACTAATAATCTCTTCACATATGGATCAACTTAATAGTGTACTAGAAAACAAGAGTAAATTTGGTGTTTTATATATATATTATATATATATGTATATAATGTTTTTTATTTATTTTTGAGAGAGCAAGAGTGAGGGAGGGGCAGAGACACACACACACACACACACACTCTCTCTCTCTCTCTCTCTCTCTCTCTCTCTCTCTGAAGCAGGCTCCAGACTCTGAACTGTCAGCACAGAGCCTGATGGCAAGGCTCAAACCCACAAACTGTGAGATCATG
Source organism: Hyaena hyaena (assembly GCF_003009895.1). Lineage (NCBI taxonomy): Eukaryota > Metazoa > Chordata > Mammalia > Carnivora > Hyaenidae > Hyaena > Hyaena hyaena. The sequence continues at coordinate 1,993,807 of NW_024080676.1, read as the reverse complement.
ACCTGAACCAAAGTCGAACACTTAACTAACTGAGTCACCCAGGGCATCCCTTGATACTGGTTTTTAAATGGTTTCATATTCCAATATGTATCATTTTGATGATTACATTCTTTTAAGCAACAAACTACACTGAATAACCACTGATGTATGGAAGCATATTTAATAGTAGTATAATAATATGTATCATTTGAAAAAGGTCTCATATTCCAAATAAATCATTTTAGGCATACAGGCCAAAGGATAGATATATAGTGGTTTTGCCACATGAAGTTGATGGTCATGAAATACATATATATACCCAGATTGCATTCTTATCTTTTTTCCTCATTCATTTTGACATTCATCTAAAAACATGGATAAGTCTGCAAACTGAAAATCCTGTCTTAATTCTAAACTTTTTATTTTCTCTTTTTTTCTTTCATATCTAAGGATCATAAAAGAAGAGTTTCTACGTAGTTTTTTCTTTTTAACGCTCATTTATTTATTTTGAGAGAGCATGCATGTGCACGAATGTGGGAGGGGCAGAGACAGCTGCAGAGAGAGAATCCCAAGCAGGCTCCTCATTGTCAGTACAGAGCCCTACAGGTGATTTGACCTGAGCTCAAATCAAGACATGGATACTTAAGCAACTGAGCTACCGAGGTACCCCTGAGTGGTTTCTTTTTAATCTATAGATATAGATTCATATTGAAAATCCTGCTTCTGATTTATATTAATTACTAGAAAGCTTTTGACCAAATTTGTGGCCCATATCTTGTCCCTTTCACTGTACACATTTTGGGCCTTTACTATGGCTTCATCTTAGTTTCATTTTTACAAGTAGCTCATTTTATTTTTTAACTTAATATGTATTTTTGAAGGTTCCACTAAAACCTTTTGGGAACAAATTGAGTAATATACATACACCTTTTTTTTTTTTTTAGTAAGCTAAGGCAGAGCCAGCGATCAGAGCTGGAAAAAATATAAGATAACACCAAGACATCAAATGACATTACTAAAATATGAAGAATTAAGTATCAGATGAGCATCTATGTAGAAAAGCAAGTCACAGGTAAGGCAACAAGATTGGCCATATATACCTTTTCAGGGCAACACTTCAATGCCAAAAGACAGTGAAGCAATATCCTCCAATTTCTGAGAAAAAGTGTGACACAAGACTTTATGTCCAGCCGAACTGATCTTCAAAAACAAATGTAACAAACAGGTATTCTTAAATATGTATTTAGATTAGACCCTCTTGGAAAAACTACCATTTGACAAAAATCTAGTCAATCAAGAGGTGAGTCAAAATAAGATACACAGGAATAGAGAAACCATAATTAAAGGATTGATTGTAAGTAGTGGGCCCATTTAAATGTAGAATTAAGAATAAACAATTGTGTTAGAGCTACAGAATATTATGCTAAGCAAAATAAGTCTGTCAGAGAAAGACAAATACCATATGATCTCATTCATATGTGGAATTTAAGAAACAAAACAAATGAGCAAAGGGGAAAAAGAGAAAGGGAGAAAGAGAGACAAACCAAGAAATTGACTCTTAACTACAGAGAACAAACTGATGGTTAACAGTAGGGAGGTGTGTCAGGGGACAGGTTAAATAGATGATGGGGATTAAGAAGTGCAGGTGTGATGAGCACTGGGTGGGTATGGAAGTGTCAAATCACTGTATTTATTGTACACCTGAAACATATAATGCTGTTAACTAACTGGGAATTTAAAAAAAAAAAAAAAGGATGGGGTACCTGGTGGCTTAGTTAAGTGTCTGACTTCAGCTCAGGTCATGATCTCACAGTTAGTGGGTTTGAGCCCCGCCTTAGGCTCTTTGCTGACAGCCTGGAGCCTGCATCAGATTCTGTGTCTCCCTCTCTCTCTACCCCTCTCCCTACTCACACTCTGTCTTTCTCTCTCTCTCTCTCAGAAAAATAAACATTAAAAAAAATTTAAAGGATAAACAACTATGAAAATTATCAAGCAGCATGTGAATTTTTGGATATATAATCGTAAAAAATACTAATGATAATAAATACCTTACAAAATGGAGGTGAAGACGTGGGAAGCAGTAGAAGTATTTTAATTGTTTCATGTTTCATAGCAGGGAGTTAGTAGATAGTATAAAGTTAATACAGTCTAAAAATACCAAACATCTAAATGCTGAGCTATGGTTTTTCACAATTTCTCATAGTCCTCTGTTATTCATTTTAGAGGGCTCTAAGAACCAGTATATCTTGTGGTGCCTGGATGGCTCAGTCAGTTAAGTGTCCAACTTTGGCTCAGGTCATGATCTCATGGTTCGTGAGTTTGAGCCCTGTGTCAGACTCTGTGCTGACAGCTCAGAGCCTGGAGCCTGCCTCAGATTGTTTCTCCCTTTCTCTCTGACTCTCCCCACCCCCTATCTCTTTCTCTCTCTCTCTCAAAAATAAATAAACATTAAAAAAATAACTCTCTGGGACACCTGGGTGGCTCAGTCTGTGAAGCATCCAACTTTGGCTCAGGTCATGATCTCATGGTTCATGAGTTTGAGCCCTGCATTGGGCTCTGTGCTGACAGCTCAGAACCTGGAGTCTGCTTCAGGTTCAAGTTCTGTTTCTCTCTTTCTCTCTCTGTTCCTCCCTTGCTCATTCTCTGTCTCTCTCTCTCTCTCTCAAATAAATATTTTAAGAATTAAAAAAAAATCATAATTCTGACTTTAAAAAAAAAGCTTGAATAGTATGATCCAATTTTTCTAAAGTTGTTTCTCTCCATCCTGCCTGCATACATTCACAGGGTGGCTGCAGTGAAGTTCATTAGGTGTTAATTAAATAGCTATTTTTGAGTAATAGGATTTGAAATGAATTTTTTATATTTATTTTTGAATTTTTACCTGTCATTGAGTTTTCATAGTGAGCAAGTGTAATTTTTACAACCACTATTTTGAGGACATAGACGTGTGTAACATTCCATTTGTTTTCCTGAGGTTTGTGTGGAAAACCTGAGGTAGGGACAGGCACAACACAACAAGAGAGGGGGCCACATCGCAGCTCACTCCGGCGGGGCCCCCACTTGCCCATCTGGTTTCATCGGCCCACAGAAAGACTCTGTGTTTGTTCTCTCCTACTATTAAACATATAAATTCCCAGTAGTACATCCAAATAGGTAGGAATGACTCCAATTCATCCTGATAGAGCTTCCTGGTGAGGTGAGGCAGGAGAACATATAGGCTGTTCTAGTCCTCAGTGTGGTACCTGTGACACCCGTGGAGGAGATTGCTAACGTGTTCATGACTCCTGTGACCATACACTGGATATTTCATTGCTTCTTCACTCCTTTTACAAGATGGAATAGGTATGAAACAGCATAAATAAGATTATCATAAACTCTGTCAAGAAGTGTTTGGAATAATAACAGGGTTCTGTTATTTATGCTGAGCCAATTTTTTTTTGTCATTTCTAAAATACATTATAGCATTAAAATGTATACTCTCTCTTATCTGACTAGCAAGCTTTCCACCTATTCACTCAGGTGAAAAAGTTGACTGCTGTCTGCTTTGGAATACAGGTGGTTCTTAATCCTCAGAACAGGGAAACCCAATCTACTAGGATCTAATGACATTTTAAGTCAAAGCTTCATAATATACAGAACAAAATGTCTGAGTAACAACCACAAAATGCCAAAATTGTTATATAAATCATGAGGATTTCCCTTATTTAAATGCTTTTAATGCAAATATTTTCTTTATACAAAAAAAGTAAATAAAAGCAGTATTGTCTCCCAAAAGTGTAAAAAGAATATCTGATGGCAAAGAAAAGTCATTTTTTTTTTTTTAGCGTTCCATTTGTCTGCTCATAAAAATCTCTGTGATTACATTGCCTGGCGACTCTATTTACAGGCCTTATAAGTCTACAATTAGCAGATTGGATAGCATTGTAGACAGGTCCTTGCCAAGGTGGTATGGATTACTGAGATGCACTACACGTTTTTAGAAAGAATAATAAGCCTTTATGTAGCCATCAAAACCAGTTTAGGCTCCAGAGTAAACAGCATTTAAAAAATTAGGATGGAAAACCACAAGTCCATTATAAACCCTTAAATCCCAGAAAGGAAAAACATATGAGATACGAGTACCACCCAGACATTTGTTGGAACTCATGACACTGAGATCAAGACCTGAGCTGAGATCAAGAGTCAGACACTTAACAGACTGAGCCACCCAGGCATGCCTTGGCTGAAGTTTTTAAATATATTTTGCTTCAGTAGGTAAAGATAAAATTAAATAATAAGCTATATTTGAAACTACCTGCTTGTGGTGTCACATAATCAGGGAAATCACTGATTATGGAAAGTGGAGAAAATTCTTATTAAAAAATGTAAGATTGTCCCAACCAGTAAAACAAAGACTCATAAAAAATTAAATAATAGCAATTTACTCTTATCTTCCCAAATTACCTTTAATTCCACTTCCTTTAATTTTCATAGAACAGATATTACCATCATTTTTATGTTATGAACCCTACAGGGAGAGGCCCTAGCTATCCACCAGAATTATTAGCATTCTTATTAAAGATGCAGATTCCTGGGCCAAAATCCCAGCAAGGCCCATCAGTAAGTGTGAAATGAAGTCCAGGATCTGTTTTTAACAGCCTATACACACCTGCGTTGTGAATCTGATGCACTGGGTCCGGATCCCTCTCTCTGGGGCGTCATCAATCACAGGTGATTAACAGCACTCAAGTATTGGGGCGCCTGGGTGGCTCTGTCGGTTAAGTGTCCAACTCTTGATTTTGGCCCAGGTCATGATCTCACAATTTGTGAGATCCAGCCCTGAGTCAGGCTCTACGCTGCCAGTCAGAGCCTGCTTAGGATTCTTTCTCTCCCTCTCTCTCTGCCCCGCCCTCACTCCTGCTCTCTCTCAAAAATAAATAAATAAACTTGAAAAACAAACAAAACACAGTCAAGTACTTTTTTTTCTTTTTCCACCTTTCAGCTTGGTGCCTCTGCCTTACAAATTTCTCCACTTAGCTTTTCATTACTTAAAAGGATATAGTGTCTCTAAATTTGGACATATTTCTGTATGTTCCTTCCCTGAGACTTTAATAAAAGATTATTACAGAAACAGAAAAGCTCCACCCCCAAAGGACTTATTTCTCCTAACTGAGCATGACAAAAGTGTTCCCCTCCATCTAATAAGACTCATTTAATCAGTTTTTGTTTGGAACGTTCTCAAGAGATTTTTTTTTAAGTCTAACTAGATTGTATCCACAACTTTTCCATAAGCCTATATACCCCTTAAATAAAAGTGATAAAAGGAAGAATGACTACCACCTATGGAATGTTGTTAGTACATGACATGTGCAAATCCAAGTGATTCAAGACCAAGCTCAAGCCACTTCCTGAACAAAGCTGTCGGTGACCCTGCCCCTCTGCTCCCCATGCCACACCCACTCCTGAATGTGGCATCTCCCTCTGTCTGTCTGATGGCAGTTGTCTGTCTGTGTCTTGTATCCTGATTTTATGCTTGCCTCCACTACCAAAGCTCGACTTCCTCAAAGATATGGACAGTACCTCACAGCGTGTGCCCCATGAATAAGAAAATCACTGGCTACGTGGTCTCCTTTCCCCTTTCCATGGATATATACATTAGGGTACACAGAACGCTCACATGTGCACTGTAAGGTTTTGCTTCTGTCTCCACAGACCCACTGACATTTTGTGACTTTCCATGGCTCTTTTCTGTCTCAGCTCCTTCTAACCTGGTTGCTCAAAAACTGTTGCAAAATAGCGATTTCTAGCAATTGACCTCAGTGAGGGTATAGACTGCCAACTGCCACAACTCAAGACTATCCTCTTTCTAAGCATTTTCTGTGTGTTGGTGCTTTGATCCAGAGCTTCTGAGCTGCCCCTGGGAAAGGCTCACATACCTCATCCTGCAGTAGAGTCTTACTGTACTCCAGGTGGTGCCTCTCCAAAATGGAAGATCCATGAAGCTTTGCTAATGGGGATGTGGATCTAGGAGGAAGAGGATATGCCATAATTCTAGTAGCTTAAATACACATAAACTCTTAGAGTATAGAGTCTTTACTCTCTGTTTTTTTTTTGAAATTTTTTATAATTTATTTCTTGAGACATAGAGCATGAGTGGGGGAGAGGCAGAGAAAGAGGGAGACACAGAATCTGAAACAGGCTCCAGGCTCTGATCTGTCAGCACAGAACCCAGTGAGGAGCTTGAACCCACAAACTGTGAGATCATGACCTGAGCCAAAGTCAATCGCTTAACTAACTGAGCCACCCAGGCACCCTGAGTCTTTACTCTCTGAGGATGTTTTCCATTTCTTCTTTCTCCCTGTTCTCTAATGCTTGTAAAATGTAACATATTGGAACAGATTTTTTTAGGTTTAGAACATGAGAATACACTCTTTTAAAAAAAATTCTTTAAAAAACCTAATTTGTTGAATGCATAAAATGACTGAATTATTTAAATTAGGAAGTCTGGTTCATCCACTGCATCATTAACTTTAAAATCTTTAGGTTCCCTAGAGCTTATGGTGTTGGCCTATGACTTCCAGAATATGTAACAAATCTGTTGAAGTCCCACAGACCATTTGCAAGGAAAATATTTATTAAGAATTTCCAGGAACCAAAATAAAAAAGCAATCATTTCTTTCCTCCTCAAAGACAGGGACACAGGTTTTAAGGTAAAGTTCCCATTTGTTTTTTGTTTTGTTTTGTTTTGTTTTATTTCTGAGACACAGAAAGAGAGAGAGAGATAGTAGGGGAGGGGCAGAGAGAGAGGGACAGAGGATCCCAAGCTGGCTCCTCACTGACCACAGCAAGTCCAACGTGGAGCTCAAACTCATGAACCATGAGATCATGACCCTATCCAAAGTCTGACGCTCAACTGACTGAGCCACACAGGCACCCCTAAAGTTCCCATTTGTTAATGATTAGGTCACAGCTTTATATAAGTGGGGGGCCTTAGTCTTTGGTGCCCTGTCTTTCTTCAAATCTTCCTGTTTGAGGAAAGGGAAGCACTTGAAAATAAAAAGGTAGAAAGAGGAAGTAATGGAGAGAGGCTGAGGCCGAAGGCCTACACAGATAATGTGAAGACTTTGTTATAGAAATATGGAGCGAATACATAATTTGAAGGAAGGAAGAAATCAGAAATATGGGTGGGAGCCTTCGTAGAGAAGTTTCATCTCATTTCAGCAAGAACAGAACTTTAGGGAGTAGAGAAAACAGTAACAGGTCACGAACAAGTCTGGTAAACCAAATGCTCCAGTTTGGGAACAATCAGATTATGCCTCAGCAATATTACAATTGATCATAATTTTAGCACATATTTAAATACATACTCTGTGTCAGCACTGAAGATTTTTTTAAAAAATCAAAGCTTGATTCCAGTCAAAAAGGAGTAGTATCTTTAATTCCTTTAGTTTTAAAAATATCAATTGAGAAAGCTTTCTGGGAGTTAGAGATACACCCAGTCTCAAAATAATACCTCACAGATTACTTATTAATGCAAAGGAGAAAATGTACCTTTACATAAAGAGATCTCCTAGGTATCACCCATAAATAATTTAACTAAACCTCATAAATAATGGGACAAATTGCCCTCATGGGTCTCCTGATGAGCTGAGAAGGGCACAACACCATCCATGTAGAGTGTCCGCCAAAAACGTTTATCCTGGGGGTGCCTGGGTGGCCCAGTTGATTAAGTGTGCGACTTAGATTTCAGCTCAGGTCAGATCTCATGGTTTGTGAGTTTGAGCCCTGCATCCATCTCTCTGCTGTCAGCATGGAGCCTGCTTCAGATTCTCTGTCCCCCTCCCTCTCTGCCCCTTCCCCACTCATTCTCTCTCTCTCTCTCTCTCTCTCTCTCTCTCTCTCTCTCTCACATACAAAAAAAAAACTTAATAAGAAAATAATATTAAAAAAAGTTTACCCCAAATTTGTTCATCAGGAAGCCATTGGGAAAACCCAAATTGAGGGCTTTCCCTTAGAAGAACCGGCATAGACTCAAAAAAAGGCAATATCCAGAAAGACACGAAAAGGTTGAGGGACTATTCTAGATGAAAGGAGATTAAAAATACTTGACAACCAAATGCAAGGGGGAAATCCTTGAATAGATCTTGAATCAGAAGAAAAGAAAGCTCTAAAGGACATTTTTGGGGAAATTGGGAAAATTTGAGTAAACATTCTATATTAGGTAATAGTATTTTACCAACACTAAGTTTCCTGAGGGTGATCATCATGTTGTGTTTATATGGGCAAATGTCTCCCCTATTTTAGGAAATACATGCTGAAATACTTCAGGGTGAAATGTCATGATGTCTGCAACTGACTCACAAATGGTTCAGTAAAAAAAAAAAAAAGGAATTTATATACATACACACATATGTATATACATATCTGGAGAGAAAATTAATTTGGCAAGGTATATTTTTTAAAGTAAATTTTAGAGAAGTTATTAAAAGTTTCAATGGGATATTGAGGGAAAAAATTTTAAATCACACCATCCATCAATAATTCTCTGTGTTTTGGATGTCTGCCAACAGTAAGCTTGCAGTATGGAAAATCACTAGTGTAGACTGTGACACTGTCCAGGCACTCAGGGTGAAACTAACCGAAGGAGAGAAACTCAAGCAATAGAGATTATGGTGTGACCTGACTTCAACCTACCAGTTTCTCTGGAACATTCCCCAAGAATGATTTTTGAAAATTAGAACTCCAGCAAGGAGCAGTGTTGATAAAGAAGCACTAAGGGTTTCTTTTATGGTAGACTATTAACATCCCAACTTCCTGAAGAAATTTGAGGATTGTAGTTGGGAGGTGAGGCGGGGGCAGGTGGGCACCATTGTCAGTATTCTCTGGAGAATTCTGAGGTGGTGGAGGAAATGATTGAAGACTGAGTACAGGCAAATTTTATCCTAAAATGTAAGAAGTAGAAAATGGCACAATCTGTAGATGTCAGAACAGGAAGATTGACCTTTATCTTAACAGTTTAAACTGTTTCAGAGTTTATGAATGCTTACAGAATAATCACTAGGAGTTTGTGAACGTTTACAGAATAATCACAAGGAAATTTCAGAGAAGGTTTAGAACGAGAAAATGGTGCCAAGTTGACGTTATGGACCCTTCTGTGACAGAGCTGGTAGGAGTGGAAGGCCAGGGACCTCTTGTGTCTGGATTCCAGCCAGGCAATTGACAGGACACCTCAGGATATCTTCAGTACAGGCCAGAACAGCAGAGCTCTATGAGTGTACTTAATTGACTATCTTCAACACTGGGAGTAGATTTCCAGCCCTGGGCCCCAAAACAAGACCATTGCTCCTGTCCTGATGCATAACTTTATCAGTGACTTGAATGAATATTGATGGAAATCATGACTAATTTTCCAATGACAGAAAACTGGAGAAAATAAATAATCCACTGGCTGACAGAGCACGACAAATGATGATTTCAAATAAGTGGAATGAAGAATCAAATTAAGAAGACGAAATTTAATAAAGATTAAATTTAAACCACTTAAGATCCTGTCTGGATTATTGTGTTAAATTCCAACACTCACATTTATTTATTTTTTTTTTAATATTTTTTTTAATTTTATTATTTCTAGGAGAGAGAGAGAGAGACAGCGTGAGCAGGAGAGGGTCAGAGAGAGAGGGAGCCACAGACTGAAACAGGCTCCAGGCTCTGAGCTGGCAGTCAGCACAGGGCCCGACGCGGGGCTCGAACCCACGAACCGCGAGATCATGACCTAAGCGAAAGTCGGACGCTTAACCTACTAAGCCACCCAGGCGCCCCCCAACACTCACATTTAAAGAGTGACATAAAAACACCAGACAGGATTCACAGAATAACAAATAAAATTACATGTGTGGAAACTGTTCTATATGAAATGATTTAAGCAACCAGGTGTGTTCAACCAGGAAAGGCTGGGGGGGGGCGGGGAGGGGAGGCGGGAGTGATAATTCTCCTTAGTATGAAGGAATGGCCTGTGGCGGAGAAATTACACATATTCTAGCACCGCCAGAGACCTGAACTGGGACAGACCAATTTCAGTTCAATATCATGAGAAACGTCCAACCATTAGAATCATCTACAAATAGAGCTGTCTGCCCTGTGGACCATTATGGAAAAAAATCAGATGTGAACTCAAGGACATGGGGAGGAAGGCAGTAGAGGAGAGGTCTGCATTGGATGGGAGATGAGATAAATTCTAAACTTCTTTGTGTTTTTGTCCTGATAACTGTATTTCTTCAGGAACAAGACGGAGGAGAGTAAAGAGGCAGAAAGACAAGAGAGGTGAGAAACTAAACAAGGAAAGGGGGTGAATGGAACAAAGAAATCATAAGCTTAGAAATGAGGGAAGCAGAAAACAAACTGGCTAGCAAAGTGAAGTGAACACAGTGCACAGGAGAAGTGGAGGGAATAACAGAAATTTGAAAATGGTCAGGTTTTTAGGGCATTGTCAGAGGGTAGGCTAGGGCTGGGGGATAAGGGGGGAAACCAGAACCAAGGGGGCCAGACATGCTGGTGACAAGAAATCAGACCAAGGGCACAAGGTCTAGCCAGGAAGTGGAGTCATCTCTCCCTGCCGCTTCATGTCACCCTAGGCAGAGACCTGATTTGTAACCATCAGAGACCTGATTTGTAACCATCAATATGAGAATTATAATTCTGTTTTATTCAACCTTTTTGTGAACTGCTTTTGCCAATGTAATGTCTCCATATCTTTGTAGGCTCTTAAGCAATTCCTCCAGAACAATAAGGATGTGAAGAGACTCATCGAGTGTCACTAATGAAGGACAGTGAGCAGAAAGATGGTGTTTGGTCATGGCGTTGTAGCAGAGCTGCCAGGAACAGGAACACATCTGTGCCCATGGTGGGGAAACGTGCACATGTCCCAGGCCTTCCGCAGCCACATACTTCTACTGTCCAGTCTACAGGGAGAATTGCTGGGAGAAGGTCAGCATGCCCCCTAGTTGATGAACAAGGGGATCATACAGACTCTGAATCCCAGACCAGAGCAGAGACCTCAACTGTGGCTGCATCCTTCCTGCAAACTAGAGGCCAGATGCCCCATCCAATATGGCTACTTCCTTTAAAGTAAGGCAAGTTATACTTAACCTTTTTGAGCTTGTTTCTTCATCAGTAAAAGGTGGAGCATAGCAAAGATTAAATGAGATGATGAGTGTCACATTCTTAGCCTGGATCAGCTCACAATAGGGGCTCAATAAATGTGAACTCCTTTGGACCTGAATTGGCTAATGCACCAGTGATCAGCAGAAAGAAAGGGGACCCAACTGTTGGGAGACTTGTGTGCAAGGTGCAGAATGGCCAACGTGGGCCAAGTCTCTCAGGAGGAAGACGTCCCTTGCCAGAAGCCAGAGTGCCAGTCCTCTTTTCAAGGCAAAGCCCCATAGGTGAGAAGTCGCTGCTCACAATGTGTTCTTCACTCATTGAGCACATTTTTCTTTAGCACCCAACTATGTAGTTTCATCTACATGTAATTTCATTTGATTCCCACAAGTTTTTGAATATTGTGCCCATTCTACCATTAAGAAATGGAATCTCAACAAAACGACAAAATGACTTTCCCCAAGCTCCCTCAACGAGGAAGTGTTTGGACCCCAGAAGCCCAGACTCCAAAGCTTGCTGTCCCTAGAATGCCTAGTGCCTCTGGAAATGTGTAGCTAGTATGTCAGAGTTGAAGATTCGGTATCTAAAGCAGACAGGGCATGCTAAAACCCATTATCAAGGAGCTAGGCTGGCCACGGGCATTGCTGATGAATTGTGAAGAGTGTCAGTGACATAATAATAGTCCGTATTATTTCTTTACTGCCAAGAGGCTACCATGAGCCAAATGCTTGATATATATGATCTCATTTAATCTTTACAACCACCTTACCTGTTAGGTATCATTATTATAACTCTTTCTTTCCAGGTGAGGAGGTCGAGGCTTACAAAGTTTAAATGACTTGTGAACCCAAATCTGTCTGAGCTGAGAACCTGCACTCTTACTGTTTGCACATTGTTGGGGCAGGAGAATAAGGTGAAAACCAGCTGAAGGAGAGATGGGGAGAGCCAGGGGAGTGGAGGGGAGTGAGCCCAGGAAGAAACACCCTTTGGCTCAAGCTGGGGGTCACACAGGTGTGTACAAGTGCACCAAGGCTGGTGCACTTTCATATACGAATTTGATACTCTGAACAACCAAGCTGAAGAAAGGAGGAGTGAAGGCATTTAGGAATAGTGTAGGGCACGTCTGGAATTGGAAACCCATGGGGAAGGGTGCTGCGGGGCTGCAAGCTTCCAGGGAGAAAGAGCAGATATTATCATGAGGCTGAAGCTGAGAAGGAACAGAACATGGCCCCAAGATTCCTAAACGTGATTAAGAGGAGCTGACAGGGCTGAGGGACAGGGACAAGTTCTCTTCTCCCCCGAGGTGCCTTCAGATGTCATCAGTACATCACTTACTTCATCTGATACAAATTATTGGTGCCTCTGTGGTCAATGTCATGGCAGAAAGCAGCAGCGAGCATGGCAAAGGCTTCAAGATCCGTATAGTATTTCTTTAGTCTCCCTGTCTAAAAAAACATATGTACATGCATTTACTTAGATAAATACACTTCTGAACAAGTTTGCCTGCAAAGGAGAAGACAGCCTGCTGTGTTTTTAGAGCAAGCTGGCTTTATTTCTTGCGTATTGCAGCTCATTCTGGGCAATTACAAAACCCAGCAGGTAACCCAATTTTCCTTTAAAGAGGTAAGTGTGTGAATGTCACAGTGATAATCTGGCCACGTGCCCAGGGACACCCATGTTCCCTGGCATCATCTACAGGGAAGTTTGGGATTTATAGGATTGTGTTCATGAATTCCAAAATTACTGATCTAAAATTGTGGACCCTATCCATTTCTCATCATGCCTAAGAAGGAAATGTGTGGGTTTACAATTATTTACAGCTCTCTGCACCTACCATCAGCAAGGTAAACATGGTCTGCCCCACATTGAACCCGTGCCTCCAGTTGTGGTAAGTGATGGAACGGTACCCTTTTCTCACAGTGTACATCCACCTGGTAAGAACCTGTCACCCAAAGAAGACAACACCATTCAGACTTTGGAATAGAATTCTGAAGGTTAGAAGGTCTGTGACAATCTTATCTAAAAAGATAGGCTGGTCTTGTTGACAGGGTTTAAGCTGATATATTTACAAAGTTAATAATAATTGAAAACCCAAACTGAAGTTAATCTTTTGAACCGTGGGACACATTAGTGAGTACAGCAACTCAGTATTTTAAATTAATCACACAGTATTTTAAATTAAATGCTGTCTGACCTCTACGGGTACTTTGAATTTCTCCACCACATTTATTTCAAAGAACAGTCGCAGCCCACACTTAATCAATTCGTGCTCTGTGATGGGGAAGTCACTGAAGCGGAATTCATACAGGTCCACCGCCTGTGGGTCTGGCAAGTCCTCTTTCTGTTGAGACAAGGATAGATTGTTTCAGGTTACATGCATCTTCTTTCCTTTTGGTCTCACACATTCAACACTGGGCGTAAAACAAAATTACCACAAAATGATACTGCACGCAATCCCCTGAGCCTCAGTGGGATGGGCTCTCGGTGATGCCATTGACATGTACTATTATCCTCACAACAAACCTGCACAATTATCCCCAGTTTCTAGATGGTGACACTGAGACTCAGCTATATTAAGAAACTTTCTGAGTGAAGGATTTCAAGTCCAAATTCATCTCCAGTGGCTGTTTTCTTTCTCTGATGCTAAATGAAATGTTTCATTGCAGCAACCTTACCCATTTTCAGTACTTGACTTCTTTTCTTCCTATTCAAGAAATATTCAGTAAATAGTATGTGGTTGCTTAATTCTTTTCTATCATGTTCTTTGCATGCTCAGTAGACTGTGGGTGCCACAATATGGGATCATGTGTGTCTTATTTGCTGTGGTAGCCCAGAGTCTACAGGGCCTGTCCCAGGCAGGTGCATGGGAAGTGCCTGTGGACTGAATGAACAAATGCTCCGTGGTGAATTGGTACATTTGGAGACACCTCATTTACCTCCATAACTTGTTAGGATTTAGGACTATGGGTCAGATAGTGAACTCAGCACATGGTTATTGACATGGCCTGGAAAACAAAAATATGGATCTTGCCCTTAAAGAACTCAGCTTATTGAAATGGTTATACAGTATAGATCATTGAAAGGTGAGAGCTTAGAATACTCACAAAGTATAACATCCAGGGCCCAGGGCTGGGGAGAAGTTGAAGGCAGACTGGAGGTGGGATTAAAGAAGGAGAGATTCAGGAAGAATGTGGGTTCAGCTGATTTGTTGGAAGGCAGGGAGGAGGAAATTGCATGGAAGGAGAGAAAGCACCAGGAGGGAGAAGTTAGCAAGAGCAACGCGGGTCCATGTACAGGAGAGACTCAGTGCAGTGGGTGTTTACTGAACCCGTCCTAAGTCCTACACACTATGTTCAAGCCAAGTCCCTCAAATTTAGAATGTGTAGGGTAGATTCATGGAAATACTGCACAAATAACTGATTTTATTCTGTGGATTGAACCTAAGCACATGCCTTCAAAGTCTTTCGTTCAGAGTATTACACATTTTTTTTTTTTTTTGCTTGTTGATTTGTCTCCTCCTTTGGCATCACAATTTCTTTTTTTTTCATTAAAATTTCTTCCTTCATTAAGAGAGGCATCAGTTTCCAAATACTAGGATGCATATTTGTAACAGAGCTTTGTATTATGTTGTGAAAGCCTTCTCCACTGTTTGTTCCTGGCAGACTGTCCCACGTCTGCTGATAGATGTTCCAAAGTTCTATGGGAAATGTGGAGGAAACGCTAACGCTGTAACGCGCTTGCAACTGAGGTTCCGTCATTCTGACTGGCATGTTACCAATGTCTAGTACAGCCTAGTGCGCAGCCTGGCTTCACATTCTACTCCACACTTTGGTGAGGTTTATCACGGTATTTTCTATGAACTCCGTATACACAGCTGTCATCACCCTTTACTTTAAGACCACCCTGTCTACTTGTCATGGCACAGACCACTATGAAGGCTAGCTGAGGTTTATATAGACCATTGTGGGGGCTTGCTGAGGTTTACATAATAGAAAGATGAGAGTTTTATCAATGGAGAAATGAAACCCAATTGATAACTAGCTTCAATAGATTAACTCTGCCAAAGGCAGTTAATTCATCAATGAAGAAAGGAAACCAAACTGTCAACCAGTTATTTTATCTTTTATAGAAAAAGTGCCCTAGCAGATCAATTAGTTATGCAGCAAAAACGTTTGCCACAAAATGGTGGCAAAGACGTCTACAGCAAAGAAGTTTTGGCCAAAACTATCTAGAACCAAATATAGAATTAATAACAGGAAGAGAAGTTATTTCAACGATTTCAACTGGTGGCGAAAAGAGAAAAGAACCACATTCCACATTCCTGGAACCAAGTTTCAGAAAGCAGAAGCTAGTGCTGGCAGAGGACAATTGTGCCTCGAAGGGTCTGTGTTCTACTGTAATTCTGTCATGTCTTCTGGAGTGACCACAGTGTCATCCAAAACTATCAAAATAAACAAGGCCATGACATGCCTAGAATCTGTGCCTGCATCCCTTTATGCAAAAGCCTAGTCTCTGATTCTACACTATTTTTGTGGATTGGACTGTAGGGGACAAGAAGGAAGAAATGCAGAGAACTAGAAGATCACTCTTTATAAGAAATCTCTTTTCTTTTTAGCCTTTAAAGGTGCCAGAGAAGAGGAAAGTCAACACTTACATGAGAAATGAGAACATGTGTCCTAATATATTTTATTTAAAAGGTGTTAAGGATAGAAGTAAAACACTTACCAAAATTGTGACAAGTTGTTTTTCTTCACAGTCTTCAATTACATCTATATTTAACTTCTCTTTAATTTTCTAAAATGTAAAAGCAATTGAAGTGTGAAATTCCCATAAAGTAAATTTCTATCTGATTCTTCTACTTTTAAAATCAGTTTAAATGAGTTCTATGCAAAGATGTATTCTAGATACAAAAAATCTATATATAGCATTGGTTATGAAGAATTTTCTCCAAAAAATTAATATAATTAACTTCTTTATTTCCCCAAAAATGTAACAGTAGCTGAGACAGACAGAGAGAGAGAGAGAGAGAGAGAGAGAAGTGGATTATTTGTATGTAGGCAAGAAAGGGAGGAAAGTGAGTGGCTTATATTTGTTTTTCAATTAGTTTATAGAAATTTCTCTTTATCATCCCTAGGTTTTCTCATTTTAATCATCCCAAACTGTCAAATAAAATTTCTCTTAACCCTCAAATAACTCAGCAAAACCAAAACCAGAAAAAAATGACCCACCCCAAGAAAACTATACCTACACACACGTACTCTGAAAACCAGGGAAATAAAAGGAATAGAGATAGTGGATGTGTGATACATTCCCTCCATTTGGTGGTCGCTTCCCCATCATCCATGATATTGGTCTTGACCACACTTGGCCAATGAGAATTTTAGTGAATGTGACATGAGTGAAGACTTGAAATGAGTTTGCACAGTTGGGCTTGCTCTCTTGCACCTCTGACCTCACCATAAGAAGAACATGTATCAAGTGGCTTCTGGTTGAGAAGGATGAGGTATACACAGAGGAACCAAATTCACAGGTTAGAGCCAAGCCCAACTAGAAATCAGTTGAAGCCTTGTTAACCCACCAATGCATGAGTGAAAAATAGATGTTTAATGTTGTATACCACTGAGATATTATGGTTGTCATACATGGCAATGTATATGGCGATAACTGGCTGATACACTTCCCATCCTGGAAATATTTTTTTTCTTGCTAACATACTTGAATATAGATGTCACTCCTCCAGCTCCTATAGACCCAGGAATTGATTTGTTATTGTTGTTGCTGCTACTGCTGCTGCTTTTGTTTAAGCAAAGTGCTATTCCAACCAAGCAGCCAAGAAGTCCAATAAGGCTCTGTGTCCACTGGGCCACCCAGGTCTGCAGCAACCCCCCCCCCTTTCTTTGTCTCCTCCTCAGCCTAGGACTAAACCTATTCTCATTTGTCAGACCTTTAGGTAATTAAGCAAATTCAAGCAGCTGTGTTTAGATGCCACCTAATGTCCACAGGACTGAATTCCCCACTTACCAGAATAGACTTGACTTCATCAGGAGTAGCTATGGTCTGGCTCATGAGCATTTCCTGAGCTATATCCTTTCTGTTTTCTAGCTTATTCATTTTATCATAGGTGTCAGTATTTAAAAGAGACCATCCAAGAAATTGAGTGAGAGTCTGAAATGGATAAAATGTGATTCAGTTCTCTAAAACTGAAGAACCGATTTGGGAGGCAACCACCTACATTCTTTCCTCTCAATCAATCTCCCTTCTACCATCAACAATCCAGCTCCGTATTTCAATCTAAGAAAAAAAAAAAGTCCTAAAAATCAGCCCTAGACAATAAAATTGGCTAATCACTTGCTTTTCAAAGTGCACCAGGCACCATGAATATTTTATTAGAGGAAAGGAACTACAGTATCCAGTAGAATAAAGCACAGCCTGAAACTCAGAGGATTGAGGGTGACAGCAAGAAACATAAGGAATAGAGGGGGGCAGGGAAAGGAGATAAAAACTTTCTGTCCGATTTCCTAATATTGTAAAGAATTTTGATTAAGCCCAAGTTCAATCTTTGGAAGAAAATGTTGCAGTTTACAGAAGTCAGGAAACAGAAGTGACACAATAACCACATATTGATCGCAAACATGTGTGACTCATGCCTTAATGGCCCTTCAAAAATATCACTCCAGAATAACAAATAATTGCGCCACCTCTATTGTTTCATGAATTTCATTTGCCTCCATTATTTTATGCTTGCACTTACCTCAGTAATGTGTTCATCATATTCATCAAAAGGTTTTCCATCTTTCCTGTTGTAAAATGTAGCTACTCCCACAATATCTTCTTTCTTGTTGACAATAGGCAGGGATAAGACATTTTTAATGACCCAGCCAGTTTCATCTACAGGTCCTTTCTACAAACAGTAAGGACATTTAGATTATTTTTTAACTTTTAATTTTGAAATACCTATAGATTCACAGGATGTTGCAAGAGAAATGTACAGAGAAGTTGTAGGTACTCTTCACCCGGTTTCCCAGGGGTAACAGCTTGTATAACTATAGTGCACCAAAGCCAGGAAATAGATACTGATACAATCTATGGATCTAAGTCAGATTTCACTAGGTTTATGTGTACTTATTGTGCATGTGTTTCTATGCAAGCTCATCATATGTGTACATATGTGCACCCATCACTAGGATCGAGATAGCAGACTAAAGGAGCACCACAGGCTTCTTTAAAGCCTTGTCATAGCCACCTTCCCCCAACTCTGGATATCTTTAAAGAAGAATAATCTAATCTCTATGTTAGATTCACAATTCCTACACTCTGTCGGAACATAGCTGGGACTATATAGAGCCATGAAAGTCTTCTAGGCCATTTGATGCATTGTACTAGAAACAGGTGTCTGCATTGTAACGACCCTAATGTCTTCTTCCTCCCCCCCCCCCCCAGCTATAAGGATTGGAAGCCTCAGTGTTCCCTATTCATTTTTTCTGTCCCCCAACACCTGTTCCTTATATTAAATTCTCTCTGTTGAAATACCTAGTGTGGTTTCTGTGTTCCTGATGGATCCATCAAAAGAGTTTTTAGTTCTGGGGTGCAGCTCCACCCTGTGATGTGCCAGGACCTGGGCTAGTTGCTGGGGCTACAAAGAGGAATAAACCACGTGTCCTAACCTCAGGTTGATAACATTCTAGTGGGGGATGCAGACACAAGTCTAGAAGCATTTCTCAAAGTGTGGCCCAAAGTCTATGTGCAACACTTTTTTTTTCAACCTTGTTTCATAATTTGGGGGTGTGCATCTTAAATAAGCTCCCTGGGGGGTGCCTGGGTGGCTCAGTTGATTAAGTGTCCGACTTTGGCTGAGGTCATGATCTCACAGTTCATGGGTTTGAGCCCCGCATCAGGCTCTGTGCTGATAGCTAGCTCAGAGCCTGGAGCCTGTTTTGGATTCTGTATCTCCCTCTCTCTCTGACCCTTCTCTTCTCTCTCTCTCTCTCTCTCTCTCTCTCAGAAATAAATAAAACATTTTAAAAAAATTAAATAAGCTCCCTGGGTAATTCTGATGTTCTCTGACATCTGAGATCCGGGATGCGGAACCTGAACAGTATGAGCAAGGCAAAGGTAGCCAAGCAGTCAACACACCACCCTATTCTGTCTTCTGCTTCTTTCAGCACAGTTAGCCATCCCCAGAGGCCCCGGCTGGCCTGCCTCTCCTGTGAAGTCTTCTCTCACCTTTCTCACCCGTATGGAACTTTTCTTTTTCAGAATTCTATCAGCACTTATAGCCTGGAGGACACAATGTAACAGTTAGATGATTTCCAATTGTTTTGGGGTTGTTGATTTTTGCCTGTGAGGCTATTTCTGAATCTTGCTGAAGAGCGTTTCCTACACTGTAGGCTTCTGAGTAAGTGCTGGGCCCATGCTGGGCATATGACAGGTGCTTAATGAACAACTTCTTATTATTTAGACAGCTCGTCTTTATACTTGGAATGAAAAGCAGAGAAAAAAACCCTCAACTTATTGTGCCCTAATGTTCAAAGCTTTGGAGGAAAAAAGCACACAGTGGCTCTCAAAGTCTTTGTCCTCGGAGCCACACGTGGCTGCCCCAAATATCAGAGCACAGCGTGGGCTTTCCCAGGTCAGCTCCCCTCCCTCTCTGTTCTGATTAAGGTCAAACACTTCAGAAAGTGCTTGCCCCCTTGTTCCCTCCTGTGTACTCTTCCCTGGCACCTGATTGCCATAAGTGTAGGGGTCAGGGCCAGAAAGCCATGGTCACACTGAGGCTTTGGCTGCAAGGAGGGAAGAACTGGAGCAAATATGCCATATGGTGTTTGTGTGTTTTCCACGTCAGCGAGCAGAGGACGAACAAGGAGATCCAAGAGAAGCCTTCCAGGAAACAAAGCAGGCGCCCATAGGTTTTCCCAGACCAGCTTGCATCTGCTGCTGCTCGCACACCCCTCTCACCCAAGGTGGCAGCCTGTCCAGCAGGCAGAGCTAGGTCTCTGTGTGTGTCTGTGTGAGAGAGACAGGAAGATACTGGTGGCTCTCTCTTCCCGATGAGAACTAGGGCTCTAAATGGATGTTTATTAAAATAGGGACACAGAACACAGGCAAGAAGGCAGAAAGGGAGGGGCTGCAGAGACAGATGACAGTTTCTCCCCAGCAGTCACATGGGGATGGGGTGGCAGAGGGGACAGGTAGGGAGGGGGAGTCCCAGGATGCTGCAGGAGGAATGATAAAACCAAGATTCTGATGGCAGGAGAGGTTCCTGAGGACCCAATAAATAGTGTTTCTTTTCTAATAAGCTGCAGGGAAGGGCCTGGGAAATTCAAAAAAGGGCTGAATCCAGGTGGTAGACTGTGTGTAGCTGATCACACCAGTGAAGAACACTGAGTGAGCATGCATGATGTGCCAGGCGCTGTTTTAAGCACTGAGTGACCAGGAGTGGCAGAACATGGAGAAGTGGCAGGGACCCCCACCCAGTGCTGGGGCAATAAACACTCTGTCTCCTCCCATCCCCCTCCATGTTCCACCTCTTCTCCCTTCCCTGAAGACTCTGCTATTTGGTTGGTGGCCCTGGTCCCTCCAGGGTGAATGGGACATAAGCCTATGTGTGCCTCCTGGCTACCTGAGCACAAGGCAGACTCTGAGGATGGGGCCTGGGGGCAGCGCTGATAGGCGGGGCCTGGCTGAGGGCAACATTACCTGAAAGGTGAAGTACTCATCTGCAGGGGCATTCAGCATATTACAGATCTGGAAAGCAAGAGGACAGGGAAGTGCTGAAACATCATGTAGTAGAACCACCAACCCACAAAGCAGAGTAAGAAAGGATGCTTCGGAAGCAGGGGTTTCTTCCGTGGCTTGTGGCTCTCCGTGGTTCGCAGGCAAATATTCACACGGAACCTGGGCTGGGCCACATTTGCTAACAACACATTGAGGTTCTCTTCTGCTAATTAAGTCATTGCGTGACATTTAGCACAATCTCTGCTTCCTCCTACTCTCCTAGCCTCTAAGGATTCTTCTTCCAAATTCAAAGCATTTAGCTGTTCAGACCAAGAAGCGGAAGAAGCAGAGGAGAAGGTCATTCTGCTGGGGCAGGGATGACAGCAATGCTGGAAAGGCTCTATTTCCTTCCTTCCTTCCTTCCTCCCTCCCTCCCTCCCTCTCTCCCTCCCTTGCCCAAGGTCAAGGATTTGCCAAGGGATTTGCCCAGGGCAGGACTGAGTCAAGGCACCCAAGGCTCTTGAGTCATAGAGTGCACCACCATATTACAGCAGCCCTCCAAGGATGCATTGCTCTGGCCGCGGCTACTGAAATGTTTGAAATCATCCTCTAGGCTAGTGGCTCCCAGCCAACATGGTGTCCAGCATCTGGTGGGCAGAGGGCAGTGATGCTGCTAAACACCCAACAGGGCATGGGATAGTTCCCCACCACAAGGAATTGTCTGGCCCCAAATGTCAATAACGTCAATTTGGAGAAAATCCTGTGTGAGATACAGAATATGTTTTTAGTAAGTCTTGCCTCTTTTTAAGTACCGAGGATAGGGTGATATCTTTGGGAGTGAAAGGGAGAACTCTTGGTAACTCAAGCATAACAGGTGTACATGGAGACTGGCCCAGGCAAACTGAATGTATGTTCGCCCCGATTATAGAGTCCCAGGGCCGATTTGCCTAGTGAGCAATTTGGTGAGAAGTACCTTAAACTAGATTTACAACAGTTTGCCACCAGCCTGGCTCCCAGCAGAGCAGGGATGGGGCCCAGGAAAGGAGCTCAGATGTGGAAGGCAGCAGTGAAGCATGTGCATGATGGAAAATCCTCCCCTGTTTTGGGAATCAATCCACTGGCAAGCTGGTTTTATGGCAAGTCGATGACCCGGCAAATTAACCATTCAATGAATGGGCTTTTGACACAGTCACTTTCTCCAAATTGATTTTTAGGAAAAACTTCCTAGCTTCCTAGGAGAGAAGAGGTACTTAAAAGTTGGGGCATAAATCCCTTCACATCAGCTGCAGCAGCTCTGGCCGTATCAAATTTGATAATAGCTCCAAATAAGGGTCTGGTAGGTGGCCTGCCAGGAAACCAAGGATGGGGGTCAATGGTCAAGCAATTTGGTTATGTACTGAAGCTGAAAAGTTGTGGTATCTGTGGAATCAAGAATGAATTGGAATGTTTTGGTCATTACTACTAAGTCAGGAATGACATTTGAAAAACACTCCAATTATTTTGGAGTGATTTTGAAAACATGATATTTGTTAGTGTATAGTGCTGTTTATTCCTAAAAGAAATAAAATTCTTTTTTCTCTTCATTTTCTTTTCTTCCCCTTTGGCATGTCCCTACACTAGAAAAAGGGATCATGTCACTTGGTTGAGGCCACCTGTTCCTGTACCCAGTGAGCCCAGGGTGTAGGCCTCCTGGAAACCCCAAAGCAAAGCCCTTTGACATAGGAACATCCTGTGGTCACATCTGGAATTTTCCTTACTCTGCTATCATTCGAAACCCAGGAACTTTCACACTAAGAAGAGGCAAATTTGTGAAAGTAAAAGAAAACAGGAGCTAACCTAGGTTTTATTTCTCCTTCCTTCTGACCCTTGAATGACTCTATCAGTCACGATAATTCATATGCCCATTTATTAAATAATGAAGATGAATGAACACTGCTCAAAACACAAGGACAACACTAAAGCAAAATCAAATATGCAAATAAGTGCTATAAATACATTACAGAAATTTGGATTCATAAGGGGGAAGATAGAAAAATGCCAACACAAAGAAATGTTGGAAGCATTGAACTCTCTTGCAGAGAGGAATCTTGGTGCCAAAAGATGACACAGATGGTGAAGCCCAACAAGGGAGAGAAATCAGCCACGAGAAAGAAGGAAAGCATGGTTGAGGCGGTGAGAAAGCCATGGCAACACTGGTTCTCTGGCCTGGAGACCTGTGGGACCTACCAGAGACCTTGTGCTTGTTGTCTACCCACACCTGGTCTCTCTTAGACAGACATGGCCTGCTATCTGTCAACCCCACCCCACCCTGCCTGACAGACCAGGGCAAAGATCTTCACTTCCTTTATCAATCCACTACATTTTGCATTGCAATCAGTGGCAAAGATCTCCATTCATTTTTCTCTCTTGTCAGTAATTTTCCATGCTTCAAAAATCTTGACCAAGGTAACTGTACTTAAGATCAAATTAAGCCCAACGTGAATCATGGTCACAGATTTCCAAAGGATATCTGAAATTTGCATGGTTAACAAATAAGAAGTTGGGGGGAATGGATGAATCTTTCTCACAATGACTAAATATTTTTGTCTCCAGTTAACCTACTTTCAACTGCCAAGATTCCTCTCCCTCATGTCCTGTGTGGGCATCTCACATGTGTATGCATTTTACTTTCACAACTGCTCCCATCCCATAGCTAATAAGAGTTTTGTCCAATACTATTCAAGATTTAAATGTGTTCGGTAACTTACAAACCCATTTTCAGCAACATAGGTCGGCAACCCACTAACGAGAGTCCAGTGGTCTGCGGGAGGTGTCCTTGAGGAAGATTGGAGGAAAGAAAATCATCGTCATACAGAGAAATGCACTGTGAGCAAAAACAAAATGGTGACCCCTGGCTCCTCAAGACAGTACTCACGGAATCACTTTGATCTCTTCTTTTCCATGTAAAATGTAATCAATAATTTTATAAAAGATGACTTCCTAAGCAGAAAGAGATCATGAGAATAATCTTATTTCCCAAAGAAAACACTCTTTTTTAATACTTTAAAACTCATGTAAATGGTACCTTATATTGTAACCACATTGCTCTGCATAACTACCAGGAAATTACTCATGTCCTGATTACAAGCTTGCAACACAACTAGAAATACTATGGGCCATTTACCTACATGAACAAGCCTGTTAAGCTAAATTTTAAAAGTTGAGTTTATCCAAACAGCTTTCACAGGAATAATATTCTTTAACTTTTAGCTGATTCCTTTCTATTGTCCAAAAATACCTGACTGCTAACTTCAGTGGAACAAACCATGTAATTTCTCAACCTCAGTCAATGTTTTCCCTCTCCACTGTATAACAAACATTTCCCGCCTTCCAAGCTGGAAGGAACTTGAGAACTAATCTCTCTACTTCTTTGGGCAGATGAAAAACCCGAGGCCTGGACACAGTCCATCCCAGCACCTTCACTTTCCTGTGTGCTGGGAACATGGTGGTGAGACATTGTTCCTGCCTTCTGAAGCTTGTGTCAAGGGGGACATTAAATCTAATCCAACCCTTGCCTGGAGTTTCCAGTCCAGCAGATTTGAAGGAGAGCCTGGGCAGAGTGTGCTTAAAAAGCTGGGCAGGTGGCTCTGATGTGTCCCTCTCTATTGAGATCTACTGATTCACCAAGCCCGGGTTTACAGAAAAGGAAATCAAGAGGTTAAACAATGAATTAAGGCAAGGAGCACCTAGCTGGCTTGGGAAGAGCTGGGACTTGAACCTCAAACTCCTTGTCCATTGCTCTTTCTACTACTTCAAGGTCCCCCAGAAATGTACAGGACTAGAACCCAGGACTTCTCAGCCCAGTGCTCTTTCCTACCTACTGTTTTTGGCACCCTGTACCATGCACACATATCACTGAGGAAGATGTTTGCACTTACTCTGCCATCTGGTGTCTTTGGACCTTTATACGGCTCGACTTCTCCAAGTTTGATTGGCCACTCATCGTAGAATTCCTGGAAGCAATTATATTTAAACATTATTAAACAAACTCTTCCATGACCTACTATATCTTCTATGAGTTTCATGGTTTTGCATATTTTATGTTAATTTATAATTCCAGAATTTTAAAGCTGAAAAAGACCTATCATTTCCAGTAATATTGCTTATGAACTTGTGAATGTGAACAAGTCACTCAAGCTTTTTCATCTGTAAAACAGGGATAATAATAGAGTTTATACTCTAGGGTTGTGGTGAGCATTAATGAACAATACATATAGAGCACCTGCCCTGACACAGAGTCAAAGTGACTCAATAGCTAGTAGCTCTTTTATAGATAACTAAACTAAATCTAAATAGGTTAAGAGGGATGACCAAAGTCATGCAGCATGGCCAACAGTGTGGGCCACCTTACCCAACATCTATTCTCTCCATCTTCCTCTCTAACAGACCCTGATTTTATATAGGTACCAGGTGGTCATTTTTCTCAGGGAAGATGAGCCTGCACAGCCCCCGGGTGGCCCATATGAGATGCCTGGGATTAGTTTGTGGGCAGGTGCATGGCCCAGTTCTGAGCAGTGAAGAAGGTGGAGAAATCTGTCAAGGCACTCCTGAGGAAGTTGTGTTCTTCACATTACATGAAAGGTGATGAAGGCGACATTTGCAGGAGGAGCCCCCCAGCTTTGTCCTGTCCATGTGCCATGCCTTGAGCAGTAACAGCCATATTGCCAACCCAAGCTGAAGGCGGCAGAGACCTTGCCATAGGAAAACAGGGAGCCCCTGGGGCCTTGAAGACTGTGCTGAGCTCTCAATGAACTAGCCTTAGAACTGCCCTTTTTCTGCCCTTCTTCTTCCAAGAAGAACTTGGGACTTGTTGTTCAATGAGATAATAACTGTCTTATTGTTAAAGATGCTTTTAGCTGGCTCTGATGTTACTTGCAGCCAAAAGCACCCTAACCGAAACACTCAACTAAAAAGTCCCAGAGCCAGGATCAGAACCCAGCTCTCCTGACACTTGGTCCTGTGTTTGTCCACTTAGAACAATTACTCTGAAAAAAATAACTTCCATTCACAAGGAGAATAAGAAGAAATAGAAACGATACGATGTTCATTACTTATGTTGAGCTAGGAGAACTCCATCCGAATGAATGAATGAAACAAGATGAGAAATGAACATTATACATTGTGATATTTTCCATTTTTTAATGGATCACATTTCACATGATGACTGTATTGTATAGATGATTTGAGGTGGGACAAAATATACGGAAGAATGAGGACCTTCTCCTTGGTCATGTCCAGCAGTCCGATGGAATACCGTTCACAGTTCAGATATGTTCTAACTGTGTAGAGCGCTTTGTGAAACTGCCGCTCAACATCTGTGAGCTCTTCAAATACTTTATTGGCTGACCACATAAGGATCTGAAAGGAGGAATTAAAAAGAAAACAGAACAAAATACAGTGAAGAGATAGAGCATTAGTCAAAAGAAAGGACGAAGTGTCTCAGATAAAAAGAATACATATCACTAAACAATACAGTTTCAGTTTTGAACATGTACATGTCTGACAAACTACTCAGATGCAAGGGTGTGGGTTTATAAAAGTATTAAGCCATGATTGGTCCCTGTGTCCAAATGTTTTGGCTTCAAAGGGCAAATGACCTAAAATTGGATGCAGAGACAGTCTTTGGGGAGAGGGTCCAGTATTGACAGCCCTCTGGCTCCTGCTAGCAGTTGTGGGGAGAAAGCCATATCCATCCTTTCATGCATCCTGAGCTACCCAGAGGTAGCCTTACCTGGAAAGTTGGATGGGAGAGGATTTGGAAGCTCTCTGTCCCCACCACTCTCCCCCACATTGTACTGATGAAGAAACTGAGGTCCAGAGAGCAGCCTGGACTCAGTTGCCCTGGTTACCAATGTTGTTCTTTATTCTTCTGGCTCAAGGAGGCAACAGACTTCAGAATAGTGATTTGCTCCTCAAATTAATAGCTTCAATATGTCCCAGGCACTGCTAAGAGCTTTATGTGTACAAATTCATATAATGATCATTTGATAGTTACAACAACCGTGTAGGGTAGGTTGCTCTAATTATAACCAACCCACAGAAGAAACCATGGCTACCAGGATAAAGGCTGAAGAAAGGCAAGGCAGTGGTATCTACAGATGGAGAAGCAGGGAAGTGGGGTGGGAGGCAGGAACAGACCATGAGAAGACAATTGGGACTAAAGTTTGGAAATCTGCTCCATGTGGCTTAAACCCCATGGGTGATAGGAGGGGTGGGAGCTTGTTGCCTCTGGTCCCTTTGTCAGAACAGGTCAGCATGGAGTGATTAATGTCACCTTCCTGTTACCTGACTTCTCCGGGATTCAACACTGTACAGGTAGTGGGTATGATGAAGCTTTAGGATGACAGAAACAAAGTTGAGGTATTTGGAAAAGATCTACAAAAGGCAGAGAAAAACAAATCAGGTATGATATCTCTCTCTCCATTAAACAACAAATAAATTTCTCAAGCCTCTGACTGAATGCCCAGGGTTAGCATTACCTCCTCATCCTGTTTGGAAAATTCAGATGCATTTACTTTGTTAACTGCCATAACCACAGCAAGAACTTCCTTGCCCATCACGATTGGGGTTGCCAGCAGGTTCTTTGTGACATACCCGGTTTGTTTGTCCATGAAGTCAGAAAAATGGTTGTTCTGAAAGACACATTCACACATTTGCCAAAGCAGCACAGAACCATGGAGTGTAGATCCGAGAATGACAACAGACCATTCTCTTTAGTCCAAACCATATGGACAGATAACCAGGGCCCCGGCACAGTGGTCCCACCCACACTCCCATCCCATGATCGCACAGAATGAACTCACCAGTCTCAGGACAAGCATCTCCCACCTGAGCTATGGCCTATCTAGGTGAGGCTGAGGTTGGGCCAGGAGAAAAGAGGTGATGTCATAGCCAAATGGGAAGTGAGGTGCTAAGAGGAAGCAAGGTTACAATGGACAGAAAGTGCCGGGAAGGAGCGTACAGCTCCTGGAATTACAGGTAAAGACCACCAAGCTCTTCTTTCTAATTATGAGAGTAAAATGTGCACTTGAAATCAGACAACCAGTATATCATAACACAAATAAAAAATTAATAATCCCCACCTAATTCTAATCTCAACTACTTGAGGGAACCAGTCTTAACTGCTTGGTATGTTTCTTTGTCTACCTCTCTCTAATGTTTGGACAAAAGATTTCTTTTTCCTTTTTTACAAAGTTTTCATTTTGAATTTGAACAATACTTTCATCCTATAACAATATTTTATGTACTTCCCTCCAGACCAGTGCATATGGATGTGAATTTACCCTCTAGATTCTTGTGCAATACCGCAGTGTGGGGGACCCATGGTCCGCTCAACCATTCTCTACTGACTTAGCCTGTTTATAGTTTTCCCCACTGCAAGCAACACTACACTAATCCCTGCTTTCATTTTTATGTGATGGATTCCCCAAGGTGGGAGTATCTTTTGCTGGATCCACAGGTGTATGTAGTTTTTATTTACACATACTACTTTTATAAAAGGTTGGAAATCTTACTTCCACTGGTCATGCATGAGAGCACCACTCCCTTGCCAGCACCAGATACTTATCAGTTTTTAATGTGCTACCAACCTAATGTCTTTCATACATGTTTTTGTTCGTTTGTTTGTTTAATTTCTCTCTTTGGAATAGATGAAGTGGATCTTCCCAGATACAAGCCTCATGCAGTAGATGTGAGAGATGATCTTAATACCCTAACCATGGAAAGGACAGATCATGAGCTTGAAGAGGCTCAAAAATGGAAGAGCTTCAGAGGGTTAAGGATAGTGGTTCTTATTAGCTGTAAGTTAGACGATTACACATTCTAGACAGGTGTAGACTCAGCCTTTCATGGCTCATACTATCTCTCCTTTGAACCTAAGTCTCCTTCAGTTGGAACTAAACTTTTGGCCTGACTCTGAGACTCACCCACCAAAATTAATGTGGTTTTCTCTTCATAGGTTGTATTATTTTCATTTCCTTGTGTTGATGGTGCTTCTAAGAGCAGCACAAAAAGAGCAGAGGCTGGACTCTGTTCAGTATCCCAAATTAAAAATGTGGGAGTCCTCTAGTGTGCAACATCTGGGCCAGAATCTACCAGGGAACAATAGATGTGATTTCTACCCATAGAAGTCACAGCTCAGCTCAGAGCAGTAGACCTGGGCTGTGCCTCACAACCACTTGCAGATAAATGCAGAGCTATAGACCCAGTGAATCCTAACTTCCTAAAATAGAATCAATGTTCCTGAGAAATCTGTACTTTCAGTGGGTGAATCACTCCTATAGGATCCCTTAGTAATGGTGAGATGATAAGGGAGTGAAATGCAGCCCCTTATCCCAGATCTCTCTTTTACCTTACAAATCAACTATTTACTTAGGCTCTGGAGTCAGAATACCCTGGCTGAAACCAGGCCTCAGTTTACCAGCTGTGTGATCCTGGTCAGGCTACTTAGCCTTTGTGAAAAAAAGGAACGCTGATATTATTAACTGCCCAGAGTTCCTGATACATAGAATAACACAGTATGGGTAGAACACTTAGAAAGGTGTCTGACATATAGTAGATAGTCAAAAATTACTGGGAAGAGACACCTGGGACGTTATTGGGCCTCCCAGGATGAGAAGTAGTTCTCTTTTGCGATTACCAATCTGCCTCATTTACACATCAATCTTGGCCACTAAATGGATAATCAAAATACCAGACACATGCACCAGGGGATGGGGTCAAGCAGTGTTTCTTTTTTTTTTTTTTTTTTTTTTAATATTTTTTAATGTTTATTTCTGAGAGAGAGAGAAAGAGAGACAGCGTGATCAGGGGAGGGTCAGAGAGAGAAGGAGACACACAGAATCTGAAACAGGCTCAAGGCTCTGAGCTAGCTGTCAGCACAGAGCCGGACACAGGGCTCAAACCCACGACCTGTGAGATCATGACCTGAGCCAAAGTCGGATGCTCAACCAACTGAGCCACCCAGGCACCCCTCAAGCAGTGTTTCTTTTCAAACACACTTCACTCTGTAGCTTCAAAGCTTGATGCTATTTTATCCTAGATTCTAAACCCAAGGAAATATTCTTAAGTTCTTAAGATATTAAAATATTAAAATATTCTTAAGGCTGTTTTGAGAAAATGACATACAAGTTTCAATGCTTCCTTATTATTTTATTTGAAAGCCTTAGAGAAAAACCATCTGTCAGATTACAGGGTAGGTGAGGCTTTCTAGTTCACTAGCTCCAACAAGCCCCAGTGAAGTATGCTTGAGTAATTCCTGTTATTTCTTATATTCACAAACTCCCCTTGATGGTCCTTCAAAGAAGCCACTGAAGGCAACTCGAGAAATTGTGTAGAGCAGCAGACTGACTGTGTCCCTCATCCAATCTTCCCATTGTTAGATTCTGATTAAGTATCATTATCCCTTGAGACCAGGAGCCAGAAGGAGATAAGGGAAGGAAGACAGAGGAAAGAAGAACGGGAGCTATAGGCAACCTGTTAATTATTGAAAACTTAGGACTTCTCTGTGGCTTTCTTTTAAACCACAGTCAGAATGAAAGCTACCCATATAGTCGATCAGTAGTTTGCCCAACAGAAAAAGAAATAATTAACCTGAGGAGAGTATCTCTCCGTTTCCTATTATTAAAAGTTTTCCTGTCTTTAACTTGTTTTAAAATCAGGCAATAGTCATTGACCCTTTTTGGCCACCTATATCCAGACCCCAAAAGCGCCTTGGCATAAATATAATATTAACATAGTTGTAGTTTACTGAGCACCTACTAGGAAACAGGCACTTTATGTACATTGAATCTGTATTTTATTTGCCACTATGTCTCAGGTGCAGAAAAGCAGTCTATCACACAATTACCTGGTCTCAGACCTGCACCTGCACCGGGGTTGGGCTCTCACCCTACACCATGTGGCTTCCCTGCTACAACTTTCATCGACCCCCCAAGGTCAAGGCATCTGGCTTTGCCTCTTTGTCAAGGTATGAGATGTCCTTCCCTCATCTGTGCCCACACTGCCAACCAGAGAAAAGCCATGTGTGGTCAGTGGTGGGGTAAAAGAGAGAGGCCTCAGAAGACCCAAGTTATGGTCCCAGACCCACCACATGCTGCCTAATTGCCATTGAGAAGATTCTTACATATACAGGGTGGAAATAAAAACATGGTCCCTCCTTCTTTTCAGGATCTTTGCTGGAATCAAATAGATTACAAATGTGAAAATGCCTATAAATTGTCAGATACAATGAAAAAGTAAAAAATTAGTAGAAATTTCATTAAAACATTGGTCTCCATCTTCTTTCCCTTTGCAGATTTTACCACAGTTGATTACAGTCTGATAAAATTGCAGGGATGTGTGGTGGGGGGGAGGGTGGAAAGATCCCTAGACACAGTGAGGACATCTCATCTAGTGAGTCTCACTCACTGACCATATCATGGGCTCTAGGAGAGATGCAGCCTCTGACCTCAGCTTCCTCTTCCCAAGGAAGGACTCAGCTCCAGGCTGCCGGGGCCCCTTCCATCTGTGTCCCATGCTTGCTTTGGAATCCACTTTTTCCTCCTGCATCTGCACACCCAACACACCAGTGGTTTTCAATATTGACTACATTTTAGAATCAACTGGAGAGCTTTTAAAAAAATACTATTGCTTGTATCCCAACCCCCTGAGAGTCTGGTCTATTAAGTCTTGCATGGTATTTTTTTAAAGCTCCCAATCCGATTTCAATGTGCATTCAGAGTTGAAAAGCACTACTCTTCCGTCCATAAGAAAAAACGCTGAAAGCAATAGAAATGGAAAGCAAATGAGGCCCTTGTCTCTCCTCTGAGCTGAGGACGGTGTCTGTCTTCAACATATACTTCTCTGTTCTGCCCATAGCAACCAGGAGTCCTTAGGTTAAAAAAAAGGGGGGGGGTACACGACTCCCACCCACCTCCACCTCCATTACTCTCCTGTCCATGCAGCAATGCTCACCATGGACAGCAACAGACCGAGACAGCCTTATTTTTTAAGTAGCTCTCTGCTATTTTTCTCCTCTCAGCATGTGGAACTAGGCTCATTAATAAAGCATTACAACAGAAAACATTTTACCTGTCCCTTTAAACAAATTGTTTTTCAGAAAAAAAAAATCTTGCATGTCACTTTAAGTTTGAAGTCCTAGTAATTTTGGAGATGGTGGAGACTGGCAAGAAGCATATTCCCGTGAGAAAGCCTCAGGGTCAGTGGGCATAGCCTCCTAATTGGTGTCAAGAGAATTTTGTTGAAAGAGTGCAAATTGTTTTAGTCACTGAAGCTGGGGCAGTCAGCCTCGGAACCTCACTTAGACCGGCCTGAACTCACAGAAGGGAGGGATCAGAAAGGGCTGAGGGACTCTGTGCCGTGTGATGGTAACCCTTGCACCTAAGGGCTGTGCTGTAGTTGTTTGCAGAGTGTTGCTAATGTTTGACGACTTCTGTGCTTTTTGGATCCATTCGGCCATCCCCCTGTAATCAGCTTCAGGAGGCATGAAGGGGATTATCCTCCCGTGGCCAGCTGCCCGCATTCACCAGCCAACAAACCTCAGCACGGAAAGCAAAGAGAGTTTAGGGACCACTCCCCCATCAACTCTGTTCCATCATAAGCCATTGCTCCCCTTTGGTTAATAGCAAATCGTAGTAATGGGACGTGCATACAGAGAAAAGTCAGCAGGAGAAAGCCCAGACTGGTACCTGTGGTTACTGATGAGCAGAGTAATTATTATAACCTTTTCTCCCTCTTGTTTATTTCTATTTTATCTTTTTTTTTTAATGAACAAGCACTGTGGTGGTAAGAAGAGTGGTTTTTTTGTTTGTGTGTTTGTTTTTAAAAATGCATAACAATGCCTTGTGTTTGTACAAGATGCTGTGGCTCTTCAGGAGCAAACTACAGGATTGGAGTTGATTCTTTTTTTTTTTTTTTTTTTTAGTTTATTTATGTTTAAGTAATCTCTACAGCCAGCACAGAATCCGAATTCATGATCCCGAGATCAAGAGTCGCATGCTCCCTTGACTGAGCCAGCCAGGTGCCCCTGGAGTTGATTCTGGATAGTACTGAGTTATGGGGGGTTGGGATGGTCAGTTGCACTTATCACCCAAATTTACATTTTTCACAGTCCAAATGTGAACATCTGAACTTTCAAATAGTATTATTTTTTCTTTCTACACATTTGGTCTGTAGATGAAAGCATCCATTTGTGAGCCAGGCCATCCATCCCAGAGCACTGAGTAACCTGAAAGATTGTGAGTGAGAGGTTGGGGGCGGGTGGGCAGTTCACAAGTCTCAGCATGAGGGAGCTTGCTGATCTCCCAGAAGGGCCACTTTGCCATGCTGTTCAGGAGGACAGTTCCCAGAGCAGGGAGGAGAGCAAGGAGCAGCTGTGGCATGCACTAGGCCCAGGTAAGTTTGCCCGATTAAATGCGAAACATTGCAAGGGACACACACTAAAACCTTACTCTGAAGTTTATCTGAAATTCAACCTAAACTGAGCATCGCGTATTTTTATTTGCTAAATCCGGCAACCCTGGGCCTGCAGGATCCTCTCCCCGGCTGTTCCTACTCCTCAGGGTATAGCCAAAGCCATGCTACAAGGGTGGCCCGGGGCTCCCAGCTCTCTCTCCATTGGTTCCTCCCCACTACCCCGCCAAGACGTCTGGTGGCCCCCACCGTCATAAAGCCACCTACCTGATGCACGTCTGGGACATTGACGGCTTTCTTCGTGTGAGCAACCCAACCCACTATCCCAATTTCCAACGGAAACACGACTTCTCTGTCGGGACCCACCAGGTTGTCCTCAAACCTGGAGGTGGCGGTGACGTCGAGCAGCCGGGAGGCCACCTCGGGGGTGCCATTGCGAGCCCGGCAGGCGAACAGGCTGCAGCGGTCGGCCTGCAGCAGCCGCGCCAGCTTCTGCAGGGCCCCGTGCACGGCGGCCTCAGCGCCGGCCTCCTCCTGCACCGCCCGCAGCAGCTCGGAGCACAGGGCCCACTCCTCCGCCTTGCTGGGGCCGGGCGCCTCCCCCAGCCTCCTGGCGAAGTACTCCTTGGCAAACTGAGGGTTGTTTTCCAGGTATTTCTCCACGGCCTCTTGGCTGATCTCACCCATGGTGTGGTCCACTTTGCTTTGCCGCTGTCGTTCAGGAATGGACACCCTCAGAGCGTCGCCTGGGACCCCGTGCCAAGGAGGAAATACATCCCGGCAAGGGCACCTCACAGGGTCCCCCAAAGATGAAACAGAATGGTTGCTCGGCAGAGCTTTCAAACACTGCCAGTAACTCTTGGGCTGTGACAGAAGGTCTGCATTAGAGTAGGATTCAGGAAGCACAGGATTAAAGAGTTCTTCGGGACATGAAATCCCTAAGCATTATTAGCTCATAAATCCTCAGAGAATCCTCAGGACATCTTAGATCAGCCAGACAAGTGGCAAGTCGAAGTGACTATTCTAGAAGAATAACTGAACATGGGCCACTGGCCGCAGCAAGAAGCACCATCAATATATCCATTAATGATAATACATTAGCATTGATTGACAATTTGACTCACTTTTTTTTTATGATAGCTATATGAAGTGAAACTATTAGACCTTGGAAGTGTCTCCTTATTTATATGGCATCTTTAACGAGCGTGTAGTAGAGATGGAAGGGTTTAGCATCCATGCAACATAAAACGGAATATTAATCTTTACCTCCCTTAAAAGTCCTACGATCATACAAGTTGCCTGGCCTACTTTCTCTAAAACCTTCACCTCTCAATTCCCCCTCATTTAAAAGCTTGACCTTGGGAGTGTTGTAAAGAAACAAACCTTAATCTCATTCTAGAAAGGTGAGCATGGCAAAACATTTGCCCGGGATCCAACCATAATCAAGCCACAACTTAAGCAATAATCCGTGTCAACAGACGTGATCGTAAAAGGCAGCCCATGCAGCTGCTAACTGGGTTTTCCTGCCACGCATATTAGTTTGGATTTTGTTTTGAATAGTAATGGCCATTCTCATGCATTTTTGCTCTGAGACACAGTCTGTTAAATCTAGTGGATAAAACCTGTCCTGTCCGTTGCTAGGATCTCCACTATCTCTGGGGGGTTGTGCATGGAAAAACATGTACCGCTACTTAGTTTGGTTTAATGTTTGGTTTATTAAGCTTTTACATCAATTAATCACACTTCCCCAAATATTTAAACACTGTTATACAGCTAATAAGTCAAACAACACATTTAATGATACAGTATCCTTGAATTTTCTTTTTTCTTTTTAGAGAGTGAGAGAGAATGAGCTCATCACAAGCAGGGGAGAGGGGCAGAAGGAGAGAAAGAGAGAAACTTAAGCAGGGTCCACACCCAGCTCAGAGCTTGGCTTGGGACTCAATTCACAACCTTGGGATCATGACCTGAGCTGAAATCAAGAGTTGGAGCCTCAACTGACTGAGCCACCCAGGTGCCCCCAATTTCCTTGAACATTTAAATACCGATTTCAAAGGTAGCCAAGGTCTTTTAAGCATTTCAATAAGATTATAAACTTTGTGACAGATTTCTCTTGAATAAGCATACATATTACAGTGACTTTAAAAGTTACTGTTAGACCCACATTTAAGTCCACTTCAAAGATAGCAAGCCTGCGGGTTTCATTTACTTTGCTAAACTTAAAGCATACCTTGACAGAGTGATAATAGTGTCACCAGAAAAGATAAAGACATCCACTGAGGTCGCATGTTCTAGGTCAGAAAATGAGAGGTTCCTGGTTGGAACATGGTTTTCCCAGAAGAACCCAAGTCAAACTGGCCCTTGTTGAGCTATGCGGCCTCTTATGATGGACTTCACTTGCTACCTCAAGGGGCCCTGCCGAGCCCATACCTTCTATCCTCCTCTGTCTAGTCTCAGAACGGTCCTCTTCAGAGTGCTGTTTACTATTAGCAATAACACCCGATTGGCATCTCATTATTATCAGAGTAATGCAGAGGTTTATCTCTGAAGAGAAAGGAGTTGAGTCAGTCCACTCACTCACTCCTCCCATGGGACCATCACCTTCTCACAGTTTGGACACGTCCTACCTAGTTCTTTTCTTTTTTTAATTTTTTAAATGTTTATTTATTTTTGAGAGAGAGAGAGAGAGACAGAGTGAGAGAGAGACAGAGTGAGTGAGGGAGGAGCAGAGAGAGAAGGAGACACAAAATCTAAAGCAGGCTCCAGGCTCTGAGCTGTCAGCACAGACCCCGACGTGAGGCTCAAACTTATGAACTGTGAGATCATGACCTGAGCTGAAGTCGGAGGCTTGACTGACTGAGCCACCCAGTGGCTACCTAGTTCTTTTATGTGACTATGGCACAGCTCCAACTTTTACCAAAAGTGTGTTGTGTGCTCACAGTTCCCTGGTTCCATCCTTCCCTCAATAAGCAGAGAAAGGAGAAACATATATCTGTATTCCATATGCAGATACACACTTAATAGGAAAAACAAAATACCCATAGATGTTAACATTCCTCTACTTATACAAATGAAAATTAATTTTAAAATGAAACATTCTATTATTGTCACCATTCTTTTTACTTTTGCTTTTATAACTACTCTTAGAGTTGTGATTTGCTCATTCTTTCAACACATCTATTGATTGTCCATCACAAGCAAGCCACCATATTAGCCTCTGTGGTAGAGACTTCATACTCCCCCTCATCTGATTCTCTCCTCCTCCTCATTATATGAGGTTATTCTTTCTCACCCTCCTCCCCTGGTAGGGTCACGTGACTAATTTTGCCTATGGGTTGTAGGCAGGAATGTCTCTTCCAGGTAAGAACAATTAATTGCCAGCTTAAGACCCTCTACTCTCTATTTTCCCTGCTGCCTCATCAGTTCCAGATGGAGGGGCCTGCTGATTCCAAGTAAGGATGTCCTGGAACAGAGCCCCCTGCTGACCTGAGATGGACGTGTAGCAAGAGAAATAAACCTTTCTTGTTTTTCGCCTCTGAGAGATGAGGGCTGTTTGTTATTGCAGCACAGCTAAATCAGTCCTGACTGTTACGCTTCTACTCAGGGGATGCAGGTGACAAGTAAGTCTTTGCCCAGTTTCACACACACTTGTGGTGTTGTAAGGGAGATAAAAGCAGTACATAAAGAGTCATAAGACATGGAACAGAATATGATAAATGCCAGAAATGAGATACATACACATGGCTAGGAGAGTTCAGAAAAGGGATCATATCTACAATGGGTGGAGATGGGGGGGAAATCGAGTGTTCCAGATGGTAGTCACCACAGGAGCAATCGCATGGGGCATAGAGTAATGGGGAAGAGTGAGAGCTGAGTCTGAAAAGGTAGATTGGGCTCAGATCACAAGAGTCTCAGAGATGAGTCTGAGGATTTTAAACCCTGGAAAGTTTGGGGGTAAAAAAAAACATTATAAGGTCTTTTTCCACAAATTTAATCTGGTGGTGCTTAGAAAGATGAGCTGGAGGAAAGAAATACTGGACATCAGGAAACAGACTGAGCAGCTTTATTGCATTTTGTTCATTATCAAATACTCTAAAAATGTGTATAGACTTTGACTCTGCAATTCTGCAGAAATAATTAAGATTGTATGTGATTAGTGTAGTTACAGGAGTGTTCATGAAAAGTACAAATATAAAAGTAAAAAATCAAAAATAGCCTAAATTTTCAACAATAGGCAGCTGAGTAAATAAATGGCATACATCCACAGAATACAAATTACATGTATTAATAACCCTACCATAAAGGTCTATTTATTGATATAAAGAAATATTTATGATATGTGGTAAACTGTAAGATAGTTTTGCAATACAGTTCCACTCATATATACATTCATGGAGGTGTGTATACCACCATGTTAACAGTGATTATTCCAAAGTGATGGGATTCAACACATTAATCTTCTTTTTTGCTTATCTGATTTTTTCTCAAGTGTCTACAATGAACATATATAATTTATGTAGTAAATTCATGCATTCATAAACAAAACTATTAAAAAAATTTTTTTTGTTTATTTATTTTTGAGAGAGAGCAGGAGTGCAAGCAAGGAGGGACAGAGAGAGAGACACACAGAACCTGAAGCAGGATCCAGCCTGTGAGCTGTCGAACTCATGAACCATGAGATCATGACCTGAGCTGAAGCTGGACACTTAATCAACTGAGCTCCCCAGGTACCCCAATGAACAAAGT
Organism: Hyaena hyaena; assembly: GCF_003009895.1. Taxonomy (NCBI): domain Eukaryota; kingdom Metazoa; phylum Chordata; class Mammalia; order Carnivora; family Hyaenidae; genus Hyaena; species Hyaena hyaena. Next base: position 1,955,782 of record NW_024080676.1, on the reverse strand, counting down.
TTTTAAGGTTATCTTCATAGGCTATGGATGACGTTGCTTGGAAACTAAAAACTGTGAGTCCCAATTCTAGGTATCAGCTGAGAGGAGCAGGAAATTGTTTAGTTAGAAAAAGCAAGCGGGGGGCACCTGGGGGGCTGTCGATTAAGCATCTGACTCTTGATTTCGGCCGAGGTCATGATTTCACAGTTCATGAGATCGAGCCCTACATCAGGCTCTGCGCTGACAGTGCGAAGCCTTCTTGGGTTTCTCACTCTCCGTCTCTCTCTGCCCTTCCCTCCCCCACCTCAAAATAAATGAACTTAAAAAAAAAAAAAAGCAAGCAAACAAAGGGCTCACACTGACTACTTTGAGTATGGCATGACATTTTATACAAAGATATTTTTTAAAGGAAATTCTGGACACCTGCCTTTTACACACACACAAATATCTCTGTCGTCCTGTCTTTGACCAAGTCCTATTGTCTCTGTCGCCCTTCTTGCTCAGGAGAGTTCTTGCAGAGTCTCTGGTCAGTGCTGACAAGATCTTTGTGTCTCTCATTGGCTGTTTGGTCCAAGGCACTGAAAAAAACAAATGCAAGAAAACAGCAATAGTTTTTAGAATTACCAAACATACCACTTAGAATAAATTTTTAAGATTTTTTAAACATTTATTTTATTTTTGAGAGGGGGCGGGGCAGAGAGAGAGTAAATCCCAAGCAGGCTCTGCACTGTTAGCATGAAGCTTGATGCGGGGCTTGAACTCACAATGCATGAGATCATGACCTGGACCTGAGCCGAATTCAAGAGTCAGATGCTTAACTGACTGAGTCACCCAGGCGCCCCTGAATTCTTAATACTACACAATACTTGTTGACTTTGTTGAACTTCATTCTTTAATTTTTATGTCACCATTTCTAAGATATTACAGACATTAATTATCATTTATTTAGTTAAAACATCTCTGAAACAATAATTAGGCCAATGTGAAAGCTCCATTCCACTTAGAATATTTTTAGAAATATAAGCCACAAGGTATTAATAATAAAAAACTGATCACAAGAATAGCTAACATTATAATATACAATCTGTGCCGGGTACTCTTCTAAGACTCTTATATATATTATATCATTTAATTCTTACAAGAACCTAATGAGGCAGGTACTGTGATTGTCTGTATTTTACAGGCGAGAAATTGAAGCACAGAGAAATTAAGTTAACTAGCTCAAGGTCACACAACTAGTAAGGATAGTGACCTACCCCAAAACGGCCAGTTTAAATAGGATCAAATGAAAAAGTGTACCCATGAGGTACACAAGACATCATAAAGCTGCTATAGGGGAATATACAAAGACATTTCCTTTAAGGATATATATATATATACATATATATATGAAATGGCATTAAACACCAAAAAAAAAAAGTTAAATAAAAATTCCAGGAACTCTTTTAAAAGCCTACAGATGTACGAAAGAATGGTTTCATTTCCTTAAACTTTCTGCTTAACAAGTTTGCATTCCGCAGTAGTATGCTATACTATAGATATAATACTTCTTTTGCTGCTAACATTTTCCACTGCGGTTGACGACTTCTACAGGAAACAATGTTTATATAATAGCCAAACCATATGCACATGAGATTGAAGCACCAACACAAAACGAACAACAATATTCTAGATTAGCCAAGTACGTGTCAGATTATTATACTGAATACACTCTTCAGCTCCACCTTAGCCGGGTTCTCTGTTCCTATTATTACTCATCACCGAAAGGCACCCCCAAAGACAGGGATTTCAGTCACATCCTGGCAGTCAAGCGCAAAGGGCTCTTTCACCTTGCACATCTGCTCACAGGAATCTCTGAGCCCATCTAATTGATGGGTGTGACCAGGTGTCTCAGGAATAATTCACTTGGTGGAATCCATGTTATTTTCACCTAAATTGAGGACACTGACTGATGACTTTGTAACCATTGGAGAAAAAAAAAAAAACCTACTGAAAAAATCAGTTTTACTCTTTGCACCTGAAAAAGTGCCCGAATAACTAATCTTTTCATTTGCCACCAATGTCTTTGGCATCTTTCGAATGTAGTCAGAAGATAAACGCTACCTAATTTCCTTGTTTTTCATTTTCCTTGGCCTTTCTGTCAGGATGTGGATGTAAATGTCAGTTTGCATGAAATGGAATTGGTTTGAAATGCTTAATTGTTATGAGGGTAAGGACGTAAAGTCCTTCTTTCAATTATAGTAAAACACCTTTCCCTATTTCCCAGGAGCTAGTGACTTGCTTGTTGCTGTATTCATTAAGGTTACACTGTTCTGTTACAGGGACCCCCCCCCCAATCCCCCAATCTCAGCAGCTTAACCCAACGGAAGTTTATTTTTCATTCACAAAAAGTTAGTCACTGGTGGGGTACCAGGCTGATGGAGACTCAGCCAGCTGGCAGATGAAGGAAGGGAGACAGCAAGGATGATTGGACAGGCAGCTTTTATAAGCCCCGTCTGGGACTGACACACAGCACTTCTGTCCGCATTCCATCCTCCAGACTTAGGCATGTGGCTTTATAGAGCTACAGGAAGTGGGGAGGTGCCTTCTGGCAAAAAAGTCTCTTCTCAACAACTCTGCAACATGGAAGAGGAGTGCACACTTTTCAGTGGAAGACTAGCTCTCCACCTCTGCTATAAGTGCTATATCCGGAGAAATTATATTTTAGAAAGAATGACCTCTGACCAAGTCTTTGAAAATAAATATTTTATGACGCTTACCTAAAGTGATTCATTTCAGTAAAACAAATGAAGTCGACGTCTGTTAATGGAGTGCCTACTAAGTGCAAGTCTCTTAATAAATCTCATGGAAGTTGGGGGAGGGGCAGATACCAAGATGAATGACCCGTGGTCTGCCTTTCCATGTAATATGGCGGAAAATGAACTTTGGTGTATATTATTTAAATTCATAAGATATAATTTAAAACATAACTTTACTTCCGATGAAAAAAAGAAAAATGTTTGCAATATTTGTTTTGTTTTCTGATTAAACATTTTCAATGTAGGAAACTTTGGAAAGTACAAAAAGGTACAAATCCAAAAAAAAAAACCCTTCAAATATCCTTAATCCTATCACACAGAGGTAATCACTATGAACATCTTTTCTTGTTTATATTATTATATAGATACATGCATATTTGAAAAAATTATTTTATGAGGACAAATTTCAAAGCACTGAAGTTTAAAAACATCAGTTGACCTGTATTCACCTATTTGTAATCAGGAAGAAATTTGAGAGAGAATGCCAAAATAAACTGTTTTTCTTTGCTGCTATCTGGGATGCCAAGGTTCACTACTGATCAATAAAAGAGACAGAAAAGGAGGAACAGTTACAGCACCTCTTATGCATCTAACACATGAAAAAACATGTTGCAGAAATGATCGCCATACGATGTGCCAAAATTCCCTGCGTTTACTCAGCGTGTAGTGTGTGCAAGGACCACGAGCACATGTTCTAGGGGAAACAGATGAAAGGGATGTGGCTCCTGGGAGAACTTTCCTGGTAGTAATAACCATCCAAGGGCAGTTAGCTGGGCCAAGAGCCCCCCCTCCATCACTGGACGTGTTGGAGAAGAAGCTGGAAGAGCTTTGCTCTGGAATGTTGAGGACAGGGTGCAAGATTGGACAGGAGAATGATGCCCGAAAGTCATTTTCCACCCAGGGTGCAAAGATACTGCCACGTGTGCATCTCCCCCACATGGGCCCTGAGGGAATAGCTCTTATTTGAGCTATTTGGGATGATCTGCCCTGTGATAAAACTGTCCTAACCAGAACGTCTCCTAATTAGCCGCTGGCCAGAACAGGGCTTTCCTACCTCCGGGGCAGTAAGAAGTTAAATGCATCCTCACTGGCACTGCGGAGACACCCTAAAGACTCAAGTTGGGGGAGGACACAGGGATGGAGGACAAGGTGGCAAGTGGAGGCAGAGAACCAGGCAGGTGGATGTCCAAAGAGTTATAGGAAGGTGACTACTTCTTTGCCACACCACTAATTCTCTTTCTCCTTCAGTCAAAAGCTGCATCCTCTGACTTCTTTGATTGATGAGAGGAACACTCACTTTGAAAGATAAGACAAAAACGTGGTTAGTAAATGGTGCCATCAGGTAGGCAAAATAGCATAAAGAGTCACAGCATTTTGACTCAATTGACCACTGACGGTAGAGTTTTGTTCACCTCCCAGCTCCTGTCCACTCCCCAGTGAACTCACCTTAGCTATTTTGAAAACAAAACCAAATTCCACTATGACTTTGAAATAAAATTGCATCGTAAACAATTGGTAGACGTGTTTCAAAGCGGTTTGAGGAAAGTACCGCAGAGTAAGTAGGCGACCACCGAAGTTGCTCAAGTATTTCCTGCCCTGACCAGGGTTCGTGTCTGGAGAATATTTAACAGGGAGGGTTTTAATGCCTCTAAAGATGTTGAAACTAAAGAACAAATATTGACCCAGAAAGTACCACAACTCTCCTGAAAGAGAGTAAAATACATCCTTTATAAAATGAAAAACTCCTTGGCCGAAATATCCCCAAACCCCTGCACAACTGGCCATCGGAGGTTAGAGAGGCCAATCTGGCACGACCTCGGGACGCGGGCGCCGAGGCACCAGCCAGCATCCCTGGGTCCCCCTCCCCCTGGGAGAGGCCACGGTCTTCCCGCCAGGCCGACGTGCGCCTGCAGCCAGAGCAACCGGGCCCCGAGGCCACCCCAGGCCGCAGCTGGCGGCCGCTGGCACGAGTGCTGGCTGGCAGGGCCAGGGCTTGTTCCCGTGGCTCGGCCGAGGCCACCCCGCGCGGCAGCTCCACCGCCCGCGGCGGCCCCGGAGGTGAGGCTGCTGCCCAGAGGGACCCTCCCTGCACCCGGGCGGCGGTGAGTCAGGGCGCATTATGCAAGTGCTGGCGGGTCGGCCCGGCGCCTCCCCTCGGTCTTTCACCCCGGCCGTTACGAAAGCGCGACCCCCCTCCCGCCGGGGCTATAAAGCGGCCGGGCGGCCCCCGCGGCGCGCTCGCCTCCCTGGTTCCACGCACGCACCACGCCGCGGCCAGGCTTGCGCGCAGCTCCAGGCGGTGAGTGGCGGCGGGGCCGGGGCCGGGGCCGGGCCGGCGGGCGGGACTGGGGGGCGCGGGCGGGCAGGGCTGGGGTCCGCGGCCGGGCGCTCACGGCGCGCGGTCCCCGCAGGGCGGACTCCTGAGCACGATGGCGTGGGTGTGGGCGCTGGTGCTGCTGGCCGCGCTGGGCAGCGCCCAGGCGGAGCGCGACTGCCGGGTGAGCAGCTTCCGAGTCAAGGAGAACTTCGACAAGGCTCGCGTAGGTATCGGCCGGGCGGTCCCCGGTGCCCCGCGTTCTCCCTTCCCGGAGGCTGGCCGTGCACGCAGAGCCACCAAACCCTGCGCTCGCCTATTTCGCAGTTCTCCGGGACCTGGTACGCCATGGCCAAGAAGGACCCCGAGGGACTCTTTCTGCAGGACAATATCGTCGCCGAGTTTTCCGTGGATGAGAATGGCCAGATGAGCGCCACGGCCAAGGGCCGAGTCCGCCTTTTGAAGTCAGAGCCTCTCCCTCAGCCCCCCACCTCCAGCTGAGCACCCAACCCTGACTGGGGAGGGCGGGCGGCCTCCGGGTGGGATGGAGGGAGGAAGCCTTTTCTCTGCCCGGCTCAGCATCTCCTTGGCTTTTGCAGTAATTGGGACGTGTGCGCAGACATGGTGGGCACCTTCACAGACACTGAGGACTCTGCTAAGTTCAAGATGAAGTATTGGGGCGTAGCGTCCTTTCTCCAGAAAGGAAGTGAGTAGTCAGTTCAGTGGGACCATCTCAGGGGAGGAGGGTCATCCTGGCCAGATTGTCTAGTTTCTTATTCCGAGGCATCCTTGGAAAGAATGGTCTGTAACTGGCAGGAACCCTAAGCGGGGCCTGAGGTTGGAGGGGTGAGATTGGGACTGGGGAGGCCCCCTCCCTGCCCACTTTCCCCACCTCCAGCTCAGAAAACCTGGCCCAAGCTCAAAAGGACTTTGGGCTTGTCAGGTGACCTCCTTCTGCCATTTTCCTGTCCAGTCATTGTGCCAAGGTGTGTCGCCTTCTCCATGCTCAGACTCCCCACCTCTGGGAGACCCATCCTCCATCACCACTCAGCCTGGTTTTGTGTTCCCTCCATTTCACTGGGCTGAATGCCTGCGACAGCTTGATTAGTTGGGGCCCCCAGCAGAGGCTGGGAGACCTTTATCCAAGGATGTAAGGAGCTCTGTGGGGTGGCTCACTCCAGGGTGCCCTGCATGCAGATGCTGAGAGTCTGAGCCAGGCACGGTGCTCCTGGTGGCACTGACCTCTCTCCTTTCTCCCAAGCACCAAAACTCAGATGGGGGGCAGACAGGGTGTTGAAGACTCAGAAAAGTATCCTAAAATTTAGGGTGATCATAAGAACATTTACATGCCTTTTCTACTTTCTTTCCATTTCTCTTAAGTTTCAAATCTGGAATCCATTTGGTACCTAGGAGATAGTGCAGGCCAGGGATATCATGGGATCTTAGAGATGGGGAGTTACCCCTAAAAGGGGGGTTCAGTATGAATAAACTGAGACCAAGAGAGAGTAGTGATCGCTCATAGTCATACAAGTTGTGGGAGCCAGTGTCAAAGGCCAGGTGTTCCAACTGTCAGGTAAGTAGTGAAAAATTATTTCAAATAATGTAGCAAAACTTGCTAGAGTGATTCATTTAGTGTGCAAGATATACTTTTCTGGTAATGAACTACAAAAACCAATACTGAAGGTACAAGATTTCTAATTTTTAGTAAATGTAAACAGGTAATGCTCTGTTGCATCTTGATATCCACTCTGGAGAGAACTAGGGTTCTTCTGGTAGTGCATTTGGGAAGGGTGGGAGAGGACCCCGTGAGGAGCTGGGGTTTGCCTCTTGTGTCTTCCCCCCCCCTCTGCTACCAAACCAGATTAGTTTTGCTTTTACCTCTGGTAGACTGAGATTCTAGCCAGGATTTCATTTGTAGGCAAAACAAAACCCAAAAAACAAAACCAAAAAAAAAAAAAAAAACACTAGAAATCTTTAAAGTGATGGCTATAGATACTCAGTGAGATGACTACAATATCAGAATTCAGTTCCTTGTGAGATTCTCTTTCAGGAAAGAAGCAGTGCTGTATAGTGGTCAAGCACCCGTGCGGGGTTCAAAAGTTAGACTACCTGAGTTCAAATCCTATCTCCACCCACTACCTATGGGAACTCAAGTGTGTTCCTTATCTTCTCAGTGTCTCAGTTTCCTCCTCTGTGAAAGGAGGTGATCAAAGCCCCTGCCTCATGGAGTTGTCTTCTGTGGATGCAGTGAGTTGACCTGCAGCAAGTTAGAAAAATGCCTGAGACATGTGTTCTCTCCAAGTGTAGATCATTAGTGTTTCCTTTTCTCCCCAGGCATCAAATAATATAACATCTTCTGGGTGCAGGATAGACGGTCTCACAGAGACCATCAGTTCAAGCCTCTGATTTTACAAGTGAAGAAACTGAGGACTCTATTAGAGAAGTGACTAGCCCGGGGCCACATGGCTACTTAGTGGCCCTTAGTGACATCTCTTTGCCCAGGGCACAAAAAAAGGCATGAGCTACCCCTGTGTTTTCTAGGTGTCCACGAACTGTATGATTTGATGCTGCTACATTCCTGTGTTTTATGTGATTTGGGGGCTGGGGAGGCGGGGAGCTTTTACAAAATCTACTCTCTCTCCTTGTGCCAATTTCTTTCTTCCTTGATCTTGGTCTGGCATTAAACGCTGACTTGGTCAGGAGGGTCTGAGGCCTCAGTGAGTGGCCTGCGTTCTTAGTCTCTGTCTTTCTTCATAAGCTGCATTTCACCAAACGGATGTGTTTAAAATGAGGTACGCTTATGCAGGAAAAATTGCTCAGGAGCAAATGCTCACTAAACTTGTTGTCATGTTATTTTAAGATTAAATGCAATACATCTATAAAGTTGAATATTAAGTGTCAGTGTTCGCAGACTCCGACACGGCCTGCTGCCCCAGCCTTGGGCGTGCTCTGCACTGGTCTCCTTCTGCCCCAGCTCCGCCAGCAGCAAACAGGCCGTCTCAGGGGTTAAGGAATGCCACCATCAACTGATCTTGGTGGAATACAGGCTTCACCATTGACTAGCATCTCTGAACTTTGATTTCTTCAACTGCAATGTGGATAAAGAATAGTTTTATTTCATAAGATTGTTGGGAGGACAGGTTAAGGTAATGCATGAAAAATGCTTATCCAGGTGCATAAGGGCTCAGAAAATATTAGCTTTGGTCATTATTGTTTCAGACCATTCCTGAAAGATCTGGACAAAGACTGTCTGTCTTCCAGATAAAGTCTGTCACTCTGTTGGTAAAGGAGCCTGTGCAGGTTACATAACAGTGCGGGCCAGATTTTCTACATCAGTTTCTCGAATCCTGGGTCCCTGGACCACTTACATCTAGATCAGCTGCCTGCTTGTTAAAAGTGCAGATTTGTGAGGTCAAACCCAGACTTTCTGAATCAGAAACTCTTGTGGTAGGACCCCAGAGTCGGCGATTTCAGTATGGTCCTTAGGTATGCTCCTTCTGCACAGTGAGGCTTGAGAAACTGCTCTAGATAATTCAATCCAAAGAGTTACCTTTGCTTACTCGGGTTTCAAGGCCTCAGATTCCAGTCACTTTGCCAGGACCTGTTGGGCTTTGGGGGCGGGGAGCAGTTAGTCAGAAATAGCATCACACCCACCATCTGGCTCTACTGGACTGATAGACTGGGAACCAGAGGGAGCTTCTCACCTGTTTGTTCACTTTCGATGATTGGAGGACACAGGTATAGGATGCTGTAGGGACCCGTTTCTGGCCCGCTGCACTGAGCAACAGGTCTGCAGGGGAACCAGGTCACTGAGATAGCTCCATCCACCAAGCGTTTTCTTTGTTTTTTGGACCAGCAGTCAAAATCTCTAAATCCTCTGTGTGGGTACAGTATAGAGGCAGCTGTGGGGGCTCCTGGCCATATGGCCGCTGCCTTGAGCACTCTCCCTCCCCAACTCTATTGCATGCAGACAGCTACGATTCAGAAATGTCTGGGGGTGTCTGGTCTCCAGGGGGACCCACCCCAGCTGCTGGGAGGGAGGAGGCTGGAGGACCAAGTTTATTCTTCCAAGCAGCGCTCAGGCAGTTCATCTCTTGCCTTAGGAAGGAGAATCTGGCAAGCAATCGTTAGGATTTAAATTCTCCTTCTTTGAACTATTTAGCCAAAAAGAACCTGGAGATAAACCAAACCAATGTAGGCCTTTTTTTTTTTTTTTTAAGTCAAGAACAGTAGTCAATTTTCTTAAAACCAAGCATTGAAAACGATTTAATGCTTAAGTCAGAATTCACATTCTGGCAACAATCTTGGAAAAACAAAATTAAGCTGCAGATTTGCTGAGCTAACAGCTGCCTCGATCTCGAATTGGGGTAACATTTCAAAGGAGAGTGCATTTGTGTCTGAGGGGTAGGCTGCTGGGGCGCCTCTGACAGACACACTGAGCTCCATCACCAGGGAAGAAATGACTTCATTTTCAGAGCAGGCAGACTCTGCCCTGATGCCAGGGAGCCTGCGAGGGGGGGCTGTGCTCAGGGTGAGGCCCAGCAGGGGCCCCCATGGCTTCTGGTCCTGGCCCGGCTCTCGTGTCTGGGCACCCCCAGCTGTGGCCTCTGACTTTCTCCTGTGGGACAGCGTGGAGGTGTGGCAGTGGCTCACTCTTCCTCCTGGAGAGCCTTTAGTGAGCTGAACAGTGGGCTCAGCTGTCCTGCGGGCCTGGGTTCACTCTGAACCCTTCCTCAGCTGGCGCTCCCAGGGTTCTCCTGGGGTGGCTTAGCTTGGGTGGTAGACAGCTCCCTTATCTCTGATACTGGGGGGCCCTGGGTTCCTCTGCATTCCTCTCATATGGAACCCACATAGAACAGCGACCGTCACCTGCTTCATGGCTTGGCCGTGAGATGGAGACACAGAGGCTTTTTGTTTCTTGTTTCTTGTCCCCTCCTTCCCCAAGGTATCTACTACCTGCAAATCAATGTGGTATAGACGTTAGGCATGTGGGCTCCAGCTCTGTCCTGTTCTTTGTGATCATGGGTAAATTACCTAGTTTTCCTGTACCTCAGTTTCCTCATCTGTAAAATAGGAATAACAGTGTGAACTTTTGGTAGACGTGAGGAATAATTGAGAAAACACTGAAAAAGTGTTTAGACAATGCCTGACAACATAATTAAAAGCTCAGAAAGCCCTAGCCATGGTTACAGAGAGAGAATGTTAAATTAAGTAGAGATGTGGCACTTTTTAAAAAGACTTTTATTTTTTTAATTTTGTTCAATACTTTTTTTAAGTTTATTCAGAGAGAGAGAGAGAGAGAGCGTGCATGCACATGCACACGGGGCGGGGGGTGGGGGGGGGAAGAGAGAGGGAGAGAGAGAATCTTAAGTAGCCTCAGAGCTGTCAGCACAGAGCCCAACACGGGGCTCAATCCCATGATCTGTCAGATCATGATCTGAACTGAAATCAAGAGTTGGATGCTTAACCAACTGAGCCACCCAGGCACCCTGGAGATGTGACACTTTTTAACCAAATATAAGGTATTCAGGTAAACCTGAGTATTGTTGTTTCCCCAGGCCAAATCTCTCAAACATACATTCTTATGTATGTTATTTCTCATCCTGCCTTTGTTGACATTTAGACCACCTTTGTGTAGACTTCTTCATGGCTTGTTAGCTTCCAGCCTTAGGAATAAACAGAATCTAAATTCTTCAAGGGCTCAGCTCTGCCTCTGTCGGGAAAGATCTGAAGAATACAAGCTCTAAGAATGAATATGTGATGTCAGAGGGCAGACACCTTGTATCCTTGACACGAAAACTACTCTCTTTTGCCAGCCAGAGAAATGAGTCAGGTTTCTAAGCCAGCATTAGGATGGAGTCATGAAGGGGATCATCAGAGTGGCTTCCTCCAGTGATGCGGGGACAGCAGGGCAGCGAGAAGACATCAGCCACAAAGGTGCAGACACTGTTGGAGAATAGATGGAGAAGACAACTGTAGAAAGGCCTATTTTGTGGTTTCAATGGGCCCACATTCTCAGTGGTTCTTTGGATAGATACCATCCCATTTATTGTCAGGGTGAGACATAATCTTTGAAGTGAACGAGGCCCCCCCACACTCTCAACTCCAGGGTTCTTTTCTGCAAAGGACAACAAAGCCTTTCTCATTTCCCCAGTTTTATAAAAGCCATCAGATGTCTCCATAGTCTCCTGCTTCCTAATGAAATAAAACCAGTTCCAGGAAGTCACCAGGTTCTTGACCGGAGTGGGGCGAGGGAGAGGCACTGGCTATGTGGTTTTCTGGCTTGCAGATGATGACCACTGGATCATCGACACCGACTATGACACCTACGCGGTGCAGTACTCCTGCCGTCTCCTGAACCTCGATGGCACCTGTGCCGACAGCTATTCCTTCGTGTTTGCCCGCGACCCCAAGGGCCTTCCCCCGGATGTGCAGAAAATCGTGCGACAGAGACAGGATGAGCTGTGCCTGGCCAGGCAGTACAGGCTGATTGTTCACAACGGTGAGTGGGTGAGGAGGTGAGGGTCAGAGCACTGCACACTCTCCCTGAGGGGTCAGCGGGCAGTGAGTTTGGGTCGCAGGCCAGTGAAATGCGTTTCTTCTGCAAGAGAGAGAAAACAAAGAGTCTCAGGGGCCCCGTTGGGCCCAGCTAGGTCTTTCTTGACCAGATCTTTCACTGGCCTTGTCATGGGGCTGTTTCTGAAAGCATGGGCAAAAGCCCTTTTCCAAAACCCTGGCACTTTTAATTAAATCAAACTGCAGAGGACAAGCTCGTCCTTTATATCTGCTACGCCAGGCCCAGTCTGTGTGGCTACACTACCCAAAAAAACCATTTTGACTAAATTAATATTGTTTAGGCAGTCAGTGCCCCAGTGAAGAGCCGGGCAGCAAATGTGACCATTGGTGTCAAAAGTTAAAGAGAGGGCCGCCTGGGTGGCTTAGTGGGTTACACGTCTGATTTCGACTCAGGTCATGATCTCGCGGTTCTTGAGTTTGAGACCTACGTCAGGCTCTCTGCTGACAGCTCTGAGCCTGGAGCTTGACACTCAGATTCTGTGTCTCCCTCTCTCTCTACTCTTCCCTGTCTCAAACTCTGTCTCTCTCTCAAAAATAAATAAACATTAAAAAAAAAAAAGTTAAAGAGAGACCTCACCATAGCAAGTTCCAAAACAAAACCATCTTAACAAATGCTCTTTTTCTCATATGGAACTGGAACTAGAGAACCGTGAAATTGAAATTGACTAGCTGGTTTTCCTCACTTACGTTTTTTGAGATCCCCTGAAACAAACGTTGAATCTTTTTATAGATTTTACCCTTATCTGATCTTTTTTATTTTTGGTGTATGTGCTGCTTAAGCGAGCACTACCTCTGTCTGATCTTGCTTTAAAATCCAGTAACATTCTGGAGGAAAATGTGCAGTCTATTTTGAAATGACACTCACTCCCACGGGAAACTGAGTTTCAAAATCCAAATAGGGTAATATTAAAATGTAGAAAAAGAGAATAAAACTGAACTCTTCCATCAGTCATCTAATTAGCTGGCCCATGCCACACCAAACAGACAGGAAACCAAACCAAAAACATTAAAAAATAAGATTTTGATGCTCCACCCTGGGAGCCGCCTAAACGGAGGGTGCGCAAAGGATCTCACCACAGCCAGGGCCCACGCCAGGCCCTTTCCCTGAGTTATGTCACTTAATCCTCAGAGACACCTGATGAAATAGATACTCTCATGATCCACATGCTACCAATGAGAAAACTCAGGTTAAGAAAGATTACACAGGTTGCCCCAAACCTCCCACAGGTGATTGAGTTGGATGCAAACCAAGGTTGTTTTTGACTCCAACCCTCCTTGTGGAACCGCCTGCTGGCACCTGACAGAGGACATGGTGAACATTCTATAGAACCACCCACGGAATGGCTAAGACCAGGCTGATTTGGCCTCCGCTTCCTGAAATAGGAGGATGTGCGTCCAATCCTTTGAAATGCAGTGAGGTGGGAAGCCTGGGTGTCTCAGTCAGTTAAGCGTCAGAACTTGGCTCAGGTCATGATCTCATGGTTTGTGGGTTTGAGCTCCGCATCATGCTCTGTGCTAACAGTTGGGAGTCTGGAGCCTGCTTCAGGCTCTGTGTCTCCCTCTCTCTCTGCCCTTCCCCCACTTGCACTCGCTCGCTCTCTCTCTCTTTCAAAAATAAATAAATGAAACATTTAAAAAAATTTTAAATAAAAGAAAAGACATGCAGTGATGCAAATTTAAGACAAGTAAAAGGAAAATTTTCAAACAGCAGCTCCTATGCTTTCAGCCCCTGTCTTGCCCCCAGAGAAATTCAAAGGATTTCAGAAAGAACCTTGAGGGATGCTGATGAATTACAGCCACATCTAGGTGTAACCCTACAAGAAATACTTAAATAAAGCTGAGCCCTAAGGCTATCATGATATTCCCCATGTACCTTTACCACTGGGTGCATCTATCTGTCATTAATGACTTTGTTTTCTATATTTCAGGTTACTGTGACGGCAAATCAGAACAAAACATTTTGTAGCAATATGGAGTTTCGTTTGAAAAGTTCCCATTAACTCACTTAGCCTTCAACTCTATCTTACCTTAGAGTCTAGTTTCCCTGCTCTGCTCCCCTCCCCTCAGTAAACATGGAACCTCAGTACACGTAAAAATATATGTGGGAATAAGTGAATCTGCACTCAAATGTCTGTCTTTCCTGGAATGTTCTAAGGAATTGTTTGAGGGTCTTAAGATTCCAGACTTTGATTTATTAAAATATAGTCAACCATTTCCTGTGTTCTGGGTTTTCATTTGTGCTGCATCCGTGTCAAAGTGAGAAGTTCTACAGATAGTTGGGTACGGTGTGCTTTAATGTACCAGGAGGGGCTCTTCTCTCCCAGGTCTTCATAACTTTTGGCCTGTTCTAGTGCCCAATCTCCATTATTAATAATTGTGGCTTCTCCTGACTTCCTGAAAAAATGGGTTTCCCCATTAAGTGAGAAAGGCCTTAGCTACTAGCCTGGCCAAGCCACCGAGGCCAAAAGAGGTGAGTGATGGCTAGTCCAGGCCAACGAGCCCAAGACCTCAGTGGACCCAAGGTTCATGAGGTGGATAGGATGCTGGGCTCACCGCCAGCCCTTCATTATTTCTAGCACTTAATTTACTTCTTATTTCAGGTATGGCCAGAATATTGAGGGACAGGTGGCTGTGGGCTTCCCTGAGGGGGTTAGGAGATGGGTCCTGGAAATCAGATCTGTGGGAAGATCATGGCGCCCCCTACTGGAGTGCAGGATAGGGGCTAGCTGAGTTTAGAAGTAGTGGGGCTAGAAGGAACACCAGTGTCCCACACCATTAGTAGCATTTGTGAATACAGTGTCTAACCACATAGAGAGCCATTTCCCTTCATTTCCCAGGAGCTCCCAGGAGCCTCAGTTTCTTATTTGGGAAAGACATCAAGGCTTTGGTACCACAGTCTTGGTTTTAACTCAAAATGCAGCTTAGATATGTATTAGCTATGTGATTTGGAGCTGGTTATATGGCTTATGAGAACCTCACTCATCTCCTGTGAAATATGGGGAAACAGTACCTGCCTGATGAGGTGCAGTGAGGGTTCAGTTAGAGCACTCAGGAGCTGTGCAAGCCCTTGAGATGATGCCAGGCTGACATTCATGAACTGAGTCTAGAGGTGGAGAAGGGCATGCACGTGTAGAGATCTCTGCCTCGGGGCTGGCATATCATGGAGCCGAGGGGGACTCATGGGTCCACCACTTCACTCTGTTTTCTCCCACCAAAGAAGGAGATGACAGGAAACCCAGAATGGGCAGGCTCTGCCTGTCGTTCATGCGGAACAGCAGGTGTCAGTGCTGGGCTCTTCACCTTCAGTCTGACGGTTCCAGACACCCATAACATTGCCACACATCACATCAAAAAACAGCTTTAATTTACCAAATCTATCAACTAAAGATGAACAAAAGATCCCTGTCCTCTTTTTCTCAAGCTTGTGACCACCATAAACCTTACTTCAGAAGCAAGCTACTCAAGAAACTTTGTGAGCAATGGCAACCAGTGTACTCTGTTACCAAGATTTGTTGAGCACCTACTGTGGGCCAGTACCCAAGCTCCTGCATGGTCCTGCCATTGCCCAGCCTCCAAGCAATGGCTCTGGTTTCTCCCCCCACGCCCCCCCACGCCTCTTTGTCACAGGGATAGTTCATAAAAACGGATATGGGTAAACACTGCATGATGACTCCTAACATTGTATCTTTGGGCCCAAGCCCCCCATCCCTGCATCCAACTGCCTACTTTCCATTGGATCTCACTGGGATCTCAAATGTATCCCCACATGAAACTCCTGACTCTCCCATCCCCCATTCTTCTCCTAGTCTTCCCCTATTTTTGTGGCCTACTGGATTATCCAACCACCATCCATCCAAGAGTCACCCTCGAATTGTCTCTTTCCCTCATGTTCTACATCCTGTCCGTCAGTAAATCAGGATGTAGACTTCCCATCTTTCTCTACTTCAGCAGCCACCCAATTGGTCACATTTTTATTCTTGCTCCTCAAAGTCCATTCTCTGCACCGCAGAGTAATATTTAAAAATAGATATTAGGTCATATCAGTCTCCAACTGCAAACCTCCAGTGGTTGCCCATAGAACACAGAATAAGCTCCCTATGTGGCCTCCCAGCCCCAACATAGTTCAGCCTTGTACCTTCCCTGGTTTCAGTCAATGGGCCCCAGCAGGGCACCCCTCTATCCTGGCATCAACGCCAGTGTGTAGCACAGAAGAAGATCAGTCAATAGTTTGCTTTGTCTACACTAATCTTCTTTCTGTCCACAAGGACACCAGCCCCTTTGCACTAGGACCAGTGTTTGCAATGTCTGCAAAGCCCCATTCCCCTGGATTCTGATGGTTGGCTCTTTCTGGTGGTTTATCTTTTGGCCTAAATATCACTCCCAGAAAGGTCTTCCTGGATCCCTCCCCACCCCCATCCAAATTGCCATCAGTGTCCTATTTAAAACTTTTTTTCATGTTTATTTAATTTTTTTTTGAGAGAGAGAGACAGAGCATGGGCAGGGAACAGGCAGAGAGAGAGGGAGACACAGAATCTGAAGCAGGTTCCAGGCTTTGAGCTGTCAGCACAGAGCTCGACATAGGCCTGGAACCCAGGAACCACGAGATCATGACCTGAGCCAGTCAGACACTTAACTGACTGAGCCACCCATGCACCCTATCACTATCCTATTTTCTTCATGATGTGAATCTACTCTATAATGCTATATTATGTACCGATTTCTGTTTAATCTTCTTCCCCCAGATAGAAGGTAAGTAAGCCCCCATAAAGGCATGGGCCATGGCTGTCTCATTCACTGCTGTGTTCCCAGCACCAAGAACACTGGCCACAGCATGGGCTTAAGAGGTATCTGACAGGTGGCTCCGTGGAGGGAATTGCTTATGCTCTCACTCTCAGTGTTTTGAATCATCCTATTTCTTCTCTGATTTCATGACATGGCTTCTCCCAAAGAGGTCCATGGATTTCTTATAAGTGAAAAACTAAAGTCACTTTAGTTTTTTGGAATTTTTGGAAATTCCTCAAGTTTTGTTGACTTTATTGAATAGTTTTGAGGCCTTGAAAGTCTAGGGCGGGGACCTACAGTGGCAGTGACCCTTCAAGGAAAAACCTGAGTGTTAGATCATTTCCAAGACTCACTCCAGCATGATGTGGCTTTATATGTAAGAGACGTGATTGCTGAATGGCCATAAATAAAAATTTATTAAACTAATAATATTACAAACACACTGGAAAAAGTTCATGTTTAAAAGGAACCCATAACAAATCCTTTTATAAAGGGTAAAATTGTCATACTGAATGATCACCCTAATTTATTGGTGCTACAAATGTGTATTTGTATAGGTTACGTTTTCTTAAAGCAGGCTACAGTGATGTGATGGTCCTGGAAATAAACTCCCTTTGAAAGCATATCCTGGCTTCCCAGAAGGTGATAAACTCTGCCCATAGAGAAAATTTAATTAGTTGGAAATAATTGACAGATCATTTTTTTTGACAGATGTATCTGTAAACATGGCTCCCTTTTCTGGGTAGAAGAAGCAGTGAAAAATTTTCCTCCATTCATTCCTGAACAGTGACATGTTATAGAGAATGGGGTTCAGGGCTGAGTTGGCAAACGTGAAGGCCATCACCCAGAAGAAGAGGGATGGCCAGATGACCAGGTCCTGCTTGAAATTCTGGATCAAGATGAGGAGGATGGTGATGATGATGGGGCTCCACATAATGAAGAAGGAGATCATGAGCAGGAAGAGGGTTCGGAAGAGCCGGAAGTCCTGCTGGGACACGCGGATGTGGTGGTTCTCCGAGGAAGCCAGGTTCACCGTGAGCCTTTTCCTTGATGCCTTTGTGATCTGCAGGGACACAAAACAGAGCCAGAGCCACATATTCACTGTAGGATGTCAGGGATTTGGGCTGAGGAGGAGCAGATCATCTAGAAGTGGGAATCTGCCATCCCTGCTGCCCTGGGACAATTCGACTTTGGAACTTTGTGTGGAGAGGGCCGGTCTCAGTGGCCTGGCAACTGCCTGCACTTAGGATGCTCTGGGGGAAATGGGGCACCTGGCTGGCCCTCTGGATACATGGCCCCCGTCCATAACGTAAATAGAGTTGATGCTGAGGAGTGGAAAGGCTGAACTGAATGGTCTAGAAGAGAAATGTGTGAATGGAAGCACATTGCTGTGGTCTGAATGTGTCCCTCTAAGTTCAAATGGTAGAACCTAACCCCCAGGGTTATGGTATTAGGAGGCAGGGCCTTTGGGAGGTGATCGGGTTATGGGGATGAAGCCTTCATGAATAGGACCCTTATGAAAAGAGTCCTAAGCCAGCTCCCTCGGCCCTTCCACCATGTGAAGACACCAAGAAGCTGGCAGTCTGCAACCGGAAGAGAGCTCTCATCAGGACCTGACTGGGTGGCATCCTAGCCTTCAACCTCAGCCTCCACAAGTGTGACAAATAAACTTCTGTTGTTATTAAGCCACCCAATCTGTGGTATTTTGTTATGGTAGCCCAAACAAACCAAGACACACATTTTCCTTATTATTTCTATTTTTGAAAGAGGTCAGTAAGTAACCGTATAAAAGCAGTGTGTGTTCGGGGCGCCTGGGTGACTCAGTCATTTGAGCATCTGACTCTTGATTTCAGCTCAGGTCATGATCTTGAGATTGATGAGATTGAACCCTGCATTGGGCTCTGCATTGACAGTGTAAAGCCTGCTTGGGATTCTCTCTCTTATTCTCTCTCTCTCCCCCTCTTTCTGACCACCCCCCCTCATGCTCACTCTTCCAAAATAAACTAAAAAATTTTTTTTCAAATACTAAAAAAATTTTAAAAGCAGATGTGATGTTCAAGGTACAAATTCAAGCAACATGATACTGAAGGAGATCAAATTAAAAATATAAGTAAGGCTTCTAGCTTCCTGTACTGTCCGCATCTACTCCCTGGAAGGAACCCGTGACCAGTGTCCTGTCTGTCCTTCTGGGAATGCTCTGCCTGGTGATGGAAACACAGATGTCTGCACTTTTGCTTTGCACACAAATGGGACCACACAATACACCCCACTCTTAACCTTTTTTCCTTTCCACTCAGCAGCATACCTTGGTACTCATTCCACATCAGCCCAGAGAGAAGGTACATCATCCTTGTTATCTGGGAAGTGGCTGCAAAGATTCCATACTGTGGAATCCTGTACCAGGATTTATCCAGACCCCTCTGGACGGGTCTTATTAGCCTTTGCGGGGCGGGGGGGGGGGGGGGGACTAAGGGTACTGGTTTAAGTGGTGGCCCACACACTTGTCTTTTTCCCTGCCCCTCCAGGTTGTTGGGTGGCAGAGAGGGCAGTGGGAGATGGTGTGAGGGTGTGGCCAGTCCAGACAGACAGGGAGCACTGAACCCCCACATCTGGTTCCTTCTTTTCACAGGAGCAGCTGAAATGGGTTCTAGTCTTGCCACAGGCCCCTGTGGGAGGGGTGGGGGATGGAAGGTGGCTGAGATGGGAGGCCGGTCATTTGCTAGCTGCTTCCAGGAGTCAGCCTGAAAGCCAAGCTGCTCTGGGAAGGGCCCAGGAGGCAAGCCATTTGGGAATGAACCCCTGGTCAGTAGGGTCTCCACCAACTACATGGAGATCAGATGCCATAACCGGCCACAGGGGATGGTCACCTCACAGGGGGGACACATAAGGGATGCCTCCAACAGGGGCCTCATCGTGTATGCCATCCACATTGCCCTGCCCAGAACGATGGAGTCCCTCATACTGTGTGTTACACATACTTTTGAATGATGTTGATGTGATTTCATATTTATTGAGCACTGACTATGTGCCAGGTTCTGTACATATCTCTTAATTATCTCTTTACATTCTCTCAACAATTCGGTGACATAGGTACTTTGATGATCCCCATTTTACAGATAAGAAAACTGAGGCTCAGAGAGGCTGAGGAACTTGCCCACCAGTACCCAGTTAAGCAGTTGCAAAGCTGGGCTTCAAACCTAGGCAGCCTGACTCCAGCCCATGCTCTTAATCTTAAATGAGTTTCTTCCTACCCTCTGCTAATATCCACCAATGGAAATCCCTCTGCCTGGCCTATAACTAACTCCACTCTCTGGTGCCAGAAACTCCAAAAAGGCTTCCTGGTTCATCGCCCACATGGCATCCTGCAGTGCTTTGTCTTCACGTGGCCCTTGCCACATGGGCCATGTGGGAGATGCTAAAGCATCATTGTTACTTCTAACAGCCACCAGACTGCAGGCTCCATGGGCAGCCCTGTGGCTTCTGTGGCCTGGGACTCTAGCAAGTGCCTGACAGTGACTGTGAACAAACAGACAGAGAAATGGACTGACTCATGGGTCGAGTGAATAAGTGGTTGGGTGTGTTTTTAGCACTGACTGATGCCACCATTTCCTCTGCCCATGGTTCCCATGACTTTCAGGGCGTCATTATAATTCCTTGCTTCTTCCCACCCCACATTAGATGACAAGATGGATTAACTTTTATCCAGGCTTTAAAATGTCTCTGTTGTTGCACAGAATGCTTCATGTGTTTTAGAAGAAATTAAATGCTCAACTAACTTGAAGATTAACTTTAATCCTTAAAACAAGCCTGCAGGGTAGGTTCTGTCATTACCCCACTTGGGGTATGAAAGATGAAGGCTCTCCTTCTGAGAGGGGAAGGAACGTCCAAGGTCTTATGGTCAAGGTGGAGGGGAAGTGCACCTCAGGGAAGGCGTCTGAGCTCTTCACTGAGGAGCTCCCAGGGGAGGACGATGCTCCCAGGGATGTGGTCCATGGCCCCTGTGTCAGAGTCACCGGTTGAGTGCTTGGGCCCACCGTCAGACACCCACTTTTGTGGGTCTGAGGGGGCCCAGAAAACTGTACTTCTCACAAACTCCCAGGTGATCTTTGCTGACCGAAGTATGGGAACTGCTAATACAGGACAACAGATCTGGAATTTTCCTACAGTTCTTCATAAAGAGTCACTTTTTAAATTTTTTTTTTAATGTTTTATTTATTTTTAGGAGAGAGAGAGAGACAACGTGAGCAGGGGAGGGTCAGAGAGAGAGGGAGTCACAGACTGAAACAGGCTCCAGGCTCTGAGCTGGCAGTCAGCACAGAGCCCGACGCGGGGCTCGAACCCACGAACTGCGAGATCATGACCTAAGCGAAAGTCGGACGCTTAACCGACTAAGCCACCCAGGCGCCCCAAAGAGTCACTTTTTAAACGGTCCTTTTGAAACATACTGCCTTCACACCCATGTGAGTGTCCGAAGGCCCCAAGGGAAGCTTCTCTCCACTTCACATCCCTGTCACCATGCCACCATACCATGGTGCTGACAGGTGGGTGCAGGGGGAAGTGGCTCCCCACTGACACAGCTTGGGCCCTGGGAGTTGGGTTTCCTTGGGGCGCTGCTTGGTCAACTGGCAACACACAGATTAGAATCTCCTGACAACAGATTCCATCTTTCCAGAGGGCCCACCTCCCTCTCCATCACTGGCAAGCAGGCCCCACACCTGGGCACTGAGGGCCAGGCATGGAGAAAGGGCTGAATATTTGCTACCTAACACCTTCGTGTTTAGCTAAAACAGACTTCATTTCTCAGTTGAGCCCTGAGATGGGTGAGGGTTTTCCAACCTCAAGCAATACCCTCGTTCTCTCATTCAGCAAATATTTATTTTTGTACAACCCTATCGTGTTGTGCCAAGTACTCTCAAGGTGCTGGGTATACAGCCAGAAAGAAGGGGGCCCTGCCCCCGCTACTCTTCCCTTCTAGTGTGCACCTAGAGAATGAGGAGGGGACAAGAAAGGATAGAAGAATCTCTTCTTCGCACGGCAGTGGTTGCTGGGTGACAATGTAAACCAAGCCTCAATGGCTAGCATTGCCAGCTTGATTGGAGGCACTTGGGAGTGACTGGGGCACTATTACCCTGGGAAACTATTGATTGGAAAAAGCCACTAAAGATATATAGCAGGCTGGAGTCATGAGAAAAGAGGAAGCAGGGAAGGCAGAGCTGTTCCTAAGGCCACTGCCCTGAGCACGTGAAGCCACTTTGGAAGGGAAGAGCCCAGGTGAAGCCTGCTCTCCAGTCCTTGCCCAGGGCAGAGCCAGCAAGCCCGGCAGGGACTTCAGAGCAATGCTCCCCAAAAGAGACCCAAAGAACACAGTGCAGAGAGTTGCTCTGGGAGGAGAAGCGGGTCTGTGGTCAGAGTTAGGGGTGCTGCCTCCTCTCTTCCTGGGGTGGGAACTCTCAAAGGACATTAGCATAATGAGGCCTCCCAGACATCCTGCAGCAAAGAAACCCATTTAACATGGACTCATTGGTGGTTCCTAAACTCATTTGATCACGGACTCCCTTTTTACCATCTAACAGCCCAAGGAGACCTAGAGAGTGCTGTAGAGGAGACACTGTCTTTAGAGGAATAAAGGATCAGGGTGATTTCAGAGAGGCACTTCCCAGGCCTGTAGATGGAAACTGAGGCAGAGACAGTACCAACAGGTAAGAGGTAGACCTGGTGGGAAGGGGATGGCAGGTGGAATTATGCATCTTGGGGTTTCCAATGATTTGCTGGTCATGTCTCTATGGAAATAGCTGATTAACATTGGTGTTCAATTCATTTTACAGAGTATGCTCTTGACAGAAAAATTTCAGCTGGAAAGGTGGCCCAGCGTCCCTGAGTGACAAGTATCTCAGCGAGAGAGAGACACACAAGCTATGAGGCCCCATCCAAACACTCCATCTGCCTGGCAGCTTACCTGCTTCCAAGGTACCCACCTGGCAAACCCACAGGTCCAAAGTGAGGACAAACTTCATAGTCCTCACGGGAAATGGCAATAGTAAGTTTGGCTAGTGGGTGGAAAGTCATTTTTTAAAAGTCTTACATTTGCATTAACGTGATTTTCAAAATCACAATGTTAGATACCTTTCCAATTAAAGTCTAGTAACCTGTTCAAAATATTATCATATCTACACTCTCGTTTTATTATATTAACCCACTGAGGCCTAACTAACTCCAGACAAAACTGAGGCCCATAGTAGTTAAATGACTTGCCTAAGGTCACACAGTAATAAAGCTTGGACTAGAAGCAAGGTCTTAGGACTTTTTGTTCAGTGATTTCCCCACTGCCCAGAAGGAGAAGGTACAGTTGGCCCTTTCAGTGTGATCCAAAGTTTGTCTTACTCATTCAGTGAGGGTTTACTGAGTATCTACAATGAATAAGCCAGGCTCTGTGCTAGGCATGGAGCTACAGCAGTAAACATAACAAAGTCTTGGTCCTCATGAAGCCTGCATTCTAGTGCGTAAAACAGATGCTTTACAGATAAATACATGTAAATGGAATATGACAGGGGTGGTAAGTGCACTGAAGAGAAATATATCAGGGTGATGAGGGACTAGAGAACGGTGACGAGGCACTCTGGGCCTTCTGAGCAGAGACCTAAATGGAGTGGGGGGAGTGGCCCACACAGTAATTGGGGGACTGGAGATCCGAGAGAGGAAATCACAGGTGCAAAGGCCCTTAGGCAGCTGTGTGTTGGCGTGTGTGAGGAATAGCCCCAATGTCAAGGTGGACACAAGAGAGGGTAAGACGATGAGGTGAGAGGGCAGGCAGAGGCCAGATCACACAAGGCCTCAAGGTGAGGGCTTTGAGGTTTGCTCCACACATGAGAGAAGTGGTGGGATCTAAATGGTACCTTTGAGTCACTACTCAGAGCACTGTTTCATAACTGTGAGTCATGATAGATATTCTCCTGTAGTCTGTGACGGGAGGAACTGAAAGCTGGCCATGGGTTTATATCAAAGTGCCTGGAAAGTGATGAACTGGAGTCTAGAGGCAGATGGATATGAGGACACCTCCCCCAACTCATCAGGGCTCTTGGGGTCTCCTAGAATGTTTCTGCGTGGGCCCTGGCCTGAGAAAAAGACGGAAGAGGGTGGGAAACCTTTCCGTGGAGTAGGTCAATCCTCCGTCAGAAGCCAGCTGAGGTGTCTCGGGTGAAGTACAATGGGGCAGACGGGGGCCCTTGTGGCCTGCAAGGAACCCAGGAGTATGACCGCCCCTTCCCAGCATCGGCTCCTAGCTCTTGCCACACTCCAAATCTGGGCCCTGCGGTTTATTCTCTCAAAACCTCTCAGGGGTACCTTTTCCCATCATGCTCTGAGAGTAGGGTCAGAGGAACAGCCTTGCCTAACAAATAACAACAGATGTAGTCTACTCACCCCACCCCCTACAGGCAGGCATGGCCCTGTGGGTTGTGGTAGTATCCCTGACATGTCCCCCAACAACCGTGCACTGTCTGAGTTATCATCACCATTTTGCAGATGAGGGAGCAGAGGTTCAGAGAAAGTAAGTAACTTGCCAAAGGCCACACAGCAAGAACTCAAAAGCCAGGTTATTAGAAGAGCCCTTCATGTCTCCATGTCTGCCCTTCACGGCCCTCTGCTCTTCTGTCTTTTTACCCCTTATTCATTTCTTATGTCTGTGCACCATTTAATGGTTTGCCAAGCGTCTTCACACTGAGTCCTAACGTCACTCTGTCATGTGTGCCAAGGGCTCACTGCATCAAGCAACAGTCCCGCTGTCTGTCTCCCCTTTCCCTTCCTATGTTGAGGCCCCTTCTGTATTAAAAAAAAAAATGTGACCTGATAACTCTTGACCAATCTCCACTCCCCACCAACACTTTGCACAGAGCAGATCCTTAACAAATGTCTGAGGAATTAAAGTGTCGGGACTCCAGGGCCAGATGGCCTGAGTTCAAATCCTGATAACGCTGCTTATGAGCTGTGTGCTCTTGGGCAAGTTACTTGGTCTCTCTGTACATTGGTTTCCTCATCTGTAATTTTTATCAGGATTATATGAATTCATTCCTGACACATTGTAAGTATTACACAAATATTTATTAAATCATTTTTAAGGGATTCATTCTAAATTTCTCTTCCTTATTCCCTCACTGATTTTCTTTTAAGGCAATAATAGCTAACACTTACATAGCATCGACACATGCCAGGCCCCTACTACAAGTGCTTTATTGACCTTGACTCCAGGCCTGAATCTGTCTTATACCCTTGAACAAGCCCCAGGCTGGGGGTCACTAAAGCGGATCACAAGTCAACAGGTGGGGAAGAGTCTAGGGAATAGATTGGGGGTCCATCTCCCACAGGACCCAAAATTAATAGATCCAGATGGAAGTTGGCCTGGTTCTGAGCAGCTAAGAAGGTTCTAGATCCTCAGCTACAAAGAAAAGGCCATAAAAGTAGCCAGATAGCAAACAGGACCTACAGGGCCCCACTTGGATAAATTTGTTTGCCAGATAACCCATAACACGCAATAAACCCAAGATTCAACAACTTGTAAACCTTCAAGAGGATTTGAGGTTTTGCACAAAACCTTCTGAGGTGGGCATGAACATCTACGTACCTGCTGCTTGCCTGCTAGCGCTGTACATGTGAATGGGCCACCTGAGGAGGTGGGACACGGGCTGACAGGGTCCTGTCTACGTCCCTGTACACACCTCCAAGCTAGAGATTACTTCCTGGCTCAGCGCGCATTTGAAAAGGACCTTCCAACTGGGAGTGTGGGGTAGCAATGGGAAGCTAACAGGAGGGGGCTTCTGGGAATGTTGTGCTTCTCGTTCTGTTTCTGGAAGCTGCTTCTGGGAGTGAGGTTAGTTTGTGCATTGTACATGCATGCTGGCTATGCTTTTCTAGATGCATATTATACTTCAATACAATTTTTTTAAAGTGTACATTCTCTATCACTGTATTGCTATTTGTGATGGGGTAACAATGGACTCGACCCAAAAGCCCATAAAATGAATTATGTCACATCTATATGGTGGAAGACCAGGAAGCCACTAAAAAGAGTGAGACAGTGATATAAAAACAAACATGGAAAGATATTACAGTATAGTGTTAAGCCAATAAAGGAAATTACAGAGCTAATAGTGTTATCTCAAATCTGAAACAAAGAAACATTGGGTTGAACCATGGTGAAAGTTGATATTTGACCATTTTATATGGTTTATCATATATATATGATATTAAAGTATGCATATAGGCATATTTATAAGAAAAATAACCTGAAAAATGTACTTTGAACCATTAACAATGAGAGTAGATGTTTAGTTTCTATATTACGCATTTCTATATGTCTTTAATTTTGTTTAATTTTTTTAACTTTATTTATTTTGAGAAAGAGACAGTGCAAGCAGGGGAGAGGCAGAAAGAGAGAGGGGAGAGAGAGAATCCCAAGCTGGCTCTGTACCATCAGGACAAAGCCCAATGTGGGACTCGAACTCACAAACCGTGAGATCATGACCCGAGCCGCAACCAAGAGTCAGATGCTAAACTGACTGAGCCACCCAGGCGCCCCTTTAATTTAATTTTTTATAACGAGCTTTGTATTACTTTAGTGATCAGCAAAATAATAATAATATTAACAATCACAAAGATATAACTTTAAAAAATACTACATTCTCACTCCTTGGTGTTGCAGAGGGAGTAGATCTGGGTGGTGAGCCAGGCTGGGATTGGGGCATGAACTCCCAGGTAACTGCCCCCTGGAAAGGCTAAGATTCCATCGAAACACCCTCGGCCTGGATGCGGCTCAGCCATGGCCCTCGAAGTGCACGTACCTGTAAAATCTTGGAGTAGCTGATCACAATGAGCAATCCTGGCATCAAGAAGTTCAAAGTAACAAACGACACATCCCAGGTGATTTCTCCGGCGATGCTGGGCCAAATCAGTGTGCAAATCGGAATTTCCTGGTTACAAGAGGGAAGAAAATGCCATTTAAGTGGTGGTTTCTTGTTTGCCTTGAGCTCAGTCCCAGTAGGAGAGTGCCTAACACTGTTACACTGTTGTGTTACTGTAACACAACCAGGATGACAGGAAACCCCAGCCTCCCTTCCCGTGCCCACACAACCACCCCTACAGACCCACAGAATACCCACAATTGTTACTCCCATTCTCCAGGAGACACAGCTGGGTGTCAGGGTCACATGCAGGTAATGGCTCAAGTTAGCTCCCAGGCAGGACTCCAGGCCCAGTGCTCTTTCCACTTCCTGGACTGAGCTGCAAAGAGCCCTTGAGCCTTCTCTTCATTTTACAGGTGAGACCCTGAGCCCTGAAAGGTCACATAGACTGGAAGTGACAGGCACAGGGTTTCGGTGCATCACATTGGGACTGCTGAAGGCACCAGAAACCATGTGGAGACACTGAGTGCTCATTCAGGGGAATGAGGATGTCTAAAATGTGTCAAGCCGCATTAGAGAAGGCAGGGCTAACTCCAAGACGATAGTGGTGTCCAGACTTGGAAGCTCTCTCCTCCTGTGTCCCTCCTCCAGGGGAGCACGCTACAGCCACACACTATTCTCCATCGGTCGAGGTGTAAAACCGCCAGAATGGGGCAGAAAAGCATGCTTTGTGACCTTTGCTGTTGTCAGTCTGCTGGGCTGAATTCAGGCAATTGACAGTAATTACACACCTTGAGGCATACGGGGACCTTCTTATGTGGTTACTGGGAGCTACTGGAATAATCCACTCCATCAGATGGGTCAGTGGTCTGCCTGTCTGTTTGTCTGTCTGTGTTTCCTCCCAAACACAAATTCCCCACGTGTACTTGACTGTAGAAACAGAACTTTAGAGAGCAAGTTGTCCTGAACACTCTGAACATATAGAACAGACTTTTAAGAGCACATTTTGTGTAAAAGGAGCACATTATTGACTTCTGATGGATGAGACATCTTAACCAATGGAGTAGTGGTATTTTTTTTAATGTTGATTTATTTACTTTGAGAGAGAGTGAGTGAGCAGGAGAGGAGCAGAGACAGGGAGAGAGAGAGAATCCCAAGTGAGCTCCATGCTGTTGGCTCAGAGCCCACAGGGCTTGATCTCACAAACCATGAGATCAAGACATGAGCAGAAATCACGAGTCAGACGCTTAATAGACTGAGCCACCAAGACACCCCAATGTAGTAGTATTACTTATAGCATCACTCATTTATTCACTCAGCCTATATTTATTGAATGCTACACTAAGCAAGGGCAAAGAACTTTCATCACATATATCACAATTGGTGGTCAAATTCAAAATTCAGCCAAGTAGTCACTTCTTTTCCTACTAACAGAAAATAGTAAATCTGATATTCACTGAGCACTTATTCTATGCCAGTGAGCACTTTAAATACATTATTTCATTGAATGTTTGCAGCAACCATATTGAAATGCATATTATGGTTTTTCCCATTACACAGACGAGAAAACTAAGGCTTAGAAACACCCTCCAAAAACAGTAATCTAAGACACTTAAAGGTATAGTACTTTTTAATCATAGAATGTCTTCCCAAGAGAGCTAAGAAGTTATAAAAGAAATCCAGAGACATACCAAGAAAACTCTAAGGCAAGTCAAGCAGGGAAGAATGCTTTGACCATATTTTCACCTCGAAAAGGAGGATGAGAATGTTGCTTCCTTTTCCTACCTTTGTTTAGATGGCTCACAAATGCACTAGTAATTCCAAAAACGTGTTCTTCCATCCCCACCCCCACTGTCCACACCTGAGGGAGAAGGTCCATTAGATCTTTCTACATTTTGGTGATTGCAAAGAAACTTGTGTCTCTCAAAGCTCTGAATAGTGGCGGTGTGGTGATTACCTTTAGATAACTAATCCTTGCTGCTTGATTGGTTCTCAGACCTCTGGCCGCCATGGACCCCTCATTCTACTACATCGGTGGGCAACACATTCCAGCAAATATGCTGAAGCAGCAACCGGAAGAGACAGATTTCAGCCCTGGATATGACTTGGTCTCAGATTTCTGTACTTGAGATGGGTAAATGTACCAGAAGGGCTGAAAGCCCCAGAACCATCTCTTAAAACCCCCAAGGGCCCCCAACTCTTTCCAAAAGCATTCTCCAGAATATCTGCCAAAATCTCTCCAGGCTTAACACCATTTTGTAGAATATGTAATGATAGAGCTGGGTATTCTCCCTACAATAGGGGCAAAAAAGTAGATCCCCAAGCAATCTGCTTTGCCCAGTGCTGTTGAAGAAAATGTGTAGGTGTGAATGAATAGATACACACCTACACGCATGGGTGCATAGAATAAAGACTGGAAGGATACAGTCCAGAAAACTAAGTGTCTGTTTCTAGGTGGGACTCAAGTTGTTTTTGTTCTTTTCTGAATTTTCTAGAATGTGCCAAAAAAGGCAGTAAAAGTTATTTTTTAAAAGAAATGATCAAACATGAAACCATGATAGTTTAGCAAACCTAACCAGCTATTTTTTCAACAAAAACAATGAACCCATCCCAATTTCATGACTCTGAGAGAGATGCTTTTATACCTTTGGATTTGCGGTGCTCTCCCAGGCCCGGAGTGTGATAAGGAAGTGAGATAAGAACTTTGCACAGCACCTCACACATGATGGAAGAGACAGTGTGGCTGGCCTGTGTGGACTGAATGACTGATTTATATGCTCTTCAGAAAGCTTTATATGGTATCACTGTTTACGCGCAGAGCTTCTTTTCATTAAGAAATTTAACAGCAGGCACCAGGCCCAAAGTCAGAGTGCTGGTTTGGTATATAATTGTGTTTTTGTGGGAAAACCCGTCTAACTTACGTAATTTTGATTCTAGGTGTTCTGACCCAGCCTGTGACTTAAGAGGAAGTGTGGCAGTGAGTCAAGTCTGGAAGGCAGAGACATGAGTCTTACAATATTCTCTGTAGCTTCTCTGCGCATTTGAAGTGTTTCCTGATTTTAAAAAGGAAATTTGAAAACCAGAAGTGCTAGGTCCCCTTTATGACTGAGCTACAGATGCAGAGCTGCCGAGTCAACAACTGTCCTTTAATGGGGTTGTTCAGTCACTCACTGACTCCAGCCACAGTGGCCGAGGCCCCAGCCCTCAAGGAGGCTATGATGTGCTCAAGGAGAGAGAGAAGCGCTGAGAAACTTCCATACAGGGCAGTGAGCTGGCAATGCCCAGAGCTCCAGGTGACAGGAGAGCACAGTCATGAGGGCGAGTGGCATCCTAGAGGGGTGGTGTCCGCTGTGCCCAGAGGGATGGGGCTGCAGTCAGGAGAATGGGCCGGCTGGAGCTCAGGGTCAGGACCAGAAGGGATGGAGTCAGGGGCCACATACAAGGGTATTATGTGGTTAAGCCTGACTTGTATCCTGATCCCAACCTCTCCCTCTCCCTAGTGATCTCATCCATTTCCATGGCTTCGTTTCCAAGTTGCAGCTGCTTTTTCCAGCCCTGTCTTCTCCTGTCTTCCAGATAGGATGTCCCAGATGTCCCAGGGTCCTGAGGACATCTCTGAAGGATGCCTCCCAGGTATGTCAAGCCTCCAATGCCCCACTCCAAAAGGCTCCACCTCCTGCTTTCACTGACTCAGGGTCTGGAGAAGCCATTCTCTATGCTGCCAGCAACCTGAGCATAGCCTCCTGCCTTCTCCTCCCTATGTTCTGCCTTCATTGTTATCCGACGGACCCACGTATTTTGTTCGCACTGGCCCACCCTTCCCGGACCAGGCCATCTTTCACCTTGGAAGTACAAACTCCCTAAAGGGCCGCACCTGGCCCTTCTCCAGCTGGCCTCCACCAACCCTTCCCGCACCATGTCTTGCCAACCTGTAGACTATTTCCTCTGCCTGTATTGTCCCTCCAGTCCTCCACGTCCTTGACTAGCTAACTGCCTTTCGTCTTCACACACAGCTGAGATATCACCCATTCTCTTCCAAGAAGACTCCCCGGTGGATGGGGGCGTCTGTCTACAGGCACTGCTCCACACTTCGCCCTCTCCACACTGGCTAACTTATCTGCAGATGCCACCCGATTCCAGCTGCTCCCCATCATCCTTCTCTAATGATACTTCTTGGACTATCCCTGAGGGTCCCTTTGTAAGTCATTCTCCCTTCCACCTCTTCAAACAGAATGGGAGACTTTGAAATCACTTGAAGGAACTGGGAATCCTAGTGGGTATCTCCTTGTCTCTCCACTTTCCAACCGGAAAAGAAAGAATATGTGAGGGCAAGAGATGAACTTTCTTATATCTTAAAGGATCCTCTACTACTAACAAAGGCAAGCAAACTTGCGTTTATCTCCTCAGCCAGTTTGCCCTCAGCAGAGACCCTATGACACGACTGGCCTGGTATTAAATTGGGGCAGGACAGAGCATTCGGACCTAGGGTCCTAAGGAAATGTGAACTCGCAGGAAATGGCTCGAAGTGGGTGGGACACAGAGCCAGGTGAAACTCTGATTCCATCCCTTGCCTGCTCTGAGACTTTAGGCATTTTCCCCTTCGGAAAATGAACAAACAAACACCTGTTTGTAGGATTTCGATGCCAGGATCTGAGACCGTCTGCACTCTCATTACCTGCACCTCCTAGAACAGGACAGGGTCTTGGTCATGTGACTCGTGGTGAGGGCAGGGGGGACGGTGCTCAGTAAATGTTTGTACAATGAATGGGTAGCACATTCTGGCTGGGGGGCACAGTCCCCCCCAACTGCCATTGAGGGTCAGTGCCCCGCCGGGGCCACAGCACACACTGGCAGGAATCCCGCTGGAGCAGGCTGAGGTGACCTGGCTGAGATGTCTGTGTTGCCAGGATGTGCCCACCCTCTTAGAACGGCAGTCTATTATTTTACAGCAATCAGGAGAATTACACTATTTGAAGAATGTTTGAAATATTTATAACCAAAGATAAGGAAACTAATAATAGCTGGTAATTCTTGAGTGCTTAACTGTGTCTGTGCCAGGTGGTGGCCCATTTACTGAACATTAGTCCCCATGGCAATCCATGTGAGACCGCTATCATGCCCATTCTGCAAATGAGGAAAGGAAGGTACAGAGACATGGGACCACTTGCCTCTGTCACACAGCTCCTAAATGGCAGACATGGAATTCAGACTCAGAACATAGGACTCCAAAACGCACACTCCTAATACCAAATTATCTAGAGTTTTTAGCATGCCTATTATTTCATCCTCCCTTCAGGGAAGGGTTCTGAGAGGCTGGTCACCCTGGATTGCAGGCACCCACTGCCCAAATGGACAAAGGTACTCATGTTCCTGTTTGGGGGAGCAGGAGGGGCGCTCAGAATAGCACAAAACTCTGAGAGGTACTGTTTCCCTGGCCAGTGCTCCTTGAGAGGAGGCAGCCAGTGTGTGTTTGGGGTTACTTAGTTTCCTCAGCCGGTGGTTTGGGTAGGAAAGTGTCTCCCATCCAAAACCTCCATATTTAGTGTCCAAGTGGGAAGGGGCAGGCAGAATCTAGACAGGAAGCTGGGAATGGAGGATTGAGAAAACAAGCTTTTGCTAATTTTAAATGTGAGACTCCATTTAGTCTAGCCTAGATCCTTCTCTCTTTTTTTTTTTTACATGTCCACACTCTGCCCCTCCCCCCACCCCACTCCCATTTCTTACTCTTTTCAACTTATTTTTTCAACTCCTAATCCTCTCACCTATAAAATGAGTTGTTTCCTACATGCTCAGATCACAGCGCTTGAGCGACAGGGGAGATTTTCTGTTCCTTGGCTTACTGGCAGGTACATGTAGTAAGGGTGCAGGTGAGGCAAAGACAAAGAGGTTGGAGAGCTGGAAAGGACCATCCTGGTTTTTCATTCCAAGCTCCCTCACCCCACCTCTACTAATGTCGGGGAAGAGGGCTCCTGTGGCTGACTCACCTGGCCCCCAATCTTCTCCGGTGCTCTCCCAGTGGTTTCAACCAGTGCCTCTCCCTCTCTTATGACCAAGGAGGTGTTTCTGTGTTAATACAAGGGGGTCTGTGCGCTCAGCCCTCAAGGAGACAGACAGCGTGAAAGCCACCACAACCACAGAGTGACCAAACAGGGAAGATCCTCCATCTGAGCAAGGGCCTTCTCGCTCGACAACCACCTGTCTCCATGTAGGCAAGCAGTTACAGTCTGGGCTTTTGGCTGGGAGGGGACACAAACCTCACTTTTTTCATGTTATTTGCCAGTTAAGTATAAGTGTACCTAAAGCAATTGTGAAAAGGAGGGGCACAAGGCACATGTCTGGAACATAAAATACCGTTAAGACCTATTCTATTTGATCTTTAATTTCCCGAGTGTCGTTTTTTCTGTATTAATAAAATGGGGGAAAGCCTCTCAAGGTCTGTGAAAAATGCAGAAACACTGTGACTCAGTGAGAGAATAACTTAAAAAAAAATCAAAAGATTGACAGCAGAACCCTAGCCTCCAGCTGATCCAATGGCTCTGGGGTGAGGCCTGGCCTTCCACTTATTTTAGAAGTATCCAAGTGGCCCACCCTGATTCTCAGCCATAGCTGGGTTGAGGAGGACAGGCCTACCCAGTAAGTTAGGGTCCTTGGTCTACCAGGCCAATGGCACCCCACCCAATCAGCTGATCCCAGCTCTCCTGGCCCCCACTTGAGAGGACGTGGCCACAGGCTTACATGTTCTTTGATGGAGAGCCATAGGCCTGACATGATTCCTGCCTATTCAAGGCTTAAAGCAAATGAAAACGAAACAATTAAATAAAAATCCCACAAGATATTCCATGCAAAAAATAAACTATTGGGAAAGAGACTTGTAGGTTTCATTTGTGTGAAAAATAAAAAAGGATAGTGCTTACACAGGATGCAGCCTTCTCCCCCCACCCCACTAAGAGTCCTGTGTGAGAGACTGGTGTGGGGAAAGCCCCAGAGAAGCCCATCTCCGTGTCTGTGCCCCAGAGGAGACACCCAATGGGGCATCCCCTGGTGGGACTGTCCACTTCCTCAGAGAGAAGTCTTCCCCCAGGTTACAGCTCATCCCATGCCTTCCTACATTCTCACTTCCTTCTGATCACTGCACAGGCCTCTCTTTGGGACTGTGGTTTTTGAGGGTTTTGCTCAGGCCAGAAACCCAGAGAGTTGTAGAGAAAAGGAGAAGGTGAAGAAACCAGCTTGGGGCAGCCCCTCTGAGAGGCTAAGCCCTGAGCAGGACTCATCCCTTCCTTTATGGTGGTGCACAGAACTCTGTCCTCTCTCTGTTCCTCCCTATGAGGCATAGAGAACCCAACACACTGGGATGACAGCCAGAACAGGCAGCCACTGTCCTCCATCTGGCCAGCACCCACGTGCCGAATCACGAGCTGAATTAAACTCTGCAACTGCCCAGCGGGGCAGCAGTGCCGACAGACCTGGCCCTCAATTCTGGACTGTGCAACTGTTGCTACCCCAGAGCCAATGTCACGAACTGTCCACAGAACCTTTTTTACGTGGTGGACCCCTCCCCCCCCCACTGAGGTCCTAATGACAAACTCTGGGCATACTGCTCAGAATAAAGTTCACCTAGCAGCCTCTGGAATTTGCAGAACGTTTCGGGCACCCAGGGTACTCTGAAGCCCCCTATCATCCAAGGCTCCCAGGGCAAGGTCCTGTGGTCTAGTGTAATCCTTCTGTCTTGCAGTTGGAAAAACTGAGGCCCAGGGAGAGGAAGTCACAACACCCCTAGCGGCAGCGTTGGGTCTGGGTCCCTGGGTCTCCCATGCCCTTTCTCCCTCTCTCTGCAAAGCAGGACGCTTACCCAGCCTGTACTGAATCAGTTGTGCACCGTCTCTGCTCCAACTGGCACTAAGGATGAGATACCCTGAGCAAGTCATTCCCCTGTGTGCCTTAGCTTCCTCATATGTAGACGTGAGCACCTTGCCAGAAAGCAGAGTTCAATATACGGCAATGTGATTAGCCATTCCGGATCCTCGAAATTCCATCTGGCTGGCCGCTAAGCTCCCCGTTATTTCACTAACCTCGAAATGAAGAGGGCACTTTACAGGCATTTGGGGGACTCCACCCACTTACAAGGTTTTGGAGGGCGTTTGTGGGACCTACGTCGCTGCAGTGAAATTTAAGAGTTCAAACTTCAGAGCGCCAGGCACAGCGTCACAACGATTAAGCGCAACAAATGGCCCATTATTGTTTTGTTGTCTTTGTTATCCATCGACCCAGGTCGCCGTTTCCGTCGGATCCCCGCCTTGGCAGCCCGCCCCAGACACCTGCGGGGCACGCACCGCCCTGAGCTCACCTGGTCCCGGCCGGAGAGCCGCTGCGGAACGACTTGGAAGAAGACGCAGAGGGGCAGCGCGGCCAGCGCCGAATAGCCCCAGATGAGCGCCAGCAGCGCGGCCCTCGCCCGCCGCCCCAGGCCCCGCACGCCCCTCTGCAGGCGAACGATGCACACCATGCGCTCCAGACTGACGGCCGCCAACGTGAGGATGGTGACGCTGCCGCTCAAGCTCATCACGTAGAAGAGCAGGTGGCAGGCGACCGGGCCCAGCAGCCAGGCCTCAGTCCATCGCACGGCCAGCACGGGCGGGATGGCGCTGGTGAAGAGCAGGTCGGCGCAGAAGAGGTTGAGCACCAGGCAGGCGGTGGTGCCGCGGCGCCGTCGGCGCGCCACCAGCACCAAGGCGCACACGTTGCCCAACAGCGACACCGCAAAGATGAGCACCAGCACGACCGTCTCCACAGCGGTCAGCACCAGCCGGTGGTCGCCCTTGACGTCGGAGAAGAATGGGAAGCGGGTGCGGTTGGCTCGCTCCAGGCTGCGGGGGGACCCGGTGCCCGCCGCCTGCGCGCACTCAGGGGACATGCCCTGCGCCCGGCGGCCGGCAGCCGTCTGCGAGCGCGCTCTTCTGGGAGGCGACAGAGCGCCAAGGCGGGGAAAGAGGGAGGGAGGCGGTTGCGACATCTCTGGCCCCCTCCCGCCGCCGGAGCGCCGGCGCTGGGCGTTGTGACCTGAGCCTGGGAAGCGCGGGAACGAGGAAGCGCCAGGCGTCGCCGCTGGAAACACCCTGGCCAGGCGAGAGGAGGCGGCCGCTGCGGAGGCCTCACGCCCTCGGACTGTAGGGCGAGCGCCGAGGGCCCTGGAAACCCCAGCTGGAGAACCCCCCAGAACCCCTGCAAGGCCTCCCCAGCTTCCTCATCCTCCAGGGCAACCAGTGTTCGAAATCTTTAATCTACCAATTTAAGTACAATTGATTTAAGAGTGTCAGAGCTGGACTTGGACTTTGGAGATCTTTCTGTCCTGTGTTGCCCAGACTTCATCAAAGAAGTCCCACGGGTCTGGGGGTGGCTTCCCAAGCACTTTGCAAGGGGCCCGTAACATTTTAAGGTGGGGGAGGGAATAGTTTGTTTTAGCATTGCTTAGTAACATGTAACATTGGGTGGATTATTTTATTTCTCTGTTCTCCAGGTTTTTCTTTTCATCTATAAAATGGGAATAAAATATCTCATTGGGTAATTGTAAGGATTATATAAATAAATTAACACTTGGCATATAGTAATTGCTCCTGAAAATGTCATCAATTATTAGTTACTATAATAAAAATGCATGTAAATTTTGCATTATGAGCAACGAGCAACGATATAAAAATGCTTTCATATAAAAAGAGTGGGACCCCAAAAACCTTGAATAAACTTGACACTCCAGAAAGACAAACTCTCCAAGACCTTCAGGTGTACACACAGGCTGTGAATGTGTGTCAGGCACCCCAGTTTGAGAAGCACTAGGCAATCCAATCTCCTTACAGATAAGGCAACTGAGGCATAGCAGAAAGTGACTTGTCCATGGTGGCTCCTGATTAGTAATAACAACCAGGTCCCCTGCCCCTGTCCCACCCCTTCCCACCACACCCATAGTGTCTAGTTTTCTGTTATAGTAAAGTAGGCAGTTAGAGAATGAAAAATGTGCTTGTGGCCCTAGACCCAGTGACTACTTCCCTGACCAGCCCCCTGCCCCCCCTCCCTTGCCACACTACCAGGCCTCTCCCAGTTGTGCATTCTGTCTTGTACTTGTCCGTGTATTTATTAAGGATTTGGCACACCGGCCTGAGGTGCTGTGTGGGGAGGAAATGCAGTCTGCTTATCACTGTGTCACGTGTGTCTCAGTTGACCTCTGAACTGAGGATCCGTCTGCATATCAGTGGAAGATGTTCAACTGGAACCTTGTGTAAATTCAAGTTGTAAAACAGAACCAGTTTGTTTCCTGACACTGTTGAAAAAGGGCAAGAGATTGAAATAAAGGGAACTCATGGGATTTGGCAACTATCTGGGATCAGGGTGTATTAGTTTTTTTGTGTGAGGGAAAAGAGAATTGTATGTGGGGAGGAGTGGTTGGCAGAAGTGGGAGGATCCCATCAACACAGGCTAATGTGCTGTGGGGACAGGATAGGCTTCCTCAGAGTGGGCAACCAGGGCGGGGTGTCAGGGCTAGATGGCTTTCTCCATAATTAGCCTCCAGAGTTCTTCCAATTGCAAAATGATGAGTGCAAAGGTTCCTGAATTTTCTCCTTTTACATTGCCTTCATGGCACCCCTAAACCAAAAGAAATACCTAACAGTTTCATTTATTAGGCACCTGGATCCAAATGACTTACTAAGATTTTATGTCCTAAGAACTTAGTAGCCATCAGGGGAAACAAAAAATAATTTTTTTTGCTTCATTCTTATGTAGACATAGTGATTTCCTAGTGCAATGGGTGACCTGTTGAGCTCTACAAAACTGGGAATCAGATTGGGCACTGCCACTCTCATTTTCTGCTCCACACTGATTTTCATGTGTCTGCTTTTTATCACAGTACCCCTGAAAACTGAGCTTTTTAAATGGGCTTAACATTGAAACTGTGAATGACCTAGAGCTAGTCGTTCACATGGAGACCAACGGATGTTGAGCAGCGCTGTTTCCCTGGCCGCCCAACCAAGCACGTGTGGGCATGTGGCTAAGAACACAGGCTTGGAAACTCACCTGTCAAGACCAGAATTCAGACTGTACAACTCGCCTTGTGATGTTGGGCAAGTTAGCTTCTAGTGTCTCCGTCTTTTCAAATACAAAGAGGGTATAATAGTAGTACTGATCATGTAGGGTCTTGAGGGGATTAAATGAAGATCCTACATGTAAAGCACTGAGCATTCAAGTCATCCAGTGCTCGACACTGTTTATAGACTTAAGAACTGATCACACATCCCTGTTGGCTAGGACAGTCTCCACTTATGAAATTATTATTTGAACCCTCTTTCTTTCTCAATTTACCCTGGTTTGAAGGATAAATTCTATGGCCATGGTACCTTTACGTTTATTAGCTCGTTGGGTGTTCATCAAGTCACCACAGGCACTGGGATTTAAACTTAAATGGTCTGACTTCAGGGCCCCTGCTCTTAACCACCAGAGGAGTGCTTCTTCTTCTTCTTCTTCTTCTTTTTTTTAATGTTTATTTATTTTTTGAGAAAGAGATAGAGTGTGAGCGGGGGAGGAGCAGAGAGAGAGGGAGACACAGAATCTGATGGAGGCTCCAGGCTCTGAGCTGTCAGCACAGAGCCTGACAAGGGGCTCCAACTCACAAACAGTGAGATCATGACTTGAGCTGAAGTTGGAGGCTTAACCGACTGAGCCACCCAGGCTCTCCCAGAGCAGTGCTTCTTAACCAGGGGACATTTTAAGCACGCGCACGTGTGCGTGCGGACACGCACACACTCACACACACACACTGTAGCTACAGAGACCCTGGTAATGTCTGGAGACACTTCGGTTGTCACAACCCAGGGGTTGCTACAGGCATTCAGTGGGTAGGGGAGAGGTGGGACCTGGTGTTGGATACTGCACAATGCACACAGAACAGCCCCACAACGAAGAATTGTCCAACCAAAGGTGTTGAAGTTCAAGAACCCTGTTACAGACACTATTGCCTCACCAGATTTGACTTCTGTTGTAAAGTCCCACCTAGTGGCAAAAGCCAGAAATGGTATTATTTTCCTTGTAGAGGTTTCATAGGAAACTGTAGTGCCTTTAACCACAGGTGAGGTTTAGCTTTGTGCTCTGGTCCCAGGTGTGCACAGTTGCAAAATATCCTTAGTCCACGGGACAGGATGTGAAGTCGTCAGGGTAAATTGACCTCACAAGTTCCTCAGAGTCAGCATGGCCTGAACTACAGGCTGAGCCCTCATTATGAGAGTTGCTTTTATTGTTCATGGTCATTACTTGCTATTATTACTGTAGCTTTGTAATATAGTTTGGAATTGTGATCCCTCTAGTTTTGTTCTTTTTTTCTCAAAATTGCTTTAGCTAGTTGGATCTTCCATGGTTCTGTACAAATCTTAGGACTTTTTGTTCTATTTCTCTGAAAGGTGCCATTAGAATTTTGATAGAAATACTGAATCTGTAGCTTGATTAGGCATTTTGACAATATTAATTCTTCCAATCCATGAGCATGGACTTTCCATTTATTTCTGTCTTCTTCAATTTACTTCATCAATGTCTTATAGTTGTCGGTGCATAGGTTTTTCACCTCCTTGGTTAAATTTATTCCTAGGTATTCTATTCTTTTTAATGCAATTGTTAATGGGATTGTTTTCTTAATTTCTCTTTGTGGTATTTCATTGTTGCTATGTAAAAGCACAACAGATTTTTGTATATGGATTTTGTATCCTGCAACTTTGCTGATTTTGTTTCTTAGTTCTATCAGTTATTTTTGGTGAAGTCTTTAGGGTTTTTTTATATATAAAATAATGTTGTCTGCAAATAGTGACAGTTTTGCTTCTTCCTTTTCGATTTGGATGCCTTTTATTCTTTGTTCTGGCTAGGACTTCTAATACAATGTTGAATGAAAATGGCGAGCGTGGGCGTCCTTGTCTTGTACCTGATATTTTAGGAAAAGCTTTCAGCTTTTCACCATTGAGTGTAATGTTAGCTGTGGGCTCATCCTATATGGCCTTTATTATGTTGAGGTACATTCCCTCTATACCCACTTTATTGATAGTCTTTATCATAAATGGATGCTGAATTTTTCCAAGTGCCTTCATTGCATCTATTGAGATGATCACATAATTTTATCTTTCATTTTGTTAATGTGGTGTGTCATATTTGATTGATTCATGGATTTTGAACCATCCTTGCATCCCTGGAATAAATCCCACTTGATAATGGTGAAAAATTCTTTTCATTTATTGTTGAATTTGGTTTGCTAATATTTGGTTGAGGATTTTTACATCTAGGTTCATCAGAAATAATGTCCTGCAATTTCCTTGTTTTGTGGTATCCTCTTCCGGTTTTGGTATAGGATAATGCTGACCTTACAAAACGAGTTAGGAAGATTTACCCCCTCTTCAATTTTTTGGAAGAGTTTGAGAAGCATAGGTATTAAATCTTCTTTGAATGTTTGTTTGAAATCACCAGTGAGGCTTTCTGGGCCTGAACTTGTGTTTGTTAGGTGGTTTTTGATTATTAATTGAGTCTCCTTACTAGTAATTGGTCTATATAGATTTTCTATTCCTTCATGATTCAGTCTTAGATGATGGTTTATTCTTAGGAATTTATGCATTTCTCCTAGTTGTCCAATATGTGACATATAATTTTTTATAGTGGTCTCCTATGATCCTTTGTATTTTTTTAATATTAGTTGTAACTTCTCTTTCTTTTCTGATTTTATTGGGGTATAGTTCAGGGGTAGAGCATTTGACTGCATTTCTAATTTTATGTATTTAAGCCTTTCCCTATTTTCTTAGTGAGTCTAGCTACTATGTGATCCAGCAATTCCACTTCTGGGTATTTGTGGGAAGAAAATTAAAATTCTAATTTGAAAAGACATAGAGGTGCCTGGGTGGCTTAGTTGGTTGAGTGTCCTACTCTTGATTTCAATTCAGGTCGTGATCTCAAGCCCCATGTCAGGCTCTGCACTGAGCAGGGAGCCTGTTTAGGATTCTTTCTCTCTCTCTTTATCGCTCTATCTCTCCCTCTCCCCACCACCCCCATCTCTAAAATTAAAAAAAGGAAGAAAAAAGATATGTGCACCCCTATGTTCACTGTAGCATTATCTACAATAACCAAGATACCAAAACAACCTAAGTGTCCATCAATGGATGAATTGATAAAGAAGATGTGAGGTACACACATGCGCACGCGCGCACGCGCGCGCACACACACACACACACACACACACAATGGAGTACTTCTTAACCATAAAGAATGAAATCTTACCATTTGCAACAACATGGATGGACCTTGAGGGTACTATGCTAAGTGAAATTAGTCAGACAGAAAAAGAAAAATACCATATGATTCCACTTATATGTGGAAGCTAAAAAAACAAAACAAATGAGCAAAACAAAAACAAATTCACAGGGAACAGAGTGGTGGTTGCCAGAAGGGAAGGGGTTTGGGGAGTGGGTAAAATGAGTGAAGGAAATCAGGAGGTGCAAACTTCCAGTTATAAAATAGGTAAGTCATAACAATATCATGTACAACAAGGCAACTATAGTCACCAATATTGTATTGCATATTTGAAAGTTGCTAAGAGAGCTGAGCTTGAAAGTTCTCATCATAAGAAAAAAAATTGTAATTAGATGATGGATCTTAACTAGACTTATAGTGGTGATCACTTTGCAGTGTATGCAAATATCAAATCATTATATTTATACGCCGGAAACTAATATAATATTATTTGTTAATGTTATTTTTTTTCTTTTTTAATGTTTATTTTTGACAGAAACAGAGACAGAGATCTAGAGTGTGGGGAGGGCAGGGGCAGAGAGGGAGAGAGACACAGAATCCAAAGCAGGCTCCAGGCTCTGAGCTGTCAGCACAGAGCCCGACATGGGGTTTGAACCAATGAATCGCTAGATCATGACCTGAGCTGAAGTCAGTCAGGCCCTTAACCGACTGAGCCACTGGCCTCCCCTTTGTTAAAGTTATTTTAACAAAAAAATAAAACAAAATGGTATTAGGCTTAAAAAATACTATTATTATCATGCTTCATTGCTTCTTCCACTCTAGATAAAATGGATAGAAATGGAGACGAGGATCCACCAAATGTAAATATGAACAGTCTGGTTTTGGGCTAAAGGGAAGACCACATTGAAGGACGACTTCTGTGCCTGTTTATTTTATATTTTTAACCAGACAGGAGGAGAGGACTTTTCCTGCATGTGGCTTTTTAAATTTTCCTCTGGAAAAAGTTTACAAAGTTTGTATAAACTTGCTTACTGGCCCATCACTTCCTTGGCAACCTCTCCTGTGAATAGTCTATCTGTCATCTGCCATCTACCTATTCACCTGACTGTATCAGTCCAAGTTGAAACATAAGTCCTTGCAGAGATCAGAGTATCTCCTGCAAAATCAGGATCCAGTCCAGAGCAGAATGCAAAGGGCGCTTTCCTCGTGTAACGATTTTAAGTCTTCCTCCTACCTCTGTTCTTCCCATCCTGCTAAGGAGGGTCCCCACCACACACCACACCCCACTGCCCTAAACATCTACAGCTGGGTAACTGCCTCAGCAAGGCCGAGGTGGGCAGGGGAGGGGAAGGCTGCCTCATGCTCTGAGATTTTCCAGGCCACCCTAGAGTTTCCAGGTAGACAAGTTCTGAACAGCATTCCCGCACATCGGGGAAGGTGTTAGAGAGCAAGTCACACCTGGGAAAGGGCCCTGCGGTCCTCTCCGCTGTCCACCTCGTACCTATGAGACAAAGAAGGAAGCCCAAGAAGAAGCTGGGAAATGGAAACACTAAACCCCAGAGGGATAAGTAATCAGCTCCAGGTGGTGAAATATTCGCACACCAGAGCCCAGGACAGGAATCTTTAAACAAGATCTGGTGGCCCTACCACAGCTAGCACATGCAATGGGTCCCATAAATTAGAAAAAGTGCCAACTCTGAGCAGATGGTTAGGAAAAGGCACCTCCTCCTCAGGGTTGAAGCAGCCAAGGTTCTGCACTTGGCAAGCAGGGCCTGGCTGGGTTTCAGCCTTTGCATGCGCCCCTCAGGCGGGCGTCCTCTGGAGGGAGCAGCCTGCTCGTTCATTCGCTGTGGCTTGTGGCAGCAACGGTCTTTCCCGCTGGCTCTTCCTGCCCACTGGTTTCTGTCCAGGCTCTCAAAGGCCACCCCTTACCCTATCACCAACTGGGCAAGGCCCCGTGTGTATCACAGAGCCAATCGTTTGCCTGGGGAATTTCCTCCGGCTCCCTGTTGCGGGTGTCTCCCCTGAGGAATCGAAGAGCGGAAAGCAAGGGTCGGACTTGCAGCAACGGTGAGGACTGGGATGGACCAAAGGGGTTGACTCCCCGGTGCTGAACAGCCAGGCTCGACCACTGTCATGGGAGTCCCAGGGTGATCTTCCTGAGGCAGATGAAGAGGGTGGGACCAGTCCTAAAGCAGCCCCTGCTTCCCTGAGGGGAGCCAGTAAAGTCAAGAAGGATCACCACTGGGGCTCCTGGGTGGCTCAGTCGGTTAAGCTTTCGACTTCGGCTCAGGTCATGATCTCACAGCTTGTGGGTTTGAGCCCCATGTGGGGCTCTGTGCTGACAGCTAGCTCAGAGCCTGGAGCCTGTTTCAGATTCTGTATCTCCCTCTTTCTGAC
This sequence comes from Hyaena hyaena, assembly GCF_003009895.1. Taxonomy (NCBI): domain Eukaryota; kingdom Metazoa; phylum Chordata; class Mammalia; order Carnivora; family Hyaenidae; genus Hyaena; species Hyaena hyaena. The sequence goes on along the minus strand of NW_024080676.1, from coordinate 1,912,778 downwards.
CCTCCCCTGCTCATGCTGTCTCTCTCTCAGAAATAAATAAGATATTAAAAAAAAAAAAAAAAAGAAGGATCACCACTTCTGAGGTAACTTTGGAAGAGGGCAGTGAGGAACAGGCAGACTGGCAGGGCGGGTGGGGGAGAATAATAAGAATATCACTACTACCAGTACTACCAGTACTACTACTAGTAGTGCCAGTAATCTAGTACTAGTAACTACTACTAGTACTGCTACTACTGGTAGTTAAACACTTAATTGGAATTGAAGGATTAATTACCATATTCTAGGCACTATTTTAAACACTTACTAGTATTAACTCATTTAATCTTTATAACAATTCTATGAGGTACATGGTTATAAAATGTGGCTGCGAATTTTTTTCATACACTTCCTTTCAAAAGGCAGGGCCTGATTTTCCTCTCCTTGCACGCTGGCTGGACTTACTTTCTTCTAATGAGTGACTATAGAAGAAGGGATGTGATGTGGTGTCACAGACTAGGTCATTCGAAGGATGTACCTTCTGCCTTCTGCCAGCTATCTCTCCAGTATCACCTGCTCTGGGGGGAGGCAACCACCATGCTGTGAGGATCCCTGAGCAGCCCAGTTAGGGAGAAACTAAGGCCCCTGCACCAGCTGGCACCAACTTTCCAGCCACATGAGTGAGCCATCTTGGAAACATCTTCCAACCCCAGCTGAGCCTTCAGCTACTGGTTGTAGCCCCAACATACTTCTGACTGAACCTCTCGAGAATTCGTGACAGTCACTGAGCTAAGCTGCTCCTGAATACTTGACCCACAGAAACTGAGGTAATAAATGTTTATTGTTGTTATAAGCCACTAAGTTTGGGGGTAATTCGTTTCATAGCAAAAGATAAGGAATGCCAGCTGGTACTTTTATTATCTCTATTTTACAGATGTGAAAATGGAAGCATAGAAAAGTCACGGAATTTGTCTGAGGTCCTGGTAGATGAGATCTGAGATCAGGCAGTCTGGCTCCAGGGCCCGTGCTCTCAACCCTTACCATAAATCTGTCAGGACTCAGAGTCATCAGAAGACTGAGGCCTGTAATGGGGACATGGCTCGAGGGACTCAGCAGTGGTCCCTATGGCTGGGGTCCTGCTCATTTTATCAGTGGGCTCCAGGCTTCCTGTCCAAACTGGGAGTTACCAGCAGACTTTCCAATGCATTTCTTGCTTGCTTAAATTGGCTGGAATTAACTCCTGTCTCTTGTCAGCAAGAAGCCTGATCGATGAGAAGAGACCCATCCTCCTCAAATCCTGCTGTTTTAAAGACAGAGTCTCTCTCTCTCTCTCTCTCTCTCTGTTTATTCAATTCTTGAGAGAGAGAGAAAGAGAGAGAGAGAGAGACAGAGCACAAACAGGGGAGGAGCAGAGGGAGAGGGAGACACAGAATCTGAAGCAGTCTCCAGGCTCTAAGCTGTCAGCACAGAGCCCAACACAGGAATTGAACTTACGAACCACGAGATCATGATCTGAGCCAAAGTCAGATGCTTAACTGACTGAACCACCCAGGTGCCCCTAGACAGTCTTTATTTTAATGGCAGTGGGAAGAAGGAATGTTGCTGGTTACCTCGTTCCAGGCTTCTGAGGAGAGAAGCAATCAAAGGCTTTAGACACAAAATTCTAAACTCAGAAAGGAAAGCAGTTTAGGGATGGCCCACCCCTATTTAAGTGGCAGCTTTTCTTTGTGGCCCACTCTTGGCCAGCGGCCACCCTGGCCCTCCTAGTAGGGAAAGTGGTCCACTCGGCACACAAAGATGGGGCAGTTACCACAAGCCAGACACCAGGCCCAGCCCAAGGAAAGCAAAGGCAAGAGGTGAGTGGTGCCGGCACAGGCCCAGAAGAGCCTTCTACAGTCCAGGATGTGGTCACTGAAATCCTGCAGGTCCCAAGGAGACCAAAGTCTCTCAGTGTATGGCATAGTTCGTCTTGCATCATTTTTTTGGCTACTTTATTTGTTCTAGGTTTCTGATTACAAAATAGGAAGATTTGGAAAATGCAAGAAATAACTTGGAGAAAATAAACCCAGCCATCATTCTTCCATGCAGAGATAACCCCATGGGATTTTGCTGTATAGCATTCTGGTGTTTTGTTTTGTTTTGTTTTTTGTCTGTCTGTTTGTTTGTTTGTTTGTTTGTTTTTTCCTGTGCATTTGTGGCTGCCTGCGGGCAAAGAGACACTTTACAAATTGGGGGCTTGGGAGATCATGCTGCACATGCTATTTTTAAAAATGTTTTTATTCTTATTTGAGACAGAGAGACAGAGTGCAAATAGGGGAGGAGCAGAGAGAGAGGGAGACACAGAATCCAAAGCAGGCTCCAGGCTCTGAGTTGTCAGCACAGAGCCCAAGCCCAACACAGGGCTCGAACGCATGAGCGGCGAGATCATGACCTGAGCGGAAATCAGATGCTCAACCAACTGAACCACCCAGGCGCCCCTGCACATGCTATTTTGTAATACACATTAAAAACATTCCCTAGAATGTATTTTTCTATTCTGTCCTTCAGTTCTTCGATGCACACGACTGCCCCATGATGTATTTAGTGCACCTCTCACTGCCCAGGGAGGGCTTGGCTGCAGGATCACAGGGCACCCCTGTAAACCACTTACTCTCTCCAGCAATGGCTCCCAGAGGTCAGTCCTTGCTTCAGTTCCCACTGATGTAAAGCAAAATGAGAAAAATATAGACCACACAGTTTTGCTTTTTTTTTTTTTTTTTTAGTTTTTATTGTTTTTTATTTTAGAGAGAGAATGCATGAGCAGAGGAGAGAGGCAGAGAGAGAGAGAAAGAGAGTCTCAAGCAGGCTCCACACTCAGCACAGAGCCTGACTCACGGCTGGATCCCACAACCCTGGGATCATGACCTGAGCCAAAATGAAGAGTCCTGTGCTCCACTGACTGAGCCACCCAGGTGCCTGTTGACCATGTAGCTTTTCACGAGACTAAATACATCCACTTTTTTGGAGGTTATATCCTGCCTACTTTTGTGTTAAACTTCTTTTTCTTTTAGAGCAGAGTATTTTATGGCAGTCATTTAAAAAAGTAAACAGGGGCGCCTGGGTGGCTTAGTCGGTTAAGCGTCCGACTTTCGCTTAGGTCATGATCTCACGGTTCGTGGGTTGGAGCCCCGCGTCGGGCTTTGTGCTGACTGCCAGCTCAGAGCCTGGAGCCTGTTTCAGTTTGTGACTCCCTCTCTCTCTGACCCTCCTCTGCTCACGCTGTCTCTCTCTCTCTCTCCTAGAAATAAATAAAAATATAAAAAATAAAATAAAATAAAAGTAAACAATGCTATGGGATTCATGGAGATTTATAACAAAAAATTATCCTGACCTGTGCAGTCCTGAAGGCCAAGAACTGCTAGGCCTCCGGGGGAACCCTGTCAAAACACAGCAGCCCCCTCGTGGTGATAATAAGGGCACGCAGATTATATCAGAAAAGACCTCCAAATTTGAAAACCGTTCTCACTCATGCTCTTATCTTGAGGACAGCTCTCCGGGGCACGGAGTATATTTTACATGGGATACTATAGTCTCCCATTTTACAGATGAAGCAGGTCATGTCGCAAGAGGAGAGGGTCCAGCTCAAGTGGCTTGTTAGGTCCCTGTCAAGCAGACCCAGGTTCCTGACTCCCATCCCAGTGACCCTGGAGAGACTCTGAGCCACAGCTTTGAGGTGATGCCGGGTCTGACACAGAGTACTAATATACAGATGCAGAATTGAACTTGTTGGAACATTCTAGAATTCTTTTTTAGGAGCCACAAAGCTAGAATACACTTAAGTGAACAGAGAGCCAGGCCTGGAGTCTCTGTAGCTCTTGCTCTTCCCTTGGGTCTGTGTGTTTAACTGCACCCCAGCTGCCTGTGAAGGTGCAGACTCTGAGAGAGCCCTGGGCATGAGCAACCACAAGCCCCAACAGGGAACTTCAATGGAAACGTCTGACCATCTGGGTGACAGCCTCCATGGCTAGACTCCTGGTTCTGTAGCTCACTTAGTCAAGTGCCATAATTTCTCTAGACCTCTGCTTCCTCATCTATAAAATGGGAATAATCATATCTCCCCCACAGGCTTGCGTAATGACTGTCAGGCCTTTAACATGGCGCCTAGCACATGAGTGCCCAGCACATGAGTGCCCAAGGGCTTAATAAATGTAAAGATTATATTTTTTTCAGCACCTGACACATAGGGGAGGCTTAAAATATTTTTAATAATTAGTAATTAAATAGATGAGTGAATTAAAAGGAAATTTGGGGGTTTCATGTGCACACTGGATATCTCCCTCTGCTAAGGCATGGACCTCAGGGGCCTGCTGTGACAATGTGTGGACAGCCAGGAGGGGAGGGAGTGAGCCATCACCATACTAGCAACATCTCCCCCCTCCCAACACACAAAGAGATAGAGGAAATTAAAAGACAGGGATAGAGGATAAGGTACACAAGAGAAGTAAATTTTGAGGAGAAGCATGGTGTAGGACATGTTCTGAGCATGGGGGCCTTCTTTTCCTGAGAAATATAAGCCCAGGAGATGAAGGTCTAGAAAGACAGAAGAGACATGTCAAGGAAAGAGGGAGTTAGGTGGGGGCTCGATTCACTAGACTCCATCTCCTCTGTGATGCACACATTCACCACCAGGGCCTGATGGACAGTTCCAGAAAGGGCTCCAGGGGAACTGAAAGCTGCCAGAGGTAAGCAGTACCAGGGCCATCAGAGCCCAGGGAGCTGGGTGTTCAGGTGTCCTGTCAGGGATAGATGCCAGACTCACTCAGGAGGCCAGCTCAGGAGCTGTGTTTCCTTGCACAAGCCATCTCCCTCTCAGGCGTCAACCCCCTGTCTCACAAATGAAAATTTTGAACAAAATAAGCTACTCTAGAAACCTCATCAGCCAGGGTCTGATGGAAGAGTTTGGGGAGACCTTGAAAGGTTGCTCCATACTGCCCCCTCATGGCATTTGGCTTCAGCGACCATTGTTCCTCAAAGCTCATGTGTCTGTCCATTCATCCATCCATCCATCTTTCCTTCTTTCCACTCAAAAACACTCTGCCAGTTGTTGGGGAACCCCATAGGAAATGATGTTGTCTCTGTCATAAAGGGAAACTCACAAAAGATGGATAAAAATAAAACTATTGAGTAATTATTCCATGGGGGTCTTAGACAGAATGTTGTGGGAGATTGATGGGGATGGTAGCTAGCTCTCCTAGGGGCTCAAGCAGAATTCACAGAGGAGCTGGTTACTCATTCAACAGACAAGCCCTGAGTGACAGAAATGCCCTGGGGTGGGGCAGGAAACTGCTAACTCAGGCAGTACATGAACATCACCAGAACGTGAAGAGCAGACCCGGGAATGCGGGGGAAGAGGAGAATCATTCTCCACCCATAGTTTTCCCTCCCCCTTGTCAGGCCTCTGGGGTTTCTGACAGGCACGGTCACCTGGGAGGAAGGAGCAGGGACCACTCTGGAGCATTGCTCTTAATCTGCTTTCTAGACGCTTTCTTTATTTCTCTCTCTGTGTCTCTTTCTTTCTTTCTTTCTTTCTGTCTTTCTTTCTTTCTTTCTTTCTTTCTCTCTTTATCTCTCTTTTAATGTTTATTTATTTTTGATTAGAGTAAAAAGGAAAGAAAAGGAAAAGAGAAACTGACAAAAAAAGTTTGAAAATTTGAGAATATGAATACAATGAAATAGAATAACTTGAAATGAGGGATGTAAAATAGAATTTGAAAAATTTACAAAATGTGCCCTCAAACAGAGAAGGCTTGAAGCCATAGGAACCCTTAACAGAATCCAGAAGTTTGGGAGGAAAAGGAGACAGAGTCTGCTGAGAAAACCTTATAGCATGAGTACAAAGGGGAAGATAAAAACGGGGCGGGACCTGGAGACACAGAGGGAGGGGAGGGAGCCCCCTTTGTGTGGAGCTGCGGTGAGTCGAGGTGAAAAGAAAGAGCGGCTGAAATTGCTCAAGGAACTGTCCCTGTCCCTGGAGAAGAGAAAAACTTCGGCTCGGGACACAGAGTGATCTGGTTTCTATGTAGCTGACCTTGAGGAGGACACCCTGGTCTCAGGTGATGCCGGAAGAAACTGCTCCTCTGCTCGCCAGCACATCCTGGAGGGGAAGTGGTGCGCCTGAACCCTGCTCTGCTGCTCTTCTGGCTCAGCTCGATTCCCAGTGGGGAGGCGGGGGGCTTGAAACTGCTTGGAGGGACTCAGCCTGCAGTTTATATTTCAGGTGGTATCAATGGGGAGCTCGGACTAAGTTCTGGAAATGAGGCCTGGCTTGTGATATAGAACACAGCTCACCTTGGCTATGGCCATGGTACAGGGAGCTCAGACCCAAAAGAGTGAGTTGCAACACTTGGTCCAAGAGGGAACTGGGGCACTGCCATTTTTCTCCTCACAAACACCAAGGCAGGACCTTAGGGAGCAGCCTGCCAGATGCAGTGGAGGCTAAGACCTGCCTATGCCAAACCATACCCATCCCCGCTAGAGAGCTGCTATTTTTTTTTTTTTAATCGGAACTCTGGGCAAGACCAACATGGATGCACTCCCATGATTAATTCTAGGTCAATTCTTTCTATTCAGATACATTTTCCCTTGTCTCATTCGTATCCCTCCCCTCTGCTAGACTGGACACTCTCATCATTGGTTTGCTTAAACAGGCACATTTAATCCATTCTCTAGATGTATATTCTACACCTCCATTGCTACCTTTCTATCTCTCTCTCTCTGGAGTAACCAGACTATGCAGTTTCTCTGAGTAACATTATCTTCATTTCTTTCTCCTCACCTCTCCTCTTTCTCTCTCTGAGTTAAGCCTCTTAGTCTCTCTGTCTGGTGGCTTCCTTCCTGCCCTGTCATTTCTCTCTTGTATATGCTCTTCCATAAGCACTGCATACACCCTGCTCTTTATTTGTAGCTTGGAATTCTGGTTTTATGCTTTTAGACTGTCTTTTGTCTTTGGGGTTTTTTTTCTTTTCTTCTTTTTTCTTTTTTTAATTTTATTATTTGTTTTTCCTCCTTCCTCTTTATTTTTCTTTTTTCCCCTTCTTTGTTTTTTCTTTCTTTTTCCCTTTCGGTTTGTGTGTTTGTTGGATTTGTCTGTACATTTGTGTGCCTTTGTTCCCTGTGTGTTTGTCTGTCTGTTTTCTTTTCCAGGGCTACCTCAAAAAATAAGCCAAAGCACACATGGTGGAGAGTCCCAAAGACCACTACGAGTAGGGAAATAATATAACCAAAGTCTCAACAAGAGAGACCAAGAGACACCACTCAAAGAACACTTCCTGAACGGACAGGCCCTGGACAGTCAAAGAGCCTTCTTTAATACAGCAGTACTCGCGGGTGCAGAGTGCATAACAAGCTTTTAAAACTAACAAGAGACAGAAAGCTAGCCAAAATGATGAAACAGAAGAACTCTCCTCTAAAGAAAAATTTACAAAAGAGTAAAAAATTTAATCAAAATAATAAAGGAAAATATTTTTAATAAAAATTGAAAATAGGGTGCCTGGTGGCTCAGTCGGTTAAGTGTCTGACTTCGGCTCAGGTCATGATCTTACGGTTCATGGGTTCAAGCCCTGCATCAGGCTCTGTGTTGACAGTTAGCTCAGAGCCTGGAGCCTGTTTCAGATTCTGTATCTCCCTCTCTCTCTGACCCTCCCCTGCTCATGCTGTCTCTCTCTCTCTGTCTCAGAAATAAATAAAACATAAAAAATTTTTAAATAAAAATTGAAAATAAGAGTAAAATTTTTAATCTTTCTGTATTCAAGTAAAAGAAAGGAAAAAGAAAGAAAAAAAAAGAAAAAAGAAAACTGAATAGATGGGCCAGCGAACAGACTGAAATACGATTGATATTACATCGTTTTCCCCTAAAAGTTAAACTATGAAGCATTTTAGATTCCGTATACCAAGCCGGTGGGGAGATTTCTGGTGTTCCTGAAGAGCGAGGTAGCCCAGTTGGGTGGGGCTTAGTGTAATGGCTTCATTCTCCACTAGAAGGGGCTGCTTAGCTCACTGGAATGGATGGTTGTGGCACCTGTAGGTGTGTATGCGCATGCGCGGGCGGAGTGAAAATGGCGGCATCCAGGTACCCGGTCTGGTATAAGAACTCTGTGCTCTCGCGGACCAGGAATTGCACAACCGTCCTTTGTCTCGGATCTCTGTCCCTTCCCCGCTTTTACACGTCCATTACCACGCGATCAAGCTGCCAGGCGGCACCTCCCTCCTGATTTTTATCTGTGATGTGGATGTGTTTCTCGACCCCTCACTTCTGAGGGACTGTGGCTTTGACCCTTTCAGATCCTCTGGGGGAGGGTCTCACTGAGCAATGGCCGGGTGCTGGCAGCACCCAGAAATGCTAGTGAGACCTTGCTGCTGCCAATGTCCAGAGACTTGCGGCTGGGTTCCAGCCCACCCCAGAAAAAGTTCATGGGGTCATGCAGCAGCAGCAGCATTTCCGGAATTGTGGAAAATCTTGCGTGGCCCCAGGACCCCAGACCCGCTCGTCTGGAAATTCACCCTTCCCAGCAGAGCACGACTAGGTATTTGAGGTGTGGAATTTCATACTCTATGCTCCCCTGTTTATAGTCTTAATGGAATTTAAACCCTCTCCTTTCTCCCCTTATAGTTCAGTCCCGGGCTGTTTCCACTTTTCCACTTTCTCTCCAGCTGCTTTTGTGTGGGGTGCTTCTCGCGTACTCCCCCCACCTCTCTCCGCAAGCAAAAACAGCTCCCTGCCCTCCGTGGCTCCTCTCTCCCCCAGTTCACCTCTCCACGCTGCGTACCTGCGGAGTTCTACGGTTCAGGTTGTGCAGATTGTTGTTAATCGTCAAATCCGTTTTCTAGGTGTGCAGGGTGGTTTACTGTTGATTTGGCTGTATTTCATGTGCACAAGACAGAAAAAAAGACTTCCACGCCGTCCCACTATCTTGGCTCCTATTTTTGAGAGAGAGAGAGAGAGAGACAGAGTGAGCAGGGGAGGGGCAGAGAGAGAGGAGACACAGAATCTGAAGCAGGATCCAGGCTCTGAGCTGTCAGCACAGAGCCCAACGAGGGCTCAAACACACAAACCGTGAGATCATGACCTGAGCCGAAGTTGGGCGTTTAACCCACCGAGCCACCCAGGTGCCCCTAGGCTTTTCTTAACCGTCTAAGCCACCCAAGCGCCCCCCCCCCCGCCCCCAGGCTTTTCTTAAGGAGAAAACTATTAGAGCAGTTTCTCAACTTTCTCCCCTCAAATGGGGTTTCATTTGGGACACATAAAAAACATAGTGTTTAAAAAACATTACTTCTGTCCTTGCATTTTAGGTTTGGTGGCTGAATTCACTTTTAAGGTCACTTTAAAAGACCTTTGTTTCCACAGAGGGAAAACCAGAGGAAAGTCCTAAGGGTGGGGAGGATGTGACAAATTAGAGCCAACTACTCTGGTCCGAGGGGGGAAGTGTCTCCCCCCAGGGGCCTAGTATGTCTCTGAGGACTGTTTCAGCTCTCCATATCAGAAGGTAGGCGGAAAAAGGCCTGGGTCCATGTCTTACGGACAATAATGACCTGAAGGAGCAGAGCCACAAGAAGGGGGTGAGCAGATGGTACCTGGAACTGCGTTTGGAATTGGAGCTCAGAGGTGCTGAGTGACACCCAAATGAGCAACTAGACTGTTGTTGCTGGTGGGGCCTTGAATGAGTTTTGAAGGATGAAAGCACCCTAGAAAGGGGATGTGGGGGCATGGACCATACGCACTCCCACACACTGTAGAAATGCTGCAGGAGGACGCATACACCCCTGATGGTTGTCCTTTCCAACCCTATCCTGTGGCTGGGAAATTTCCCTGATTATGAGTCCCACCTCCCCAAGGTCAGAGGCTGATGCTGGCTTTCCTAACCCCCTTGCAACAATGCATAAACCCTAGGCTTAACTATTCGACATTCATGATAGATTTGGCCTCCAGGAAAGGACAAGAGGAACTTGAGGCTTCACGGACTCATTCTGGGGTAGGGGTTTAGGACACAGTTGTGGGGTTCCTAGCATCCAGGGGCCAACATCAATGGTGCGAGGCATGCATGGTTTCTGTGCCTTGTGTCCCACCGTGAGGGCATTGTCCCAGGAAGTCTCTTGACACTGGTTGTCTGGCCCTTCCCTCAGAGACTCTGCGAGCTGCATGAAGCCTTTGCTGATGAATCCAGCCGACTGGGCTCCTGCGGAACGCTGTTCCCATTGTGGTAACGGTTTTACTCAGCCTCCGAACCCTCTGGCCTAGCTTCATCGGAGTCCCAACTGCTTGGGAAAACAAGTAGCTTCAACTGAGCTTTTTCTGAGTATGCATGGGGTGTCCCTACTTTCTGCAAGTGATGCAGAAATGAGGCTAGGAGGCCCAGCTAACTTTCTCCCAGTTTACTTTCCCTCTCTCCAAACTGCGTTGCAAAATCAGCCATATCTGTCTTGCCAATCACACACCTCCTGCTTTCTCTTCCTCTCCAGCAATGCTTGCTGTTTCTAGTCATTGCCAGCAGAATGGGGCCCAGCATCACCTGGCCTTGAAGAAGGGCCATCAGGAAGCATGTGAGTGAGTGAGTGTGTGTGAGTGAGTGGGCAAGGTGGGGGCGCTGGCTCACACCCCAGGAGATGGAGGCTTCCCCTGGCTCCTGTCCCAGGCCCTGTCTGACCAGAAGTTAGGAAAGAGCATCTCCGTGGAGGAAGTTGCTGATATGGCATTTTCTCTTTTCTCATCCTGTCTTCTCTATGGTTTTAAGCATGGAGCAGTCTTACTCTCTTTCTTTCTTTTTGGGGTGAAAGGATGAGATTTTCTGGATTCAGTTTCTTCTAATTCCTTAAAAATAATAGGTAGCATTTACTGCCTCTCATGGTGTGACAAGCACTTTATGTGCATCCACTGATAGAAATCGCACCACAATCCTGTGTGGGAGTGATTGGTACCATTAGGATCTTCATTTTACAGATGAGAAACAGAAATGGGGGAGTATACTTGTTAGGAGTCTTTTGGTTATAACTAACAGGAATTCAGCTCAACTTGAACAAATAGAAGAAGGGTAAGGAGAAGGTGTGTGTGTGTGTGGGGGGGGTAGTTGGAGGAGGAGGAGGGAAAGAAAGAGAGGAAAGAGAAATGTACTGGCTCCGTAAACAAAGGTCCAGTAGGTAGATCTAGCCTAGCTTGAGGCACAATCAGAACCCAGGTGCACAAATGACCTGTTTGGGCATCTGTTTTGCCTCCTGACTCTTTTTTTTTCTGATTGGCTTTGTTTCAGGTAGCCCATCAGTCCCCCAGCAGGAACACAGAGGTCCCAGTAGCTCTTCCTACTTCCTACCAACTCAGCACACTCCTTTCTAGCACTTTGGCAGAATTCCCAAGGATGGCCGTCAGGGGCTGGGTTGGGGTTGCATGCCCATCCCTGGGATCTTGACTGAGACTGCGGGAGGGCAGGTTCCACAGAAAAGGGTCAGAGAGCTGAGACCAAAGACCAGTGTGGTGGTGGTGGAAGGGGGATGGCCTGCAGCAGGAGGGGCCGTCGGTAGCTGGGGGTGGTGATAGGGGTCCACAGCAGGAGACAAAGTGTGTGACTGAGCATCTGCTGCTATGACTTCATCTCAAGTCCATGAACCACCTGGGAGAGCCAGAATCTTATTCTGTTTTTGTCATTAACTAGCTGGGTTATCTACGGACTTAACCATTTAGAGCCTCACTCTTCCCCTTTGCAAAATAGAGATAATAGCACACCTCCAAGCGTCCTTGCAGAGTCGTTGTAGGTATCAAGTTAGACCTTGAATTAAAAAGCACTTTGAAAAGTGTCATATTAGCCCCACATCGGGCTCTGTGCTGACAGCTCGAAGCCTGGATCCTGCTTCGGATTCTGTGTCTCCCTCTCTCTCTGCCCCTCCCCTGCTCACACTCTGTCTCTCTATCTCTCTCTCTCTCAAAAATAAATAAATATTTTAAAAAACCACATTTTTTAAATAAAAAACTCATTACACAAGCAACCTAAACTATAAGTAATTTTAAAAAAGAGAGAAGAAAAAATAAGATAAAGGAAAAATGACTTATAATCTTACTGTCCTTAAATAACTGCTATTAACATTTTGGTGTTATATCTTCCTTGTCTTTTTCTCTGTGTTTATGGACACATGTATGTTTTAAAATAAAAGTGGCACATTATAATACCCTTTTCAGATCTGTTTTTTTTTCATAAATAATGTTGCACACATTGATATGTGGCTGGCATTAAATATTTTCCCACAACATCAATTTAATAAGAGTGCTCTTCCATTGTTTAAAAATCCTCTTGTTAGACTTTGGGCTTATTTCTAATTTTCCCCTAATAGCAAAAATACTACAGAACACATCCTAATAACTAAATACTTGTCCATATTCATGGCTATGTCCTAAGAAAATTTTCTACATGTGAAATTTCTGGGTCAAAGATTTTGCAGCACTCGAGCTTTGGCATCGATTGTATACCCAGAAATGTACCAAATTATACTGCAAATTGGAGCTATGTGTTCATCCCTGCATCAGCTATTACAATAGGTGTTGTCATGTTTTAAAACTCTTACAATGATATCCTTTTTTTTTGCATTTAGATCCATGATTACCTCCCCTTGATTACTTTCTGCTGGTGGGGCCTCAGAACACCAAAGTTCACACCCATGTTTAGAAGCTGTATGACTTCTGGTAAGTAAATTTCAATGAGCAACAGTTTCCATGTCTATAAGATAGAAATCGAGTCCTGCCCTTGGCCTGCTTGCCTCACAGGCAATGAAAGATCAGATGAGAAGTGGATGTGAAGTCCCTTCAAAGAAGTCAGTGCCTGGACACCTGCCCAGGACACTTCACATGTACTCATTCCTCCACGAGGGTAGTCAGTTTCCCAGATGGCCCCGGTGAAGGATGCTTCCTGGTACTCATTCTCTAGTGTGTAGGCCTCTCCCCTTGAGACTAGGCTGGTCCTGAGTCATTTGTCAGTAGAAGGTACAGTAGAAGTGACACCGTGTGACTCCTGAAGCTGGCCACAAGATTATCTGAAATTATAAAAGAGACTTCAAGAGAGAACCACCCAGCTGGCCCTATCAGTCCACAAAACCATGAGAGGTAGTAATAAATGTTTGTTTTAAGCCACTAGGTTTAGGGCTGTGTTGTTACACAGTAATGATGAGCAAACATCTGCCAAATCTTCCAGTTCCTTGACTATGGGAGCAAGTCTAAAGCTTAATGGTTAAAAGTTGTTGGCTTCGGAACCAGACAGCCTGGTTCTCAATTTTTGCCAACAATCTCTCTCCAGCTATATCATCTTGGGTAAATTATTAAACTCTCTCAGCCTTACTATACCAATGAGTAAAATGGGCATGACAGTAAGACCTGCCTCATGGCACTGTTGAGATCATCAGATCAGATAATGCACATAAAGTCCTTAACACAATATCTGGCACATGGTCCTCATACATTGCAACTATAATGGTAGCGATAATCCTGGCTGATGAAGTGCCTCAGGTTATTTGGCTTCCTTAATGAAGTTTCTTAAAGTGTATATATCAAAATACCCTATAAGTTTACAACTACGACCCCCTCCTCCCACCGCCTCAACCACCATCCCTGTGACATCTTCTCCGGGCATTCATGGGATATTCAACATTTCCAACCTTGGAGATACAGCTTGGGTTAACATCCCAAGACCAGACTGAAGGTATTCTAAATGGTTTTCCAAAAGTCAGTTTACTTAGAGAAATGTTTTACATTTGTTGACATCATTGATCAAATATTTACTTGATTTATGGCCACATTTTTGAAGTCTATTCTGCATTATCTTTAGCACCCATGTTTGTTTAGGTGCTGAATCATACTTCTTGTTCCTCAGTGATTCTTCTAAATTCTAAAGTTTAGGTGTTTAGGTATAAGCCAAGTATTTCTTAAAGACAGTCAAATGGCTGAACTGTTTCGAAAAGACCCTCATTCGCTTGGTCTAAAACATCTGTTGAGCACCTACCATATGCCAGACCTTAGTCTGGGCATGAGAGATGGGAAGGAATGACTATCCAACCTGCAACCTTAAGAAGCTTACAGTTTGTTGGGGCAGGAGTAGATGGAGGGACAGAATGACAGACAAGTGAAAAGTAACCATTGTGCTGAGAGAAAATGGCAATGGAAGAAAGGTGTAAGAATCGAGGAAACTCAGAGAACACTGAAGAAAGGAACAGATGGACATGAGACCTGGTACAGATTCCCACCCAGCAGCCATTCCCAAGCTTCTCCTTCCCTGACATCAGGGGAGCAGTTAGCAGAACACAATGCTGTGTTCTTCACACTGTTTCCTTTGCGGGGCCGATTGTCCTTCCCAGCCACCTTGCAGGAGGTGGACCACTGGATCAATTTCAACCAATAGGAATGTGAACAGAGTATGTCACAGTTTCATGCAGTCAAGAGCTGGTACCCTTGCTTTCCTCCCTCTTTCCCTGCTGCAGTGACCTTCGTGGTCTCATGATCCCAGGGGTTTGGCTACAAGACAAAGGAGGGCCACTAGCTCACAAAAATTGTGAGGAGAGCAAGAAATAAACCTATATTGTGTTAAGCCACTGAGACTGCAGGGTTTATTTGTTACCTAAGCTTAGTCTGGCCCATTCTACTATGCTATGTAATCCTGTGCTAGTTACGGAGATGTAGGAAAGTGCACTGTGCAGTTTCTAGATGGATATTTCCTTTTCCAATACATTTTCTTTTATTGGAAGGAGATAGGCAGATAGGAGCACTCATTCATTACCCATGCTAGCTGTCTGCTTCTTGGTTTTTGAAAAAATGTCTCATTAGATTGTGATATTTGGAACTGTAGCAGCCATTCTGTGAGCATGAGTATGAGACCAAGGGAATTATAGAGATGACAGGCCACGGTCTTCATGTTGTGAAACTGGAATTATCAGGTTCCATACTTCTTTTTAAACAAATAGTAAATGTCCCAATGGTATCAGCCTTTTCTGTTACAAATATCCCCCACTTTTGAAAGTTCATGTTATAGCCATTTTGCTTTCGTGAAGGACCAACATTAGTGTCTGTTTTTGATGACTGAAAGAAAGCCATTATAGAGGCAGCACACTCCCTGGGCAGTGAGAGTGATGCCACCAGGAACTACACTCAGCATCTTGGCGTAATGCTGCCAAAACTTGTCTGGGAACATCTCGGCTCTGTCTTAGTTGATTTTGTGCATCTGTTAGCAGGATATGTCCTAAGGTATCAGAAAAGCCTAAGAAAGGTTACTTTTTTGGGCTGGGAATGCTCAAAAATTTTTTCCATATAAATTAATGGTAATTGCTTCTTCACTTAACACCATTTTGGCTTAGAAAGGTTTCATAGGGCTGCTCAATTTTTGGATATTGGGGGAAAACCTGTAACTGCATCTGAATGCATCTGCACTGATACTAGTTGTAGATCAGGATGAGGAGTTGGTTATAATGGATAAGTAAAACTAATGGAAGTTCTTCGGGGTAAGGAACATTACTTTCATCTCCTGTCTTCTCTTCATCCCCATCTGTACTATAGTCATTGCTGAAAAATAAAAATAATCCTGGACAGTATTTCTGCTTCTGTGATGTGCTTTCAAGTTCATTTTCTGGCTTTAAGGTGATAGAGGAGTGGCAGCATTATGGAGGGGCTAAGAGCTCAGTCTCTAGAGGAAGACATAGTCATGTTCAAGTACTGGCCCTGCCACTCTCATTGCTGTGTGACCTTGGACAAGTGACCTAAGCTCTCTAAACCATAGCTTCCTTATCTGTATAATGGAACGATTATGGAAACTCCCATATACATAGTGTTACTATGAGGACAAAATGACATGATACATATGAAGTTTTAGCATCTTGCTTGGGACACTAAAAATGCTTCGTACATAGGATTCCTTACAATAAATTGGACATTGGTTTTGATGACATCCTAGGAGGTCAGGTAGGGCAGTGCTGCCATTCCTAACGCAGAGTGGAGGAAACTGAGGCTTAGGGAGGTTGTGACTTGCTCTAAGTCAGAGCCAGATTTTCATCCCACGTCTGGTGTTTCCCATTTCAGGGATCTTTCCAGACTAATGCGCTTCACTGAAATTGCCAAAGAAGTAAAACAAAATAAGATTTAAATGTTGAGATGTTTTATTTTTGATCTCCAATAAACAGAATCATTTCTATGAAGTTCATTCTTCTGAGAGAAGGGAATTTTTCCCATAGCATAGTATGAATGTGAGATTGTCAAATTTATATTGAAGAATAATATACTCTGGAAGTCGTTCTTAGTCCTCTAGTATCAGCTTCCCACCATGTACCTCCATCTTATAAAAATCAAGAGAAAATGGACACCTTCACAGCCTATGCAAGGTGCCAGAGGTACTGTCTGCAGAATCTGTGAACCAAACAACAAACCTGCCATTTTTCTAAGCTTTTTTCTTCTCCTTCATTAAAACCTTTATTTATTATCTCCTTCAATATTTTATCATTCAAAACAGTCTGCTTTCTGTACTTTTGTGGCTACACAACTCTGGACAGCAAGTTAGGAGGATATGAAGGAATGCCTTTTACTGCGTCAGAATCTGGATCCACGCTCCTGTCCTTCCTGTACACCCTCACCCTTTGTCATCAGAAAGT
Source organism: Hyaena hyaena (assembly GCF_003009895.1). NCBI lineage: Eukaryota > Metazoa > Chordata > Mammalia > Carnivora > Hyaenidae > Hyaena > Hyaena hyaena. The sequence continues at coordinate 1,896,164 of NW_024080676.1, read as the reverse complement.
GACCAATATAACCCAGGCCCTTTTCTTTAAGTTCTGCTTAATGATTCACTTTCAACGTAAGTAACAGGAACAAACACTATTAAAACTTGAATATTATTTGTTTTCTTAAACCTACCTCAGGCATTGCCTCCTTTGGAAAGTCTCTCCTCTTTCCACAGTGGGTTGACTTCTAATTGGGCACTGACGTCACTGTGCTGTCATTGATCTGCTTGGATATCCGCCCTGCACTGGCTCTGCTAAAGGTGGGCCCACCATTCCCTTCTCTCCACCTCTAGTGTCTCACACGGCATCTTACCTGTTGCAGACGGGCTAAATGTTTGCTGAATCAACTAGGGAGATCAGTGCCTGTCACATCCCCTGAAATGGGTAAGATTTCTTCAGGAGACTTACCTGTAATACCTGTTAAAACATTGTAGTGGAAGATGTGCTCATCCTGGGGTTAAATCAATATACTGAGTCTGGTAGGCAAGAAGGTGAAGGTTATTACCAGATGCTAACTCATTCTCTATGGTGCATGCCATTCCTTCTTCCTCTGGTTGCTTTGTTTGGGTGATGCAATGTTAATTAGATTCTCTGAGTTCTGTCAACCTCAGAACTGCAGGAAGCTCCCCAGGGCTCAGTCTTCTTTAATCCTTTCTTCATCTCTCCAGATTCTATACAAATCCCTTCCTTAGCCCTGACCTTTCACCCTTGTTTGGGTGCCACCCCTAAATTGGCCACTTGGATGTCTTGCCAGTATTTCCCACTCAGCTGTCCAAAACCAAAATATCATTAGATTCAACACAGGGAGCACAACACAGAGATAATAAAAAGATACCCAGGCCAACAAACCACTGGATTTGCCTTAGGCAGACAGAGCATTAAGGATCTTGGAAAGGGTAATTTTGCTAGAATCATGGCACACAAGCCAAAGTGGTAAGGGAACTTTGAAAGCCTGGGCCTCCCTCGCTTTCTTGCCAACCCACTATGGACAAGTCAGTCCCCTCTCTGGGACTCTGTTTCCTCATAAAGTCAAAGTCGGACTAGATGAGCAGTTCTCAGCCTTCAGTAAAACACCACAATGCTCTGGACAGCTTGTTAATAATGCACATTCCATGCTCCCTACCCCCAGACCTTCTGATTTAGGAAAAAGATCTAGGGGAGGCCAAGAAATCAATATTTTCAATGTGCTCCAAAGGTGAGATGATTTCCTGGACCCAAAATGCTCAAGTAGTTGATCGCCTAGTTTCCTTCCAGCCCAGACATAACCTCAGTTGTCAGGCTTGGGAAGCAGAGGGTAGCAAGGACATGCTGACAGCCAGCCAGTTCTGTTTAGGAAGTGTAGCCACAAAAAGAAAGCCAGATGGCATGTGGAAGGGAATGGTCAGGGAGGGCCATATTCACTGTGTCCCTCTGACAGTGCCTGTTTGATTGGACTGGACTTGGGGAGACAGACTTCAGTCTCAAGCAGCAGCCAGGACCAAGAGTCTGCCTTGGCTTCCTGCCTATCTCAGGTTAAGCTAGCCACCGCTCCTTTTGCCCCTTTGAGATGCTCTAAACAAGTTACAAATGGGAAAGGTGGCCCACATTAAATTGGAAGATTTTATATTTAAATATTACAGATTTCTCTTGGAAAATCTGAAAGATCGGCTACAGTTGAGTCACCTGCCTAAGAAACTCGCTGGAGCGGAGCAGCGGGCACCTCCTTTACGTAAAGGCACCATTTTCTAGCCTTCAGTTTCCGGCTGGCCAGCTGCCTGACTCACACTACCAAGCTCCTGTCAGAGGGGGATTTTGATTTGCCTCCCCTGACTCTAAAATTTGCTCTGGGATAAGCAAGAGCAGCAGAAAGCTACGTACTGGGAGAGTAGGACAGGGGCTGCCCTCAAAGATTATGGAATCGCCTCTGGACATGACCTTATTCACCCACGCAGAACACTGGTGAGAAACTAGCAACCTGGCACCATTGCTGTACTTAACGGCGACACTGAGTTGAGGCTGTGGACCTCTCCCTTACATGGTTTCTTCTCCACGAGCGCACACGGGAGACATCTCTTTCTAGTCTCAGCGTCAGGACTGCTATAGTGGTGTTTCCCTCAGAGATCAGCTGTGTGTTTAAATCATGTGAATAGCATGCAGGACTGTTTCCCTATGCTCAGCATCAGGCTTATCGCTCAGAAGCACTCCATGGCCTGCCTTAGGGGCTACCCTTAGGAGTAGCTCCATTCTACTTGTTAGTCTACTTTTACTCTTTTTCCTACTTTTTCTTTAAAAAATCTGAGTGTAAGATCTGCATCTTTTCAAGAGTAAGACCTCCAGTCTTCACTAGAATAAGGCAGTTTCTGGGGCAGCTTGGGGGGCTCAGTTTGTTTGGCTCAGGTCATGATGCTAGGGTCATGGGGTTGAGCCTGACATCAGGCTCTGCACTGAGCATGGAACCTACTTAAGACTCTCTCTCTCTCTCTCTCTCTCTCCCTCCCCCCCCCCCCCCCCCGCTTCTTTCCCTGCTTGTGTGTGCATTCTCTTTCTCACACAAATTTAAAAACAAAAAACGAGTAAGGCAGTTTCTGTATCCTCTGTATATCTTGATTATAGCACCTCCTATATGTTACATCTGTTAGATGTTGGCCTCCTCTACTAGATGGTGATGAAGGGGTTACATTTTACTGTCACTGTGTTACTAATACCTAGCCTAGGGACTGACACGTAGATGGCATTTATTAGGTGTTTGGAGAATGAGATTAAAGATGTTGGAGAATTGGCATTGCAGAGACCCACAGAACTGGTGGAGGGGTCCACAAGGCAGGACTTCTCAGACCAAAGGGAGGGAAGAGATCAGTTGGTATGTTCTGCTCTGCTGTGTTCCTCTCTAACTCAAGGAGCATTCCATTACTCTGGTTATGACATCACCTGAGTATACTGAGTTTGGAGAATCCACAAAAGTTTTCTGGCAGGGTAGACAGAGGTTGGGCTTTGGAGCTGATTTGGGAGTTTGAAACCCAAGAATGTGTTTTTTTTTTAAGTGATTGTGGGGAACTGAGCCTCCTATAGTTTTTGGTTCTAATGGATCCTTAACTATCTTCTCACTTTACACTGTTAGTGAATTCATTGCTCTCTGGCACGCTTCTGAGAGCAGAAATCTTAGAATACCTTCCTGTGTACATAAATACAAGACATGCTAAAACGTATTAAATAATTTTATTCTTTTCTCCTTTATATTACTAACAGTAGCCCATATTCAGCATTTTAGAAAACCTGAAGAAATTTAAAAATGGGGGTTTACACACACACGTATAAAAATATATATTCAGATAAGCAAGTATCTGTTCATCACGTTGCCCAACTTTAAGAGTGCCAAAAATAAATAAATAAAATACCTGCAAATCAAATGAGAGGGCTAGATGGTTTTGTTAAAGTTCATTTTAACAACTTTAAGTGACCAACCTGTGCTAATGAATTTCAAGTTAAAGTTACAGCCAGTTAATATGAAAGAAAACACTGTGTGTGGCTACTAAGGAGTATTCCTTAAGCAGAATCGGTCTTGTGCTTCTATCAGAACACAGCTCTGCAGACAAAGATCAAGAAAAATTCCAACTTTTCTAATAACCGCCTTATAATAGGAAAAAATGTAAAAAGTATTACCAGCTTTTAACAATGGATGTGAAAATTGGAATTGTAGGTTTATGATGTCTGAAAAAAAAAAAAGTCAACATAGTAAGATCCTTGGTAATTAACTTTGATTTTTAAAAACCTACAAAAAAACATAAAATATTTGCTTGCTGGTGCAACAGATTTAGCCCACAAGCAATAACCTGAACTATCTCTTCCTTATCAAGTACTTTAACAGTGCAAAATGTTAGCTGTCTCAGCTCACCTCATTCCATCACTGAAGCCTGAGGATGAACCATCTCAGGGAGGTATCACTACCAACGAAAATGCAAAGCAGCCAAAAAAACCCAAAAAACAAAAACAACAATGATTCACTCCTATGCCAGAGTCTCAAAGGTAGAGAGGCAGTTTCTTATATAAGAGGTGAAATAAGTAATTCAAAACGTCCATAAGCTAATGTAAGATACAGTATTGAATCTTTTGCCACAAAAACAAAGAATAATTATATTGCTATTTTGAACAGTATTCAACGTGGACAAGTAGATCTCGATGCTCGGTGGCTGGGTACTGTATATTGCACTTGGGACATTCCACCAGGCTTTCATTTAGTGCGGCAGTGGGACTTTTTGGTGAGGCAACTTTTACTCTGTTTTCAGACTCTCCTTGGAAAGTGACTAATGGCTCTGTTAAGGCAAATTCACGAAGCTGCTTCTGAAAAACAAATGTATATGAAGTAGTTATAAATTACCCAAATTACCCACAAAGTACTAGAATTGGGTGTTTACATGGATAGGTTTTATTAAAATGCGTAGAGCCAGACCTATGTGCAAGGCTGACAAAATTTGTTAGTTTTGTAAAAGGGCAAGTTCAGCAATAAAAAAAACTACACAGAATTAAGAGTAGCAAAGAATCTTAGCAGATCAAACAGGTTACACACAGAAATGATGATAATATTGTATAATATCTTTGTGACTTTCCTTTTTAATGGTTTTTTTTCCCCTGAGGAAGTCAGAATAGTCAATACAGCTTAAAAATGAATATTTTACAGCATACTCTAAAGATGAGGGACAGCAGAAAAACAAAGAAAAGTACAGGAAAATTATCCATTCTTTTGTATACCCTCTGGCTTCCTATACTTTGAAAAACAGTCATTAACAGAAATGAACTATAAATTTCAATTTGAAATATTATAAGTGGTCAAAATGGATGACTTACTAAAGAACAGAGTCAAAATATATTTTGTCTTTTACTCATAAAGAAGCTACAAATGATTTTTTTTAACAATTGCTTTTTTCTCTTTCAAAAACTGAGGAATTCTATTTGTAACATTTTACCTTCTGCAAATATTCTGCAGTACTAGGATCATGTATAAAATATGTGCTGGGGCGCCTGGGTGGCTCAGTTGGTTAAGTGTCTAACTTCAGCTCAGATCATGATCTCATGGTTTGTGAGTTCGAGCCCCACATCGGGCCCCTCACTGACAGTGCAGAGCCTGCTTGGGATTCTCTCTCTCCCTCTCTCTCTCAACCTCTCTCCCTTCATGCACATGTACTTACTCTCTCCCTGTCTCTATCTCAAAATGAATTAAAAATAAATATGTGCTAATGGGACACACATGCACAAACACAGTTACCAATAGGTTTGGTTCAAAAGCTTCTTAGGAAGATGAAAACAGTAAGTTAAAAGTCATTTCCTCATAGAAGCAATCTTATGTAAAATGTTTATGTTTTAAAAGATTGTGCGTTCAAGGTAACCCACAAAATGTGCTTAACTCAACATGCCTGCAACCGTGTTATTAGCAGAACCATCCATTATCACTAAAAATGGCATTTCTTTGTTCTTAAATAGAAAAACATGGTTTCAGTTCAGGATTTACAGCTGCCCTCCCTTATCCCTTCTCCCCCAGGCCAGCCCCTGTTTAGTGCATCTAGAGTCACAGAGGTGATCCCAGGCAGCAATAATGTCATCCTTACACAGAGGCACACAGGGCCCTCATTCTAGTGCTCTGGCTTGATGCTCAACGGGCAGGTGTGCTGCCAATGAAGCAGGGCTTCTGCCTGTTGATCTGAGAAACAGCCATTCTCCAAGCTGTATCCTCCCAGTCTGGGCACTGGTTTGATACATAAATGGGAAAATGGCAGCAAGGGAAAGAAAAAAATAAGGTTTAGTTTAACCATTCCAGACTCACCAAGGATTCCAACTGTGTTATTTGATTTCTTGCTTTTCTCAGTTCCTTAAGAATTACGTGCAGTTGGTGCTGCATATTTTGACGGTCAACTTTTTCATTTTCGAAGTCTAAAGTACATGCATGCATCTGGAAAAATACCCAGGCCGAGACAATTATGGTTAGTACATACTATCAAGTTCTCTTGACTGGGTGCTTGAATTTTTTTTATTAGCATAAGAGGCAAACATTTGCTGTGCCGTCATGGCAAGGATTTATCCAAGTACAGTGAGATGTTGACAAAGAGAAGTTTATGGCTTGGGGTTTGGTTTATCCAAGGAGCGAAGCCAGTGCTTGAGGTGAGCGAGGAGCAGCTTAAGAAGTTGCTGGTTGGAATGTGTCCTCCCCGACCCCCCTTCTGTTCTGGGGCAGGAGAAGAAGGGAAAGAGATGGCTGTTCCCTGGTTTGGAATACACTAAAAATCTCTTGTCTGTATTCTGAGAATAAATGGTATCTCTCTGAGTTCTACGTGAAGTTATAAGGTCGCCCTCTTAGGAAGATCCTGCTCGCTTAGAGTCAGGACTTCCGAAGCCATGCAGGGAACAGCAAGATTTACCGAGGCAAACATTTCCCTGGCAAAACAACTGCCACGCTGCAAGACGGGAATAAATGGCAAGTGCAGATAGTCACTTGCATTTTTGTTGTTGTTAGAGTTTATCAAAAACATTTTTTCATGACTTTCAAATGGTTCTTCATAGAAGAGTGTAAACATGAGGAAAAGTTCCATTTTCTAACAAGTTAAGCTGAATTTAGAAGCAGCCCCAGTAAGTACCTGTTGTTCCAACAGAGCTACCCTTGTTTGTTCTTCTTGATGCTTTAACAGAGACGTGTAAAGAAACTGGACCTGTAGGGTGGAAACAGAGCCAAGCTGTTATACCCGCTCTTTACTGCTTGACCTGGGATGCAGGAAAGGCTCACAAATGTCATAGTGGCTATCTGTACAAGCAGCTAAGCAGGACCACCTTGGCTGAGGGTTCCCTGAGGCAGAGACTGTGAGCCCATAAATGGCACTGATCTCTGCAGTGCACACACCCCCTTTCCTGGAGGTTCTGACATCCGCTAATATTTCTAGGATAATGAAGCTGGCGGTGCCCCACCTCCTTGCCCACAGAGTTGGAACAAAATTCCCCACCATTTCTGCTTAATCTTTTGTAAATATCACTGCTCGCACCTGCAGGCAGAAGCCGGGGTGGTAAAGACTAGGAAGGCAAATGTTACGGACTGTTTTGTTCTCCCTCTCTCAACTTCTGGATGATTAAAAAAAAATTACTATTCTAATGCCAGGAATAACTAACATTGACCCCAGCCCTTTACTTTATTTTCACATTCTCTCAGTTGACATAAGCCCTACAAGGCCAAAAAAAAGAAGAAAGACTGTTGTTATTAACTTGACACATCAATAATCTTCAAGTGAAGGAAGTTAGCTGATTTTCCTAAGGGCATACATCCCGAACTAGAGACCAGGTATGGACCCCAAATAATGATGTTTCCATTATTCCATGCTGCCAAGCAAGATTTAAATGAACGAGTTTCTGCTGAAGAAGTATTCAGTTCTAATAATCCTAATTTAGTAACTCCAACATTACTGGCAGAGACATCCTGGCAGGAAGTCGTGAGTATAATGAGAACATAAATGGTATCAGGTGATTAACTTGAGCACAGTATCATCACGATCGAGGTGCCTGCCTGGGAACCAGCACCGATTCCCCTCTTTGCTTCACACCTCTTGGCTTCTCACACACACACCTGCCTCGTCTTCCCTGAGGGCCTCTGTACATGAGCTCCTCCACAGAAGGGAATTCCTGCTCTCTTCACTGGCTCCTTCTTGCCAAAAGGCCTTTGTCCAAATACCATCTCTGCAGTGAGGCCTCCCTGGCCCCCAGTTCCTGTGTCAGATTGCCCTCCTTTATTTTCCGGAGTTCTTTAGGTACTGGTTTATGGTCTGTTTCCAGTCTAAATAAGAATCCCAGAGCAGGGCAGGAACTTGTTTTGTTCCTTGCTGGTTCCCTACTGGTTAACAGAGTCTCTGATGCTTGATAAGTACAATGGCAATTCTGAATCCTGAATCATAGAAAGTCTTACTGGTTAGGCTCACCTGAGATAAGAGCTCTTCAGATCTTTTCTTCTCTTCTTCAAGCTTTTCCCTCGCAATATCATTCTCTTCCTTGAGCTTTTGTATTTTCTCTGTCTTATGCCTATCGTCTTCCAGATGTTGTACATCTGCTTTTCTTTGTGAACACAACAATTGATATAAATCTTGAACTTCTTTCTGGGTTTCTTCATATTTTCTTCGAAATTCACTAAGTTCAAAGCTCAACTGAGTTATGGTCTGTCGTTCAACCTCAAGATCTTTTTTTGCATTTGCCAAGAGATGGTTGTAATATTTTTGCTTTTCTTCTTGAAGATAACCTATGAGAAACACATCAGGGCACAACTCACTTTATAAAATAGATAATATTCCTGTGAAGCTAAAACTAAAGACATTTCTGTAAAAAAGATATTACAAAATGAAGGGTCAAGAGATAGAGTTGATATCTGATGGGACAAGATACAGAAACTCAAGAACATTATTTGAAGTTAAACTAATAAATAGAAGAACTGAAAACAGTGATATGGCTATTCTATGGGAGGGAAAGTCACTAACGTCTAAAGATAAATCAACAAATGAGATATAAGCTCATTATTTATAGGTATACTCACCAAAATCAAAACCAGAAATGTTAAAAGCAGCTGCTCTATTGGGAGAAGGAAATAGCAACCTGTGATGGACTAGGAAGAGTGGGGCGAGTCCTCCTATATTACTATTAAATTACTTTAACAAGAGCTTATACTACCCTGATAAAACACATATACATGCAGAGAACACTATCGCCAAAGAAGAAATTAGACTTAGCCCACAACTAAAATCTTACTTTTACGTGTTAAGATATAACTTACAAAGGAATTACAGTTAAGTAACTTTGTGCCCAGTTCTTTTTATATTTTCTTTTTCACCATTAGTTTCATTTTAAATACTTAAATGTGAAACTCCAAGATTAGGAATCTTGTCTCCCTTTCTTTAGCCTTCTCTTTATATAATTCAAGCCTTCAGTCCCATTAGGACTATCAGTCTTTTTTTTTTTTTTTTTAAGATTTTATTTTTAAGTAATCTCGACACCTAATGTGGGGCTTGAACTCACAACCTCAAGATCAAGAGTCGCATGCTACACTGACTGAGCCAGCCAGGTGCCCCTGGGCTGTCAGTCTTTTAACAAGTGCTTTGCACGGGGGTTTCTCTTTTCTTAGCTAGTCACCTGGCACTACTGAACATATCTCCCCATCTATAAAATGAGAATACTGACCCTTCCTGCCCCGCCTCTTAAGAGTTCTTGTGAAACTCAATGTCAAGGAAGCTGCAAAGAACTTGACAAAAATACTGATTCATTCTTAGGAGCCTTCATTTCAATTTTGTGGGAAATTCAAGACTGAAGAATCATCTATAAGATATATTCTTTCTCCTGGGATTGATATGAATACATGCAAGGAAGCAGAGTAAAAAGGTAATCAGTGACAAGGCAGACTCTGAGGGAAATAAAGCTGGAGAAGATCTTTGAAGGCAGAGAAGGACATGCACGAAGGAGAAAATGTAATGTGCCTTCAGATGTGCCAGAGATCCATTACTCTGTGGCTTTGCCCCCTTTTATCAAAAACCAGTGAGAAAACAGACTTGCTAACATGGTATTTCTTACTTCAAGGTTAGAAGATTTGCTTACTTTACTTTCTAACACATATTTATAAAAATTTAAATTTGATGAATTTCTCCTTTTGGAAAATGTCAGGCAGGCCTATCCCAAAAGAACATTTTTATACCATTACCTTCTGATTCAGCCTTTTTTGTCTGCTGTGGGAGTGAATGAGCAGCTGTTTCTGATTTCTGTTCCAACTCGAAGATCTTGGCTAAAAGTCCTTTTACATAGGCCTCCCGCTGCTGATCATACACAAGCCACTGCTGATTTTTCTCCAGAGCCTCGAAATGAAAATGAAAGCAAACCATTAAAACGAAAGACCAAAATCTTAAAATGAGAGGGAGCCAAAGTGATGTGGCCTTTTCCAGTATGCAGACCCTCTTGTGGTTCATATAGTAGAAGTCTAGACCACCACTGCATGGCTTGCTACCTCAAAATCCATTCTAACATCAGGCTCCTTCAGAGCACCTAACACCACGGCAAAGTCATGTTCCCATGGGGTCAAGTTCATTCATCTGCTGTCTCCTATGTGTATATATACTTGCTTTGCATCTGTGCCCATGTCGTTCTCTGTAAACTAGAATGCCTCTGTGGCAGAGGTGAGGTGCGCTGCTCAGGCTCCCTTTAAGAAAGGTGGATTTCTACCCAACACATAACTCTGCTCGGGAGCTCTCCTTGGAGACGTCGACCCTGTCAGGCTTGCAGTCTGGTGTTCCTGCCCCATCCTGCCACCCTTCTTCTCCTTTCACAGGTGTTGCTGCCCAATAAACTGCTCTCCAAACTCCATCTCAGTGGCTGCTTCTTAGAGGATCAACTAAAGAGCTTCCCCCCCTCTTCATCACCAATTTTCATCATTTACATCTCTTACAACTCAAGCAAAAATCCAAAACTGGGATCACTCACTTGTTTTGTATAGAGGCTTATGAACTCAGTTGTTACACAGATCTACATATTTTAAAAATTATTTTACCAAACATCTTCAGCTTTTTATCTGTACTTGCTATGTCTTTCAAATAGTAAGTTTCTTGAAGTGGCAGACCATGCTCTTCTGAGAGGATTCCCAGCTTTGTGTACAATATGTATACTCAAGAGTTATTTGGATGATGGGATAGTATTAATATGACAGTGTCTATGTAAGTTAGCTCGTAACAGGGAAACTGATTCACTTCACCGTTACTGCTAACACTAGTTTTTCCTTTTGGTTATATCTTTCCCTCAAGAAACTAGATATGCTCTGATAGCCTTACCAGGCCACCTAGCTAAGTTCGAAAACCTGACCCCACCTGATCTGTGGCAAGACACTAGCAAACACTCCTATAAGAAGCTACATTAGCTTTAGTGGATAAAACAAGCTGGAACACCTGGACAAAGGCATGTCCTTTCTGAGGTGGTTCATTATTATCAGTCAGGACAAGCTCATATCACCTCTGATTCTAGCTCTCACTGTTCTTAACCACTGGATCCTTGGAAATTCAGTGAAAGGCAAAGTATCTCCAGTAATTGCACGCTACCCCACCCCTTTGACTCCTGCCCTAGTTTCGCCAGAGAGGTGGAGTTTTGTTAATGAAAGTGGGGCCCAGATTCAAGTTGAAAGCTAGTAAAAAAGATGATTCATCGGCTGGCACTGGGGGGGTGGGGGTGGGGGCGTCTAGAAATTCTTAAATAAGCACTGTTATGCAATGAGATAACTCTTCTTTCCTTTCTAATCTAGAAGTTCAATCTAAGAAGATGGGACTGTCCCTTTCTCGTTCTTTGCTCCTAAGAGGCTGAGGAAATAAGTCTCAATGACTATTTGTGTAGAGAGGCTGTTCATATCTAAACCTGATGTCACACGTGTAAAATGTTACAGATGAAGGGTCCCAGAAGGAGGCACACACAGTGATGTAAACACCCCTTCGTGAAGCCAAGCTCATTAGTACGGAGTGCTCTGGCCCTGGTGCCCATGCTATGACCTGTTTGCCCCCACAAGAATGCCTACTTGAGCAATGATTCACTATTGGATCTTGGTAAACCCTGTGTCTGGATTAAGAGAAAAAAGGAAAAATATGTCTATTTTTTGCTCAATAATACAAATCCTCAGTTGGAAGGCAATTTCCCCATTAAGAGAGTAAGAAGAAGCACAGGCTATCACCAAAAGCTCTAGGTTAATTAATACAATGATCACTCGTATTTTGCAGAAAAACAGCTACTCCTTATAAATTCAGTTCAACCTCTCCGTTGGTCCCCCAAAGTGCTATATCATTTTAATTATATTAGTAACAGAATTTTTGAAAGCTTCATGACACCACTTGCTGAAACTGGAGCTGTGTTCCCTTAGGCTAACATTAAAATGGTCCACAATGTGCCTCATCCCATCTCTTTAAGTTACAGCCTGGCCATTCCTGGCCTTCGCTGCCACCTTGTTGTCTACAGAACTATACACACTCTGTGCCTTGCTTAAACTCTTCCCTCAGCCCAGAATGCCCTAGAACTCCTTCCTATATCACCCACTCACTTAAATCCCACCTTTTCATCAAGTTCTAGTGCATCCGGGCTTGTCTTTCAAGGCTCCTCACCATAACTGCCCTCACCAAGTTCCCTCTCCTTTGTAAGCCAACAGTGATTTTAATGTCCATTCAGTCCATTTGGTATCTCGTACACTCATGACCTTGATTGCCTCCTGATTCTAGTTCTTATCTGAACTAGAACATGAGCCCCCAGAAAGCTGAGCCCAGGCTTGTTTAGATTCTGTAGGTTCTACTCATGTGTTCGATGTTTCCATAGCAAGCACCTGCCTGATGAGTGTTTGTGAATGATGGTGACGACATGGAGTGGAGGAACACTGACTGCCAGAATCAACAAGCATCCAAGCAAGTCTTTCAGACCCAGATTGAAGTTGAGAGTATTCAGGGAAGGGAGGAAATAGCATGAAAGAATCTAGTAGAAGTTCCTTACATACAGTAGGACAATCCATTTAGAATGATTCAAAAAGAATCAAACACCTTCACGAATCTATTACTCATTAACTAAGGAATGTATGGAAATGTAATCAAACCTCTTCGTATTGGACCTACCACAGCTATTTCTGTGATTTTAACAAGTGCGTAATATGTACCCCTCATGTCATCATTCATCCTACACCTGTTGGAATTTATTATTATCAATGGTTGAAGTGGCAGCCAGGGTGTAAAATTTCATATCCTTCAGGGGAGCCAAAAAAGATGGTACAAAGTTCTTGACAAAAATGCTGCATGATCAAATCGGACTGAAGCAAAACATACATACTGGAATACATCTTCAAAAGTGCTCAATTCTTTTTGAATCACACTGCATTTGTTGTAGGTATACTGAAAAATGGGGACTCCCCTCCCCTACAAGCTGGCATCTCCCCTAGGGAGTGAGATGGGAAAAGTGGTAAGGAATATACTGGACATTTTTGGTTGTAATCAAGGCATCTTCTTTCAGATAAGAATTTCTATCTTTAGGGGCGCCTGGGTGGCTTAGTCGGTTAAGCGTCCGACTTTCGCTTAGGTCATGATCTTGCGGTTCGTGGGTTCGGGCCCCACGTTGGGCTCTGTGCTGACTGCCAGCTCAGAACCTGGAGCCTGTTTCAGTCTGTGACTCCCTCTCTCTCTGACCCTCCCCTGCTCACGCTGTCTCTCTCCTAGAAATAAATAAAACATTAAAAAAAAATTAAAAAAAAAAAAAGAATTTCTATCTTTAAAGATATAAACAACTGAGTCTCAAGTCTAAAAAGATCTCTCTATATAAAAACTCTTAAGTCTATAGAGTTCCTCTAACCTTTGCTAGGTTCTTTCCATGAGCATCCTACAAACTCATGAGCATCTGCCCCTCTCCCTTGCTCATGCTTGCTCTCTCTCTCAAATTAAAAAATATATATATATATATATATAAACTAAAAATTAAATGAACCTGTCCATACATTATTTAAGTATGAGAAACAGAACTACAGGTTAAGATTTGAGGTGCAATATTTTAAAAAGCCACGTGGTGGCAATATTACTTTACTAAAGTAGTAAACATTTCTTTACGTGGGCCTCTTCTCAGACTCTGCGTTTGCTTGCTTCTCTAAATAGCATCAATAATTAATGGATTTGATGGACTAGTATCAATAAATGGCTGATAGTAGTTTTGCATCTTTCCAGTCATCATTATATTACTATCTCTTCCAGCTTTGTGTCCTCTACACATTCCTTAGGCATGCATTTAAAATGTCCACTCAAGTTACCAACAAAAATATAGGGCAGAAGAGGACAAAAGGGAAGCCCTGTGGAATGCTACTAAAGCTCTTCCTCCTGGCTTCCCAGAGATGCATTACATGCTTCTTGGGCAAAAACTGAAATGCAGGTTGAAATGTTAGCCTATACTAGAGGAATAAAAATGTGAGTCAATTGACAAAACTGGAATATGGCTGGTAGATTACACAGAAGTATAGTGTCCTTCTTAAATTATTATTAAAGTTGCTATCGGTACTGTAGTAGTGTAAGAGGACATCCTTGTTCTGAGTAATATATATATTAAAGTATATAGGTTTAAAGGGCTGTAATATATGCAACTCACTCTCAAATGGTTCAGCAAAAAATATTATATGGGGGGTATTGAAAGAGAGAGGTATAAGTTGGAGCAAAATGTTAACAATGTTTGAATTTTGGTAACGAGTACTGGGTGTTGTTTTATGTATCATTTTCGTCCTTGTAACTTTTCGGCAAATTACTTTTTCCAAATAATTAATTATTACCTATCTTCCCTAAATTCTGTTTAAAAATCAGATTTTAAAAATTAAGAGCAAATATTTCAACTTCCTCTTAGCTATTTGGTTTGCAAGTTAATGACATTGTACGTTTACAGTATGAATGCCATGTGATTATTTCAAATAGGTCAGCCAGACTTAAACTGTAGCAGAGAAATGATAAAGCTAGGCTTTAAGAAAGGTAAGCATGAGTTTTTAGGTCTTATTTTACCAAAACAAATACTGATTTTTAAAATAGGTGGGCAAAGCGCTCCAGGAAGCTTTGCAAGAGACTGGAGGAAGGGTAAGGGACTGGAATTGCTGGGCTCTCAAGGTGGAATAATGCTACAGTGCCTGTGCTCAGAAGAGTGACTGGTCACTTTCCTTGCTCCCTAGTCTCCTCCTGGGCTCAGAGACAACCAGAGCTAAACCATCTCTTGTTCCTCAAACATGTAAGTTAATACAGCAGCAGCTGGGAACTTGTTGGAAATGCAGAATCTTTGGCCCTAACCTTGATCAATGAAATCAGAATCCGCATTTTATGAAAATTGCGTAGTCTCATACGCACATGAGAGTCTGGGAGGCATTGCTCGGTCTATTGAAGGTGAGTTGGGTTAAATTTTACTCTACTTGTCTAAAAGTCTTTTCAAGGTAAACAGAGCAGAGAAGCACAATGTGATCCTTAAGTAAGCCGGGAAGATAACATGGAATAAAAAGACTGGGTATACATGCATAACATTTCAAAGTTACTTTCATATAAAGAATTGTCATTATCTGAGGCGCCTGGGTGGCTTAGTCGGTTAAGCGTCTGAGGGGCGCCTGGGTGGCTTAGTCGGTTAAGCGTCCGACTTTCGCTTAGGTCATGATCTCGCAGTTCGTGGGTTCGGGCCCCACATCGGGCTCTGTGCTGACTGGCAGCTCACAGCCTGGAGCCTGTTTCAGTCTGTGACTCCCTCTCTCTCTGACCCTCCCCTGCTCATGCTGTCTCTCTCTCTCTCTCCTAGAAATAAATAAAACATTAAAAAAAAAAAAAAAGAATTGTCATTATCTAAAAATAACCTTAGCTGATATTTGATGCAGTTGGTGCTGAGAAACCTAAAAATTACAGATAAGTTTAAGACAATAGCATATTTTTTTAGGTACTAATAAAATTCAAATGTTCTAGTCACTGGGGATATAGCAATGAAAAAAACAGAAATCCTTCCCTCATAAAACATATACTAATGTATACACAACGGAATATTACACTGTGATCAAAAAGAATGAAATCTTGCCATTTGCAACAAAGTGGATGGAACTAGAAAGTATTATGCTAATCAAAATAAGTTAGTCAGAGAAAGACAAATATCATATGATTTACACTCTTATGTGGAACTTAAGAAATGAAACAGATGAACATTGGGGAAGGGAAGGAAAAAGAAGAGGGTTGCTGGAGGGAAGGAGGTTGGGGGGATGGGCTACATGGGTGATGGGCATTAAGGAGGGCATCTGTTTGGATGAGCACTGGGTGTTATATGTTAAGTGATGAACCACTAAATTCCACTCCTGAAACCATTATTACACTATATGTCAAGTAACCTGGATTTAAATAAAATGAAAAAAATATATATACCAATGTAAGAGTCATGTAATAAAGTGAATAAAATATATTGTAAGTTTAACAGTTTACATGTGATGAGGGGAAAAGTTACAAAGCAAGAGAAGGGAATAGGAATTGTCTGGGAGCTATAATTTTACAAAAGTGGCCAGGTAACCCCTGGCTACACTCCCCCACCCCTCACTACTCCCAGAAAGTGACAATTAAGTATTATCTGATGAGGTGAGGAAATGGGTCCTGAAGCTATCTGAGGGAAGTGTGCCAGGCAGAGGGAAGAGAAAGACAAAAGGCAGTGTGATGCAGGAGTAGCTAGAAAGCCAGCGTGGCTGGAGAAGAAAAGGGGGAAAACTAGAGGTGGGGAGGTAAATTATTCATAGATATGTGCCTCCGGTAGGTACTGATATACACAGAATGATAAAGGTCAGAGTAACATACAACACAAAGAATTTATTTTGATAGATCTTTAAAATTTATGTTTCTTCTTCTTTATCTTAGTTACCTGTAGGTAAATTACTTTGAGAAGGCAAGGCTACTATAGGGTCCTGCTATACAGACACTGGACAGATTTAAATTCTTTTTAAAATCAAATAGACCTCAAGGTACACTTGCCAGATGAAATAAAACAGGAATCTTAAGAGCAACTTAGAGCAGGGTAGACATGCCAGTAATATTTCTAGAATCAAAATACCTACCTACTGGCCTAATAATTAACTCAAGAATGTTATACTTTGTATATCTGATACTAAAACTCAAAAAAAAAATACAACCCTGAATTTATTCAATTCCTAATTAAACACCTTACTATATTAAGACAGAGATTTGAAATAATATAGCTTCACCATATATGTAGAAATAACCTCATACCAAATTCTACAGGATATGTACTGAGTATACTAAGAATGTGTTTCCTTTTCAAACTATGAAAGCAAGGGAAGATTTTAAATGAATAGGTACATCTTGCATGAATAAACAAAAAGAGAAACTATAAATTAAATTATACCATAATAAAATAGTTGGGCAAATTCGATTTAGATGAAAAAGGGATGTTGTTGAGATGTTTGGGTGATTTCTAGGGCTTTCTAGCCTATTCATGAGACCATGATTAGAGTAACTGTCCCTCTTGAATGCCTAGAATGAGATCTAAGGTAGTAACCTAGGGAGATAATCTCAAACCATTCAGTTCTCCACCTCAACAGATTGTTTTCAAGTCACAGCATCAATGATGTCAATTTCCATGAAATTTAAGAATGAATGAATCAGTCCTCTTTTCCCATAACTTAATAAAAGGAAAATGAACTTACATCTTTCAACTGTATTTCCATTTCATGAACATTACTCATTGATGAGTTGAAGCAGCTTGTGGCCACAGTCTGAAATAAACCAGTATTAGTTAATATCATAATTTTAACAATACAAGTTTCCTCATTATATTTAGTTCTATAATAACATAGTATACTTCACAAGGGCATCCCAAAAATCCAGATCTAGTACATGCTGATGAACCATCATGCCAGGTGATGAGTACAAGAGAATGAATATCTGGAAGCTTCCTCAGCACACTGGAAGCCCCGAGATTTCGTACCTAATTTGACTTCTGAGTCCTCTGAATTGCTGGAATACCTCGGTGCATATGAATTGCCCAGTGGTTTTCACCAAAATGAGATAAAACAAAAAGAAGTGGGCTATTTAGGTGAAATCTGGAAAATACTAAATTGTCAAACAAAAGATAAAAGTTGTTTTCTAGAATTATATTTGTATTAAAAATAGTAATTGTTACTAGTTAGATTTTATGGAACTCAAAACATAATTTCTCTCCTCTTTTTTTTTTTTTTTTCATTTTCTCATAGAGGAAGAAAAAGAGAGGAAATAAATGGTTAGGTATCCATGATAACCAATAGAACTCATAAAAAGCTATATTTCACTCTCTTTAACAGCTGTAAAGAAATAGATTTGTGTGAACAATGGCAACAAATCAAAATATTTTTCTCCAAAGGTACTCTAGATACTCACCCTAGTATAAAGCCCCTCCTCTCTCTCAATTCAGTCCTCTTGGTAAAAACCATGACAGAGATAGGTCACCAAACCCCTTTCTATTTTTCCCTGGGCATACTTGGACTTCACATTCAGCCTTCCCCGTGAGGCCATAAGACTGAATTCCATCCAATGGAATGTGGGCAGAAGTGAAATATACCAATGCTAGGCCTGGCCCCCAAGCCCACGCCCCATGCTCCACACACTCTCTCTAGCTTACAGCTGTACATAGAGGATCTGGTGGAAGGACAGGGGAGCCACTAGATGGAAGGAACCTGGATCTGAGTGACTCTCGGAGTAAAGCCTCCTCCACTCCAACCTGCACTAAACTGTGACATGAGGGAAAAAAACGAACATTTATCATATTAGACCATGAGATTTGGAGGTTGTTTGTTACAGCAATAAAACAGGCTGACTAATACAGAAATTAATAGTGGCTAGCCTACACAATTACTATAAGAATACATGTTTTTAAAATTATCATTTATACCAGGATTTGTGTTTCCATATTTGAGAGTGGAGAAACTAATTCTAGAGTTTTAAGGAAAAGTTTTAGGCAACCACTTTGGATCTCATTATAATTTTCATTAGTTTTAGTTGCATGGAAATTCTCTAGAAAAGTTTAACCTCTTTAAATTCACCTGTAAAAATACTCAACTGCCCATCTATGAGAAGGCACATAAAAGTGCATAATTACACATAAATGTATACGTCTGATCACTCTGACTACTCTAAATGGGAGAGAAAGTGCAAAGACCCCGAATAACATTGAGGTATTTTATCTGAAATCTACAGATTTTCTTCTATAGGTGGTATTAATAGTTGTAATGTTAGTATTATCCAAGTATCCAAATTTATTAAAGAATCAAAGATCTGATCAACAAGAAACCATTTACAGAGCATTTACTATATATCAGGCACTGTGCTATGGGATTTAGATATATTATCACATGTTATTCCCAGTATTCTTTCACCATTTTTGGACTTCTTTATCTCCTTCACCTATTTTAATCTCCAGTATTTTTTAAAAAATTTTTAATGTTTTTATTTTATTTTTGATAGAGACAGAATGCGAGCATGGGAGGGGCAGAGAGAGAGGGACAGAATCTGAAGCAGGCTCCAGGTTCTGAGCTGTAAGCACAGAGCCCAACACAGGGCTCGAACTCACGAACTGAGATCATGACCTGAGCTAAAGTCGGACGCTTACCCGACTGAGCCACCTAGGCTCATATTTTAATCTCCAGTATTCTTATCTTGATTTTACCATTGCAGAAACTGAGGTTTAGGAGAAGGGTCTTGTGAATTCTAGCATTGTCTCTAAGGCTAGAAAGGTTATAGTCACACAACTAGCAGAACCAAAATCTGAACTCAGACCTGCCTGCCAATAAAGCCTTGCTCTTTCTGCCACACTAGTAACTTTCGAAAAAAAGAGGGGGAGCAAAAGCACTTGTGCTTGAAAAAGCACTCTTGATATTATCATTGTGTATCTCAAATTTGAAAGCAGTAACAAAAGGAACCCTATTGTCTTCATCACACAAACTACAGGAAAAAAAAAATAACAACAGCCCAAGAAAATCTTGGATGTTGTAGATACACAGTGGATTCTGTATTCCGAACATTCCCTTGTGCAAAACAATGGTCTGGGGAATGGAGGGAGCCATAATAACTATTTTTGTTTATGGAGAGGGTATCAGGCTATAAAAAAAAATACTATACTGTTTCATCATTGACAAGTGCGTTTTAACAAACTCATTCTTCACAAGAACTACAAACTGTATCAGAAAGGGGAAAAAATCTGGGTTTAAAGAAATGGCAAGTACCTGTGATAAACGAAGTGTACTGGCTTTGCTCTCAAGTTCAGCAAGCCTTGCAGTTGTAGCAGACAACTGTTTTTTCAATACATCGGTCTCTTCAGACAAGGATTTCAACAGTTGTTCCCTCCTTTCGCCTTCCTTTGTTTTCTCTTCCAGCTGTTCAAGCAATGCCGTAGTACTGTATTTGGCTTTCAGCTGCTCTCTGAGGCGCTGTATTTCTTTGTCTTTCTCTGTGAGATGATAAGCATTCTTCTCCCTCTCAGCTTCCAGGACTCGAATTATCTAGATATAAACTAAGAAGAATCTTAGAACAAAGCCAGGTCAAACATGGACATAAACAACATCCAACAAGCATTTACGAAGGGTTTATTACACATCAAGTCACCATTATACTAGACACCAGGGCCAAAAAAAAAGAGCACAAGTTCTTGTGCTCAGAGAGCTCACAGAGAGGGAAACCAATGCAATATGGTGAGTGCTGTAGTTCAGATACATGTAAAATGAATGGGAGAAGCCAGCTAAAGAAAGGCTGGCTCCTATATGAGTATGTGATAATCACCCCTCCATCCTACCAGTTCCAACCATCTTAAAGGCTGAAAGTGAGTCCTACAAGAGATATATGCTCATTATTGAACACAAAGCAACAGAACTTAAAAATTACAGAATGTTACAGCTGGATAAAAATGCATTCATTAACTTGTTTTTTGTTAATAAATGATTTGGTATCAAATCTAAAGGCTGATCTTCAAAGTACTGTTCACATTTCCAAGGATTTAAAAGATAAGGAAGGCACACTTGTTAAGTTGCTGCTGACAAAGGAGAGAAAGCATCTATGGATAGTCCATAAAAAGTTAGCAGAATGACTTCATATGCTAACAAGGTAAAAACAACAGCAAACCTCAAACTTGCATGGGGGTGGAGGGGAGAAGCAGCTATTCAAATATAAAATGGGGAAACTGAGTTAAGTGACCCTGAGAAAATGATGAGGGGATTTTAGTTGCCTCAAGCCTAAGATATGGCAGTAGTATGATACAGTTACCAAAACAAAGCCCATATAATTTTAGGCTTTTGTAGAATACAACATTCAAATTAGTAGAAATAATACTGCCATTTCAACTCATGTTTGCCACTGTGAACAATATTAGGTGCATAAGTCAGAATATGAACACATCACAAAATGTTCAGGAAAGTAACCAGGATAATAAGCAGCTAGAAAAGTTGAAGAATATGTGATTGGTCTACAGAAAAGTAAGAGGAGGAGCACCTGGGTAGCTCAGTCAATTAAGTGTCTGACTCTTGACCTTGGCTCAGGTCGTGATCTCATGGTTTGTGCTGACAGCTCAAAGCCTGCTTGGGATTCTCTCTCTCCTGATCTCTCTCTGCCCCTTCCCCATGTGCAAACACGCTCACTCTCTTGCTCTCTCTCTCTCTCAAAATAAATAAACTTATATATATAAGAGAAGGTAAGAGAAAGCAAGATTTCCTCAAATATCTGAAAAGTCGTCAAATGGATAAAAAAATAGATTTGTTCTATGCAGCTATAATAGGTACAATTAGAACAAATGGGTAGAAGTTACAAGAAGTTCAATTTCAATTGATTACAAAGGAATAAAGTTTTAACAACAAGTGCTTGTATAAAGTAGAAAGAACTGGAAAGAGATCCCTCAGGGAAGCTATTAGATTCTATCACCAGATTTCAAAATAATCTTTGTATCTAAGGGATGCCTGGGTGGCTCTGTCAGTTAAGCGTCTGATTCTTGATTTTGGCTCAGGTCATGAGCTCACGGTTTGGGAGTTCAAAGCCCGCTGTTAGCAGAAAGCCTGCTTGGGATTCTCTCTCTCTCTCTCTCTCCCCACCGCCGTCTCTCTGCCCCTCCCCTGCTCACACTCTGTCTCTCTCAAAATAAATAAACTTAAAAAGAATAATAATTGGTAATAGGTCATTTCTCAATGCTTCAATAAGTATTTACCTGAATATGTTGTTAAAAAATAAATTATTAGTTTTTAGGTGTGCCTATAAAGTAAAATTTAAAGAAATCCAATGATACTATTTAACATAGGTCATTTGTTTTCTAACTATGAACAAGGAAATAACTTTTGTGAAATAAAATAAAATTAATGATTAAGTTTTTAAAACCTTTCAGTTTTAATAAATTCTTAACTGCTTTATTGACTATGTCACAACAAACTGTAGAGACTCTGAAATGTAGTTTAACAGAAAGCAAAATGCCAATCTATAATGACTTTACCTCAAAAAATCTGAAAACAAGGATTACTTGAAAGCAACCAATATATAACATAAAATGAGTTTTTAAGCATTCACATTCAAGTCTGAACTCCACTGAACACTTCAAAATTTTTTAGTTTTGATTTTTTACATTTAGTGAATGAACAGAATAACTAAATTATATCATTACTGGGAAAAGACTTTCTCATCTCCTACAGTAAGAGTAAGTAATAAGTAAGGCTTATTATACTTTAAAAACGCGTAGACGGCCACTCACCTCCAAAAGTCTATGTCTGTCTTTATCAGTCAGCTTTCCTTTTCCACTTGTGATTTCATCCACTGATGTTTTTAAAGCTGCAATTTCTCCCTTAAATTCTTCTAATGCAGTTTCTGATTTAGAGTTATTAGGCTTCAATCCCCATTTACCTTTAATTAAACTTTTGGGACTTCTGGAAGACATCTCTGAAACTGTAAAAATAAAAATACAATTATACTTTATTGGTCTAAGTTTAAAAGGCTTGGTTGGAAAGGTCTAATAACCTATTTGCTAAATAGAAGAATATTTCTTCCTCAGTAGAAGAGATATAGCCAAACCAAGGGACTGGGAAAGGCTTCTGGCTTGCTGGTAACAATATTTATTCTTTAATTTGGGTGGCAGACACATGGGGAGAATTCACCTTTTAAAAATATGTCAACTTATCTTGATATTCAGTAATATACAGAATTGTTGAATCACTACATTGTACACCTCAAACTAAACAGCACTATATGTTAACCACACTTGTATTAAAATTAAATGTTAAAAAATATGTCAACTTGGACACATGTTTTGTGCAGGATTCTGTATGTGTCTTACTACAATGACAAAGTTTCATTTAAATAAAAAGATCAATGATTAAACCATCAAATGAAGTCTGAATGAAACAGATCACAAAGACATATTTTACCCAGGAATAAAAAAGTAGTGGTAAATGATATGATTCTGAGCACACAAGCAGTGAAATATCATTATCTGACATAATGATATGTCTTGTTTTGGAAGATATGGTTCAGATCTACGTAAATAGTCAGTTGAGAGAGTACAGTGAGGCAGAAGTGAGGAGATCCTAAGATCAGACAATTCTAGGAAAAAAAGGTACAATATTCAAGAATTAAGAATAAGAGACCAAATTGAGTAAGAAGCTTAGAATTTGCTAACAGTATCAGGTAACAGTTTAGAAGAAATGTATAATGTTAACCCTAGGAGCAAAATATATAGTGAAAAATACTGTACATTTTAGTAAAGGTAGCTTTAATTAAGGAGATTAAAAGCATTTTTCTACCTATGGATCCCAAGATAAAAATAATGGTGGTGACTAAGGTAAACTAGAGGAATGTGTGCATTCCATTTGTGTGTTAAAAAAATATTAGAAAACCTAATTTACCAGGCAGCATCATAGGTGCTAGGTATAAATGGGCCAAAAAAAAAAGAAAAAGAAAAAAAGGGAAAAAAGAAGACGAAAAAGGAAAGAATAGACATGTTTTCTTACATATTGGAACTTTCAATCTAGTAAAGGAGGCAAGACATAACAAGGACACAAATACAGATTCTCAAGTAGTAAAGTTGATGCTATATAGTGATAAATGATTCTGGTAAAAATAGGGGAGACCTACTTCATTAAGGTGACAGGGGAAGGCCTGTCTGTGGAAGTGATTTTTGGCATCATTCATCCAGTATGAAATCAGAGAGCCTGAAAACAGCAGAACTGTGTAAACTGAGTGGAACAGACCATTTAGCAAAAGGTTAGTCCTGGATTTTTGCCCATTCTAAGGTGAAAGACTGAGATAACTGTAAATCAACTAAGACCAATGCAAGGTTATGGCGTCTTGAGAACCGGCTGCCACAGGAAATTTCCTATAAGCTTCTGTTAGTAACACATGGTTGACTTGATATAATGGGTTGACTTGACAGAAAACTACTTTCCAACCAAGTCACTGAAACACAGAATAGTGGAACTACAAGGATCAGTAGAACTGGAAGGAACCTATGGACATTTGCTTCCTGACCCCTGGACAGAACTTTTACCATGGATTGTTTCTAGCTTCTGGACTAGACCCTGCTGGGATCTCCCAGCTCCCCACCATTTACTCCTCCCAACCTCCTTTCCCTGTTTTTTTCTACTCCTATGAGGCCAACATTCACGAAGTTCACACTGTTCAAACTACATCCTGTCCAGGACACCCTCCCTCTGTATAAGCTACACTGGCCACAGGACACAATCTGGTACTCGATTGTCCCATCCTACACCCACTTTTAAAATTTGTTCAGCAGTCGTTTCAGGGGCTGAACCTTGAATTATTTTTGTCACTCACAGAACCTAACAGCCGCTGTTCAATAAATATTTGTTGATTGGCTGAAATGATCTAAGGCATGGTGGACAGGAGGTGGCCAAAGAAATACTGCAATCCAACAACCTGCACAGGCTCCAAGTGGAGGCGAATCTTACAAAACTCCTCACATGAGATCTATGTGGGGAAACAGAGGTAAAGAAAAACTGCGGAACGAGGCACTTTCTTTTTCTCACCTCCAAAGTGAAGATGTCTGTAAAACAGACATGAACGTGCTGCCTAGTCGGCAAAATGCTGTACTCACGAAAGACCTCGGCCAAGTCACTTGGCCTCTCCGCACCAACAAAACAAAACAAAAAAAAGAAAATGGCAAAGAGGGTGATGATACCCACCGCAAAGCTGAAAGGAAGGATCGACCCGCTGACGGTCGTGAGGCTCCCCGATGCCAGGCACGAAGTGAGCGCCCGGGAAGGGGACCTATATCAGGGCGAGCGGAGACGGAGTCCAAGCGGACGCGATCTGTCCGCTGACCGCGCCTACCTCGCCGTCCGGCCTGGCCCGGGGGCTGAGGGCCCTAGCAGCCCTCGCCACCCTCGCCTCCTCGCCGCCAGCGGCCCCTGAGGCGAAGCGCTGCGTTAGCGTCCGCGCAGACACACCCCGCGGTGCGGACGCCGCTTCCGGGAGTTTGAATCCCGCGGCTGCGGGGCGGGGCACGTCACTGCCGGCGGGGGCGCGGCCGGCAGGACGGGGGTCGCGACACACGCGGCGGGCTCGCGGCTCCCCGATTGGCTGCGGCCTCTGGGGGGCGGAGCCTTAACCCTGGATGCTTGCTCCGACGGAGTGGGTCCGGCGGGGTGGGGTCAGGGGCGGGACGGAAGACTGGAACTCCTCCCCACAGGTCCGCAGTGCTATTTTGGATTTTTTTTCTGGGTGTTTTTTTGAGATCTCAGACCTCAGTCTCGGTGTTTCTTTGTAAGGAGCTGATTTATGTTTGTCTGCTTCGGGGATGAAGCACATTACTGTGTTCAGTGAGTTAAACCCAGTAACTGAACGGGGACTAACTGGTTCTGTGTCCTTGAGCATAATTTGCCCTTCTGGGTACCAGTTTTGCCCTTTATAGAACGGGAGAACTGCCTTCCTCAAGAGAGGACAGCCTGTCTTCTCATTGGGCTGCACCTTTCCCCTGCCAAAAGTCAGGGGTGGAGCACTGGAGAGTGTAGCAGGTGGAAGAACTGATAGGCACGCCCAGACTGAACTCCTAGAATACTAGCCCTGTAAGAGACTAGGCAGCCTTCTGCTCCAGATTGCTGCCCTCCCGCTTGATGTTTGTAGGTCAAATCTGGGTCATTCTTAGCTGCCTTCAGGGCTCTATTGCTACGAAGGGGCACAAAGAGTGGTTGGCAGAGCCTAACATTTCTCTCCTAGACCAAGCATAAACTCACCAAGATTTAAAAACAGGATACAGGGGCACCTGGGTGGCTTAGTCGGTTAAGCGTCCGACTTTCGCTTAGGTCATGATCTCGCGGTTCATGGGTTCGGGCCCCGCGTCGGGCTCTGCGCTGACTGCCAGCTCAGAGCCTGGAGCCTGTTTCAGTCTGTGACTCCCTTTCTCTCTGACCCTCCCCTGCTCACGCTGTCTCTCTCTCCTAGAAATAAATAAAAATATTTTTAAAAAAAATAATAAAAACAGGATACAGTAGCAAAACGTCCTGGGAAAACAGTGTCATACACCAAAACTCTAGGTTAGGACTGCGTTTAGCTCCTGACTTGACTGTCTCTTACTGGATGTGTGATCTTAGTTAAGTTATTTAACCTCTTTGAGCCTCGTTTTCCTGATCTGTAAAATAATGTAAATAATAATATCTACCCTATAGAATGGATATAAGAATTAAATGGGAGAATCTGTGTAAAGTGCTTGGCATTTAGTAAATGCTCTGTTGGCCTTACCCATTATTGCACAAAAAGTAACAAACTCCTATGTAACTAAATAAAATGGACTGGAAGCCATGTAGAGAATTTTAAGGATTTTTTTTTAAATGTAAAAAGATAATGTTTGGTTCCTGCTTCCAAAGAGCTCACATTTCTGATAGAAAAGTGACTAGAATTGGGCTGTTTCACATCTGTTGTGTTAAAGTGTCAGATGGGATTGGAGTGGGAGGAAGTCCTGGCAAAAGATAAGGGAGGTTGCGAATGATATACATTGCCCACAGTTGCAAGGGCAAAATTAGTTTCCATAGAAATTTGCAAAAAATTTTAGAGTGACAGAGAAATCTCTCTGCTCAGTTTAGAACCAAAATGGGAATAAAGAAGAGAGGGAGATGGGGGAGGGGGAGACAACTGTGTGAAGAGGTGTGGCACCAGGCAGACTGGCAGCTTGGGGCAGGTGCCTGGACCTGCTGGGCCAGACACCTCAATTACACATTTGTTCCCTGGTCCCTTTCTCCTGGTGGGAGCTCTCCCAGTGACTGGCAACCCCCCACCCCCGAGGAAGAAGAGCAGGCAGGAGGCTCACTGAATTTTGTAATTTTCATTTATTATACCTGAAAATCAACATTTGCTTTTCACAGACAGGTGCCACCAGGCCTGAAGTGTGAGGAGCTGTAGTTTGTATAAGCCTCACAAAAGTGCTAGGGCTTTGATGCGAACACTTCACTCTGAGGAATCCTAGGGCAAAGATTCGGAGAGAAATGTAACAGCCAAGCAGACTGAATATTTATTTCAGCAGGTTAGCTTATTTTCTTCCCAGCAGGAAAATCTACTTGCAAAACCCAAATGGTACCAAAAGCCTGCTGAATGTGTTTAGCCTTAATAAAAGCAAATAGTGGGGCTGTTTGTTGTAGGTAAATATGATCAACAGCTTTGAAAGATTAGTCTTTCCTAAGACCTGAAAGGATGCTAATGAATGCCCAGAGCCTCACCAGCAGATACTACTGTGCTTCCCAAATACATTTTCGACAATGTTAGAAAATTTCCTTCTGTTCTGTCCAATATGTACTACTAGATACATATGGCTGTTGAGTGCTTGAAATGTGGCTACTATGATTGAAGAACTGAATTTTTCATTTTACTTAATTTTAATTTAAAAACCTGGTAGTTGATTCAGTTATTGCAAAACTTTTAAGTATGTTTGGAATAACTTTGGGTAGGGAAACCTATTTTTTCAACTGTAAATTTTATGAAATCTAAATACAGCTGTATTTCTAATGAAAATTTCACTTCTGAATTGAGATATGTGAACTACATAGCAGATTTCAAAAATTAGCATGAAAAAGAGATATAAGATATTTCACTATTAATTTTTTATATTTTTACATGCTGAGATGCGGGGGCTCGCCTGGGTGGCTCAGTTGGTTAAGTGTCCTACTTCAGCTCAGTTCATGATCTCGCGGTTTATGATTTCAAGTCTCGCACTGGGTTCTGTGCTGACAGCTCAGAGCCTGGAGCCTGTCTTCAGATTCTGTGTCTGCTTCTCTCTTTGCCCCTCTTCTGCTCGTACTCTCATTCTCTCTCTCAAAACTAAAGAAACATTTAACAAAATTTTTTACCTGCTGAGATGGTATTATTATCTATATTTTGGACAAAATAAAATATATTAAAATTAATCTCACTACTACTGTTTTTTACCTTCTTAACTGGGACTTTTAGAAAATTCAAAATGATAAATGTGGCTTATGTTACATTTCTATTGGTCAGTGTCAGTATGTACATGATAAATGTTCTTTAAATGCAGGAAGAAAAGGAACAAGGAAACCTCTTGCTTCCTTCCAGTTCAATTTCCCTTCAGTAAGGATTTTTTGGAATAATGCAGATCTAATCATGTCACACACTTAAAACATTTTATTGACACATCTTTGTTCTTGGCATAAAAAAACAAATCCCTACTTTGTTCTCTCAGGCTTAGCTGGGCTAGACTGACTTCCCCAGTCTGATCTCAAACCAGCCACACTTGACACCTTCCATTTCTTGATCAGGCAGATTTCTTCCTGCCTCAGGGCCTTTTCCCAGGAAGTTCCCACATCCCTGATGCTCCCACTATTATCTCTTTTCCTACTTCCCTTTCAGGTCTCAGCTCAATCCTCATTGCCTCATGGAAGGCTTTTCTGCCTCCTAGAGGAGATTTTTCTCTCTATGCTTGCTACTTCTTCAAAGCATTTGCTATAGTTATAATTGCACATTTATTTGTTAGTGATTCTTTGATTGGTGTCCTTTTCCTTCACTAGACTGCAAACCCCTTGAGGAAGTTGTCTGATTTTGCTCACTATCATATCCTCAGCACCTACCATCACCGTGCTTGAACAAATTAGGAAGCTAATCACTATTTGTTCAAGAATGAATGAATGAATGAATGAATGAACTGACCAGGGTGTCCTGTGCCCTAGACTATCGTGGAGAAATAGGCAAATTCTTTATTCTTCTCCTTTCTGTTCTCAATCTTCCTTAACAGGCACAAAAAAAAAAAAAAAAGCGTCATTTTAGAGCCCAGCACTTTCTCTGGGTCAACCCACTGCTCTTTACTGGGTTAGAGTTCATAGTCAGCCAGGAAGGGCAGCGTTCTAAATCAGTAAATAAGGAGACACCCTTAGCATTTAGCTGAGATCAAAGCAGCCCTATCAGTAAGTAACACGTTTGAAAGCCATTTCCGGGGCAGGTTGGGCAGATTTTCTCTGCTGACTAATCTTACTTGGGGAGAATTCTTACTAGCCAGTCAGTGATACTCTTGACATGGTTTTCAGTTCCTGGTACATTCTGTTTGATGAGAGCAGCTCCTTGGGCACTGACAGCTCTGCCTGTGTTAGCCCTTTTTAAATTAATTTTCAGTCTGTGGGGTTATTAAAATGTTTCATTTGTATCCAGAGAATTGGTATGTAATTTAATCATTTTGTTTCTCTGCTGAAAAATGCATCTCTAGTAAGTCCCCACTGCCACTAAGGCATGGTGTAAGGAGGTTAAGAACACGAAGTCCAGAGACAGACTGCCTATGTTTACATCCTGGCTCCATTTGCTGGGAGAACTTGGGCATTGACTAACCAAACTAGGCCTCAGTTTCTTCATCTGTAAAATGGGGATGATGAAATGGTAATTACCTCATAGGATAGAGCAGTGGATGGATTAAATGAGACAAAATAAAATGCTGAGGATAGTGTCTGGCACAGAGCAAGCACTCATTAGATGTAAGCTGTTATTAACAGGGCAAACAAGTCTCTCTGAGCTATTGCCTAGGCTCACTGCTTGACTGTTCACCTCACACATGCCATTCTGCCAACATCAAATAATTTGAAGTTTCTAATGCTCATGATGTATATTTGTTTAATTCTATTTCAGGTCATACATATGTCAATTCAACCTTTAATACAGAAGTCCTTGACTTAACAGCTTTACGATGGTACAAAAGCGGTATGCATTCAGCAAACACCGTACTTGGAATTTTGATCCCCCCTCCCCCCCCCGCGGGCACAATTCATTACAATCTTCTTTTGTGACGCTGGTTGGCAGCAAACTCAGCTCCCAGTCACCCACACCATCACAAGGGCCAGCAATCCATACAAATTACAACCATTCTGCTCTCATGTAACCATGCTGTTTTTCACTGTCGGTGCTGTATTGAGTAAATCACATGAAATAGTCAACACTTTGTGTTAAATGATTTTGCCCAACTATAGGCTCATGTAAGTGTTCTGAGCACGTTTAAGGTGGGCTAGGCTAAGCTATGATGTCTGGCCAGTTAGGTGTATTAAATGCATTTATGATATCTAAAGCATTAAATAATGACTTAGGATATTTTCAACTTATGATGATGGGCTTATTGGGATGTCATCACATTGTAAGTTGAGAAAGACCTGTATTCAGTCCAGCTGCCATGTCCTCCAGAAGCCCACCCTGTTTGCCCTTGCCTGCCCTGTTAGATACCTGTCTTCTCTGTTTCCCTCTATCATTACACTCATCCCATTGGGCTATAGTTACCTTTGAGCTTCTTGCAGAGAGAACATGTGTGTTATTCATCTTTGTAGTTAACATTGTACTTAACATCAAGTGGATTTCCAATAGCTGTTAGCTGAATAAAGGCACTTGTGTATGAATGAAGCATTCTTACAGAAGGATGATTGGGAGGCATTTGTCTATCAAACATTTTGATGAGGAATTGTTGTTTCCATAAAAGTGAGCACAAAGCTTAAAATGATTCTACTTTTTCCCTGTTCTGTTTTTTCTAGGTTTATCTTAAAATATTTGGAGAAGTTCAGATTTATTCCTATCTCCCCAGTTGCCTTGAAAAATGACAATATAATGGTGTCAAGTGTTATAAATTATTTTGTTCTCTCCTGCCCTCCATGTAGATTTAGGTCACTGCCAGGTACTTTTTTAAAGAAACAAAATTTAAATATAAGTGGGGCGCCTGGGTGGCTTAGTCGGTTAAGCATCCGACTTTCACTTAGGTCATGATCTCGCGGTTCGTGGGTTCGAGTCCCGCGTCGGGCTCTGTGCTGACTGCCAGCTCAGAGCCTGGAGCCTGTTTCAGTCTGTGACTCCCTCTCTCTCTGACCCTCCCCTGCTCACGCTGTCTCTCTCTCTCTCTCTCTCCTAGAAATAAATAAAACATTAAAAAAATTAAATATAAGTTATTTAAAAGTATTGTCTACTCCTGTGCAAAACCCTTTAATTGAACTACAAAAAGTAGGGGCGCCTGGGTGGCTCAACTGGTTGAGTGTCTGACTTCAGCTCAGGTCATGAT
Organism: Hyaena hyaena; assembly: GCF_003009895.1. NCBI lineage: Eukaryota > Metazoa > Chordata > Mammalia > Carnivora > Hyaenidae > Hyaena > Hyaena hyaena. The sequence continues at coordinate 1,865,174 of NW_024080676.1, read as the reverse complement.
TTCATGGTTCATGGGTTCGAGCCCTGCATGGGGCTCTGTGCTGACCACTAGCTCAGAGCTTGGAGCCTGCTTCAGATTCAATGTGTCTCCCTCTCTCTCTCTTTGACCCTCCCCTACTCACGCTGTCTGTCTCTCAAAAATAAATAAAACATTAAAAAATTTAAAAAAATAAACTACTAAAAGTAGTATTTTTGTTCTAAAAGTCACTTTAGTTATCAGCTGAAATAATTCTTTTTTAAATAACTTTTTAAGTGTTTATTTTTGAGAGAGAGAGAGTGCACGTGGGAGGGGCAGAGAGAGAGGGAGATGCGGAATTTGAAGCAGGCTCCAGGCTCTGAGCTGTCAGCACAGACCCTGACATGGGGCTCAAACCCACAAACCCCAAGATCATGACCTGAGCTGAGGTCAGACATCCAACAGACTGAGCCATGCAGGTGCCCCTGAAATAATTCTTAAGGAAGTATTTCAGCAAAGAGATCTTAACAATGGACCCTCTGTGCATGCCAGTTTGAAAATTGCTGTTAGATTATACCTAACATTCTGCAAAACTGGAATTGGAATAAGATATTATGAATCTTCATTTTTCTTCCACCCTAACCCCTCTTTACTACCCCTTACTTTGCTCCTTACGTCTAGAGTTTTTGCCAAGAATCTCCTCTCTTCTCTTTCTTTTTCTCTGGTGAAAGCAGTAAATGATAGACATGTGAGATCTGACATGTAGCATATAGTTGGAGAGGTTCATCAGGTCAGAACATAGACTTATTCTCCACTTAAGCCCCAGCCCAAATCCCCCAGAAACATAGAAACAAACCCATACACATCTACATATGACCTAAGTTTGGGGAAAGGACAAATTCTTCAATAAGTTGTATTGAAGCATTTAAATATCCATATTTGAAAAAATGAAATGTGACCTTTAACATAGTAAATTACAAGTGGAATATAATCAACTACATAGCAGAATGCATGCACTCTGATACAATTCTAGTCATAGGTTAGATCCTAAATGTGCTCATGCACATTTGTAGCAGGAAACATGTACAAACATGTTCACAGTAGCCGTGTTTGAAATAACCCTAATGTTCATCAAAAGTAGAGTGGATTAATAAAATGTGGTACACTCACACAGTGAAATGCTAGATAGTAAAGAGCAAACAAAGTAGTTACCTGGACGAACCTCAAAATGTAATATTGAAAAAAGAAGCCATTTCATACTATATGATTCCTTTTATCCAAAAGTCATAATATGGCAAAGAATTCATTCGGTATGAATATATGTATGTGTGTATTACATACATAGGTATAAAGATACATGTATTAAAAATTCATAATATATAAAATAATTCATATTATCATATAAAGGTCATAATCAAGCAAACTATTTTGGGGGTAAACACTATGAGGAACAGAAACTGTTACCATAAAAATCAAGATAGTGGTTACCTCAGGGTGGAAGGGAGGAAGGTAGATGTGACATATGGGTTATACAAGGGGCTCCTGGAGTGTTGGCAATGTTCTCTATCTTGCCCTGGATACTCATTTGTTAAGCTATCACATTTATGTGGATTTTTTAAAAATATATTTCACAATGTAAAGGAGATACAAAAACTAGTCAAGCAAAGTAAACGTACTTTGGCTTATATTCCACCAAAATACAGTCTATTTAGTCTGTCTAAATATATTTAGTCTAATATCATCCATTTAGTCAATAATGTGTATAGCATTGGTTGATTGTTTGTATAAGCCATTGAGAAACTCTCTGAGATAGAATTCCTGTAGAGAAACCATGCTCTTTCAATGCACTTGAAGCATTTGCTTACAAATGGTCTTCTTGGTTGTATGAAGGAACCCCTGTGTTTCTTCACCCTAAGTTCCTAGCCTTTTCTTCTGAAACACAGTGATTTAAAGCCAACTTGCTTTACGGGAGATGCTAGGAAATCATGTTCGAGCATGAACTTCTGTACGTGGTTCTGTACGTGTGTGACTTAGTGCATGCTCTGTGCCAGGACCCCGCACTAGACCTTAATCTTATCACAACTTTACCTCAGATTAGATAACCGCAGAAGAGAGGAGGTTAGAAACTTATAAGGTGACATAACTCAAAAGTGGTGAAGCAGGGACCCATACTCAGGTCTGGCGGGCGACTACCCCAGGCATCTTTTAGGATCTTAATCATCAGGCTACACCACCAACACACCCTCAGGGTCACAAAGCGTTTTATTTGGCCAAACTGTAGTCAGCCTCCTCTGAACCTTCTTTGTGCACTTCGTTGTAAACGTCAGTTTAACAGAACCCCCCCTTCCATATCTGATCACTCTTAACATCTGACGGGGTTTCTCATTCTCTCCCATCACCCCGCTGATATCTGGCCATCCTGACCTACCTTTAGCAAGAATCCTGTTAGGTCTGTTTAACCAGAACCCCTTTTCCCTCTGATGTTTCTTCCTAGTTACTTTCCATTCAGGCCCCCACCCTGACTGGCCCCCACCCTGACTATAAATTCCCACTTGTGATGCTGTACTCAGAGTTGAGCCCCATCTGTCTCCTTCACTGCAAAATTCCATTGGAGTGGTCTCTATACCTACTGCGATGACCCCCTTCTCTTGAATAAAGCTATACCATGCTTTAACAAGCGTCATTGAATATTCTTTGGCAAAGGAAAGAAAGGAGTGGAAGACACTGCTGGGATTAGCGGTGAAGAGTGGAGAGCCCCTTCTCCATTTCCATTGAAGATTGATAGACCAGGAAAACTTAAGTGCCCCACTTTTTTTGAAGAAATCCTAAGCCGAATCATTTTGTAAAGCAAAAGATCAGCTTTCACGACACCAATTTTGCAACCCTTATTACCGCCTCCGGATTGTGTTTATTTGGAACAAACTCAGTTATTCCTCTGCTTTCCAACAGGGGGCACCCTTTAACTGTTTTTTTTTCTTTTTCTTTTTTTTTTAACCTTCCTCTAAGTGCTGAGTGGGTATGTTCAGCAGCACAAGAGAAGAAACAGCAAAAGAAAATTCCAAAAAAAGACTAAGTAAAGTTTTAAAATTCCATGAAGCGCAGGAAACAATGAACGGCGTGGTGTGGAAAACCAATTAATATTCGGCTTCACGAATTTTTGCTAAAAGTCAGCGGCGTCGTGGGCGTCTCCTGACCTGGCCACATTTTTTAGCGCCAATCCACGTCGGTTTCATTTGTTGCACATAATTATTTTTAGTTGAGGTTTCGCCCTTTTCACTTCCACATTTCCCAAATTCATAAGCGGGTGCCTGCAGTCCTACGGGGGCCCCTGGAGTTTGGGTATCAGTTTACACGTAGCCTTCAGTTCACAATCCGTCTGAGATCCACCCATTCGTCTCTCCCGGCCCCCTCCCCCCCACCCGTGCGCTTCGGACTGGAGAAATCTGCCGTCTCCACCCGCGGCGCCGCGCGCAGCCCCAGCGCACACTCCGCGTAACTCGTTCGCTGGCGCTTGCTTTCAGCCCACGAAGAGCCATGCTTCGCGTGATTGTGGAGTCTGCCAGCAATATCCCTAAAACGAAATTTGGGAAACCGGATCCTATTGTTTCTGTTATTTTTAAGGGTAAGGAAGAGTTTTCTTCTTTTTCTCGGGTCCTGCTTTGGAATGTTAGTTTTGTGGGTCACGTTCTTTGACAGGCTGCGTTTAGTCCACGGGTGTAGCAAAGCCTCTCTGGAATTAAGCTAGATTGCTACCTGTGCAGGTGAGCCGAGAGGACCGATTTCTGTAAAAGGCATTTTATTTTCTCCAGGGTTCTGAGACTCCTTGAATGACCGGATGTTTTAATTCTGATAATGTGATTTCCGTAAGCCCGTGTGTAGGGAAATATGTATTTGTTAATCCCTGAGTTTTAAGTCTTAAAAAGACCTGTGTTGGTTCAAAGTAAGTTTGAGCAGTCTTGTGTGCATTTTTATTGTCTCTGCTTTCAAGAAATGGGTGACAGAGGAAAAAGTGCAATTAAATTCTTCCAGGTACTATTACTCCATACATCAGCCCACTCGCTGCTACTTTGACCCCCCCTCCCCCCCGTGCCCCTCCGCTTCTGAGAGGTGGAGCGAAGTTATTGTTTTGGGTTAGTTTGTTTTCATGTTGTTCTGTGCCATTTCGTAATTGTTCTTCATCTCTCCAAACTTGGAGACTGTGGGTTCCATTGCTTTTAAATTGCTTATAGAGGAAATAGCTCTGAACAAAGCAAGTCTGTAGTTTGGGCATCTACTTTACTCTTGCTGAATAACCTTCAGCAAGTGACCTCATTTCTCTGGATGTCAGTTCTCTTTTCTATAAAACACTGAGGAGGGTTTAGATTGGATAATCTTTAAAAGGCCTACTGTAATTCCAAAAGGTTGTTTTTTATGACATTGAATTGCAGTGGAAGGGGATAGGAGTGGCTAGTATGATGGTTTGCTCCCATGCATTGTAAGCGATTCCAGGTTGGGCTGGAGTGATGTGTCTAAATCTGAGGTTAGGAACTTTATCGTTTTCTGTTTGTCCAAAGTCACTGGTAAGATATCCAACCCACTTCTCGGCGGGAGGGATGAGAGACAGAGGTGAGGACAAAAAGAAGGGGAGGCTTGATGGGCACAGGGTTCCTGACCACGCCTCTGACCACACCTCAAACATGTCTCTCTTCCTCCAGGAAGCAACTACTTCTCCCTTCCAGTTTCTGATTTATCTATGCCTTTCTCTTTTCTTTCATCTATTTTATCTTTTTTTCTTTTTAAACCTTTCTCCATTAGGATGAGCAAGAAAATGAAATGAAACCCAAAGCTGTCAATGGTTATTTAGTAAAAAACAAAACCAAAAAAGATTCAGAGGGCAAATTTCAATTCTTTTCTTTATTATTTATTTTTTTAAATGTTTATTTATTTTTGAGAGAGGGAGACAGAGCATGAGCGGGAGAGGGCTAGAGAGAGAGGGAGACACAGAATCCAAAGCAGGCTGCAGGCTCTGAGCTGTCAGCATGGAGCCCGGTACGGGGCTTGAACTCAAGAGCCGTGAGATCATGACCTGAGCTGAAGTCAGACGCTCAACCAACTGAGCCATCCAAGTGCCCCAAAAGTTCAATTCTTAAAAGACAACCTGGTTTGAGAATCTCTTTAGTGAACATCAGATAGTCATGTTATAACATTGTTCACTTATAGTCATGTTATAACAATGTTCAGTTCTTAAGTCTTTTGTTTTTCTTTGAAGTAATTGCATAATAGGGATATAACATGAAAAGTTTGTACCTTCATTGACATGTAAAGACACATAAAAACATATTGGGTTCAACCTGGTGATATCATTATTTGAGGCAAGTCATATAGATGATAGAGAAATTGGAGTTTAACACTGTATTGAAATCTGACTTGTATTTTGTCTGGAAGGTATATGCATTGGTCCAAACTTTATCTTGTCATTTGCAACAGAGTGGACGGAGCTAGAGAATGTTCTGCTGGGTGAAATAAGCCTGTCAGAGAAAGACAAATACCATATGATTTCACTAACACATGGAAATGAAACAAAACAAAGGGGGCAAAAAGGAGACAGTGACAAACAGACTCTTAACTAAGAGACAAACCAAAGGTTTCCACAGTGGGGCAGGGGATGGGTGAAACAGCTGATGGGGATTAAGGAGCGCACTTGTGATGAGCACTGGGTGATATGTGGAAGTGCTGCTCTATATTGTACATGTGAAACTAATATTACACTGTAGCATTACTAACTGGAATTTAAAATAAAAGATAACATGAGATTTTTACAAAAAAATAAAACTAAATGGCTAAAAACATGCCTGAAACTATCAACATAAGCACTCAGTTGAAAGTAGAAAACTTCAGTTAAATTGGGCAAATATAGTCTCTCCAAACAATTATATTTATTAGGTCATATAACTTGAATCTCTTTTCCAGTTTCCTTTGGTTGTGCAAATTAAGTGGGAAAGTCAGTCAGTGATTCATCTGACCAGCAACCTGACAGCAGAAACTCTGAACTCAGAGTAGGAACACCCGAACTCTGGTTGATATTTCCAGAATGATCCAGATTTAACTAGCTGGGCCTCATCTTTCTCAGCTGTGGAATGATAGGAACTGATCTTCTGGAGGTTCCTTCTGGCTGTAAAATTCTATCATTTTATAGCTCCACTTATTGAATACCTGCAGTCAGCAAGATGTGGAAGGCAGAGCGTTAGGTATGGTAACAGACTGAAAACTCTGGGATGGCCAACCCTTCGCAGGTGTACCTCCCAGTTTTGAGCACTGTGTGTAGTTAAGTAACTGTAAGTGCTGACAGGACTAAGGATGCTTGGTACAATGAGATGTGCTTCAGAGGGAACAGTGCCAGAAACGCTTCCCATTGTGGTGTGGAGGGGTAGAGTGTGGAGAGTGAGATGTAAAAGGCCCTAAGAGAAGATCAAAGAAAGCCCTTGTACTTACTGAAATGTGTAAAATTCTGACTGTTGAGTACATCAAATAGCAATAAAAAGCAACTCTCCTCAAACTTCAAGATGTAGAAAGAATGTCCAAGTGACGGGTGTTAGTGACCATGACTGTATAGACGCTGAGGCCCCATGAGACTAGTTACAGTCTAGTAGGGAAGGTGCTGCACTGATAACCAACGGGTTTAGAGTTGACCTCAGTCTGCGGTGTTCACTCCTCTTCTGAGGTTGACTACTGAACTTCTTAGGACCTGGTGTGAACCAGGAGGATTTGGAAGTTACTGGAGCCCCCACTGAGATGCCGTTGGTATTTTGCAGTGTAGGAGTAGATTATGAAAACCGTAAAGCTTATTTGATTTTCACATCCCTGGGGTGCACCAGCTTCCCTAAACTAGCTCTGAATCTTAAGGCCAGAGCGCCTGCTAGCCAGAAGTGGCCATTCTCTCTTGATTCCCATGCCAGGAGCCAGGCTATGAAGCTGAATCTGGCTGAAAGTAGATTAGACAGATGCCTGCGGCTTCTCTCAACTCCAAGACTTTGTGATTCTCCCAAACATAACAGGTTTAAAAATTTTTTTAATAATATTTAAAACGTTTTATCATAAAAAAATAGTGCAATGTAAAAAGACAACAAGCAGTCCCTTCTGGATTGCACAACTCGAAAGTAGAAATTCTTGCCACGTTCTTCCTGTTCTTTCTCTCCTGCCACTCTTACTACCTAGGAATAACTACTTTGAACAGTTTGATTTGAATTCTTCTTAACTTTCTGCTATAGACGTGCAACTTTTTCCAACATCTCCCTGTTAACAGTGCCCTTGCTGCAATGGATGTTGTTAAGAGTGCACTTCTGTGTGACTTTGTGCATTACTGAAGGACAAGATTCTCTTTTTTGTAGTTGTTGCCTTTTGTGTTATGGGTTTGGGTTTTTTTTTCTTTTATCTTTTAAAATATTTATTTTTGAGGTGGGGGAGGGGCATAGAGAGAGGGGAAACAGAGAATCCTAAACAGACTCCATGCTGTCAGTGAAGAGCCTGATGCGGGACTCAAACTCACGAAATGTGAAATCATGACCTGAGCGGAAGTCAAGAGTCAGACACTTAATCAACTGAGTCACCCAGGTGCCCCTTTCTTTTTTTTCTTTTACAGATGCTTTTGCAGGTTATTGCCATGGATTTCCATTTTCCCTGTGGCTTATCTCTTGCTTTGGTGTCAAATCTCTCTGCACTGGATTGATTGAGAGGAAAGTTTCTTGCAGTCCTTATGTTGCTGTGCTTTTCCAGTGTGGCCACAGTGCATTCATAGGAAACATTCAACTCTAGGGAGCATCATTGTTGCAACTGTAGCATTTTTCTCATTCCATACTTGTGATATTGTCCATTCGATCAGCTAGAATTTTCTCTTCTGGTCCTGTGTAGATCATTGCTTTGTGAAATGGCTCTGCTATTGTCCATATGGTCACCACGTAATTGTCCTATTGTTATGTATTTTTCCAGGTACTTGTTATTTCATTTGTACATGTTTTTGGAGTGAAATCCTTGATATTTCTAGGAACCCCTTTCAAAGAGCTTATCGACTTTATAGTCTTTAGGAGGCCACTTGACCCCTCTAAGAATCCTTTTCTTTTCGTTTGAAAAATAGTTTGAATGGCTTACTTGAAGGGAAACAGATCTGTAGAGAGCCCCCAAGGCTGTGATTTATGCAACAGAGAATTTTCTGACTATTTTTAGCAAAAAGCATTTTGCTATTTGAAAATTTATAGTTAAATATTCAAAACTAACCTTTTAAATAAGCAGAAAAGAAAAAGGAAATTCCACTTAAGAAGGATGAGGCATGATGGGAAAAAGATCCAATGGTTCTTATTCACTGTCATCCGTGACGGCCCCTGATGAGCAGCCCACACGGTGACTTGGTTTACCCAGATACACCATAGGACTAGTCAGGACTCAAGTGACAGTCATGCAATACTGGTACTCCTACAGAACTACTGCCCTGCATTTACTAAACACTCAGGAAAGCAGAAGTGTTTAATTTACTGAGTCATTTCCCTCCCTTCCGGGAGTACAGAACTTGGAGAGTCACTGCCTAAGGAAAGTGTCCCCACTCTACTGAATGAATCATGGGAACTCTCAATGGTATACTTCCTAAAGGCACATTTTACAGGCTCTCAAGTCATTTATAAAGCCACAAATGCCTTTTAAAAATAAGTTAATGTGGTTTGTTTTTCTTCCCCTCTTCCACAATGTATCTTATTTATATGCGTGCCCTCAAAGCATGCCCAAAGTTGCTGGTATTTGTCTGGCTTGGGTTTACTGGTGAGTTTTCCTGTCCCCATGACATATGGCCCTGCCAGAAAGGAATGAGATTTTTATATCCTCGGCAACCCCTAGCACATCACTGATGCTGAATATGCATTTTAAATGTTGACTATGGAAGCGAGAGCTGGCAAGAGCTTTGAGACAGTTTAGTGCAATAAAGTCATTGATTCTTGGTCCTGAAAGGGACCATCAGAAGCCTCCCCATCTCCCTTCTCTCAGGAAACATTAAACTAAATATTGTCTCAGGTGCTTTGTGGATGAGGTTTGGCAAAGAGTCACTTCACACTTGCCGGAACACTGAGCATAATCAATTTCTAGCACCTGCTATCCAGGGGCAAATTGGTGTTGCAGTACTTTTTTTTTTTTTTTTCAAAGTTTGTTTATTTATTTTGAAGGGGGGAGGGGGTGAGAGAGAGGAAGAGAGAATCCCAAGTAGGCGCAGAATCCCAGTTCTGTCAGCGCAGAGCCTGATGCCGGGCTTGAACCTGCGAACCATGGGATCATGACCTGAGCTGAAATCGAGTGTCACTTAACCGACTGAGCCACCAAGGTGCCTGATATTGTAGTACTTTTTGCATTCTTGATCTTGCAAGGAAAATGTGAAGCTGTAAGCTTTTATGTTGCAAATTCATATGTGAACTGTTCAGTGGAGTATACCAGATAATGCATGTACCATGACATGTCAGCGGTTGCCTATCCTCTGTATAATTTCTATTGAACACTGTTCTTTTGAATAGGAGTGTGCTGTGAGTGTTTCTGAGCACTCAGAAACAGCCAGAAACAACTGCTTGGACATCTGGCACCTTAAGTTTTATCAGCAAACAGAATAAGGCGTTGGGTTGCAAAGCCCTTTGGGCATTAGGGTGCAAGTGCCCTGGGCTTTGAAGCCAAGGAGGCCTGATGAGAATCCCATTTCCTGCCCCTTACTTCCTATGGGTTCATAGGCAAATGAATTAAAACTTTCAGCTTCAGTGTTCTTAATAACACCCCCTACCTTATAGGATTGTTTGAGGATTAAATGAATATACATGTGAAATTGCACGTGAGAACCCCTAAAATTCCTTCCCTGTTTGATAACATTTACTTTTACAGAGATCTATAAGCACCAGATGGTATGTGAAGAATAGGTCTAGAAAAATATACATAGCATGACTTGGTCTCCTAGGCCTAGGAAATCAACTAGTTAGAACACAAGAATGAGATACAAACCAGAACAGACATAGGGAATTACAATGCTAGAGCATAAGGAAGAGAAATAAGCTTTGTGGGGAAGTATCACTTGACTCAGTCTTAAAGGATGAGGCAATTTGACAGAAATAATGAAAAGGAAGACATTCTAGGCTTTGGAAAAGCACAGAAAGGCCAGGGAGCCTTGGGCCCATGTGGTGAGGTTGACAGAAGGTAATCCAGTGTGGTTAGGGATTGCACTTTCCTTATAAGCCAGTGGCGAGACACTAGGCAGCATTGCGAGATTAGTCCTAGTCAGGGTGACTAAACAGAAGATCTACTGGTTGAGGCAAATGCTTTGCAGGGCAGAGGGAGCTCATCCCCAGGCTAGAATGAGAAGGAAAGGACTGACATATAAGATACTGAAAAAGCAATATGACTGAGTTAAATTAATAAGAAAATTGCCTTGGGCAGGCTAGTTCTTCACATTCTTCTGTGAAACAGGACCTCAGCCTGCTTTTCCTCTGGCCAGGGTGCGCACCCTCTAGGCGAGTGCAGGGCTGGGTGGGGTGGCTTTGCAGGAGGCCAGCGTGAGAGCCCAAGCTACTGGACAGGAGGGAGGGTAGCCACTAAGAGAAGAAAAGCAGAGAAATAGAAAGGGACAGGAAAGACAATTGTCGCTGTTTTCCCAAAGGCCAACAGGGTGCATTTCTTCAACCAAGCTGGGCTGTGGTCTCATAGAGTCCTTCTCCCCCTAGCCAGGCGTCCTGCCTGAAGGGTGAGGTGTCGTGGCCAGCAACTGCTTAATTTCAAGGAACGCACGCCCACAAGCTTGCTCAAGTAAAGCATGGCTTAGTCTTTCTGTTTTTTTTTCCCCCAAAGTTAGAGAGAAATCTCACAGAATCTAAATCATGGGCCTCACAGGAGCTGGAATTATGTGAGGCAAGGTGGCATTCGGTCTCTCTCCCCAGGGACTATCGGGCCTTATGTCTCCGTTCTTTCCTGCACATGGTGTCTGTTTTCTCTGCACATCGGCTGCCTTCGTGGAGTCTCTGATTCCTGCTTCCCTGCAGTTGGCAGTGTGCATGGAGCTTTGGGGTACTGTGGGGTGACTTGGTCCCAACTCTACGTCTCCTATGGCCTCAGTGTCTCTAGTTGGGGATCTTTAAGAGAGATACCAGTTGGCTCATTTTGAGTCAGGTGTTCACTCCTGGTCCAATCAGCTGTGCCAGGGGATACAGACACACAAGGTGGGCATCCCAGATGTCTCTGCTACACAAGATGAACTTTGATGGCCTAGACCATGAACTACCTGGCCCATCTCCCTCCAACTTGGGCATTTGACCTGCTTTGCCATCTTTCATTACTATCTGACCAACCTCACCTCATCTCCTAAAAGAGCCTCCTTCTTTCTGTAATCAGCACAATTCAGGTAAAATGATGAGTTTTGGACCGGGCAGACCAAGTTTCACTCCTGGATTTGTCATTAGGAGCTAAATATTTTTGGTTTTGTTTGTCTGTTTGTTTTGAGAAAGAGAGAGTTTGAGCAGGAGAGGGAGAGAAGGAGGGAGGGAGAGAGAGAGAGAGAGAGAGAGAGAGAGAGAGAATCTCAAGCAGGCTCCACGTTCAGTGTAGAGCTGGTCATGGGGCTCAATCCCATGACACTGAGATCATGACCTGAGCTGAGATCAAAAGTCAAACCCTTAACCAACTGAGCCACCCAGAGGCACTCCAGGAGCTAAATATTTCTGAACAACTGTATTTCTGAGCTTTTATTTCTTTGTGTATAAAATGAGGGGAATGATACATACCTCACAAAGGCATTGTAAGGATCAACAATGATAAAATATTTAAAGCACTATCATAGTGTCTGGCACATAATTCAGACTTTCCTTGACCTATGAGGGTGTTACACCCCATTAAGCCAATCCTAAGTTGAAAATATCGTAAGTTGAAAACGCATAGGGATGCCTGGGTGGCTCAGTCAGTTGAGCACCTGACTCTTGGTTTCAGCTCAGGTCATGATCTCACAGTTCGTGAGATTGAGCCTCACATTGGGCTTTGCACTGACAGCATGGAGCCTGCTTGGGATTCTCTCTCCTTTTCTGTCTGCTTCTGTCTCTCAAAATAAAGCAATAAACACTAAAAAAAAAAAAAAAATGAAAATGCACTTAATACATCTCACCTAAAGAATAGTAGCTTCACAGAGCCTACCTTGAACATACTCAGAACACCTACATTAGCCTTCATCATCTGGACAAAAATCATCTAACACAAAGCCTGTTTTATTTTGTTTTATTTTTTTAACGTTTTATTTATTTCTGAGAGAGAGAGAGAGACAGCATGAGCAGGGGAGGGTCAGAGAGAGAGGGAGACACAGAATCTGAAACAGGCTCCAGGCTCTGAGCTAGCTGTCAGCACAGAGCCCAACGCGGGGCCCAAACCCACGAACCATGAGATCATGACCCAAGACGAAGTCAGACGCTTAACCGAATGAGCCACTCAGGTGACCCAAAGCCTGTTTTTTAACAGAGTTGAGTATCTTATGTAATCGTTGAATGCTGTACTGAAAGTGAAAAACAGAAAAGTTGTATGGATGCAGAATGGTTGTAAGCATATCAGTTATTTCCCCATGTGATTGTGTAGGCGACTGACAGCTGTGGCTCGCTGCCCCTGCCCAGCACCGTGAGAGTATTATACTGCATAGCACTAGCCCTGGACAAGTCCAAATTCAAATTTCAAAGTACATTTCAACTGAATGTGTGTTACTTCTGCACCTTCATAAAGTTGGAAAATTGAGTTGTACCATCGTAAGTTAGGAGCCATCTGTAGTTGTATGGCAAACACTCACTTTCTACCCTTTTTTATGCTCCCTCTTTACCCATTGCTGGGGTGGGGCAATACAAAACCCTGGGGGACGTCTGAGGGGTGGCCCGAATGTAGAGGAATAAGTGGGATGCCCAGTAGCTGTAGTGCACAAGCAGTTTGAAGGCAGAGCCAATTAAAAAAAAATTTTTTTTAATGTTTTATTTATTTCTGAGAGAGAGAGAGACAGCATGAGCAGAGGAGAGTCAGAGAGAGAGGGAGACACAGAATCCAAAGTAGGCTCCAGGCTCTGAGCTAGCTGTCAGCACAGAACCCAACGCGGGGCTTGAACCCACGAACCACGAGATCATGACCTGAGCCGAAGTCAGATGCTTAACTGACTAAGCCACCCAGGCGCCCCAGGAAGGCAGAGCCAATTTTTGATTCATCTGTGAGAGCACATTGTGACTTCTTGACCAGGCCCATGATAGGTTCTTTGTTGTTTAAATTGTGGTTCAGTGTATATAGCATAAACATTACCATTTTGATCATTGTAAGTGTACAGTTGAATAGCATTAAATACATTCACGTTGTTGTACTGTCATCACCGTCTTCTGTCCCCAGAAGGTTTTCATCTTCCCAAACTCTGTAGTACTCATTAAATAATAATTCCTCATTCCACCCCTCCCCATCTCCTAACAACTATCATTCTATTTTCTGTCTCTGTGAATTTGACTGTCTAGGTACCCCATTTGAGTGAAATCATTCCTTTTTTTGTGACTAGCTTATTTCACTTGGTGTAATGTCCTCAGTGTTCATCCATGTTATAGAAGATGTCAGAATTTTTTCCTTCTTTTTTTTTTTTAATATTTTATTTCTGAGAGAGAGAGAGAGAGAGAGAGCGAGCAGGGGAGGGTCAGAGAGAGGGGGGACACAGAATCTGAAACAGGCTCCAGGCTCTGAGCTGTCAGCACAGAGCCCGACGTGGGGCTCGAACCCACGAACTGTGAGATCATGACCTGAGCCAAAGTCAGATGCTTAACCAACTGAGCCACCCAGGCGCCCCAGAATTTTTTTCCTTCTTGAGGCTGTATGTATATACCACATTTTGTTTATCCAATCATCCATCGATGAGCACTTGGGTTGTTTCACTTTTTGGCTATTGTGAGTAATGTAGCTCTGAACAATACTGTTTTTTGAGTTCCTGCTCTTAATTCTTTTGGGTATATACCCCAAAGTGGAATTGTTGGATCATGTGGTAATTCTATGTTTCATGTTTTGAGCCACCACTACACTGTTTTCCATTCTGACTGCATGATTTTAATAACATTCCCACCAGCAGTGTGTAAGGTTCCACATCCTCACCAGCAATTGTTTTCTGGTTTTGTCTCAGTTTGTTTTCATGTAGTCATCCTAATGGATATGAACATACTAAATTCTTAGCAAATCTCAGTTGACTTGGATTTTGAACCCACACTTAGTGCAGTAACTGAGTAAGAAACTCTGTAGTATAGTTTGCAGCCTCAATGGCCAGCAGCAAGGCAGCCCTCTTGTGAAGGGGAGCCTACTTGGCAGGGGCCCAGCACTGGCCTGAAAGAGGCTGATGGCTTGTCAGCCAGTGGAGCCCTGGCCCTGTGATGTTTGCGTGGCTGAGGTCATGCTAAGAGCTATATAGCAGAGCTGTAGGCAAATGGAAAATAGCCTTGGTTCTTTGTAGTTCTAGGTCTTCTGGTTGGTCTGGGCTCCCCAGGGCATGGCTGGAACCAGCGGTCACTCACCTGTGCTTCCCAGCAGCACGCCCTGACAGGTCCCTCTGTATTTGTCACTCAGAACATCCTGTACTCCTTCATGGCACCTGTCAGAACAGATAGCTGTACCTTTGCTGGCTTATTTGATTTCTGTCTGCCTCCTCCGTCAGACAGTAACCTTCATGAGGGGGAGTGACTATGTCTCTTTCCCCAGCACCTAGTTTAGTGCTTGACAGATGGTAGATGATCAAGAAGTAGTTATTGAATGAATGGTCTGGCTTCCCCTCATTCACTCAGGTCATGTTACCAGACCAAAGTGGGTCCCCTCTTTTGGTGAGTTATAGACAAAGACTACACCATGTGGAGTTGCCTCTCAACATCATCTTTATTGGTACAAATAAGGAGATCATGGGAATAATTCCATAGCCATGGCAGACTCCTTTATTAGGGATGAATATTCGGGGGGAAGGGACTTTTAACCTTATAGTGAAACTGAAGTAACTGTCGGGGGCACTTTCTGGTTCATCCATGTAGGCATTCTCCTCAACTGTTTCTTTTCCTCTTTAGCAATGTTTTAATTAGCTTCTAAAAGACGAAATTGATAGGCAGAAGCTTTTAGGAATTTCCTGAGTTGAGGAAGTCAATCCTGAGTTCAGGGGGTCAATTGTGAATTCAGGGGTCAAGGTGTCTCACTTGTGACAGGGTCTCACAGGCCAGAGGGACCAGATGGGACCAAAGGCGACCAGATCTCTCCACCCACAAACTACAAAACTGATCTTGGGTTCTTAAGACTTCAGAATTTCCACAGGCTGCACCTCAAAGGAAGCTGGAAGGCAGGAGAATCGCAGCCTATCTCTGACCTTGATACTGGACTTTGGTCTTATTAATGGCAAGAAACTTCTCTGAACCTCAGTCTTTCTGGCTGTGAAGTGGGTATAAGACCTACCTCTGAAGGTTGTAAAAGTCAAACAAGATGTTTTAAACTACTTGAACTAGGAGCACCTGGGTATCTCAGTCAGTTAAGCGTCTGACTCTTGGTTTCGGCTCAGGTCATGATCTCACAGTTTGTAAGTTCAAGCCCCACATTGGGCTCTGCACTGAGAGCATGAAGCCTGCGTGGGATCTGTCTCCCTCTCTGTGCCCCTCCCCCACTTGCTGTCTATCTTTCTCTCTCAAAAATAGATAAATAAGCACTTAAAAATAATAAAATACTTGGACTAAAATTAGATGTTTACTGGGGTGCCTGGCTGGCTTTAGTGCTCTCTCTTTTTTTTTTTCATGTAAGTTTTGATCTCTGAGCTTTGAATTCAAGCCCCACACGGGGTGTAGAGATTACTAAAAATAAACTCTACGTTGATCTCACCTCTTGAAGTTTGGCTCTCTTTGCACATGGAAAAGTGAAAAATTAGTGGTCTAGGCTAGGGACTAAGGAAGTAAGGAGTTTGCAAATCAAATGAGGCCAGCTGATACAGGACCTTTATGCTCTCCCTTTACAAGGTGAAGCTACACATCTAGAAAGGAGGTCTAGGTTGGGCTCATATTTTGTCAAAACAACGAGTTAGTTTGGTGAAAATAAAATAGAGCTTTACTCATTGTATTTACTTCCTTCAGCAGTCACTTATTTGTGGGCTCCATTCCTGAGAACAGAGCTATCTACTGAAACATTCTGGGATGGTGGAGATGTTTGAGATCCGCCCGGTGTGTTGTGGTAGCCGGGAACCACATGTGCTGCCCATCACTGAAATGCTGCCAGTGTGATTTGAGGAATTGAGTGTTTAATAATTTAATTTTCATTAATCTAGATGTACACAGCCACATGGGGTCATTGCGCAGCAACAGATAGTGGAAGACAGTTGCAGCAGTGAGGGGCCGGGGACTTCCTCTCACACACTGATGCCCAGCGTCTCTGAACTTCAGTTGTCCCATCTACAAATTGGACAGGGTAGCAGTCCCCACTTCAGAGGGTGGTTGTGAGGATTAGCATGATTAAAGGAAAGCACTTAGTAGAAAGGGCTGTTAAAGTGTTCCTTGTTACTTAGGTCTCCAGAGATTCTACCATGGTGGGGGGCCGCAGATAGCCCAAGTGCCAACTACTTGCTACATCACCACCACCATCCATTTATTAAAATCTTATCCTATGCCTGCACCTGTATTATTTTACTTAATCCTGATCGCATTTTTAGGAACTAAGTCTTATTATCATCTTCATTTCACACATGGGGAAACTGAGGCAGAGGCCGGCCAGGATTCAACTCAGGACTGTCTGATTCCAGAGTCTCCAGTGTGCAGTCCCTGAGGTCAACACGGGTAAAGCGATAACCCACAATCTGTTCCTTAAACAACCAAGTCAAATTATGAATGCTTCCTTTCCACTCTGAATGGATTGCGTTGTTCAGTGTGTGGGGATTGTTTGGACCTAGCCTGAAA
Source organism: Hyaena hyaena (assembly GCF_003009895.1). Classification (NCBI taxonomy): domain Eukaryota; kingdom Metazoa; phylum Chordata; class Mammalia; order Carnivora; family Hyaenidae; genus Hyaena; species Hyaena hyaena. The sequence goes on along the minus strand of NW_024080676.1, from coordinate 1,848,285 downwards.
GAGGAAGAATGTGTACCCAGAACACAAGAACTTTAAAAAAAGAAGAAAAGTAAAACCCAGCCCTCCTGGGGTGAGTTTCCACAGGGTAATGAAAGCCTTTATGACTTGCTGTGACTCAGAAGCTCAGAGCAGACATAGCTTAGCAGTGAATCAGTTCCTCTGATAATCAAGTCGGAGCCATTTTATTAGTGGAGAGTAAAACTCTAGCATATTACATGTAAACTATTAAAAATCTAATATTTGAAGGGCACCTTAACCTCGGTCAGTTAAGTGTCCAACTTCGGCTCAGGTCATGATCTCACAGTTTATGGGTTTGAGCCCCAAGTCAGGCTCCTTGCTGACAGCTCAGAGCCTGGAGCCTGCTTCGGATTCTGTGTCTCCCTTTCTCTCTGCCCCTCCCCCACTCGTGTTCTGTCTCTCTTTCAAAAATAAATAAACATTAAAAAAATTTTTTTAATCTAATATCTGAGTGGAAGAGGAGTCTCCTCTTTACCTCACCTCAGTTCTCTGGTTTATTACCTTTTACATCCCAGTAGCACAACTTAAAAATTTTTTTTAAATCTTTTTCTTTACCTTTCATTATCAAAAAATAAAAAATTTTCTTTTTGCTGACCTGTCCTCATGGTCAGAAATTACTGCCTGAACAGCCCCTATCCCCCTCCCTTCTCTCTTTTGCTGTTGTGTCTCCTTACTGCTTCTCTTGAACATAAATTCATTCAACAAATATTGATCAAGAGTATACTCTGTCGGGCTGTGTGCTCAGCACTGCTGCAGGTGGGATCAGGAACTAGCCAGACTTGCCCCTGACTGCACGCAGCTCATGGTGCAGCTGTGAATCCAGCTAGAAGTCTGTGAATTCAGAGTTCAGCGACTTTAAACTCCTGGAAAGTTAATTTTTTTTTCATTATTTGCAAGTTATAATGATGATGAGAGCTAGTAAGTGCACTAAGTGCTTCATGTATATTTATTCACTTAATTCTTACTGAAAAAATGAACTCCCTCTTTTTACAGTTGAAGTCCCTCTTTTTAGGGTTTTGGGGAGGGCATGTGGCCTTGGTCAAGGTCCCGGAGCAGGTTCTACACACATGCCCACTGCTGAGACTATAACACTTCCCTGTGGGAGGCTGGGTCTTGGCCAAGTGCACGGCCCACCCTGGCCCACCCTCAGGTAATGCGCAGAGGCTCAGGGCTCTGACTTGTCTGGTTGTTAGCATTCAGTTGCTATCACCTTCCCATTGTATTTCCTTCGATAAGAGTCAGCCCTTGGGGCATGTTGCCAGAGCAATGCTGGGGGCCCTGGGGCATTGGTGCCTTTGACCTCTGGGATACCTCTGACCTCAGAGATTTTGTCTGGGGCTCCTCTGGTTTGTCCCAGTGTGCTGGACACATTATGATGGTGTTTCCTCTATGACATAGCTTAAGGAAGGGCCTCTTCCCAGGGCACTGAGACTAAGTTCTGTGTTCGCTCCCATTGCTGTGTATGTATATGGCTTTGTGCTCTGCGTCTCTCTGGACTAAGTCTACTTCCATCCCCATGGCAGACACTCCCAAATCCCAACTCTACCTCGTACCTGTGGCGACTGATCAGCCTAGCTCGCTAAAGAGCCCAGAGATGAAAGCCAGCCCCAGTATAGGAAGGAGACCTGAAGGCAGTCTTGATTGACTTCAAGGATTGAACCATTGGCAATGGCAAAAATCCCATTGAAAGATTATTTACTATGGGACACCGAGATCTGAGGCTCAGCAAAAAATCAGCCTAAAGTAGTGCTTTCTGCTTATTTTCAAAGTCCTTTTCTGTGACTTTCGTTTTCTCTTGGTACTACATCCTGGAATCAGTGAGGGCAGGGGAACACGACCCTCTTCAGCGTGTCTGATGGTGGTAGTTTCTGATTCTAATTCTGATCCAACACAAAGGAGTGTCCCCTGTGTCCTAGACACCCTCACACTTTCTCGTCTCATCTTCAGTACAACCATGCAGGGGGCTTCTTCAGCTGCTTTTACAGGGTACTTGGGCATTGAGAGGCCCTTCTGAAACTCTAGGAACTTTCCATCTCCTCAAGCTGGATTTGAAGTAAATTCTCCAAGTAGCAGCCTTCATTCATTCTCTAGCAAATTGTCTCAGAAACATAACCAAACAAAGGAAGGAGAGGTTAAAAGGCTAGGCGCCAGGACACTGGCATTCAAATTCTGGCTTTGTTTCTTACTAGCAGGTGACCCTGAACAAGATACTTAATTTTACTGTGCCTCAAAATAAGGATAATAATAGTAACAGGTAACATATACCAAGCCCTAAGAAGAGTTCCTGGCATACTATGAGCCCTATGAATGAGAGCTATTATTCCTGGACATTAGGTACCAATATTTATTAATAAATAAAAGTAGATACAGAGATATGGAGACCTGGCTTAAAGTCACACAGCTGGTAAGTGGTGAAAACACAGAGCAGGTCACCTGGCATCCTCAGCCCTCAGTAGAAGTTAAGAGCACAGGTCTGAAAATGAGGCAGGCTTGGGGATGCAGCTCAGTTCTGCCACTGACTAGCTGTGTGGTCCGGGCAAATCACTTCACATCACCGAACCTCAGTTTCCGCATCTGTAAAATGGCAGTACCAATACCTCTACTGTGAGAATTAGATGTGAATATGTTTAAAGTGCTGGGCACAGAGTGGATGCTCACATGCAAAACAAACATACAAGCCCAAGAGGCACGTGGTTCGATCCTCCCTCAGGGCAGCCAATCCAGGGGTCTGGCCGACCTGGTACCTGTCCACCTGCAGCCCTGACAGATGACAGAGCTGGAACACAGCCCCCACCCCCCTGGGGGCCGCTGTTAGGAAGGAGCTTCGTATGGGGTTGTTCCCATCGCCTGGGCTTCACCACATTTCTCTGGGAGGATTCGGTTTTGATTCAAGAGCTTGTCTGCCTGTGAGGGCATCTCCAGAGGCCGATGGGGCGCAGGCTATGGAAAGTGGAGCGATAACCCTGCCTGCCTTTCTGTTTGGGCCTTTCTGTTTATCAGCAATATCAGTGACTATGTCAGAAATGTACCCAACAGCCTTGCTTTGTATCATAGCAGCCGTTTGGCCAAAATAAATGCCTTTCCCCAGAACTCGTTTGACAACATATCCTGGAGCAGTCGGGCAGCCGGGGTGGGGAAGCACAAAGTCAGAGAGCCACCTTTAGCCAGGTAGACCCAGATGGGCTGCCTGTCTCGCGGCTCCCCCCTGGTCCCTCTGCATCCTGAGGGTGGGAGGAGTCTCCTGTTGGCCCTTCCTTATTGCAGAAATTCTCCCAGATGCCCGTGGCTGCCAGGCTGACTGCCGGGGACGAGCAGTGGCTGTCTGTCTGGCAGTTGCCCTGGGTGAGCCTCGGAGGTCTGGAACGGAGCCAGGTGAGAAAACTGCTCCACCAAGACTGTGCCTGGCATCACTGGGCGCTTCCTCTGGTCATGGGGCCCTGGCCTCCAGGGCGACCTCCACAGCCTGGGAGAGCCCTGGGGGCAGCAGCGGGTTCTGCCCAGCTGTCAGAATACAAAATAAAAGCTCCTTCATTCAGTGCTTCCTGGGTGCTGGCCCCTATGCTGAGCATTCCGTATTCATTTGCTCACTTAATCATGAACGCAACCCTGGTTATAATACACGAGCATGTGACATGAAATTCACTCAAATCACGGAGAAATTACTCTGAGGGGAATAACAATACTCATAAACTACAGTCCCCGCCTTCAAGGAGTCACTGGTCCTAATCCTCCAACTCAGGCAACTGTCCTGCGTCTCTGCCAGAGTCTGAATCCCAGCTCTACCACTTAATGGCTGTGCGACCTCTGATAAATTGCTTAACTTCTCTTGTCTTGGTTTCTCCTTTTGTAATTGGGGATGATTATTACCTTTTAGGGTTGTTGTAAAGGTTAGTGAGACACTCCATGGAAAGCTCTGGAAACAGTGACCAGTTCAGAGCACTTACTAACTGTTAGCCATGGTTGAATGGCATCAGGGGGTCTGCGATTTTCTAGGCCAAATAGTGGATGACTCTGTATTTGTCTGTGAATGTTTCTTAAGACAAAAGTGGCCACAACCTAGGACCCAGAGAAGATGAAGTATTTCTGAATGGGAGGTCAAGTTTAGATGCATGGCTGGACCTAGAGATCTTGTTAATCTACTTTGCCTACCAAAAAGCTGAGGTACTTAGAGGAGCTTTGTAAATGCCCTCCGACCCCCACTTCTCCTGGGGCCATGTCAGTAAGACACAGCAATCTAGCTAGGGAGGACTTGGAGGGACTTCATAAGTCACATGTTCCACTAGATCTGGTGACAGACTTAGAGATCATCTAGTCTAAATTCCCCAGTGTATACAAGAGGGACTCTGAGCTCAGTGTTTGAGCCTATGTTTCTCTGACATAATAGCTCAAAGAATCAGAGAGTTCGCTGATTTAAAAGTCCAGTCAGAAGAGCTGAGCCAGGGGCACCCGAGTGGCTCAGTCGGTTAAGTGTCTGACTTTGGCTTAGGTCATGATCTCACCATTTCCTGAGTTCGAACCCCACGTCAGGCTCTGTGCTGACAGCTCAGAGCCTGGAGCCTGTTGCAGATTCTGTGTCTCCTTCTCTCTCTCTGCCCCTTCCCTGATCATGCTCTGTCTGTCTCTCTCTCTTTCTCAAATAAATAAACATTAAGAAGAGCTGGGGCAAGTCCTACACTTTGCCCTAAAAGGAGTATGAGCATCAGTGAGATGGCATGTCTTTGGAAGTACTGAAAAAGTGTTACCATTGTAGATGCTATTATTTCCATGGGCACCTGGTGTTACTCATTGTAGTAGAGTTCTCCAGAGAAATGGAACCAGTAGGCTGTGTGTGTGTGTGTGTGTGTGTGTGTGTGTGTATGTGTGTGTTGACAGAGAGAGATCAAGAGACTCATTTTAAGGAAGCTCATGTGATTATAGGGACCGGCAAGCCTGAGATTTGCGGGGCAGGACAGCAGGCTGGAAACAGGCAGGATTCTATGTCAGCCCTGAGGCAGAATTCCATCTTCTCTCTGACACCTCAGTTTTTGTTCTAAGGCCTTCAGCTGTTTGGATGGGGGCACGTCCACATGATGGAGAGCAAGCTCCTTTACGTAAAGACGACTGGTTGTAAATGTTAATCACATCTATAAAATACCTTCACGGCCGCATCTAGACTAGAGTTTGACCAAACAAGTGGCACCACAGCCTCGACCAGTGACACATGAAATGAACCAGCCCTCTCAGCACAAATGTAGGCCGGCCAGCCTTAGGAGTCATGGTGCCCGTGGCACCTCGTCCAGGAGAGTCCAGCGCGTGGTGTAGTAGGCGCCCAGCAGAGGAAAGGGTTCCATGCGAGAGGGCGTGGCGGCTTCGCAAGGAGCGTTTGCTCAGTTCCCGGGGAAACTGTATTCAGAGGTTGGCATGCAGGTTAATTACGCAGCGGTGACCTTCAGCAAACTGGGAGAGAAGCAGGCAGGCGTGACTTATCAAAAAACAGGAAATGTCCCAAAGAATGCCTTGAGTCATGGTTCAGTGTATTTGGCGTTTGAATCAGTTGTTATGTTCTGGGTCGAAACAATTTAATTCCTTTCCATAGGAGGAAACTGTCATCTTAATAAAATTAGAGATGAGAACAGGGGAGGTAGGTGATGTGGAAAAGGGGGAAAGAGCTTCCTGTAATTTAATCTGATGTTTAGCATCTGCAATTTAGGCTTTAAAAAAAAAAGTGGTGAAATTGAATAATTGAATAATATAAATAAGTGGCTCTGTGGCTGCTGGTAAGAAAGAAATTTATTGGGGTGCCTGGGTGGCTCAGTCACCTCAGCGTCTCACTCTTAATTTCGGCTCCGGTCATGACCCAGGATCCAGGATTGTGGGATCGAGCCCTGCATCAGGCTCCTTGCTGAGTGTGGAGCCTGCTTGGAATTCTCACTTACCCTTCCTCAGCCTGTCTCCTGTACTCTCATACTCACTCTCGAGCACTCTCTCTCTAAAATAAAAAGAGAGAGAGACACAGAGAGAGAGAAAGAGAGAGAGGAATTTATCTTTGTTTTTTGGCTGACATTTATGTGTGAACAGGTTTTCAATAAAATATAATGTACACACATTCTGATAAAAGTTAGAGCCTCCTTTTTTGGAAGAGTTTGAGCTGGATTTCTCCAGAAGGATAGGACCCAATGCTAGCATGTAATCTTTACTAACTAGGGACATGGGAGGAGCAGCAGTTGAATGCATGGGCTACAGAATTAAACTAGTCCTGAGGTAGAGTGTTTCTTCCTAGCTCTGTGATCTTGGGCAACTTAACTAATCATTCTGGGCTCGTTTGCTCATCTGCAAATTTGGGATACGTGGGCTTGCTGGGAAAGTTAAATGGAATGATGAATGGGCAGTATTTAGCACAAGTCTGGCCAGGAGAGAGTGCCCCCTATCGGGTAGCACCATTGGCCTAATGCAAGTATTTGAAGTGGCCTAAAGTTCCACTTGAATAGTCCCACCTGGTCGTGGTCAACCTGCACCTGCTGGGATTTGGTTGGTTCCCTTTGTTCTCTATATACAACAGAATCATGTGTTCAGGAGCGCGTATTGGAAGAGCTGTTATGCAACTGGTTTTTCTTGTGGGATTATGAACCTCTTGAAGTTCCAAAACCCAGTGTCTAACACCCTCTTTACCAAGTGGTTTGTATCTGCCAAATGAAGCTTTGCTTGGTATTCGTGGCTGCACAGTGTGGCCATAACCTTCCCACATGGCCTGATTACCTCTGCTTCCTTCCACATTCCCTTGGCTCCAGGCAAATGGGCTGTGCAGAGTCCCCAAACATGACCTGTTCTCTCTCCCCTGTGGCTGACACACTTACCCTATTGCTCCCACCTGGAGTGACCCTTTCTTCCCAGCTCCACCTTTTTAATCCACGTTTGTCTTTCAATCCCCAGCTCAGCCTCTGCTTTCCTTTATGAGGCCTTATCTGGTGCCTGCAGCCTGAAGTCACCTCCCCTTTTCATTTGTACCCCTTCTGATGGCAACTGCCCCCTCTTCCTATATCAGTCACCTGTGGCTACATCTGCCTCCCTGCTGGAGCACCTGAGGGCAAGAACTATATCTTGGGTATCTTTGTATCTCCCCCAGCGTTTAGCTCAGTGTCTGGCCAGTGATATTTCAAAAATATTTGTTGGGTACAAGAATGAGGAAATGCTTTACTGTTGGTGGAAGAACTCACTTAGTGGACCTTTACCAAGGGCTGGGCTATGAGGTCCCTTTGCCTGACCTGGGCAGGCTTTCTTCCCATTATCTCCCTCTGACAGGAGGGAGCTCCAACCTGAGAATGAAGCAGACAATAGCATGGTGGGCTTTTTGCTGTTTGCTGAAAACAGTCATCAAGGTTCGTTTGTCGTTTGGCTCTTCTCTGCCATAGCCCATGAACTCCATTTGTGGAATGTTTTAAGGCCAAGGACAATCTTGTATCCTTCTGTTTCCCCAGTTCTTAGCACATAGTAGGTGCTTAATAAACATTGGAAGATGAATGAATGAGCAAGTGACACTCCCTTTTTCATACCCCCAACTGCTGACTTTGAGATAGTCCTGCCCCTGTGGGGAAGGGATGGGAGATCAGTACTAGGCTCAGCACCAAGATCTCCCAGTGCAGTGTTTCTTCTTGTATGCTGATTCCCAGGCCAGTAACCTGGCTTGAGATTTTTTTTTTTTTT